>NC_136069.1:1184546357-1185746357 GCF_964261635.1 Lissotriton helveticus
ATGCAATCGCAAAATAAGGAATGGCAAATTTAGCGATTCCTTATTTTGCACCAAAAATGTTTCATACATACCATTTAGCGAAAATGGGTTCGCAAACGCCGGAATTCTGCGAATTTCGGCGTTATGAACCGATTTTGCTCTGATACATATGGCCCTAAGTGATTTGCCCAGAATCACAGGATGTTGATCCGACGCCGATACTCGAACCAGATTCCCTACCACCAAGGTCGGCAGCTCTGGCCATTACGTCACCCCCCCCCCCCCCCCTCATCCCCCAAAAAAGCTAAACACTAAAGTTGTCTTAACATTAGCGGGGCGTCCTATTCTCATTGCAGTTTGCATTATGTTGAACTGGTGTTTCTGTCTTATGCGCGTGCGATCTATATATTTAAAACTGTTTTTGACGGTATGATATGCTAGATATTTCGTACACCCGCTTCAAACGCCAACAAATCACGCCAAAACATGCATTAAATGCAAGAAACAGGTTATTGAAAGGGTATGCGCAGCCTGTATAGCACAAACAAAGCAATTCGGCCTTACCAAGAAATGTCGCAGGTCTGATTTTCCATGAGAACCTCTGAAGCCTAGACAATGTCAACAACCAACTCAGAGCCCAACTCTACGACCAACCACACCTTCACAGGAATGATTGACAGCTTCGGTCTCCATTAATTTGCATGTAGTCGCAATAAATCAACCCTGCTTGCATAAGTCAGCGACGTCCTCCCTCTAGACTCCCTGCAGTCCAGAAGGCCTTCCTCACAGCCCTTTGCAGGCGCCTGAGGAGTGATGTCATTCAGCCTGCCGACACTAGGCGGGGAGACTCACTTTCTAACACAGGAATGACATATTTTTCTACCTTTGTGAGCATATTAGAACACGTTTAATACACACTGTGCCTTGGTAAAGATTGCAGTGTGTGGTTACTTATCTTTGTTCACCTGGAGCACCGATCAATCAATTCCAGCAGGACGTCATGTTTTTTCAAAGTGACACTGCTTTAATACAAGGCCTCTATCATGCTGCACTTGTCTCCCAGCTGTAAAAGTGTCTGTCAGCAGCAGTCTGGCCAGTGCTTAATTTGTAAAAGAATAAGTGCTGGGCAGGGCACAAGTCCTAAAAAAAAAAAGAAGTGGGGGGACGCTCCAAGTGAAGTGGTGTCACAGGAAGTGACGCCACGACAGGAAGTGACGTCTCGAAAGGTAGTCCCCTCTTATTACAGGAAGTTGTGACGAGCAATAGCCTGATTTCCATCGTCAGTATCAATGTTTCTCCCTCAACCTCTGGACAGCTGCTGTCCTAAATATATTATTCCCTTCCTGAACCTCACCTGCCTCGGTATTGTGAAGTGTTGGTCTTCACTGGCCTGAGGGCAGGCAGTGTCGCTCATACATTAATCCGACTGTGATGATACGGGCACAGTGGCCCGTTAAACGCGTTATCTGTCAGACTGGCCAGCCCTATTGTCTGCAGAGACGTGAAATGACTGACCCTATCCCAGCTCGGTGACTCATTCACCCTGAGCCTCAATCGACCGTCTGATGTAAGAAATCCTTCCTGTCCAGAGGTGGGGACTGGCCGAGCAGCGCTGCTGGTTGAATACAGCCAGCCCTGTACTTGGGAGATTGATGGGGCGGCCGTGCGGGCAAGTAACGCCATCATTGAAAGTCCATCTTTTGGGCAGGGGGGACGGCGTCCACCCGGTAAAATAAGTGGGGGGACGCCGTCCACCTGCGTGGTGCCCCAACTCGAGCCCTGGTGCTGCTGCTTTCGTCGGGACTGGAGGCCACTGCAGCTTGCACCACACAATGTCCCTGCCAGCACTGCCAATGACAGTACAAACACAGCTCCGAGCCATCACACTCTTACAAGTCTGACAATTCATACTATTTCAGGCCCCCAAAGCTATAAGAATGGGTTGGTAGCAATGTTCCCTCTAATTGTTTTCCTCTGTGTGAAGCAGTGTAAGGTCTCTGTGCACTGAAACCAAGGCTATGTGCGCCGGGAAGCAGACCGCGTGTGTGGGTGAAGTGCGAAATATCACTTCAAACTTTTGCTTAATGGTGGTGTATAGTGGTCAATTTTTTAAAACCTGGGCTGTTAAACTCGGTTACATCATTTAGACTACATATAGATCCAACAAGATAAGATGTATTCCTCTCCCATGGGTTTCTTCTAGCAACATTCTGCTTCTTCAACCCCCCAGCCAAGGGAATCAATATGCTTACTTCTAGCCTAAAATTAATCTAACAGCCCTATTGCCACCCTCACCTTGCAAAATCGTTTTGCACCCCTGTGTGGGATGTCAGACATAGAATGACTGAGTCCCACATCAGCCCATAGCCAAAAACACAACAATTCCTATTGGAACATCTGAAAGTAATGCATTGTTTTGTCCAGTGTGCTGATACTAGGGTATCTCATCTCATTGAATTTTAGCCATCCCAAGGGTAATGCAGTTCATGAAATTAAATAATTAATCTACACAACATTAATGGAACAATCCTCCCTCTAGTCATGCATTTATACCAGTGGTTGATGTCTCATGTATGCAAAATTAAAAAATGATGATAGATAAACCTGATCAATCTATAGATATAAAAACCAGAGTATGTCCGTTTGTCCTTTATGCATTGCTACACCATTCATCCGATTGGCATGAAACTTTGGGAAGTTGTTGAGTACACAGTTTCAGTTTAGTTTCAGTTTATTTTTATTATGATAAAGGAACTCCTTGGAGGTCCACATAAGAATCAAAGTATACATACCAAGCAAAGCACATAAAAATTATCTTACCAACACTCCATAAAAGAAAAACAATATGAACAACTTAATACAGATCCAAAAAACATTTAAAAAAACCATATAATTTAAAACAAAACATTTCATTCGGTGGGTTAATCAAGGCCGCCTGCAATGATGAAGCTGAAAGAATGTTGAGTTGAAGGCAAATTGGTCGTAACCATCTACGCCTAAAAGGCATCAGGGCAGGACAAACAAAAATAACGTGATTTAAGTCCTGGTCATACATCTGACAAAGATCACAAAGTGCTGAATGACCATACCATCTAGCACACAGATCTTTCAACGGAAGCAGATTTTGTCTTAATAAGTACACTAAGCGACGAACGCCATGAGAGATGTTCCAGTACATATAAGGTTGAGCTTTCCGCAAAATACAGGACTCTATAACAGGAGTACTACCTTTTTTTAACAACCGGGAATCTCTATCCTGACGAAACCCCAGTTCCCATGTGGAAGCTTTCAAAATAATTTTTAATTGATAAGATGATAAAGAAAACAATGTCTCTTCATCCAATTTCAATTGCACCACTGCGAATCTGAAGTTTTTTACAAGTAAAGAGTAGTCATTAAAGTTTCCCAGCAATTCATTTTTTAAAAGCTCTCTTAAGGTATTGGACTCACTTTTTGCTATACCTACTACCCAACGTATAACACTGGCCAAACCTTGTACCCAACTGCTGCGTAATCCCAATTCCTGTCTTAAGGAAACAGTAGAATTTGCTGTGCTAACAGAAAGCAAACTACGCAGAATTTTCCCTTCTGCGCAGTTTAAAAAACTCCATTTCTTTAAATCTGTTAACTCTATGCCATATAATAGGGAAGCAGGGACTTTTGCTCTAAAAACATCAAGAAGAATAGAAAAATGCCTTCTCCCTGTTGCTTTGTATAATGATACTAAGCTCTTTCCCTGTGAAATAGCCTTCCGGGAATTATTATCCAAATGTGCTTTGTCACTTAGATTACTTGTGACAATTTTGCCCAAAAAGGTATAAACTTTCACAATTTCTAATTTTTGCTCCCCCACCCTCCAAGGAAAATTAAGAAATTTAGGTTTCTTTTTACCGGAGAAACACATCACTTTACTTTTTGCCGTATTTATCAATAGGTAATGGTTTTTGGCGTATTCAGACAGCGCTTGCAAACGATTATTCAAGCCCTTCGGGGTAAGATCCAAAATCAAGATATCATCTGCATACATAAGGCATGCGATCGGAACTCCACCCAAAGACGGGGCAATACCAGCGCATGCTGAGAGGGCCGCAGGTAAATTAACTGTATAAAGGGAAAACAGCAAAGGAGCCAGCAGGCAACCTTGCTTTAACCCGTTAGAAGTGAAAATTATTTTAGATAAACCACGTTCACCTCCCAGTAAAACTCTACACCAGGTATCTGAGTAAAGTGCACGAATTAATTTAATAAGAAAAGGGGGCATACCTAAATCAAATAACTTTCTCCAAAGCAATATTCTATCCACTTTGTCAAAAGCGGTGGAGAAGTCGATAAAGGCGCCGTAAACCTGACCACCACGGACTTTCACATATTTTTCCGTAATAACATGAAGAGCGGTCAGGTTGTCTAAGGTTCCGTGACTTTGTCTAAAGCCTGTTTGTTCAACAGGCAAGATTTTAAACTCAGTTACCCATTGGTTCATTAAAATAAGAACACATTTTGCGAAAACTTTACCAATGGCGTCAAGCAAAGCGATTTGGCGATAATTTTGAGGAAGATTTCTTGCCCCTTTTTTATATAATGGAACAATGATACTTCCTTTCCAGGAGGGGGGGACTATTCCTTTCAAAAAGCAAAATTTAAATACAGGAAAGAGAATTTTGCTCCAAAGTTCACTCTGGTGTTTTAAAACAGAGATGGGGATTTTATCAGGACCCATGGCACCAGAGGAACGCATGTTCTTAATAGCAAATTCAATATCCTTTATCGATGGGCAATCAAATATATGGGAGACGTAATTAAATTCCACAGTAGAAAATTGAGAATTATTATTACTGTACAAATTCTCAATATATTGGACCCAAATCCGTTCCTCAATGGCAATAGGGGTGGCGCTAGCTCTGGTCCCACATCCCTTGCCAATTAAAGACCAGAAAGTCTTGGCTCGGCCATTATACGAAGCTTCTCTCAGTTGTATCCAGAGAGAGTCTTCCTTATTACGCTTTAAACGGGCTTTAAGCCTAACTCTTCTTCTTTTTAAAATTAACAACCTTTGCTTGGCTACTTGGGAAAATGATAAATATTGCCCCCTTATTACTTTATTTATTTCTCTGTTTAAAGCCCGCAAAGGACAAGGGACTGTAGAAAGTTTTTTCACAGAGGGTTTCTTTTCCGCTATGGAAATTATCGATTCTAAAAAATTAGCAAAACCTAACAGCTCTCTCCCTTCCCAAAGAGATAAACTCTTGACCGTTTGGTTCAACAGAGCCTCCAAACTTTCAAAAGTGCGGAAATTCCAGAAACATTTCCCAGAATTGGAGTCAAAATTCACCAGGTCCGTATCCATACTCCAAGAATCTACTTTTGGAAGACTGACAGAGACTAAAAGCATCAACGCATTATGGTCACTAAGATTAGACTCTATGACCTTCATATTTTTCAACCGGGAAAATAAGGCGTAATCTGCCATAACATAATCTATAATAGATTTTCCCATGTTTGACTTATGCGTGAAAGCAGCTGGGGTGTCAGAAGGGAGCCTCCCATTTACTATTAAACAGTCAACTTTATGTAGACCTTCTAGGACAAGTTTACCTCTTTTGTTGGTTTTAATTTTGACTGGAAACTGGGCCGGAGGTATATTCAAAGACTCCTCCCTGAGAATGTTTCTGAATACTTCCAATCCACAGTTGGATATGTTACAATTCAAATCCCCAAACATTAGTACATGAGGAGGTGGAGAAGCATCCATAATTTTAGTTAAAAAGGAGAACAGTGTTTTTAAACTATCATTATAGCAACAATTTGGGGGAATATAGATGTTTATTACTACCAACGATGAATTCGGGGAATCCTCAAATACATCTTTTAAGGTTACTGCCTGGAACAACTTCCCTGGATCGAGGTAGTGTGAATAGTTCCATTTTATTCTATTTGTTAATAAACATGCTATTCCTCCCTTTGCATGGCCTCTTCTAGAAGCAATTGCACCGTTTTCCAACACAAAATAATCCTTTTCAAGCGCTAATCTACCTTCCACCCATGTTTCTTGTAAACAGATTATATCTGCCTCATTGGAATCTAAAAAGCCTAATTTCTCCTTATGGTCTTTAAAGCCTGAAGTATTCCACGACATAAGCTTCAACTCTTTGTTAAAAATTTGAATGCAGTTTGTTACAGGAACCAGATGTACTTGCTAAAACTCCAGGTAACCAACTCCACTTAGACTGATCATCATTCACAGTTTGTTTAAGAGGAGGGTTTTTATATAACACTCGCCTTTCATTCCTAGATATGCATATTTTTAAATCCTCCGATCTAGTACTAGAACAATCAGATGAAAGCAAACCTATACTGGGGGAAGATGACAGATTGGCCACAGCATTTTGATTTCTTTTTTCCCCAAAGAAAGGCACAACATCTATACCTCTGATTTGCAATTCCTCCGCCCACTGTAAAATAAGATTAGACACTATTTTTGATTGAAATTTCACCCTTGTAGATCTCCCTATCAAAGAGTTTAAAAGATATACTACATCCAAATCAGATGTTTGAACTAATTTTAAACTCTCAATCTCTTTGAAACAAGTAAGTAAGGCAGATCTATTTAGGATCAAGTCTGTTTCAAATAAGGGAAGAAAATCAAGAAACAAAGTATCCACATGTATTTTTTCTTTAGGAGGTATGGATACAATTAAAGGCACTTCTTGGAAGGGCCTTGCTAAGGGATTAAGAGGGAAGGAAGAAGGATTAACAAAAGGAGACAGTGCCTTAGAAACATCTTGGAGAGACCTTGCTGAAGGGTTCAAATGGGAAGAGAAAGGATTACAGGATGGAGAAATAGCCTTAAAAAGAAAGGGATTAGTGGAAGAAGTAAGACCTGGTCCTGTACACGCAGGTTCCACCCTAGGGGGAACAATCATATTTTCCTGAGAAACAAAAGAATGCTCAGCCTGAGGGGGAACTTCCGAAATCGGTTCCAAACTTTTATCAAACAGCAGTTTCCTCTGTCTTTTTTTAGAGATTCTTCGAATAAGTTTTCTCTTTTTTAATCTGTTCTTTTTTTGTTTTGGAGGGAGCAAATTGTCAGCTATTCCCGTATTTACTATACAAATCTCCTCATTTTTTGATTGTACGGAAAATATAGGGAAGAGAGAGGGAGTTTCCGTCTTATGATTGACTGGGGACAAAGAAACTTCCTCTATTTTATCACAATTGGAAGCTACACAATTAGCCCCAGATGAAACTGCTTTAACAATTTTAAGCTCAGTTTTAAGATCAGCTGGAAGTACTGCTGGGTTCATTATTTTTTGACTATCCACAAAGAGAGGAGTTTGGACAGACTCCCGTGCAATTTGAATACCTGGAGCAATTATTTTAGGGATCTCCAACGAAGGAACAAGCGTTGGCTGGCAATCAGACACTGCTCCATTCTTATTTTGCAAAAGAACTTGCAATATTTGAGTTACCGTGTCAAACATACACTCAGATCCTCCCACAAATTTTTCAAGTAGGCTCAAAATCGAGGATAAAATGGTTTCCAAAGAAAATAATGAGTTAGAGATTAACTTCCCATCATTACTTGGGGACCCCTCAGCTAAATTATTCAAAATAGGACCAGAGCAAGAGGTAAAGTTTAGTTGAGCAAGGGAAAAATCTAATTTATTAGACGGTGTACTACTTAATGGGCCCGCACTTGAAATGGATATAATTTCATTTGAATTTGGGATACTCCTAGATTTCCCCTGACAGGCTAACATCCTGTCCTTGTGTGCTGTTAAATCGATATCAGGTAGAGTAAAATCCCTTTCTAAAATGGGCGGATTAACTGGTAAAACTAACGAAGGACTAGGGTTCACTATAACTCTAGGAATTTCCAAAATAGGCGCTTGAAAAAAAACAGAACTATCAGTTTTCAAAGCCTTATTACCCAATGATTCTGAAGTAGCGTTCGGACTTAATTGCAACTCATGTGACATCAAAGACAAACCCCTTATTAAAGTGGGGCTAGAAGGTATCAAGAAAGATGGACTAGGAGCCACACTCAAGGTAGAAGACACATTAATAACCATATTAACGGACTCCGGAGCGTTCAAATCTGGAGCCTCGCTTAGGGTCTGTGACTCTAACAAATTGTCTTTCCCTTTATCCCATAAATTAAAAAGCTGACACTGGCCTTTAAGTTGCATTGAAGACGTAATTTTGTTACGTAAAGGGTTAGATTTCGTTTTAGAACCGGATTTCCCTACTAAAACACGGCCAGAACGGAGTTTTTTAGCCGTCATGGGAACAAAATAAGATAAATTTAATCAAGTTCTCTAAAATATACAACAAACCAGTGTATAGAACAACAAAACAAAAATTTAACACAAACTAAGGGAGGGGGCCCAGCCCAGCCTACTTCAGCCTCTGACGGCCTCAGACGGTCCCGCCCTTGTCCCGGGCTTCTCCCGGCACGCTCCCGCACGCTCCCGCGTTGCGGTACCGAGTGGGAGATATATAGCTGTGCTGAGGTGGGGGAGGAGCCAGCAGGGAGAGCGGGTCAGCTGGTGTTGATGCCGAGGGTAAGGCGCTCCTGGGACAGGTAGTCCTGCGCCTCCCCTCGCTCGCAGCCCTGCTTTTACCACCGCCTCAGAAGCTCAAGCGCCAAAGCTGTGAAGCGCCGTTCAAAAGAGCGCTGACGATGCGGGACCCGCGGAGCGGGTTCCGCGAGGCGTAAAGGCTGAAAGCTAAAAGCAAGTCAAAAGCACAACAGCACCAGGAAGAGCGAGTCCTTCACGCTCGCAGTCCAGGACGCCTTCAGCAAGAAAAATAAAATGAGCAACAGGTGAGCAATCCGCCAAAGGAACTGACTCGCTGGCCTCTAGCTGCGCTGAGGTGGGGGAGGAGCCAGCAGGGAGAGCGGGTCAGCTGGTGTAGATGCCGAGGGTAAGGCGCTCCTGGGACAGGTAGTCCTGCGCCTCCCCTCGCTCGCAGCCCTGCTTTTACCACCGCCTCAGAAGCTCAAGCGCCAAAGCTGTGAAGCGCCGTTCAAAAGAGCGCTGACGATGCGGGACCCGCGGAGCGGGTTCCGCGAGGCGTAAAGGCTGAAAGCTAAAAGCAAGTCAAAAGCACAACAGCACCAGGAAGAGCGAGTCCTTCACGCTCGCAGTCCAGGACGCCTTCAGCAAGAAAAATAAAATGAGCAACAGGTGAGCAATCCGCCAAAGGAACTGACTCGCTGGCCTTTAGCTGCGCTGAGGTGGGGGAGGAGCCAGCAGGGAGAGCGGGTCAGCTGGTGTAGATGCCGAGGGTAAGGCGCTCCTGGGACAGGTAGTCCTGCGCCTCCCCTCGCTCGCAGCCCTGCTTTTACCACCGCCTCAGAAGCTCAAGCGCCAAAGCTGTGAAGCGCCGTTCAAAAGAGCGCTGACGATGCGGGACCCGCGGAGCGGGTTCCGCGAGGCGTAAAGGCTGAAAGCTAAAAGCAAGTCAAAAGCACAACAGCACCAGGAAGAGCGAGTCCTTCACGCTCGCAGTCCAGGACGCCTTCAGCAAGAAAAATAAAATGAGCAACAGGTGAGCAATCCGCCAAAGGAACTGACTCGCTGGCCTTTAGCTGCGCTGAGGTGGGGGAGGAGCCAGCAGGGAGAGCGGGTCAGCTGGTGTAGATGCCGAGGGTAAGGCGCTCCTGGGACAGGTAGTCCTGCGCCTCCCCTCGCTCGCAGCCCTGCTTTTACCACCGCCTCAGAAGCTCAAGCGCTAAAGCTGTGAAGCGCCGTTCAAAAGAGCGCTGACGATGCGGGACCCGCGGAGCGGGTTCCGCGAGGCGTAAAGGCTGAAAGCTAAAAGCAAGTCAAAAGCACAACAGCACCAGGAAGAGCGAGTCCTTCACGCTCGCAGTCCAGGACGCCTTCAGCAAGAAAAATAAAATGAGCAACAGGTGAGCAATCCGCCAAAGGAACTGACTCGCTGGCCTTTAGCTGCGCTGAGGTGGGGTACACTCCCGCAAAGGTTTCTGGCTAAAAAAAGAAAAAAGAAAAATGTGTTAAATATCGGCCCCCGGCCACCCAGGGCCCTCATAATCTTTCCAATACTGAACGTTTACAGTTTACGGTGTGACTCGCTTTTGCAATGACCATCAACAAAGCACAAGGACAATCGCTGCAAGTGTGTGGACTAGATTTGGAGAATCCGTGCTTCTTACATGGACAACTGTATGTGGCCAACTCACGCGTCGGAAAACCTTCTAATTCATTCGTATTCGCACCAGACAGAAAAACAAAAAATAACGTGTATCCACAAGCACTCGAATAAATAAACAGAATTAAAACAACACTTTAAAATGTTTTCCATATTAAAAAGAATAAGTTTCAATAAAAATGACACAATGTAAATTGAATGTTATCATAACAAGTTTCCTTAAATTTCCTTTCTTCTGAGATCGCAGCAACGCGCGACGGGTAAGCTAGTCATAATATAAATTTGCTATCTGCTAGAGATCTCGCTGAATCCGGCACAATTTATCCCTGGGTACAAATTATAATTTTTTTCGATCGCCACCATTCTAACAATTGAAGTTATAATTAGCATGGTTTGCGTTCTCCTTGCACCACGCATGGGGGCACAAAGGTGACACAAAACCTAGTATGACATTGACCAAGCTACGCAACCTTGCGTGGCCTAGCGTGGCTTGGTAAATGTGGAGTAATGCAAGGCGGCACAAGTCGCTGCCTTGTGTTACCCTGCCCCAGGGAGAAGTCCTATGGGTGGAGGAACCTAGAATGGAGCACCCAGTAGCAGAAGCTGCAGACTAGCTGTGCCTAGTTTAAATTGAAATATAAACAAGAATTGGTAAAGCCAATAGGTCTCGTCTATGAGACATATTGACTTTGCCAATGTTAATAGCCATGTTGTACAGGATCGCAACAGCTGTGTTACATGGCTGAAAAAGGCAGGAGGAGAAGTGACACGAGGGAAAGACAACAGAGGCAAAAGGTGAAACACATGGGCAAAAGAGCAGCTTGGAACGTGGAAGAAGCACATGAGCAAGAAGGAGCAATGTGGAGGTGGGTAGAAAGGCACTAAAGGAAGACAGCTGGAAAACACTTGCACTCCCATGGAGTATTTTAAAAAAAAAGAGTGAAAAGAAGTTTTCTAAAAGTGAGCAGAGGAAGCACAGAGGCCAGCCAATCAAATACATGGTAAAAAGACTATGCTGCATGGGAGGGACAAACACAAGATGAGTTGGTGGAAACAAGGAAAGACATCCAATAGAAAACAAGTCAATAAGAGTGACAGTAAATCCAACCAATGTTAAGCAATGGGCAGGCTGCAAGCCACTGTAAGTTTTGGTAATACCACCACATGACAGACTACCAAACAACTTGTTCTCTCTGGGCGGCTTGACTTAAAAACAAGAAGCTTTTTGTCTTCTTCATGAGAGTTTTTCAAGGTATGTTAAAAATTCTAATGGCCTGATTCCAGTGCTTTAAATGGGCCGGTACTCACCGGTACTGAGTACCGGCACTTCCGAATTTTCAGGCCCTCAGTACCGGCACTTTTCTTGGATCAGGGAAGAGTACCGGTACCCTCATCGAGAGCACAGCAGGCTCCCGTTAGGTATGTCCTCAGCTCAGGGCAGACACCGTTCAGCTTCGGAGGAGCTTGCAAATCACTGAACCCCTCAGTGCCCTTTTGCAGAGTCGCTGCTGGAGATTCCAGCAGCGCCCGCTTGAATGGCCCCAGACTGCAGGGCTCTGACAGGGCTTGCGTCATGCTGTGATCAACAGGACAGGGTCTAGACCAGGGGTACTCAAAGTACGGCCCGCAGGCCAGTAGCGGCCCGGCAAGCCTTCAGTGGCGGCCCGCGGAGCTTGAGACATCGCACCTGTGTGTGTGTGTGTTTTTTTTTACTTCAGCAAACACCTCGGGGAGCAGCAGTGCAAGTCAGAGACACTGCTCTGTGGGGGCCCGGGCGATTCCAGCCACAGTCAAGAGTGGAGCTGCAGGGGGGCTAAGAGGTGAACAAAGCCTCATTAACAAACAAATGGTCGTTTAAAGACCTGTTAAGTACTGGGGTGCCCTGGAGGCTGTGTCAGCCAGGCTGACACACAGGGGAGAGCGGGTGGGAGGGGGGGTGGACAGCAGGAACTGATATCCGGATGAGGGAGGTGGAGGGCAGAGCAGGGAGTGAGAGCCTGGGTGAGGGAGGTGGGAGGGCAGAGCAGGGAGTGAGAGCCCGGGTGAGGGAGGTGGAGGGCAGAGCAGGGAGTGAGAGCCCGGGTGAGGCAGGTGGGAAGGCAGATCAGGGAGTGAGAGCCCGGTGAGGTGGGAGGGCAGAGCAGGGAGTGAGAGCCAGGTGAGGTGGGAGGGCAGAGCAGGGAGTGAGAGCCAGGTGAGGTGGGAGGGCAGAGCAGGGAGTGAGAGCCCGGTGAGGTGGGAGGGCAGAGCAGGGAGTGAGAGCCCTGTGAGGGAGGTGGAGGGCAGCAGGGAGTCAGAGCCCGGGTGAGAGAGGTGGAGGGCAAAGCAGGGAGTCAGAGCCCTGTGAGTTGGGAGGGCAGAGCAGGGAGTGAGAGCCAGGTGAGGTGGGAGGGCAGAGCAGGGAGTGAGAGCCCGGTGAGGTGGGAGGGCAGAGCAGGGAGTGAGAGCCCTGTGAGGGAGGTAGAGGGCAGCAGGGAGTCAGAGCCCGGGTGAGAGAGGTGGAGGGCAAAGCAGGGAGTCAGAGCCCTGTGAGTTGGGAGGGCAGAGCAGGGAGTGAGAGCCAGGTGAGGTGGGAGGGCAGAGCAGGGAGTGAGAGCCCGGTGAGGTGGGAGGGCAGAGCAGGGAGTGAGAGCCCTGTGAGGTGGGAGGGCAGAGCAGGGAGTGAGAGCCCGGGTGAGGTGGGATGGCAGAGCAGGGAGTGAGAGCCCGGGTGAGGGAGGTGGAAGGCAGACGGAGCTAGATAGGGTTAGAGACAGGGACAGACAGAGACAGATAGAGACAGAGACAGACAGCGATAGAGACAGACAGCGATAGAGACAGCGATAGAGACAGACATCGATAGAGACAGACAGAGAGAGAGAGAGACAGACAGAGAGAGAGACAGACAGAGAGAGACAGAGGGAGAGAGGGAGACAGACATAGGAAGGGATGGAGACAGACTGAGAGAGACAGACAGAGGGAGACAGACATAGGATAGGATGGAGACAGACTGAGAGAGACAGACAGAGGGAGAGAGGGAGACAGAGGGAGGGAGACAGACAGAGGGAGATAGACAGAGGGAGGGAGACAGACAGAGGGAGATAGACAGAGGGAGGGAGACAGAGGGAGGGAGACAGAGGGAGGGAGGGAGGGAGACAGAGGGAGGCAGACAGAGGGAGGGAGACAGAGGGAGGGAGACAGAGGGAGGGAGACAGAGGGAGGGAGGGAGACAGACAGAGTGAGACAGACAGATGGAGGGAGGGAGACAGACAGAGGGAGGAAGGGAGACAGAGGGAGGGAGACAGAGGGAGGGAGACAGAGGGAGGGAGACAGAGGGAGGGAGACAGAGGGAGGGAGGGAGACAGAGGGAGGGAAGGAGACAGAGGGAGGGAAGGAGACAGAGGGAGGGAGGGAGACAGACAGAGGGAGACAGAGACAGACAGAGACAGACAGACAGACAGAGGGAGGGAGGCACACAGACAGGGAGGGAGACAGACAGACAGGGAGGGAGACATAAAGACAGAGGGAGACAGACAGAGGGAGGGAGACAGACAGAGGGAGGAAGACAGACAGAGGGAGGAACGGAGACAGAGGGAGGAAGGGAGACAGAGGGAGGGAGGGAAACAGAGGGAGGGAGGGAGACAGAGGGAGGGAGGGAGACAGAGGGAGGGAGGGAGACAGAGGGAGGGAGGGAGACAGACAGAGGGAGGGAGGGAGAGAGGGAGACAGAGGGAGACTGACAGAGGGAGACAGAGACAGACAGACAGACAGACAGATACAGACAGACAGACAGAGGGAGGGAGACAGACAGAGGGAGGGAGACAGACAGACAGGGAGGGAGACAGACAGACAGGGAGGGAGACAGAAAGACAGAGGGAGACAGACAGAGGGAGGGAGACAGACAGAGCGAGGGAGACAGACAGAGGGAGGGAGGGAGACAGACAGAGGGAGGTAGACAGAAAGACAGAGTGAGACAAACAGAGGGAGGGAGACAGACAGAGGGAGGGAGACAGACAGAGGGAGGGAGGAAGGGAGGGAGGGAGACAGAGGGAGGGATGGAGACAGACAGAGGGAGGGAGGGAGGGAGACAGACAGAGGGCAGACGGAGGGAGGGAGACAGAGGGAGATGGACAGTGGGACACAGATAGAGGAAGACAGATGGAGGGAGACGGAGAGAGAGAAGGAAAGATCGGGAGGGAGACAGAGAGAAAGAGGTAAGACAGAGAGAGACAGAGGGAGAGAGACAGAGGGAAACAGAGCGAGGGAAGGAGGGAGGGAGAGAGAGATAGAAGAAGGGAGACAGAGGGAGGGAGAGATAGGGAGAGGGAGAGAGAGAGAGAGAGAGAGAGAGAGAGAGAGAGAGAGAGAGAGAGAGAGAGAGAAAGAAAGAGAGATGTGTGTGTATGCTGGTCTGTTGGCTCAGTGGATGAACGCGTCAGCTGCACGGGCCTGTGTTCAAAGTCATGGTCACAGTTTTTTTCTTTCTAGCCCCTTCCCCCTCCCCCACTGACTCCGCCTCCACCGGTGCGGCCCTCGGCCACAAACCACACTGTAAATTTGGCCCCCGAGAGAAAGTTTGTGAGTATCCATGGTCTAGACAGACCCTGCACTGTCGATCAGGTGCGAAACGGCTATTAGCCTTAAAGTGTTAAGGCCCCCACCCCTGTCCTCCATCAGGCATGTGAAATGGGCTGGGGCTGCCAGTCAGTTAATCCTGTCCATTTAGGAACTAAAGTGAGCGGCAGCGGCACACAATCCTCTACCTTCCCCAAAGCCGTTTCTTTTCATCCTTTTGTTCAGCACAGAGGCTGCTTTCCTTTGTGTGCCAATCCAACACTAATCACTGCCATTGCATGACAACATGACTGACCTGGGTACTGGCTCCATGGGTGTAAATTAGCCCTTTCAGTGCTTAATTTGTGCCTGTAGTTGCCGGTGCTGAGCACTGGCACTTATTTTTGAGGGCAGGCACTATGGCTGTCTTTTATGCAGGGAGCTGTGGTGCAGATCACTTTTAAAAGAGGAATGCACACAGCAGGTTTGCTGTTTTTTCCTAATTCATCTTACGAGCTGCTTTCCCTTTTACCCTTTTGTCAAAAGGCCTGCACCCAGCCCGAGCCTCTAATTGAGTATACATATTGCTAGGGGCTGGCTCGTGACTCAGCTGGGGCGAGGCAAGCTTGGAAACAGCAAGCCCAGGATGATGAAGGAACGTGACAAACACACAAAAATGTGTACATTACGGTAGCATGAAAATGTGTACATTACGCTAGCCTGTGTGCTTAGCGCCTAGCAATAAAATATTGCACAGAGGCCTAGGGCTGTGTCTCCCCAGCTAAGCCGGGAGTAGGGCGGAGCCCACAGTTCTTCTCACCCCTCAGATACTGCCTGTCATGAGTGCTACAGAAAAGTACGTAGTGGGTGAGGATAGGTAGACAAATAAATATCACCGTGCCTTCTTTTTCAATTACAAATTATGCCTCGACTTTGGACCTCTTGTTTCCTTCGTCTTTTGCAGTGGTGACCTGCCATTGCATATATCTAATTCCTGGGACAGCCTCGTGGGCACTTTGTTGCCGGAGCTGGGCTCGATGGGACCGCTGGGATGCACTTCACTGTGAAGCTGCCAGTGAATGCCCGTTTCTGCCTCCTCCTGTACCGGGCCTTGTTGAACATGCTCGGCTACACAGAAAGAGAGAAGCCTTTCAATAACTAATTATTGTCAACTTAGCTCAGGTAACAAATACGTGCGTGTTTTTTTAACATTCAAAAATGAAGACAGGCCCAGAGAGCCAGCCTCTAGGCCCACACTACCACCACAAATCCTATCTCCAGTGCTTAATTTGAGATGGTGTTTAAAGGTGATGCACAGTAGCACTTATTTTTAGGGATTGGGCCAGAACGAGAGAGAAAGGTAAAAATGGGTAAAGATGCAAGAAGGTAACAACTAGAAAATAGAGACAAAGGGAAAAAGTAGGAGTGAAAAGTAGCAAAACGGAGATGAAGAGGGAGAGAGTTTCTGGTGGTAGATGAAACAAATGTCAACCTCGTATTCGGCAGCGCTGGAAAAGAGGTTCTGAGATAAAAATTTGAGCCCTGGCACTTATTTCTTTACAAATTAAATACTGGCCTTTCTCATAGAGAAATGAACAGCAAGGAATGCTGCAGCACTCCAGGAATGAGCTCCAGGACAACTGGCAAATGGATTTGTTTAAGGGTAAGGTAAGATGAACATAGAAGGAAGGGGGAGGGATAAATGTATAGAAGTGAGGTGACAGATGAATTTAGGATTGACACTTTTTTTACATAAAAATACCAGATGTTGAGTTCTGAAATCATGAATGAACTTTGAAATGGTATTTTAACACAAATTTGTGTACAGTCAAAAATCCTGTGCATTTCTTGTTACCTTTAATAATCGTTTAAACATACATATTTATATGTCTGTGTGCTTCCCGACTGTGTGTGCCTATTTTTGTGTGAGAGAAAAGAGAGAGAATGAGGGAGAGAATCAGGACACTCAGGAGATATTTTAGTATTAGGTGGATGTGGCCTCTCTGTCCGCCACACTCTCTTCCTCCAGCCCGAACTTATTCGGGCTGACAGCCTCTGCACAAGCCAACTCTATCAATTTCTGGCTCCTGTCTGGCTGTGACTCGGTCGCCCCCCTCAGGCGAGTGCCCTCCAAACGGGCAAAAGATGCCAACCGCTGGTTCAACGACGAACTGAAGGTCTTAAAACTTACAGTCCGTCGCGCGGAGCGAGCCTGGAGACGAGATTACTGCCCCAACCTCAAATCTCAGTTCACCTCCCTTCTGTCGCAATATAAAAAAGCTATCCTGACTACTAAAACAACCTATTTTTCTTCCAAAATCTTGGCTGCCGAAAACCAGCCCAGAGAAATTTTTTCCATTGTCCACGATCTCGCCTACTCCGATCGAGCTTCCCTCAAACCCTCCCCCTCCCAGGACTTATGTGACTCCCTCAATACTTACTTTCTGGACAAAATTTCAAAGATCAAAGCTAATATCCCCCCTCCCCTTCTTTTCTTGACCCCCGTCGTCCTTCAGTTGAAGCATGCCTTGACTCGCTCCCCCCTTTAACGGAAGAGTCTTTCCTCTCCCTCCTTCCTTTGGTTAAATCAGGTTCCCCTTTATTATTTATTATTTAAGAAGCTTATAAAGGGCACAGCTACCCCCATCAGGGGTGTCCCGGCGCTGCAGATTGCGAGCTAAGAGAAGGGCTACTAGGAGATGGTAAACAACCAAGTTTTGAGTTTACTTCGGAACACAGACTCTGAGCCAATGAACCTGAGATCCAGTGGGAGGCTGTTCCAGAGTTTAGCTGTAACTACTCCGAATGCTCTGCCCCCACTTCTGGCGCGACGGAATCTGGGAATCACCAGGAGGCGTAAGCTGTTTGATCGCAAAGATCTAACGGACTGAGATAGTTTAAGTCTTTTTCTCAGATATCCTGGGCCTAACCCATTGAGGGCGCGGAAGGCCAGGGTCAAGGTTTTGAACTGAATGCGGCGGGCAATGGGAAGCCAGTGGAGTTTTTTTCGATACGAGGCAACCGAGTGACGGAAAGGAATATTACCAATCAGCCCTGCAGCAGCATTTTGCACAATTGACATAGTCTAAATGCGACGTGATCAGGGCATGAACAATGGTCTTGCGACAATCCAAAGGGAGATAAGGAAAGATCTTCCTGATCATGCGTAATTTGCCAAAACAGGCAGATGTAACCTTGTTGATCTGAGATTGGCATGACAGAGTGTTGTCGAATTGAAAGCCTAAGTTCCGGGCTGTTTGAACTGGAACCGGAGGGGGATTTAGTTCCGCAGGCCACCACTGAATAGCGGACAAAGGATCTTTTTGATTAAAAAATAGAACCTCGGTTTTGTCTGAATTCAATACTAGGTGGTTAAAAGCCATCCAGGAACTGATATTACTGAGGCAGTGGTGGAAATTGGTGAAATTGGGGTCAGAGTGATTTCTAAATGAAAACACCAGCTGAGTGTCATCAGCGTAGGAGATCACTCTGACCCCCCAAGATTCAACCACTGTAGCCAACGGGCCCAAATACGCATTAAAGAATAGAGGGCTGAGAGCCGAGCCCTGAGGCACTCCACAGAGAAGAGGCTTTCCCTCAGATTCAAAGGGCCAGAGGAAGACCTTCTGAGTCCACCCTGTAAGAAAGGATCTAATCCAAGACAATGCAGTACCACCGATTCCCAACTGTCTTAACTGGTTCAGTAGTATTTCGTGGGACACAGTGTCGAAAGCGGCGGACAGGTCGAGGAGTACCAACATGGCCTCCTCGCCCCTGTCCACACACTCACGAATCGTCTCAGATACCTCTAGGAGCGCTGTCTCCATACTATAGCCGGTTCTAAAACCCGACTGTGAATCATGTAGCAACTGGTTGGCTTCAAAATAGTCTGCCAGTTGCTTCTGAGCCACCTTCTCCAAGATTTTAGCTGGCTTAGGCAGGAGGGAGATCGGGCGGTAGTTGCAGAATTTTGAGGGGTCAGCATCAGTTTTTTTTAGGATCGGAATTAGCATTGCCTGTTTCCATGCCATGGGAAATTGACCCGAGCGAAGCGAGGAATTCCAAATGGAAAGGAGAGGGCTGAGCAGAATCGGGGCCAAATTGCCCATCACCTTGGCGGGGGCTGGATCAAGCGGAGATCCAGATTTGCCTTGGATAAATAGCTTAGTAGCAGTTTCAGGAGAAAGCTCTTTAAAAGAGTTCAGCGCACCTTTCCGAGAGCCAATATCATTGATCGAAAGGGACGGAAGGACTGGCTCAAATGAGGAGGATAATTTAATTATTTTATCCTGGAAGAAATCCGATAGGCCATTGCAAAGAGCCTGGCTAGGAGAGCTCTGGGATGTCATGGCGAGCGGGTTAACGAAGTCCTTAACTATCTTAAAAAGGGTTTTAGTAGAATTCTCAGCGTTCTTAATTTGCTGAGAATAAAAAACTCTCATCGTGGACTGTTTCAGTTTTTGGAATTTATTCAAAGCTATCTTATAGATAGTTTTAGACTCAGAATCATAAGTCTGCCGCCATTTACGCTCTAGCTGTTTACAGCGGCTCTTTTCCTCTCTCAGAGCAGGGGAAAACCAGGGAGCAGAAGGTCTAACTCTGGTGGAGGTGATAGGGTTTAGGGGGGAGATGGCGTCGATCGCAGCTAGAAGAGCGGAGTTGTATTTCGACACTTCCTCATTACGGTCCTCAGAGAAGGGATCAAATTGATAGGAAAAATAAGGATCAAAGGTGTCACAAGTGACTTTGCGCCATTTTCTTCCTGTCTCCAAATTCGGAGTAGAGGAAAGGGGAAGTAAAGGGACGGTAAAATCAAAAGGGAGAAGGAAATGATCCGACCAAGTAAGGGGAAGTGAGGGGAGAGTAGTAATACCAGGATGGTTGGAGAATATCAGGTCAAGAGTATGACCTGCTACATGAGTCGGACCCTGAATTAGTTGGAGTAGAGTAAGACCTTGCAAGGTCTCAATTAAATGAGACGCTTGAGAACAGGAAGGGTTATCCGCATGTAGATTGAAGTCGCCTAGCACAGTAAAAGAAGCATGTCTGAGAGAACAATCAGCAATTATGTGCAACAGAGCGGCCAAGGAGGACGTAGAAGCATTGGGGGGATTATATACCAGGATGCCTGCCAGAAGAATGTTAGCTGAATCCGAGATCGTAAAGTATAGGGCTTCTATAAGCCCTATATTGGTGAGTTTCTTGACTTGAGTTTCTTTAGACCCTTGTCCTGCTCGCATCCTCAGGCACATTTATTCGATCTGTGTGCAACCACCTCTCACTTTTCTTAACAGCTCTCTGTCTCAAGGCATTGTTACTCCATCTCTAAAATCAGCCATCACTGTCCCCATACTCAAAAAACCAGGTGCCGATCCATCCGCTCCCGTCAACTATCGCCCCATCTCTCTACTGCCCTTTTTGGGTAAGGTATTGGAGCGACATGTGACCAGAGCACTTACTACCTTCGTGGAGGAAAACGGGGCCTTAGCCCCCGTCAGGCTGGTGTTCGCCCCGCTCACTCCACGGAGTCCGTGGTGTTATCGGTCCTCGACAACCTTAGAGAGGGCATGGACACCAACCTCCCCCAGGCCCTGCTCCTCCTCGACCTCTCGCCGCCTTTGACACGGTTGACCACTCCATCTTACTCTCCCGTGTCAGGGCGGACGGGGTTGGAGGGTCTGCCTTGGTCTGGCTATCCTCCTTCCTTAGGGACCGCACCCAAGCAGTGCGCCTGGGTGACTTCTTGGCGGAGCCACGGAGAGTACAATGCGGGGTTCCTCAGTGTTCCTCCCTCTCCCCACTCCTTTTTAATCTGTACATCGCCCTCTGATCTTTGCCCTCCAGCAAATGGAGGTCTCCGTTTATAATTATGCGGACGAACTCCAGCTTATTTTTTCATTATCACCATCCCCTGAGTCCATGGCCAATTTCCAATCCACTATGACCTTCATCCGGGACTGGATGAACCACAACCACCTGAAACTAAACCCTGACAAAACCGAGCTGGTTTTGACAGGTGGTTGCTCCAGTCCCTGGACCCCCCTTTTCTGGCCCCCCTCTCTAGGTCTCCCTCCCTCTCCATCTTCCTCTGTGAAAACCCTTGGGATCAAGCTCAATAACCAACTCACCCTGCACTCCCAGGTTAGTTCAGTGGTGTCCTCTTCTTTCCTTTCACTTCGCACAATTCGGAGGGTTTCCCGCTTCTTTTCTTTCTCTGCCCTCAAACTTATTGTCCTGGCAATGGTTGTTTCTCGCCTAGACTACGGCAATGCCCTCTACTGTGGTCTTCCCGCATACAGTATGCGGCGACTTCAGCTAGTCCAAAACCAGGCTGCTGGCCTAGTCTACAACCGGGCAAAATTCCATCACGTCACTCCGCTCCTCAAGTCCTTGCACTGGCTTCCCATCCGGGAACGAGCCCAGTTTAAGATGTGTAGTATCACTTTTCAGACCCGGGTTGGATCCGCCCCTGCTTTCATCTCCGCGGAAATAAAAACCTACGCCCCCGCTAGGGATTTGCGCTAATCCTCCCAACACTTACTAACAGTCCCCCGCTTCAGACGCAAAAAATGGGGAGGCTCGAAATTCTCCACACTTGCCCGTTCCTTCTGGAACTCCCTACCAACTCACCTCAGACTTTCCACCCATTACTCTCACTTCCGCAAGGCACTTAAAACTTTCCTTTTTCTCCAAGCCTTCCCACAATAATTCACCCCTTCTCTCCCATCTATCTGTCCTATGAGGTTCTGCACACCACAGCGCCATGAAACCGCCAGGTGAACGTGCGCTTTATAAATATTTTACGATACAGAAAAGGGGGTGGTGATGAACAGAGTGTCTGAATTAAGCAGACCACTCTTACCCAGTCCAAAGATCAGGGCTTGATCCATCACCGTTATTTATCTCACTGCCCCATCCCAGCTCAGAACCTGGCTATATGCAAATTAGTCTGTCCCTGGCCCAGTGCATCATGGGAACAGGGCAGGGCAGACCAAACTACCAAGCCAATTCTTCACCAGAAAGGAGACAAGCTACCGGGGACCGGTTTCTGGCATTTCAGCCTCTTCGGCCCGGCTTGCTTGAATCCTGATGGAGCAGTGAGAAAGGGACTCATGTCTGAGTATACCCTGCCACACCTATAGTGGCCAAAAACGATACAGAAAAGGGGGTGGTGATGAACAGAGTGTCTGAATTAAGCAGACCACTCTTACCCAGTCCAAAGATCAGGGCTTGATCCATCACCGTTATTTATCTCACTGCCCCATCCCAGCTCAGAACCTGGCTATATGCAAATTAGTCTGTCCCTGGCCCAGTGCATCATGGGAACAGGGCAGACCAAACTACCAAGCCAATTCTTCACCAGAAAGGAGACAAGCTACCGGGGACCGGTTTCTGGCATTTCAGCCTCTTCGGCCCGGCTTGCTTGAATCCTGATGGAGCAGTGTGAGTATACCCTTCCACCCTAAGCGTGGAAGGGTATACTCAGATGTGAGTCCCTTGCTCATTGCACCATCAGGATTCAAGCAAGCCGGGCCGAAGACGCCTGAAATGGCAGAAACCGGTCCCCGGAAGCTTGTTTCCTTCCCAGTGTAAGAATTGGCTTTTGTAGTCTGGTCTGCCCTGTTCCCATGATGCACTGGGCCAGGGACAGACTAATTTGCATACAGCCAGGTTCTGAAACTGGGATGGTGCAATGAGCTAAAAAACGGTGTTGGATCTAGCCCTGATCTCTTGACTGGGTGAGAGTACTCTGCTTAATTCAGAGACTCTGTCCATCACCACCCCTTGTTGTAAATAATTTTGTCCACCCTAAGCGTGGAAGGGTATACTCAGATGTGAGTCCCTTGCTCATTGCACCATCAGGATTCAAGCAAGCCGGGCCGAAGACGCCTGAAATGGCAGAAACCGGTCCCCGGAAGCTTGTTTCCTTCCCAGTGTAAGAATTGGCTTTTGTAGTCTGGTCTGCCCTGTTCCCATGATGCACTGGGCCAGGGACAGACTAATTTGCATACAGCCAGGTTCTGAAACTGGGATGGTGCAATGAGCTAAAAAACGGTATTGGATCTAGCCCTGATCTCTTGACTGGGTGAGAGTACTCTGCTTAATTCAGAGACTCTGTCCATCACCACCCCTTGTTGTAAATAATTTTGTCCACCCTAAGCGTGGAAGGGTATACTCAGATGTGAGTCCCTTGCTCATTGCACCATCAGGATTCAAGCAAGCCGGGCCGAAGACGCCTGAAATGGCAGAGCCCGGTCCCCGGAAGCTTGTTTCCTTCCCAGTGTAAGAATTGGAGTTTGTAGTCTGGTCTGCCCTGTTCCCATGATGCACTGGGCCAGGGACAGACTAATTTGCATACAGCCAGGTTCTGAAACTGGGATGGTGCAATGAGCTAAAAAACGGTGTTGGATCTAGCCCTGATCTCTTGACTGGGTGAGAGTACTCTGCTTAATTCAGAGACTCTGTCCATCACCACCCCTTGTTGTAAATAATTTTGTCCACCCTAAGCGTGGAAGGGTATACTCAGATGTGAGTCCCTTGCTCATTGCACCATCAGGATTCAAGCAAGCCGGGCCGAAGACGCCTGAAATGGCAGAAACCGGTCCCCGGAAGCTTGTTTCCTTCCCAGTGTAAGAATTGGCTTTTGTAGTCTGGTCTGCCCTGTTCCCATGATGCACTGGGCCAGGGACAGACTAATTTGCATACAGCCAGGTTCTGAAACTGGGATGGTGCAATGAGCTAAAAAACGGTGTTGGATCTAGCCCTGATCTCTTGACTGGGTGAGAGTACTCTGCTTAATTCAGAGACTCTGTCCATCACCACCCCTTGTTGTAAATAATTTTGTCCACCCTAAGCGTGGAAGGGTATACTCAGATGTGAGTCCCTTGCTCATTGCACCATCAGGATTCAAGCAAGCCGGGCCGAAGACGCCTGAAATGGCAGAAACCGGTCCCCGGAAGCTTGTTTCCTTCCCAGTGTAAGAATTGGCTTTTGTAGTCTGGTCTGCCCTGTTCCCATGATGCACTGGGCCAGGGACAGACTAATTTGCATACAGCCAGGTTCTGAAACTGGGATGGTGCAATGAGCTAAAAAACGGTGTTGGATCTAGCCCTGATCTCTTGACTGGGTGAGAGTACTCTGCTTAATTCAGAGACTCTGTCCATCACCACCCCTTGTTGTAAATAATTTTGTCCACCCTAAGCGTGGAAGGGTATACTCAGATGTGAGTCCCTTGCTCATTGCACCATCAGGATTCAAGCAAGCCGGGCCGAAGACGCCTGAAATGGCAGAAACCGGTCCCCGGAAGCTTGTTTCCTTCCCAGTGTAAGAATTGGCTTTTGTAGTCTGGTCTGCCCTGTTCCCATGATGCACTGGGCCAGGGACAGACTAATTTGCATACAGCCAGGTTCTGAAACTGGGATGGTGCAATGAGCTAAAAAACGGTGTTGGATCTAGCCCTGATCTCTTGACTGGGTGAGAGTACTCTGCTTAATTCAGAGACTCTGTCCATCACCACCCCTTGTTGTAAATTATAAATATTTTAAACTCAAACTCAATCTTTTTATTGAACATAAGACTCTCATGCAATGCAGCAAACATACAGCAAACAGTGTATATGCGACAAGCGCTAGATATGAAACAGGAACATCAGGGTAAGGCGTATCAGAAAGCATACATGGCAAAAAGAACCCATGTGCCACACCGAAATGCGCCTGAGTAAGATGCGCAAGTGTGAATGCCAGAAGGGAGAGCAAACACCACCAACCCCCCCATACCCCAACTCCCTATCAGCCTACCCACCCACCACCCTCGTTCCAGGTCCAGTTCCTCACCCCCCACACGCATCCAGTCACTCAACCTTAGTTCCAGCATCGAGCTGAGATAGCCGCAGCAGCCGTAAGTAACGGGGGCAGGTCACCTCCCTGAATTCTGTGGCCAGCAGGGACAAAAAGGGTTGCCATAACTCCGCATATTTAGCCCCCTCTCCCGCTTTCACCAGGGACAGTTTCTCCATTCCTAAGACTGACCAAAGTCTGCCCAGCCAGCCCTGCATGATGGGCACATGTGCCGTGCGCCATAAGGCCAGAATAGTCTGAACGGCGGAGCCCAGCGCTATTGCAATTAACCGCCCTCTTCTAGCTCTCAGGGGAAAAGTAATGGCGTTGGGGAGCCCCAAGAGAACATAGGCCGGAAATCTTGGAATCTCCGTTTCAAAGTGAGCATCAATTTCATCTAGGACCACCTTCCAGTATCCCTGAATGTGTGTGCAATCCCACAAGAGGTGTGTTAATGTGCCTGTCTCTGCGCAGCCCCTCCAACAGGTCGCGTTCCGGGAAGAATCCATCTCGTGCAACCTCTCGGGCGTGTAGTACCAGTATGACACCAGCTTGGTGAAAGTGTCCGTCAGGCCCAAGTGGTAAGCAGAGTGTCGGGCCCGATAGCAAACGTCCTCCCATTCCTTATTGCTCAGGTCCCTTCCCAGCTCCCTCTCCCAGCGTGCCCTCCCCGCATTATAAACTCGGGAGTATCGCTCCAGGAGCAATCGGTAGAGTTCCGATATAAGTCGTTTGTCCCTCGTCCGGGAGAGCAGCCAGTACTCGTATTGGCTGAGCTATGGGTCAGCTCCCTCTCGCACTCGGGGGTCAAGCGCCCAGTGAAGCACCTGGAGATAACAGATGCACTCCGATTCCGGTAGGCCGTGCTCCTGACGTAGGCGCTCAAAAGGTGCCACCCCTCCGTCGGAGTACATGTGAAATAAAACCCGACAGCCCGCCGGGCGCCAACGAGCGAATGCCCGCACATCCCTACCGGGCTCAAAGTCTGGATTATCCAGCAGCGGCGTCAAGGGCGACGGGAACGTCGTCAGACCATGTCGGGCATTAGTCTGGTCCCACACCTCCAGAGCCACTCTGGTGATGAAAGAGGCGTAGAGATTAGGTGGTCTGTGTTGTCTACGGAGGAAGGGGACCTCCTGCAGGGGGCGGCCGGCCACCGCCTGATCCTGAAAGAGCCAATGCCACTCCGACTCCCACCTACTCCACTCCACCAGGGTGCGGAGTTGCGTCGCCTGTTAGTGTAGCCTCAGATCAGGCAATCCCAGACCTCCTTTCTCTGGAGGGAGCATCGCCAGCCGCAGTTTCATCCTCGCTCGCCTTCCGTTCCAGATAAACTGCGCAAGTTCCGATTGAGTTTGGCGAATCCAACCCTCAGGCGGTCGGAGCGGGATAGCCCGAAAGATATACAAAACCTGTGGCAAGATGGTCATCTTTACCGCCGCCACCCGTCCTAGCCATGAGAGAGGCAAATGCCGCCAATGTCCCAGCTCCGCGCGGATAGTACGGCGGAGGGTGGCATAGTTAATACGCACCGTATCCTGCAAAGTTGCCGCCAGGTGGATCCCCAAGTAAGGGACCGCCTCCGAGGACCAGTGGAAGGGAAAGCGCTCCTCTAGAAAGGCGCGAGTCTGGTGCTCTAGGGAGAGATCCAGAGCCAGCGATTTTGCCATATTTACCTTAAAGCCCGAGGCCCTTGCGAATGCATCGAGAATCTCGACACTGGCCGGCAGGGATTCCTTCGGGGTGGCCAAAGAAAGGAGCACGTAAACGGCATATAAACTGATTGTATGGATGTAGGCTCCAAATTTCATCCCTTTAACTCTGGGATCCGTCCTCAGGGCCTGCGCTACCGGTTCCATGTACAATGCAAAAAGTAGGGGGGAGAGTGGACACCCCTGCCGGGTCCCGCGTTCAATAGGGAAGCGGTCTGATGAGCAACCATTGACGTGTACAGTCGCTGTGGGAAAGGTATAACAATTCAGCACCCAAGTGCGGAATTTGGCACCCAGTCCCGCCTTTCTCAACACCTGTTCCAGATATGGCCAATGGACTCGATCAAACGCCTTTTCGGCGTCAATCGCCAGCTTCATGAACTCGCAGGGCAATCTTGTGGCCCGTTCGATCAGGTGGAGCGCCCTTTTAGTGTTGTCGGCCGTCTGTCGTTCGGGGATAAGTCCCGCTTGATCCGGGTCAACCAACACCTGCATCAGGGGCGCTAGCCAGGAAGCGGGAATGCTAGTATAGAGTTTAAGGTCAACGTTGAGGAGGGAGATGGGTCTATAGGCTCCACATTGCGTGCGGTCTTTCCAGGGCTTAGGAATGACCGAGATGGTGGCCTCCATCAGATCCCTCGGAATAGCACCTGATTCTGAAAATGAGTTAAAAAGAGTGGTGAGCAGCGGAGCTAGTTGGAGGCAGAAGGTCTTGTAAAAGATGGCGGTGTAGCCATCCGGGCCCGGAGCCTTAGCTAATTTAAGTCGTGAGATTGCAGAAATCACCTCCTCCGGCCGTATCGCCCTCTCCAGTGCCTTCGACTGCTCAGGTGAAATAGTGATACAAAAGGGGATGATGGACGGAGCGTTTGAGCAAATCAAACACTCACCCCCAGTCAACTGATCTGGGTTTAATCCATCACCATTCTTTAGCTCACTCGGCCACCCCAGTTCAGACATGGCTATATGCAAATCAGTCCGACCCTGTGCCTCATGGGAACAGTCCAGCCCGAACTGCCAAGCCATGTCTTCCCTGGACCAGAAACAAGCATCCTGGGACCGGTTTCGGATTCATAATCCTCATCAGCCAGGCTATCTTGAATCCAGTGGCCAAGTGAGCAAGGGACTCACGTCTGAGAATACCCTGCCACACTTAGGGCGAACAAAGCGATACAAAAGGGGATGATGGACGGAGCGTTTGAGCAAATCAAACGCTCACCCCCAGTCAACTGATCTGGGTTTAATCCATCACCATTCTTTAGCTCACTCGGCTACCCCAGTTCAGACATGGCTATATGCAAATCAGTCCGACCCTGTGCCTCATGGGAACAGTCCAGCCCGAACTGCAAAGCCATGTCTTCCCTGGACCGGAAACAAGCATCCTGGGACCAGCAGAGTGGGCTAAAGAACGGTGATGGATCAAACCCAGATCTTTTGACTGGGTGTGAGTGTTTGATTGGTTCAGATGCTCCGTCCATCACCACCCCCTTTTGTACCGCTTTGGCCGCCATAAGTGTGGCAGGGTATGCTCAGACGTGAGTACCTTGCTCACTTTGCCACTGGATTCAAGCAAGCCGGGCTGAAGACGGCTGGAATGCCAGAAACCGGTCCTCGGAAGCTTGTTTCCGGTCCAGGGAAGGCATGGCTTGGCAGTTCGTGCTGGACTGTTCCCATGAGGCACAGGGTCAGACTGATTTGCATATAGCCATGTCTGAACTGGGGTGGCAGAGTGCGCTAAAGAACGGTGATGGATCAAGCCCAGATCTTTTGACTGGGTGTGAGTGTTTGATTGGTTCATGTTGGACCTGGCCCTTTTGGCAGGTTCACCCCGAAACTTTTTGCTTTTTCCTAGCCTGTTTCTGGAACCTGGGTTGGTGATTTTAGGCCTCTGCGCACTTTTTCACTGTGGTACAGTGTAAAGTGCGTGTGCTCTCTGTGTATGTGTCGTGAGTGACCTGCCCTCCCATAGGAATGAATGGGGAATATGTATGCCCATGGTAGTTCCTGATGTGTGGGGAGTGCAGGGTCGAGTTTGATATGTGCGAACTCGTGAGATTGAATGCTGCGAAATGGTGTATGCGGCATGATTGTGTCTAGTCTAGAAGTGCCACTTTGAGAAGTTGGCATATTTGTGTAGTGAGTCTGCTAGCACGTGATTGTCTGGTGAGCCTGGCCCAGGAGTGCCTGAGCCTGCTTGTGGATTGACTGTCTGGTTTGAGTGTGACAGGGGCTGCAGAGCCCCAGGAGGTTGTCTGAGTCAGCCCGTGAATGAAAGGCAGCATCTGCTGCCAGGGAAGTGGGTGGAGATAGCACCTAAGGGTGAATGAGGCTGTGCCTGCCTGCCACAATGCTGGCTCCACCTCCCCGCTGGGCGACTGTCACCTCTGTCCCTGATACTGACAGGACTTCCCTATAACCAGTTCTAGCTGGTTCTCACACTGCCTGCACAAAGACTTCAAAGACTTTTCTGTGTATAAGAAGGGGCTGTGTCCCCTTCCAAAATGTTCTTGTTTTTGGACTTGAATCTGCCATGGGCGTGCTGCTGCTTGGGCTCAGGGGAATCCCTGAGCCCTGCCCAGCCCCTGGACACCTGATGGACTTTCCCTGGGGACCTTTGCCTGGGGTCCCCTGCTGCAGACTTCTGGGAACTTTCTCTTGCTTTTGCCAAGGCTTGTTATAGCCTAAAGTGCCTGGAAGGACTTTGCTGCAGCCCCTGAAGAACTTCTGTGGACCCTTCTTGCTGTAGGGGTCAATTCTAGGGGCCTGTGGGTGCTGCCAGTGCCCCCAGCGCGATGGAAGCGCTTTATTTTATCTCCTAGCGCTTGAGAGCGCTTTAATTATGGACCCGTAGCGAGCGTGTCGCTATCACGCATTTTGCATGAGGTTTTGCAGGTGCCACCCTGCTTTATGCCCGATATTGTTATATTTTTATTTACGGGTGCCACCCCGTTTTTATTTAATTATTGGAGGCCGGTGCCCACCCGGCATTGCCCCGTGGAATCACCGCCGCCGGCCCGGAGATCCGAGGCGCTGCACCCGCCTCCCCACCGAGGGACGCGCTGCCATTGGCGGCCCTCGAAATCGGAAGTCAGGCAGGCCCGGCCGTGACGAAGGCGGGGCCTGCCATGAGGCGGAAGTGCGGCCGAGAGAGGAGACGGGAGAAGGAGATGGCGGCGACCCCTGTGGGGCTCCCGTGATCGAGGGGAGCCCCGCACCCAGAGAGGAGACGCTGCCACAAGAATCCAGAGGAGCGGGAGCACTCCGTCCCCGCAGCCGAGCCTGCCAGACCCGGTGAGTGTTGCAGAGAAGGAGAGAAGGGGCGTCGGGGCACATTGCCGGTGCCCGCCCTCCCCTCCAGCGCGAGCGCCGGGGTGCTCAGAGGCCGTGGAGCTTCCCCGGCGGCCGAGTCCCCCGAGGGGGACTCCTCCTATTGTTTTGGAGCCTGAGAGGCTCGAGGGCCAGTTCCTAGTTGTTTGAGCCCAGCGAGGCTCGCGGCCGCAAGTATTTTATCAAGAGCCCAGAGAGGCTCGCGTGGCCGCATTTGTTAAGAGCCCTGAGAGGCTCACGGCTCATGTCTGTTTTGCGAGCCCAGAGAGGCTCGTGGGGCCATCGTTGTTGTATTTGGAGCCCAGCGAGGCTCTGAAGGGCCATATCTGTTTTAAGAGCCAGAGAGGCTCATGGGCAGGTTTATTTACAGAGAGCCTGAGAGAGGCTCTTGGGGGCATGCTTTGTTGTAGAGCCCCGAGGCTCCCTGCCCCATGATGTTTAGAGCCCAGTGAGGCTCTTGGGGAACGCCAGTGATTTTAGAGCCTGTGTGGCTCGAATGTGGCTACAGCCTGCGCATATGTGACTTCAGAGCCTGTGTGGCTCCAACAGTTGGCGCAGTCCTGTTTTAGGGTCAGTGAGGACCCTGTCGCAGTTTGTCTCCAGCTGCCCAGCAATTAGTGGGCAGCTGCACCGTTTAGGCGCAAGATGGAGAGTGAGTCCCTGAGAGGGACAGAGATGGCACAGAGGTGCCCGGCCAGTCACGGCTGCGCAGCACTTGGTGCCAGCTGTAGCGTTTAGGCCCTTGTGTCCACAGGTGCCCAGCAAGTAGTGGGCACCTGCACCGTTTAGGCCCCTGACATTGAGACTCAGGGCGTCTTAGCCCCAACAAGGCCAGTTGGCCTAGGGACTGCCACAGGTGGTGGCTTATGTTTAGTTTTGCGCAATGTGGTTACCTGCTATGTTTAGGATGGTAATTGCCTACTGTGTGTTTTTGTGCTATTGTATTGTCCTGGCACCTCTGAATGTTTTCAGGTATCATGTGTCTTTCTGTCCCTGCACTGCACCTCTGAATGTTTTAGGCGTCATGTGTCTCCTAGCGCTGCACCTCTGAATGTGTTTGTGATGCATCATGTGCTCTGTTCTTAACACCGCTGAATGTGTAGGCTTATGCATCATGTGTTTCCCTTTACTACTCCTCTGAATGTGTTTCATGCATCATGGGTAATGTGTTCTTGTTTATACCCCTAAATGCTGTGTGATACTTAGATGGTTGTTCTTTTTAGTACAGGTGGTCCTAGTGAGGTCCTGGTCCCCTGCGTGACATTCTCCTAAGGTGGTTAGGGTTGCGTAGGTGGTACTTACCTGTTACCAGTAGATACTGGTTGTGATTTATAACTGTTACTTTGTGCTACAGTGATTTTATATCCTTTTATTCTAATTTCTGACAGTATTTCTATTTCTAAAAGTGTTGATTCTGACAGTGGCCCATGTGGCCCTGTCTTGTAAATAATCCCTTATGAATGCTGCCCGTGCCAGTTGGCACAATGTACATGTGTGATTTTTATCTGATGTGTGTTTACAATACAAAAGTTATTTTAATATAACCTTGTGTGGAGTCCCTTTTGTGGTGTGCCTAGTATGTTGTTGCTGTTGTGTGCTGGCGCAAATGCTTTACACATTGCCTCCGAGTTTAGCCTTGCTGCTCGTGCCAAGCTACAAAGGGGGTGAGCAGGGGTTATCTTGGCATGTGACTTCCTTGCCCTGACTAGAATGGTGGTTTCTGCCTGGCTTTGGCGTCAGCCTTAGCCTACCAGAAATAGCCAGTTCTAACATTGTTGGTCAGCAGTGCGGATTTGGACTTGTGTTTGCGCAGTGCCACAGCGACAACTGGCTACATTACAAAACTCTGCATTTTTCAGATAGTCACATGTTTGGGATTATTGTTTTTGATTTTGTTTTTCCTCAAGAGTGTCATTTTCAGATGGTGTTCCTGCGCTTTATGTTTAGTGGCAGATGAGAGAAAATGACAGGGTGGGATGCCAGTAGAGGGGGAGGTTCCCATAGATTAGGAATCCCCTGCTGGGTCCAGTGTCCAATCCCTGTTCCTGTCCCTGTGTTGGTAGATGGAAGAGAGAGAGTGTGGAGGAGAAATGACTAGCTCAGGAGGGTGGTTATCCCCTGAGTGTAGTGTGTGTGTCTGGATTCCCCAGTATGGTAGGATCCAGTGGTGGCAGCTTAAATGTGTCCAGTGCGTGAAGTCCCATTCCCAGTTCCCAGAGTATGGTGCCTGGTGCTCAGTAAGAGTGGTACAGGTTGAGAGTCAGGGGCAGTGAGGAACTGTCTCGCCAGTCTGGAGGGGGAGTGTGTGGATGAGTGCTGTGTTGAACTGGAGGAGTTGGTGTGAGTTTTTTTTTAAGGAGCTTGCACGTGAGGTGTACCTCTGGTGGTGTGCAGGAGGTCCTGCAGAGGCACTGGATAAGAAGGTGGATTTCTGGCAGTGTGCTAGATGTCTTGCAGAGGCATTAGGGAGTGATTCTAAAAGTAGTGGCTTGTGTATCTGATGATCCTGTGTAGGTGAAGAGGTTCATGTGTAGCCCAGCTAGGTCCCATTAGGATGGTAGGGGTGTAGGGGCTCACGTCCTGTCTCAGTGGAGGCGGAGTGAGTGTGGGACGGTGTGTCCCACGTTGGCCCCAAACCCTGTCTCTGGGCCTGGAGGGTTCCCCCGGGAGCGCCAGGTCAGGGGCCTAGGCTGTACTTACAAGTCATTTGAGGAGGATCTTCCTGTGTCTAGAGGACGGGGAGTGTCTGTAATCAGAACTCCGGCGGTCCTGGTGTTGGGCTGTACCGCTCCTAAGTGGAGGGTGCAGAAGTCCTGGTTCGCTGGGCATTTGACCGTCTAGAGTGCTTGCCCATTTGTGGGGCCTCTGGAGGTTGTTCCCTGAGGAAGGGGGAGGCCAGGTTCAGGTTCAGCCTGACCTGGAGGGAAGGGCATCTGTAATCAGAGTCCTGACCTGGTGTTTGGCTTCTAGGGGTACCACTCCAAGGTGGGAGGGTGCAGAACTCTGGAAGGGGGTGCAGAGGGACGGTGTACTTCTGACCCCGGTGCAACCTGAGGGTTTAGATCCTGGGTTGGGAGATTAGGAAGCTTCCAGGTCAAGAGGAATCTCTACCAAAGTGGATCAGCTGAAGAGACTGAGGGGGCTGCCCTTGCTGTGTGATCTGGGGCTCACCTGCAGTTTGTTGTTTCCGCTAAGGTAGAGGAAAGGGGGCTTTGCTGTGTGCTGTGTCACCCCACCTACTTGAAGAGGGACTGTGCTGTGTGCTTTGTACCTCAGAAGTGGAATAGTTTCCAGGTGGTAGACCAGTGATGGAGTGAGGTCCTGATCTGGTAGGAGAGTTGTGTTCTGGTGAGTGCTTCCCTGTGAGGGTGCGGGAACCCAGAAGTAGAGGTAGGGTGGGGCATTCTTGCCCGTGACCTCTGGTCAGCCTGGGGGTGTGGACCCTAGGTTGTTGGATCAGTGGTAGTTGTAGCTACACTGAGAGGGAGAGTGGAGAATGGCTATTGTGTGCCAGGGGTTACTGCCCCCACTCTGTGAAGTGGTTAGGACCTGTGACATTTGGATGGTCTAGGGCCTGGTCTTGGCTGTGGATGACTAGTGTGTACCAGTGGGGTACCCTAGTTGGGTCAGAGAGTTCTGGTTTGGAGGTAACCAGGTGGGTTCAGAGTGGCGAAAAACTGGAAGGTGTCCCTGCCGTGCGGGCCCGTGTCCGTGTTTTGTCGCCCAAAGCAAGGAAGCCCATCAGTGGAGTGATTGGTCTACCCTGCGTTTTGGCTGGAAGGGGGTTGTGTTGGACCTGGCCCTTTTGGCAGGTTCACCCCGAAACTTTTTGCTTTTTCCTAACCTGTTTCTGGAACCTGGGTTGGTGATTTTAGGCCTCTGCGCACTTTTTCACTGTGGTACAGTGTAAAGTGCGTGTGCTCTCTGTGTATGTGTGGTGAGTGACCTGCCCTCCCATAGGAATGAATGGGGAATATGTATGCCCATGGTAGTTCCTGATGTGTGGGAAGTGCAGGGTCGAGTTTGATATGTGCGAACTCGTGAGATTGAATGCTGCGAAATGGTGTATGCGGCATGATTGTGTCTAGTCTAGAAGTGCCACTTTGAGGATTGACTGTCTGGTTTGAGTGTGACAGGGGCTGCAGAGCCCCAGGAGGTTGTCTGAGTCAGCCCGTGGATGAAAGGCAGCATCTGCTGCCAGGGAAGTGGGTGGAGATAGCACCTGAGGGTGAATGAGGCTGTGCCTGCCTGCCACAATGCTGGCTCCACCTCCCCGCTGGGCGACTGTCACCTCTGTCCCTGATACTGACAGCACTTCCCTATAACCAGTTCTAGCTGGTTCTCACACTGCCTGCACAAAGACTTCAAAGACTTTTCTGTGTATAAGATGGGGCTGTGTCCCCTTCCAAAATGTTCTTGTTTTTGGACTTGAATCTGCCAGGGGCGTGCTGCTGCTTGGGCTCAGGGGAATCCCTGAGCCCTGCCCAGCCCCTGGACACCTGATGGACTTTCCCTGGGGACCTTTGCCTGGGGTCCCCTGCTGCAGACTTCTGGGAACTTTCTCTTGCTTTTGCCAAGGCTTGTTATAGCCTAAAGTGCCTGGAAGGACTTGCTGCAGCCCCTGAAGAACTTCTGTGGACCCTTCTTGCTGTAGGGGTCATTTCTAGGGGCCTGTGGGTGCTGCCAGTGCCCCCAGCGCGATGGAAGCGCTTTATTTTGTCTCCTAGCGCTTGAGAGCGCTTTATTTTTGGACCCGTAGCGAGCGTGTCGCTATCACGCATTTTGCGTGAGGTTTTGCAGGTGCCACCCTGCTTTATGCCCTATATTGTTATATTTTTATTTACGGGTGCCACCCCGTTTTTATTTAATTATTGGAGGCCGGTGCCCACCCGGCATTGCCCCGTGGAATCACCGCCGCCGGCCCGGAGATCCGAGGCGCTGCACCCGCCTCCCCACCGAGGGCTGCGCTGCCATTGGCGGCCCTCGAAACCGGAAGTCAGGCAGGCCCAGCCGTGACGAAGGCGGGGCCTGCCATGAGGCGGAAGTGCGGCCGAGAGAGGAGACGGGAGAAGGAGATGGCGGCGACCGCTGTGGGGCTCCCGTGATCGAGGGGAGCCCCGCACCCAGAGAGGAGACGCTGCCACAAGAATCCAGAGGAGCGGGAGCACTCCGTCCCCGCCGCCGAGCCTGCCAGACCCAGTGAGTGTTGCAGAGAAGGAGAGAAGGGGCGTCGGGGCACATTGCCGGTGCCCGCCCTCCCCTCCAGCACGAGCGCCGGGGTGCTCAGAGGCCGTGGAGCTTCCCCGGCGGCCGAGTCCCCCGAGGGGGACTCCTATTGTTTTGGAGCCTGAGAGGCTCGAGGGCCAGTTCCTAGTTGTTTGAGCCCAGCGAGGCTCGCGGCCGCAAGTATTTTATCAGGAGCCCAGAGAGGCTCTCGTGGCCGCATTTGTTAAGAGCCCTGAGAGGCTCACGGCTCATGTCTGTTTTGCGAGCCCAGAGAGGCTCGTGGGGCCATCGTTGTTGTATTTGGAGCCCAGCGAGGCTCTGAAGGGCCATATCTGTTTTAAGAGCCAGAGAGGCTCATGGGCAGGTTTATTTACAGAGAGCCTGAGAGAGGCTCTGGGGGGCATGCTTTGTTGTAGAGCCCGAGGCTCCCTGCCCCATGATGTTTAGAGCCCAGTGAGGCTCTTGGGGAACGCCAGTGATTTTAGAGCCTGTGTGGCTCGAATGTGGCTACAGCCTGCGCATATGTGACTTCAGAGCCTGTGTGGCTCCAACAGTTGGCGCAGTCCTGTTTTAGGGTCAGTGAGGACCCTGTCGCAGTTTGTCTCCAGCTGCCCAGCAATTAGTGGGCAGCTGCACCGTTTAGGCGCAAGATGGAGAGTGAGTCCCTGAGAGGGACAGAGATGGCACAGAGGTGCCCGGCCAGTCACGGCTGTGCAGCACTTAGTGCCAGCTGCAGCGTTTAGGCCCTTGTGAGTATCCACAGGTGCCCAGCAAGTAGTGGGCACCTGCACCGTTTAGGCCCCTGACATTGAGACTCAGGGCGTCTTAGCCCCAACAAGGCCAGTTGGCCTAGGGACTGCCACAGGTGGTGGCTTATGTTTAGTTTTGCGCAATGTGGTTACCTGCTATGTTTAGGATGGTAATTGCCTACTGTGTGTTTTTGCGCTATTGTATTGTCCTGGCACCTCTGAATGTTTTCAGGCATCATGTGTCTTTCTGTCCCTGCGCTGCACCTCTGAATGTTTTAGGCGTCATGTGTCTCCTAGCGCTGCACCTCTGAATGTGTTTGTGATGCATCATGTGCTCTGTTCTTAACACCGCTGAATGTGTAGGCTTATGCATCATGTGTTTCCCTTTACTACTCCTCTGAATGTGTTTCATGCATCATGGGTAATGTGTTCTTGTTTATACCCCTAAATGCTGTGTGATACTTAGGTGGTTGTTCTTTTTAGTACAGGTGGTCCTAGTGAGGTCCTGGCCCCCTGCGTGACATTCTCCTAAGGTGGTTAGGGTTGCGTAGGTGGTACTTACCTGTTACCAGTAGATACTGGTTGTGATTTATAACTGTTACTTTGTGCTACAGTGATTTTATATCCTTTTATTCTAATTTCTGACAGTATTTCTATTTCTAAAAGTGTTGATTCTGACAGTGGCCCATGTGGCCCTGTCTTGTAAATAATCCCTTATGAATGTTGGCCATGCCAGTTGGCACAATGTACATGTGTGATTTTTATCTGATGTGTGTTTACAATACAAAAGTTATTTTAATATAACCTTGTGTGGAGTCCCTTTTGTGGTGTGCCTAGTATGTTGTTGCTGTTGTGTGCTGGCGCAAATGCTTTACACATTGCCTCCGAGTTTAGCCTTGCTGCTCGTGCCAAGCTACCAAGGGGGTGAGCAGGGGTTATCTTGGCGTGTGACTTCCTTGCCCTGACTAGAATGGTGGTTTCTGCCTGGCTTTGGCGTCAGCCTTAGCCTACCAGAAATAGCCAGTTCTAACAGTTCAAATGCTCCGTCCATCACCACCCCCTTTTGTACCGCTTTGGCCGCCATAAGTGTGGCAGGGTATGCTCAGATGTGAGTCCCTTGCTCACTTTGCCACTGGATTCAAGCAAGCCAGGCTGAAGACGCTGGATTGCCAGAAACCTGGTCCTCGGAAACTTGTTTCCGGTCCAGGGAAGGCATGGCTTGGCAGTTCGTGCTGGACTGTTCCCATGAGGCACAGGGTCAGACTGATTTGCATATAGCCATGTCTGAACTGGGGTGGCAGAGTGGGCTAAAGAACGGTGATGGATCAAACCCAGATCTTTTGACTGGGTGTGAGTGTTTGATTGGTTCAGATGCTCCGTCCATCACCACCCCCTTTTGTACCGCTTTGGCCGCCATAAGTGTGGCAGGGTATGCTCAGACGTGAGTCCCTTGCTCACTTTGCCACTGGATTCAAGCAAGCCGGGCTGAAGACGGCTGGAATGCCAGAAACCGGTCCTCAGAAGCTTGTTTCCGGTCCAGGGAAGGCATGGCTTGGTAGTTCGTGCTGGAATGTTCCCATGAGGCACAGGGTCAGACTGATTTGCATATAGCCATGTCTGAACTGGGGTGGCAGAGTGTGCTAAAGAACGGTGATGGATCAAACCCAGATCTTTTGACTGGGTGTGAGTGTTTGATTGGTTCAGATGCTCCGTCCATCACCACCCCCTTTTGTACCGCTTTGGCCGCCATAAGTGTGGCAGGGTATGCTCAGACGTGAGTCCCTTGCTCACTTTGCCACTGGATTCAAGCAAGCCGGGCTGAAGACGGCTGGAATGCCAGAAACCGGTCTTCGGAAGCTTGTTTCCGGTCCAGGGAAGGCAAGGCTTGGCAGTTCGTGTAGGACTGTTCCCATGAGGCACAGGGTCAGACTGATTTGCATATAGCCATGACTGAACTGGGGTGGCAGAGTGTGCTAAAGAACGGTGATGGATCAAACCCAGATCTTTTGACTAGGTGTGAGTGTTTGATTGGTTCAGATGCTCCGTCCATCACCACCCCCTTTTGTACCGCTTTGGCCGCCATAAGTGTGGCAGGGTATGCTCAGACGTGAGTCCCTTGCTCACTTTGCCACTGGATTCAAGCAAGCCGGCCTGAAGACGGCTGGAATGCCAGAAACCGGTCCTCGGAAGCTTGTTTCCGGTCCAGGGAAGGCAAGGCTTGGCAGTTCGTGCTGGACTGTTCCCATGAGGCACAGGGTCAGACTGATTTGCATATAGCCATGTCTGAACTGGGGTGGCAGAGTGGGCTAAAGAATGGTGATAGATCAAACCCAGATCTTTTGAGTGGGTGTGAGTGTTTGATTGGTTCAGATGCTCTGTCCATCACCACCCCCTCTTGTACCGCTTTGGCCGCCATAAGTGTGGCAGGGTATGCTCAGACGTGAGTCCCTTGCTCACTTTGCCACTGGATTCAAGCAAGCCGGGCTGAAGACGGCTGGAATGCCAGAAACCGGTCCTCGGAAGCTTGTTTCCGGTCCAGGGAAGGCATGGCTTGGCAGTTCGTGCTGGACTGTTCCCATGAGGCACAGGGTCAGACTGATTTGCATATAGCCATGTCTGAACTGGGGTGGCAGAGTGGGCTAAAGAACGGTGATGGATCAAACCCAGATCTTTTGACTGGGTGTGAGTGTTTGATTGGTTCAGATGCTCCGTCCATCACCACCCCCTTTTGTACAGGTGAAATAGTGGGCAGCGCGACATCCCGTAAGAACGCTTCTCTGTCTGCGGGGTTAAGTCCAGCTACGGTATACAACGCGGAATAAAAATCGCTGAAGGCATTCGCTATTTCCTTATCCCCTGTAACTCTATTGCCCGCCTGTGTGGTTAGCTCTTGTACCGCGTGGCGCTGTAACCGCTCCCTGAGTGCCCTTCCCAGCAGCCGCCCGCAGCGGTCCCCGCCTGTGTAATACATATGACCGACCCTCAAAGCTGCGTATTCGGCGTGATCTTGGTCAAGAACCTCTAGCTGTTGACGTGCCAGACGGAGCTGCCTCCAAATTCTCGGTGCCCCTGTCCGTTGGTGGATCCTCTCTAGCTCGCGCATATTCGCCGACAGCTCCTCCCTTTTACGCGCCCGCTCCGTATTTTCCGCCGCCGATAGCGCTATGAATTTGCCTCTTAGCACCGCCTTAAGCGTCGCCCCAATGTCTGTCTGGGATGCCAGCACTGTAAGGGAGGTGGATGTCAATAGGTAGTCTAGACGGGCATAGGTCTTGTGAGCATCGGAGTAGTATGTGTAATCCCTGGTACCCGGGTGAAAGCTCCGCCAAAGATCAGTCAACCCCAGCTCTCTCAACCTGCAATGTCCCCCCTCTGACAGAGTGCCTGCCTGTGAATGGCGCTGCCCCGATCTGTCCTGGAGGTTGTCAAAAACCAAATTAAAGTCCCCCCCTATCACAATATGTCTATCCGGGGACGTGGCTGTCTCACTAAGAATCTGGTGAAAAAACTTTTCTTGTCCCTCATTAGGTCCATATACTGAACTAGCTGTGAAAGTGTCCTCACCCAGAGAAAACCTGCAGGATAGCAGCCGCCCCTTTATTTCAGCGCTTTTCTGCAGAACCTTGCCTCTAAAGCGGTGGGACACCAATATAGCAACCCCTGAGGTCTTCGTGGACGCCGAAGAGAAAAACTGAGTTGGGAAATGGCGCGATTTCATCCTATGACAATCCTTGGGCAAGAGGTGCGTCTCCTGTAGGAGGCAGATATCGGCCTTCAAGTTCTCCAGGAGAGACAAGACCGCCCTGAGCTTTACCGGGTTATTCAAGCCTCGGACATTTAAAGTGAGGAGGTACATATCAGTCGCCGGCATAAGCATTTTTCAATCCTCCGAGCTGCATCCCCTGAAGCGAAGCCCTAACTGAAGCCAGACCCTCTTCTATTCCTCTCCCCACCATCCCTGTCACCTCCTCCTCCGCTCCTCTGTCAACCTCCTGCGCACCGGCGTCCCCACACACATCCATTCTTCAGGAGATATTTTAAAGGGAATGGGTGGAATGCTTTTGTGTTCATCTCAGCTTGTTTCGCTCTGTGTGTGTGTGCCCGCTTGGGAATATATAGGGGCATATTATCAAGCATGGCGTTATAATATCGCCGCTTTAGCGGTAAAAAACTTAGCTAAAGCGGAGATAATGGGCTTGATAATATGCCGTAGAGAATTCCCATAGAAGCCCATGTTCACACCAGAACATGGGCTTCTATAGGAATTCACAAGGGCGTATTATCAAGCCCATTATCGCCGCTTTAGCGGCAGTTTTCTGCCGCTAAAGCGGCGATAATTATAACGCCGTTCCTTGATAATATGCCCCTAAGTATTGTGCCAAAGAACAATAAATAACATATGGCATTAAGAAGCAGCACATATTAAAAAACAAGGAAATGTTAACATATCATGCTGTTTGGCTTTCATTTTGTGTAATGAGTTAACCTGATTTGTTTACATAAACGCATTTCTCATGCGTTTTGATATATGCTACAACTGGTTCAGAAGTCACTATGTATCATCATATGTTGCCCATAACCCCGCCCCATAACCCCGCCCATTTGCCACACCTCCAACTCATTTTAATGAGTACCTGCACTTATTTTTTCCCATTTAAAGCACTGCCTGATTCACAATGGTATGTCACACTTTGTAGTATGTTTACTACATTTGTAGTAAGTTAGCACTTTGTAATAAGTTTAGCACATTCAGTATTCATTAACTCTGAGTTCAAACTTACTGCAATGGTATAAGTTACATGCCTCCACCCCAGAGTTATGCAATTGGCGAACTTTTGTGTGGGTGAGTGCCATACCTCTCTAAACCTGGCCTTGACCATCGCTAATAATTCTTCTTAATCCCATCCTAGTTAGTAGTAAGTCAGTCATTTTTCCCACCCACTCTCCTGTGTCCCTCCCACATTTACTACTAAAATCTGCACTCACATGTGCAGAGACTCCACAGTTAGGGCGGAGAACTCTGCACATATAAGTATAGGCAAACCTTACATTTTGTGGTATGTTTTGTGGTACTACATAGTGAAGTTTGAGAATCAGGCCCTAAGCATCTAAATCACTACATTAAAGTAGACTACCTAGACATAAAAGATTCACTGTCCGATAAATGTTAGGTATTCAGAATTCTACTTCCTGATTTTAACACAGCCGTGCAAACCTAGCAGAGGTAGATGAAACAGTAGGAGTCTCTTTTTTTTTTTTTACTTCTGTGACTAGCTGGGTCTGGTGGCTCAGTGGACTAATACGTCTCCTGCAGGAGCCTGTATTCGCCCTCATGATCACAGGTTCAAATCCCGGCGGGTCCACCCAGCCTTTCAGCCATCTGAGGTCGATAAAATGACTACCATTGAGTTGGGTAACAACAAACATCTGTTATTCAGCGCCAAAATACCCGTAGTGGTGAACGTGCACTTTAGAAATACACATGTTATGTTATATGATAATGTGTTTTGTTATTTATGGACATTTCTGAGACCGTGTAACCTTTGACAAGTTCATTTTGTTGTTCTCACCCTTTCAAAGAAGGAAATTTAAAGTGAACATGGCTGGATAGTGTCTGTGGGGTTTGTCTCTGGTTAGCATTTCTAGTTTTTCGTTACACATTATTAGATGGCCTTCAACCACTACGTATATTTCTGATAATTCTTGAGTCTAAAATCTGAATGTAATTACCTACATACTAACATGAATACAAGAAAACCACAAGCTTTTCCAAAACAATTAAGGCCCACTTAACTCACGAGCATTCTATTGTCTTATTACGAATAGGCACCTACCCTATCCCGCATACAAGCCTTACACAGACCAACTTGTTAGTAAATGTGCTTCTTTTCACTTGAAGTTTTGAGTACACCACAATGACTCAGACAAAGTTTTAAACCTGGAAATACACCAGAACTGATCAAATAAGAAACTTTACTATGGAATGTTGTAAAGATACAAATGAGGTACCAGAAGTGTTGCACTGTAGTTTAAGTGTTTTAATCCAAGAAAGTAGGTTCATATAAATAAGCCCACAACCGACTCCAGCAGCGTCCTTGTTGTAACTGCCTCCAACAACTTTAAAGGCAGTTACAACGAAAACGCATCTGCGAGGACATGACTTGAATAATAACAAAGCACGAGGTATACAACATTCATATTCTTAACATAGCATATTTAAAAGATAACAGAGCGTGCCAGCACGCTCACAATACAGATGAAATGACGTGAAGATTGCGAGCCACTCTTAAAGGAGAAAGAGCAACTCCAACACATCCCCTTTATTATCGAACAAAAGAAAAGTCATAAAAAACAATATGAAAAGTCTATTACATAGAAGCTAATTTACATCAAATAAAAGTCCTTAAATTTCTGAGGAACAGAAACGTTGCGATGAGATCTTTGTGGATCTAAAGATGGAGAAGAAATAGCAGCTGATGTTTGCACCATAGGTGAAGAAACACAACTTAAAGAAGAAGTTGGCAATATCAAAGGAGGAACAACATTAGTCATGGAATCAGTATGTGAAACAAAATCTTCATCAACATTAATTGAAGCACAATTCCTGTTAACATTAGATGAAGAAGACATATTGACACAGAAATCCATACCAGAACTTGACTCACCTGAGTCATAATCATGAAGACCCTTTCTTTTGGTAGAGATGATCTTGGAGGCTTGATCATTAGTAATTTTGACCAAACATCTTTTATTCCACCATCCCCTTCCTTTTAACAAAACAGCATTTTTAGAAACCTGTACAACCTTTACTGGTAACATGAATTTAGACTCTCCTTTCCTAATTCTTGTAGGTTTTTTAATTAAAACCCAATCCCCAATAGACAACAAAATATCCTTAGTATTTCTGGTATCTTGAAGATATAAAGAAACAGCATCATGTTTAGACTTAACAAGTTTCTTAATTTCAAGCAAATCATCCTCAACAGGAGCACTGCTGTTAGTCAAATCATTCACCCAATGAGGACAGAGGTTTGAAACAGCTGATCTGTGACGCAGCACTTTGAATGGAGAAACCCCTGTAGTACTGTGAGGAGTGTTATGGTAAGTCCAAATTTTTTTCCTCAAGAAATCTTCCACCTGACAACCAGAAGATAAAGCAGTTTGGACTCCCTCCTTCAAAAATCTATTAATACGTTCAACCAGACCATTTGACGAAGGAGAATAAAGGGCAACAGTAAGGTGTTTAATTTGTAAATTCTGAACAAAACTCAACATGTGATGGGATCTGAATTGAGTGCCATTGTCCGTGACAATAAGCTTAGGGGGGCCCTCAACATCAAAAACATTCTTCAAAAATTTGATAACAGCAGAGGTATCTGGAACTGAAACAAAACGAAAATACACCCACTTAGAAAAATAATCGATCAAAACTAACATATGTCTCATATTTGCAGGAAGAAGCTCAAATGGTCCCGCAAAATCTAAAGCAACCTTTTCCCAAGCAGAATCAGGTAGTGGAACCATATTAATATGTGGTTCAAAAGTTCTCCAATGCTTGTCAGAGATAAGACAAGTGCTGCAATCAGAGATCCACAACCTCACCTGAGAATCCAGGCCTGGCCACCAATAAAATTGCTTTAAATTCCTAATGGTTGCGGACACACCCATATGTCCCTCATGGCTCTTTTTTAACAACAAAAATCTTAGCTTAGACGGAGGAACTAATAAATCATGCCGACATAAAAACCCAGAGACAATTGATAGCTCATTAGAGACCTGAGCAAATGGTTTAACATTTGAAGAGATATTTCTCTCATGAGGCCAACCAGATCTGACATAAGACATAACACTTTGCAGAAGAGTATCTTCAGCAAGTTCAGAAATTCATGAGTCTTTAGACAATGGGAAATCTTCATGTAACACGTCATCAATAAGTGCTACAACACACTCCACTTCATCTTCCACAAAGGATGATGCCTCCTCAACAGGCATCCTAGACAGACAATCCGCCCTAGCATTCTTACCACCAGGTAAGTACTTGAAATCAAAATTATACTCATGTAACTTGTTGAGGATTCTGACAAGTCTAGCCGAAGCTTTTCCAGTACCATTACCGTTTAACAAAAAAATTAGAGGCTTGTGATCAGTAAAAATCTAAAAAAGAGTCCCCCAAAGAAAAGTCTTAAACTTCTCCACCACCCAAGTGCAACCTAACGCCTCCTTCTCTATGCTACTATAATTTTTTTCAGAGGAGAGTAAAGACCGTGAAGCATATGCAATGGTATGTTCTTTGTTATCAAAGTGTTGAGATAAGACTGCACCAATGCCCAACTGGCTGGCATCAACAGACACACAACAAGGTTGGCCCGGAGTGAAAGGAGACAGAATGGGTGCAGAGGTAATCAACACTTTGATCTTAGAGAAAGCTCTTTGAACCTCATCAGGCCAAATGAAAGCTTTCCCCTTGCGCAACAATTCTCTCAAGGGCTGAACAATTAAAGAATTCTCTTGGATGAAACGAGAATAATACTCGCAGAGACCAAGAAATGACTTAAGTGTATCTTTATCCTTGGGAGGAACAGAGTCTCTAATAGCAGAAATGAGTGACTCTTTGGGTTTGATTCCATCCTTGGTGATACAGTCACCAAGATAGTCTAGTTGATTTACTTGGAATCTAAACTTTTCTTTTCTGAGGGTAATTCCAACATCCTTAAAAGCAGACAAAACCCTTTCCAATATGAGATTGTGTTCTCTATCTGATTTGGCAAAAATGAGGACATCGTCCTGAAAGGCCTGTACCCCAGAGATATCCTTGAGGATTGTATCCATGAATTTCTGAAACACACTTGCCCCAGAGGCAAGACCAAACGGCATGCGTAGATACTTGAAAGCATCAAATGGTGTGATAAAAGTGGTAAGGTCTTGACTTTCTGCGGCAAGCGGTATCTGATGATACGCTGATCTGAGATCCAATAAAGAAAACACACTTTCCCCACCCAAGTTTGCTAACAAATCTTGTACTTTGGGTAAGGGATGGCAGTCAATTATTATGTTCTTGTTCAGGGTGCGAAGGTCCACACAGAGACGAATTTCGTTATTCTTCTTTTTAACGATAACAATTGGACTTACCCATTCTGATGAGTCCGTAGGTGTAATAACACCCTCCTTACAAAGTTTGTCAAGCATAGCTTTGAGATCCTGCCTTGTACTGAGAGGAATGGATCTCACTTTGTGCACAACAGTCGAAGCCTTCTTTTTGAGTTTGATTAAATGCTCAAACTTTTTTATGTTACCAATTTTATCACAGAAAATCTCCTTAAATTTGTTAACTACATTCCTAACATTGGTTTCTAAATCACTTTCAATAAAATTGATTGACTGTTCTACAAGCCTAATAGGATTGTCAGAGCCAGGAGAAAGTGCAATCCCCAATCTGGCTAAATCTTTCCAGCCAATTATGTTTTTTCCCTTCACAGCTACATACATTTTTGTAGTGATTTTCCTACCTAAGCATGAAAGGACGTCAATAAAATAACCAGACATGTCAATGTCATGATCCCCAAATGCTTTAGGATGAACATCAGGCTGAGATAATTGTCTATTTTTCCAATTTTCCATAAACAACCAGTCAGGAATTATTGTAATGGGAGCGCCTGAGTCAGCCATCACATCAATAAGAATATTGGAAATCATAGCTTGACAATAAGGTCCTTTGATTGAAACTTCCTATAAATTGTCATCTGATAAAGCTAAAAACAAATTTCTCAAAATCGTGTGAACATGTATGGGGTGTGGCTTCAAAAGAACTGACTCTGACAGTGCTTTTCTGAGATTTGCAAACAGATATAAAATGTCCTAATTTACCACATTTAGTACACTTTTTGAATGAAGCTGGGCAATTAGGATTGTTACCCAAATGATTGCGAGATCCGCACCTGAAACAGAAATTATTGGGTTTCTTAAAAGGTACTCTATTAAATCTGCCTCTGGTATCAATGGCAGAAACTTGAATATCCTCATTGGATACCAAAGCTACTGAGGAGCTTGGGGAGGAAAAATCATTAGTAATAACCTTAGAAGAAACAATAGATCTTTCTATACCCTTAGCTATATCAATAGTTTCACTCAATGTTGGGTTTGCACAACCTAATAATCTCTCTTGAATTTTCTTAGAAGCACAATGGTTTACAAATTGATCTCTGAGACAGGTATCTAACACAGCTCCAAAATCACATGTAGAAGCCAAATGTCTTAAAACTGAAATGTAGTCTTCTATAGACTCATCTACATTCTGTTTTCTCTTCATAAAATTAAAGCGTTCCAATAGAATGCTGGGTACATCTGTGAACTTCCTGGAGAGTCTAGCTAGACCCTCAGCATACACATTCCAACCTTCCTCAGCACCTGCGGGAGCTGGAATTTGAGGTAGATTGTTGAAGACTTTTTGTCCTTCAAAACCCAGATGACCATACAAAAGAGCGAATTTCCTTTTTGGATCATACTCGATGGCATCATTGGCAACTAGGTAATTCTGAAATAAATTAAGTCAATGTTTCCACGGAATTACAGGTTTACCTGGTGATGGTAAAAAGTCAACTAACTTAAGAAGTTGGTTATTAGAAGCCATGAGAAAAAAATATCAAAGATTGTCAAAGAAATAATGTATATTTGTGATAAGTTCTCCTTGTAAATAGTAACTGAATAATGCAATGAAATAAGTAGGTCAAGCTGATAAATATAAAGCTTGTTTCCAAGTAGCAGAAATGTACTTCTGTAAATTATAATGAAAAGTTGCTGATATAGTCACTTGTGATGAATAAAGAACTGTATTGCTGGTTAATTTTTTATAATAAATATGTAAAATTGTAAATGTTGTGCCTGTCACCGAAGAGCAGGCAATTCTTACCCATAAAATCTTCTTAGCGTATGAAATTGGGAAAGAAATCCTGGGTTTTTCGAAGAGAAAAGACGATCGGTAGTAATGTTGCTAGGCAACTGCCTTTACCGAAACTGCCTTCCCATGACTGAAGCTTAAACACGCCCAAAACGGGAAATTAGCCAACCGGAGCCTCTTAAGGTGAAAAAGGAAATCGTCACCACGTGAGGGGTTGAACTAACACTGCCATCCAATTGTTGAGCGTCTATTAGGGAAGAAGCAAACTTCTCTGCCAATTGGAGAGTGCAGAGCGTCGTGAGCTGGTGAAGGAGGATTTCTTTTGTGAAAAATCCCAAAATCGGCTTTTCCTCTTGCCGGTCGGTGGGCTGCAGTGACTCTCGTCGTCAATTGTAAAGATACAAATGAGGTACCAGAAGCATTGCACTGTAGTTTAAGTGTTTTAATCCAAGAAAGTAGGTTCATATAAATAAGCCCACAACCGACTCCAACAGCGTCCTTGTTGTAACTGCCTCCAACAACTTTAAAGGCAGTGACAACGAAAACGCATCTGCGAGGACATGACTTGAATAATAATAACTATAAATCACCACTGGGTATGGGCTCCCAAGCAGTAAGGCCAAACCCTGCCTTTAGTATATCGAACAAAAAATGCCAATACTGCTACACAAATTTATCAATATTATTCTATTCTAAACACACGATCAAAACACTGTGCCTAAGGACAATTTTTTCAGTCATTTATCAAGTTTGCATTTTATTTGCACATTTTTGATTTTAGTATTTTCAAACACATTTATAGATTTTCAAAAGAGACACATATTATACAACACATCACGAAAATATCAAAAGCAACACATTTTTACCACATTCATACTCATTCAACCAGGGGGGAATTTTTCTAGACACACTCAACACTTTCATCAAAATCACCATATAAAAAAATGAGATACTCTATTTATACAATTTATATACAATTTTTTTGAGGAAACCATAGGGTATCAGTAGAGATATAAATCGTTATTGTCACATTATTAATATATTCTCTTATGGTTTCATTGTGACAACGTCACAGAAGCAGGTCTACGCGTTTCGAACTCTTTTAGTGTAGAGTTCTCGTCAGGACCATAGACTGTAATGGAAAACAGAGAAACCTCTGTTAAAGTATATCATTTTATATCAAAAAAAGCTGCTAAAGGCTCTACACCCAGACCTCTGTCTCTTACCTCTTTCAATGTCAAACGCGATGTGTTCCTAAATAAGCCAACGTCCGCGAAGCGGGACCACCTATATGATAAATGTATCCAGTTTTATACATGCTGCCCATTAGCAATTATTCAGCATAGCACACATTCTCTTGCATACTTACTTAGGGATGGTAAATGTTCATTTCTTTCTGTGAACAATAGACATTAATCAGTGTAAGCATGTTGGTCTCCTGTTCATAGTTATGCATTGTGGCAGAACGAGCAGTGCAATCTTACCCGGTTTTTCAGTTCTTTTCTAATAGACGCTTTAAGAGGGACAGACGGCAAGTTAATTCGCAAGGTCACCACACACCTGCGGAGCAAGAATGCAGTTATTACTCATTAATCGGTTAGCGGAGCACTGGGTTTACACTCATCCTCATTCCTTAACGTACCGATTAGTTGTGGCGTGTTCTCTCTGAATGCCGGCGTCAGTCTCTGGTGAGCGCTTAGCGAGACGCTGTGTTGTTTGTATGTGTAAGTCACATGACTTCTTCCGGAATTGCGGGCGCCATCTTTGCCTGGTCATGCTCGTTCTTCGAGCAATGGGCTTATGTATGCTTTGCTTGAATTTAATAATGTGGATGGATTTCTATGTTCATTATATCAAATTCCATTTCATTGTATAAAATAGGTGGATCGTCGGGTCATTTTTCTTTTTTGTGAGATGTAAGGTTGGGTCCTTAATCTCTTTGTTGTGGCCATCTTTGATGTGGGAGGTTTAATCACAACCCTATATAAAAAAGAAACAGATCGAAACAGATCATTGCATTTTTCTAGCAATCATCCGCGTAGCTTAAAGGAAAACCTGCCATACGGGCAGTATTTAAGGATTCGAAGAAATTGCCAAAATAAACAGGAATATGAGAAACATGCCGAAAAATTAACCCTGAATCTAATTGAACGTGGATACCCCAAAAAACTTCTACGCCGTTCAAAAAAACGCGCATGGTGGACTCCGCGAGAACATCTGCTGGAGAAAATAGAAAAAAAGAAACTGGATCGAACTGTATTGGTCACCACATTTTGTCCAAATTCGAACAAGTTGAAAAAGGTGATAAATAGCAACTGGCATCTGGTCAAACATCTAAGTGATGAATTAAAAAATCCACCTTTATTTGCATTCAAAAAAGAATCTAGCCTAGCAAATAAACTGGTCAGAGCGGCATTACCAACGAAACAACAACCAAATTTAAGAAGCATGATTGGATTACCTCCAGTGATAGGACATCACAAATGTGGAGGATGCAACTGTTGTGACTCAACTGATGAGGGTTCAATTTTCAAACACAATGAAACAACTTGGAAACGTAACACGTTCACAAATTGCAAAACCCGATATGTGATCTACGGGATCAGATGTCCTTGTAATTCTCTGTATATTGGCAAAACAAATCAAGAGATCCGTGTAAGAATTCAACAGCACAAGTCCAGGATAAAACGAAAGGTACCCAATGCCCCATTGGTAAACCATTGGCAACAAAAGAACCATGCAGACAATGACTTAAGATGGACTGTAATAACAAAAATTGAACAAGACCAGAGAGGAGGAGACCTCGATAAAAAATTATCCAAACAAGAAGCAATGATGATTGTAAGATTCAATACGGCAATTAATGGGTTAAATGAACTTTCGGAGATGTTCAAATTATAGCCCCATACATCAGGAGTAATGCGATTAGTAAGGTTCCCACATCAAAGATGGCCACCACAAAGAGATTAAGGACCCAACCTTACGTCTCACAAAAAAGAAAAATGACCCGACGATCCACCTATTTTATACAATGAAATGGAATTTGATATAATGAACATAGAATTCCATCCACATTATTAAATTCAAGCAAAGCATACATAAGCCCATTGCTCGAAGAACGAGCATGACCAGGCAAAGATGGCGCCCGCAATTCCGGAAGAAGTCATGTGACTTACACATACAAACAACACAGCGTCTCGCTAAGCGCTCACCAGAGACTGACGCCGGCATTCAGAGAGAACACGCCACAACTAATCGGTACGTTAAGGAATGAGGATGAGTGTAAACCCAGTGCTCCGCTAACCAATTAATGAGTAATAACTGCATTCTTGCTCCGCAGGTGTGCGGTGACCTTGCGAATTAACTTGCCGTCTGTCCCTCTTAAAGCGTCTATTAGAAAAGAACTGAAAAACCGGGTAAGATTGCACTGCTCGTTCTGCCACAATGCATAACTATGAACAGGAGATCAACATGCTTACACTGATTAATGTCTATTGTTCACAGAAAGAAATGAACATTTACCATCCCTAAGTAAGTATGCAAGAGAATGTGTGCTATGCTGAATAATTGCTAATGGGCAGCATGTATAAAACTGGATACATTTATCATATAGGTGGTCCCGCTTCGCGGACGTTGGCTTATTTAGGAACACATCGCGTTTGACATTGAAAGAGGTAAGAGACAGAGGTCTGGGTGTAGAGCCTTTAGCAGCTTTTTTTGATATAAAATGATATACTTTAACAGAGGTTTCTCTGTTTTCCATTACAGTCTATGGTCCTGACGAGAACTCTACACTAAAAGAGTTCAAAACGCGTAGACCTGCTTCTGTGACGTTGTCACAATGAAACCATAAGAGAATATATTAATAATGTGACAATAACGATTTATATCTCTACTGATACCCTATGGTTTCCTCAAAAAAATTGTATATAAATTGTATAAATAGAGTATCTAATTTTTTTATATGGTGATTTTGATGAAAGTGTTGAGTGTGTCTAGAAAAATCCCCCCCTGGTTGAATGAGTATGAATGTGGTAAAAATTTGTTGCTTTTGATATTTTCGTGATGTGTTGTATAATATGTGTCTCTTTTGAAAATCTATAAATGTGTTTGAAAATACTAAAATCAAAAATGTGCAAATAAAATGCAAACTTGATAAATGACTGAAAAAATTGTCCTTCGGCACAGTGTTTTGATCGTGTGTTTAGAATAGAATAATATTGATAAATTTGTGTAGCAGTATTGGCATTTTTTGTTCGATTGAATAATAATAAAGCACGAGGTATACAACATTCATACTCTTAACATAGCATATTTAAAAGATAACAGAGCGTGACAGCACGCTCACAATACAGATGAAATGACGTTGCGATTGCGAGCCACTCTTAAAGGAGAAAGAGCAACTCGCAACTCCAACAAATGTTGAATCCCAGAATAAAAAACAGCACACCTTCCATGGACATAACAAAGTCTACAATTAGGACAAATATTCAGCCTTTACTATCATGGCTAGATGACTGGGGTAATATTAATCAAACGCTGCACTCAGATCTGATTGCTCCAAAGAGACAGCGTTTCTTCCATGAAAGCAGCAGTGAATGTTACTCGGAAAAAATTACAGCAGTATTGGGGACGAATAATAGCAGTTTCGAGCTTTCAGTCAGTTTTGTGCCTTCTGTTGCAAAATGAAAGATTGCAAGAGCAGATAATAATTATATAGGGCTGCAGTTTAAAGGCTGCGTGTTTGGGCTCTTTACTACGATATCATCACAAGCAGTGAATTGTCACATTCTGACCACCACACTGTTGCTGCAGCCTGTCGGACTGTCCAGGGCATCACATTTGAAAACAGAAACGGAGCAATGGGTACAAAGTTTTCACTGTCCGCTGTAAAACACTGAGTGTGTGATAACTTGAACGAGAGGGGAGTGAGAAAGGAGAGGGAACGGCACAAAAACACATTTCAACTCACACACATACAGAAACATGCAGACAGAAGTGCACACAGGTGCACCGACACCTGCTCACACCTTGCGGAGGTTAGGCTCTAGTATAAACGCATTAACAGGGAAGACAGACTCACCACCCTGCCGGTACAGCCCGGGAGGCTCTTACCTGGCAGACATACGAGTTGCACAGGTTGTCAGTGATGAATGGGATCTGCAGATCCTCGCCCTCGTTTCCACACTTTGCCACGGATCCTGTGGATCAGATTCTGAAAGCACACGTCGTGCTTTAGATGTGATGCATTCCTTTCCTGAATAGTGGGCTGCTGCGGGGCTGACTGTTGCTTTTGAAAGAGTATTCATGTTAATTGCAGCATCCCTCGGCGCTGGAATTAACATGAATACTCTTTCAAAGGCCAACAGTCAGCCCCGCAGCAGCCCACTATTAGGAAAACAATTGCATCAAGTACGGGAGCCACTTGAAATAACCGATTTTCGTGCAGCTCGCATTTTAAAAGCGGCGGCGCGAACGGTCTCAATGTGCTTTGTGAGGTATGTGTGCGCTAAAAATGGGACACTGCGCGCTTGTGGGGACTTCCATGCGTGGCCGCCCAGCAGCGCACCTTATTGGGAACAGTGGTTGGGAGGCAGGCATTAGTCATTGTAAATGTAAACTGAACTAATAATAAGCAGCTGTGGTTGTGCTCATACCTAAATTAGCCAGACAGTGCCACCATGGAAGCCTGTCATAAGCCCCAGTGCTGGTATATTTTGGTGCCGGTGCTGAGCGCTGGAAACCACAGGCTCAAATTAAGCACTGAGTCTGGCCAGAGCTCTCTGTTCTGTCAGAGCCTCGGAAATGCAGCCACAGCCTGTAGCATAAAGCAGCAAAGCGGGTTAAAGAAGACATACTGGTGGGTGGGGAGCGTGAGATGTGTGTCACTCGGCAAAGGCAGGTGAGTTTAGAGCTATGGGCATGGCAGAGGCTAGAAAAGAGAGTTGTCCCTGGACAGCCTGAGCTAAAGGGTCTACATCTGCAAAGAAGTCAGAATCTCGCCTTCCCTATATGACTATCTACATCTAGCTATTTGACCAAGCGTTAAGTTAATACGTTAATGGCTTCCACCTTTACGGCCTCCTGGTATCCAGTGCCAAGATGGCCAATCACCGCTCCAAGCCTCATGTGTACCAGCAATCTCTCCTACAATCCTAGGCCCAGCACTACTCATGAGTCTTAAGGGTTACTGTAAGGACAAGTGTTTCACATACCATGCCGTTCACAATCCAGTTTGTCATAACCGTGTAAAATCTCCACCCTCAACATCTCACTTCTTACTTACACAGACTTAAGGGCCGATTACGATGATGACAGTCTTACTGCCATCCCACCACGGCAGCAGGACCAACTACTTCACCAAGCAGTCGGCCTCCGCGCCTGTCTCATTAAGACTTTTCCGCAGTATTGGTGGTATTACTGCGGCGGTGTGATGAAGACGGTACATGTCGCCGCGAGCCAGCATGAAATGCTGAGTAGACGGTTGGGCACGCCCACAACCTGATTCCAGCCAGTCAGCCGTATGTGCACATTGTTAGAAGGAGCTGTAAACTACCTGGCGAGCCGACCAAAAGATATTGAAGCGCTTAACATGTGTACCAGTGCCAGTACACAAGGGCAAAATCATCCTCAGCATATTATTTGGGCACTTTTACTGTCTTTCCACCAACTCATGCACGGCGGTATTCCCATCGCGGATAGGTTGTCGGAAAGGTAATTCATAATAATGCCTCCATGGGCCGCCTCTGCCTCTCCTGCTGCCGTGGTAGCATGAAAGTCGGTGGTGGCGACAGTCTTGAGGCGGTCTTCCCACGGTCCTCATAATCAGGTGGTCAGACCACCAGGGAAGCGGGCAGTTGGACCGCTGAAAAGCGGCGGAAGTTCCCTTACCACAGTCATCGTAATCAGCCCTTTAGTTTGTTGCCAGATCTGTGCTCAGTTTTGAACACTTTTGTGAGATATTGGATATGAGATGCACACCTCTTTTTCTACATTTGTCTTTATCCATTTGTTTTTCCCTTTTATTTTGTCGTTTTCAACTTTAACAGCGTGCGGTACTTTTTCCGCGCTCGTCTCATTGCGCTACTAACAATATTTCCAAGAACGGTGGACCCTATTTACGGATACACAAAAGTCGCACAGCCAAGTTCTGGATTAAATCCAATGAATCAAGTTCATTTGCATTCTTCATATTTTAAATTCTTTCGAGTTTTCTTTCGAGTTTTCCTCCTTATGTTTAAACCATTTTCTTGAGATCAATTCATTTTATTCAATCTGTCGTTTCCACATTCTAAAAAGCACTCAGAGGCATGGGGTGAATTCCGTGTCACGTTTTATTACCATGGTCCAATGCATTTCGGGAGGAAACCTCCCTTCGTCAGGGACATCGTGATTAAAAATAAATCATGTTATAAAAGAAGGGGGGGCATCCCCGTTCCAGCATCTCGGCGCAAACCATTCATCATTCTTTTTCGTTCAGTCTGGCGTACCCGATGGTACGCCAGACTGAACGAAAAAGAATGATGAATGGTTTGCGCCGAGATGCTGGAACGGGGATGCCCCCCCTTCTTTTATAACATGATTTATTTTTAATCACGATGTCCCTGACGAAGGGAGGTTTCCTCCCGAAATGCATTGGACCATGGTAATAAAACGTGACACGGAATTCACCCCATGCCTCTGAGTGCTTTTTAGAATGTGGAAACGACAGATTGAATAAAATGAATTGATCTCAAGAAAATGGTTTAAACATAAGGAGGAAAACTCGAAAGAAAACTCGAAAGAATTTAAAATATGAAGAATGCAAATGAACTTGATTCATTGGATTTAATCCAGAACTTGGCTGTGCGACTTTTGTGTATCCGTAAATAGGGTCCACTGTTCTTGGAAATACAGTTTTGAACACTGACAGAAGGATCAGTCCCCATGTGCCCACCTCTCAGAAATGCGGTGTACCAAAGAGGCACCTTCCATTCCAGTAACGGTTGCTAAAGCTTGTTTCCGGTCCAGGGAAGGCATGGCTTGGCAGTTCGGGCTGGACTGTTCCCATGAGGCACAGGGTCAGACTGATTTGCATATAGCCATGTCTGAACTGGGGTGGCAGAGTGGGCTAAAGAACGGTGATGGATCAAACCCAGATCTTTTGACTGGGTGTGAGTGTTTGATTGGTTCAGATGCTCCGTCCATCACCACCCCCTTTTGTACTGCTTTTGGCCGCCATAAGTGTGGCAGGGTATGCTCAGACGTGAGTCCCTTGCTCACTTTGCCACTGGATTCAAGCAAGCCGGGCTGAAGATGGCTGTAATCCCAGAAACCGGTCCTCGGAAGCTTGTTTCTGGTCCAGGGAAGGCATGGCTTGGCAGTTCGGGCCGGACTGTTCCCATGAGGCACAGGGTCAGACTGATTTGCATATAGCCATGTCTGAACTGGGGTGGCAGAGTGTTCTAAAGAATAGTGATGGATCAAACCCAGATCTTTTGACTGGGTGTGAGTGTTTGATTGGTTCAGATGCTCCGTCCATCACCACCCCCTTTTGTACCGCTAGTCTTTGGGCACAGCTGCTGGGCTTCTCCTTCTCAGACAGTCATCACCCTGCAGGGTGAGACCATCTTTCTGCTGAACAGGCAGGCTCACAGGAACCAGGCAGACCCACAGCTCTTCCAGCAAGATGGCACAGACTTGAGGTGATGTCCCATCCCCTCTGGAGACTGCCCGTCAAAGACACCACCACTCGATCTGAGTACTTCTTCAAGTTATTTGTGGAGCGCTCCCTCCATCATAGCGAAACTGGAACCAAGAGGGATAGGTTGGATCCGATACTTATAGTCATTTTCCAGAATGTTGATCAGACTGTCATAATTCTGGAACCACTTTGAAGCTGATTCCTTTAAAAAGTACCTTCTTCTTCTGCACAGCAGACACACTGTTTGTTGACGGTGATGACTCTCATGGCAGGCAGTGACAATGGTATATATCCAAAGTGGCGCGCCCAAAAAATAAACACAATGAAATGTGAAGACTACCCCAGGGTGCGCGGGGGAGAACTCTGGTAAGAGGCAAAGGGGCATGCCTTACCTAGAAGTTACCCTCTGCACAACAAAAGAGAACCTTCTTCCTACCTCCCTGCACCCACCATCAGCCAAATGGCAGTTCTTAGGGGGAGACAGTAAGCAGTTGTTAACAAAGGTTATGGCTGCATTTCTAAATCAGCCCTGTCTCCATTCTTACAGACTTCAGTGTCTGAGGCTTCACCTTTCTACTGCTACCTGTCACCTTACACACAACACACATATGACACGCACACAAAAGGGTGACAGTAGAGGGTGTGGGCGTGACTTTCAAGTGAATCTTAACTTGAGTGAGGTCAGTAGGCACTATACTCATACCTAAATTTGAAAAAGTTTATTTAGTGTTATTAATCAGACAAATGGTATACTACCCCCACTACTTAATGTATATGTCCCATAACAGGGAGGCTAGTCCCATGTCGACTCGAAAGTGCACTTGGTGCACCCATCTAGACTTCTGAGACAGGGCCTCTGTCTATTCTATTCTATTCTATGGTTTTGGTAAAGCGCAAACAGCTGCCCCAGCGAAGAGGCGTCCCGGCGCTAAGGAGAACCACAGACCCCTACCTGAGCTAGGAGGAATCGCATCGTGGAACATAGGAGTAAGGAGAGATGGACTTAAACAGAGGGGAACAGGTGAGTCTTAATAGCCTTTCGGAAAGTGGGAAGGCTTTCTAGGGAGCGGATATTAAGAGGTAGAGCATTCCAAAGCTTAGCTCCCAAAACCCTAAAGGAGCGTCCGCCAATGCGGCAGAGCTTTGTGCGAGGAACGTTCAGTAGGTACTGGCTAGAGGATCGCAGATCGCGTCGTGGAACATAAGGAGTGAGGAGAGATTGTAGGAGAGTAGGACTTCCCAGTTTGAGGATTTTCAAAGTCATAATAAGGGCTTTGAAGTGGATTCTGGAGTCGACGGGTAGCCAGTGCAGTTTGCGAATAGTGGCTCTAACAGAGCATCTGCGGGGAAGGCCAACTAATGCTCTTGCCGCAGCGTTTTGCACACGTTGTAGTCGTGCTATTTCTCCTTTGTTGGCGCCTAGGAGGAGAACATTGGCGTAGTCTAAGCGAGAGAGAATTGTCGCTTGGATGATAAGTTGGCGGACTTTAGCGTCGAAAAAGCCAAGTATAGGGCTGAGACTCCTCAGCAGACCAACACAAGTGGCAGCCACTTTCTTGGTGTGCGTCTGATAGCTAAGTGAGGCGTCCATCCAGGCTCCTAGATTTTTTACTAGGGACTTGGGAGGAGGAATGGGGCCTAGGGATGAAGGCCACCAGTGCTCATTCCAGTGGCTGGTGTTTTTACCAAGGAGCAGCACTTCCGTTTTTCCCGCATTGAGCTGTAAGTAGTTATCCGTCATCCATTGGGCCACAGCCGAAAGGCCATCCCTGAATCTGGAGGCCATGATGGAAGGGCCTTCAGTAAGAGTGATGGCCAGCTGGGTGTCGTCGGCGTACGACAACAGCGTCAGGCCCCATTCTTTGGCCACTGCTGCAAGTGGCTGCACATAAAGGTTGAAGAGGGAGGGGCTCAAAGCAGAGCCATGTGGGACTCCCTGCGTGATGGGATGGGGTTTGGATAGGAATGGAGGGGCTGACACCCGGAAGGATCTGTCCTTTAGGAAGGAGCAGAACTACGTCAGAGCAAGGCCGGAAACTCCAACCGTCTCCAGACGATCAAGGAGGATGTCATGGGATACCGTGTCAAAGGCTGCGCTGAGATCAAGGAGAATCAGCGCAGCACTTTGACCGGAATCTAAGATCGTCCGGAGGTATTCAGAAGTAGCCAGGAGGGCAGACTCCGTACTGTGGTCCGGTCTGAACCCATTTTGGGATGGGTCCAGGATGTTATTCTGGTCCATATGTTGGGACAGGGCACTATTTACATGGGATCTCTGCAAGTTTGGACAACCATGGAAGCAGAGATATGGGTCGGAAATTTTCTGGTTTAGAAGGATCTAAAGTGGGTTTTTTGATAATGGGCGAGACCCACGCTTGTTTCCAGGCTATCGGGACACTAGCTGAGGAAAAGGAAAGATTGAGTATGGCGGCTATGGAAGGCAAAAAGAAGTTGAGTGAGTCCATGAAATGAGTAGGGCTCATAGGATCTGCAGGGGAGCCTGATTTCACTTTCCTGTACAGTTTAGTAAGGTCGTCAAGAGGGATATCAGGGATGTGAGTCAGGAGGGTACATTGAGAGGTAGAATTGGTGAGGTTGATAGGGTTGGGGGAGTGCTGAGAGAATGATTTGTAAATATTTTGAACTTTCTCTATAAAGTACGTGGCGAGGTCCTCACATTGTTGCGCAGACGTAATGCTAGGGGAAGGTGACCTACTGCTCTGAAGTTCTTGAACTAGTTTGAAAACTATTTTGGCAGGGTTAGGACTCGAGTTGATTTTGTCTGCGTAAAAAGCTGCGCGTGCAGCGCGGATAGCTTTATGGTACAATTTTTGTTTTGATATATAGTTGATTTTATCCCCATTGTTGTATTCCCTTCTCCAGAGACGCTTGGCTTTTTTACAGTCCTTGCGCATGGATTTAAGGGTGTCATTGTACCATGGATTAGAGGGTGAAGTGCGCCCTTTAGTCCATTTAGCTGGGATGAGAGCGTCGAGTCCTCCAGTAATCCAATCGTTGAAAGCGGCATAGGTCATATTAATGTCCTGGTTGGCCTCCCCATGGAATTCACCAAGGGTGACGTGAAGGTCACTGGTGGATAGTTTGTGCCATGGTCTTTTAAGGCGGCGGGTCGGTTCATTTTTATGCACTCGACCATTGACTAGTATAGTCAGTTTAATGAGATAGTGGTCCGTCCATCCCATTGGCATAGGCATCTCTGTTTTGACCTCCTGGATGTTGGTAAAAACCGGATCTAAGATATGTCTGGCTGAATGTGTTGGGGACTGAATTAGGGAGTTAAGTTGTAAGGCAGAAAGATCTGCAAGAAAGTTTTTAATGGTGGAGTCACTAGACAGATCAAAATGAAGGTTGAGGTCACCTAGTATGGTGAAATTAGCAGATTTGGTCACTAGTGAGTTTGCTGCCTCGAGGAGAGCTTCAATAAATCTAGAGGCAGATCCAGGTGGACGGTAAATGTAAAGGCCAGACAAAGCAAAATGTGGGCTAGTTGTAAATTTAAAGCGGGCACATTCACAACCGGGGAAATCTTCCTTGGTAAATGAGCAAGAAAATAGCTTTTTGTAAATTACAGCGATTCCTCCGCCTCTCGCATCTCGATTTAGAGTCGACATGTGGTAGTCGTCTGGAAGCGTGAGGTTGGGTATGGCAGACGTGTCATCCCGTAGGCAAGTTTCGCAGAGGAAGAGGATGTCAGGGTTCTCATCAAGTATGAAAGAGTTAACCTCAAGGTGATGTTTGGTGAGAGACCTGACATTGAGTTGAAGGATCGTGAGGGGGGTAGGTGTAGACGAGTTTCGTCTCTCTTGAGTACGACGGGGGCTAGTAGTAGTAAAGCGGCAGGACTTACATTGGAGGCGCGTGTGGTCAAGAGTACCTGTAATGTCAGCACAGCTCCGCCCAGGGTTCAAGGCAAGGAGGTGTTCTCTATCGTAATGAAGGGGTACCTGAGGAGTACGACCAGGGGGACTGGCGAGAGGCGATGTCTTGGCGATGATGGGCGTAGACAGGCTTGCCTTAGGCGCGCCCGCTGCGCTAGTCCGCTGCGCGTACGGTGAATACACATGATATCAGGGAGTGAAAGTGGGCGGGGGGCGTGGCCTCGAAGTGGGCATGGCCTCGCAGCACGCCGTCAATGGTGGCAGGATTGTTTTCAGTTAGGCGATTCCGCTGCAGCGCTAGATCCGCTGCGCGGTCAGATTCGGGGGTTAAGTCCTGAAGGTGCCAGGGACCAAGTGAGTGCAATTATTTAAAATAAACAAAGTATTCGTGACACACAATGATTTAAAAAAATGCAATACGGGCTCCCGGCTTCCGCCTCAGGAGGAAATGTGGATCTGGGTAGAAAACGCTCGCAGTCAGCGTCTTATACCGGTGGGCGGGGGGGCGTGGCCTCAAAGTGGGCGTGGCCTCGCAGCACGCCGTCAATGGCCTCAGGAGGAAATGTGGATCTGATCTGGTCTCATGATCAGTTACAAGGCCAAGCCTCAGCGCACACTTAGAGTTATTGTGGGGGTCAGGCCAAAAAGCTGGGGTCCCTCAGGGCAGGGTTGTACATCTCTATTACCATGCAGGGGACATGATTGTCCCAACAAGGACTCACTCCACAATGAGTGGTCTGGTGCTGGCTATGATGGCAGTGACCGCGACTCAAAGTACTCCATGCCACCTGTCCCCTTCCACCAAACGTCTGAAAATGGTTTCATTTGGAAAAGTACAATCATATACCCATCAATGATCGCATGAATGATGCAACTGGTGAACAGATCTGTTTTGTCACCAGCGGTATCAACAATTATGAATCACAAGCATGATATCCTTTCAAGTAAAGTTACTTCAGGGAATTTCTAATATCTATGTCACACCACAGAATCTATGCAAGCATGTGTCTGGAAGGAGATTAGGATTGAGATGGGGAACTTCTCAGACCATGACCATTTTTACCTAGAGGTTGCTTTGAAGGGCCAACATTTGGCCCAGGAATGGAATAGTGGTCTTCACATTAGTAATTTAGGCAGCTATTAGTCAAACATTGATGGTCAAATCATTTGAAGTTGATTTCCTTGGGATTAAGTCTATAAAATCATTTTGGTTATGTTTCTGGCACTTTTCTAACAGGACATCACAAGTGTAACCTAGATGTAACTTCCTGTATCAACATTTATCTTATCACTATATAGCTTCTAAAAAGGCACGTTTCTCTGAGTAATGTTTTTTTAAATACCTCTAGGTAAGATTAGAATGTCCTTAAATCCACCAAACATCAGTAAAGGGGGCTACCACCTGTGCAGCAGTAGAAAAAGATGTTAACATATATCTGGCATTCATATCCGTCTATAGATGTTGAACAAAGACTCTGGCGGAGGCCTTTGGTAAATATGGTCAACTATCACTCATTAAAGCAGGCCCATCAGAAGGGAAATAGAGGAGTCATTATTCTCCAGGCCCCACACTCTTTCAGGGCCTTGCACTAAGACTGCAACATTCATTTATTGATGTTAAAGCAAGACTGCTTTATTTACTAAGTACTGGGCATTTAACATGGGAAATGCCAGTAGATGGTGGCAGAAGTTGTGCTTTTGCTGACCTTGGCTCTACAAAAGCCTCCGATGTGCCTATATACATGATGTCAATGTGTATGGTCCGAGAAGAAAGAGCCTTCAGTTGCTCAAGTGTATGGTTAAACACTGCCTTATTTTGTACCTGTTTTTTAATTTTTTGAGTATGATTAATGGGTTTAAATGTACGATTTAAAGTCTGTATCTGAGGTCCCTTATGGATAATCATCGCCCTTGCTATTCAATGTTGGTCACCGCATAATAAATCTAGCCTTTCTTGGGAAATAATTGTTAGAGGCTAGATAAATTGGCAAAATTAATTCCTAAGTGCTTTTCTAAATCACCTTAAAATATGTCGCTTGATTCATTGATTATTGTAATATTGAAAGTTTGGTCTAATTAACTATTCTGATCATGTATTGTAGATCCAGGTCGACCCGCTTGTTACTTTACTCTATCAGATTTAGAGATGTACTTATTATTTTTAGTATGATTTTGTATTTACTAATTGCAAGAAGATTTTGTCATGGATTTTTGTAACTTTTAACATTTTTAATTAACATTTGCTAAATATTTTATCTTTGTACCTTAAGATTCTGATGTACGCAGAGAACCAGACCTTCTAGTTTAAAGGTTTTGCAAAGAATCTTTGGGGGTTTGTAATGGCATAATTGCTAGTTTTAACATAGCGGCTTCCTGTGTCCATGCACCTCTGCCTGCAGATTGTTAGGGCATGAACTAGAGATGTATTCCTGGTTCAACACAGATATAACACGACCCCACAAATCCACAGTGGATCTTTTGCACCCGTACTGGCACTGGTCATGCGCCGTGATCTTTATCCATTCCTTCCACCCATTACCAGCAAACTCAGGACCTGAAGGATATGGCCTTCAGGCAGCGGCCTACAGTTTTGGGCAAAACCATTGCATCATATATCTGCTCTCTTTTTCTTTTGAACAGAAACCTTAAATTGAACTGTTGTATCCTGTTATCTTTTAGTTCCCTGCTGCTCAGCCAGTGTGTATTTGATGTGATAGAATGTTGATGTCGGTGCCTGCTTTGTATCAGTGTCAGTTGGAATGAGTGGGACTGAACAGAAGGGTGCTGCTCCCGGTGGGGCATACTTACCATCTTACCAGTTACCTGGAACTGACTGTAACTGTGTCTGAATAAACCAGTTCTTATAATCTACACTACTTGGCTACCGGACTAATTACCTACAAGGGTCTTACTTTGTTTACAAGTGGCACAATGTTATGTCCTGTCAGTAGTGAACATAAGGTATACCAAACAGGCATTCTGTGCGTCTAGTACCCATGCGTCCCTTTGCAGGAAACTGGCAGATCGGGCTATAACCCACAGTCACACTAATCCACAGAAATGAAGTCAGCTTCTCTTTTAGAGCGAGGACCGAGCAGCTAGGCTACCACTGGTTGTACAATTTGATGTGCTATGGGTAACAGCATAACCAATCAAAAGAACTCAAGCAAGGTAAAGGTTCAAATCAAGGTTAATTAAAAAGACAAGACTTTACTTAGCAATATTCTTCAAAAATGGTAAGGTAGGGAGGGACAATGGGGAAAATATTAAAGCAAAACTAAATTTGATAATGAAGGGTGAAAAATAGCTAGAGAGGTAAAACAGTTACTTTAATTTGATACACCCTGCTACTCTGGTAGAGGCATTATAGTAAACATTCAAAGTTGTAGCGATCTTCAGAAAAAACATTGAGGTGAGTTTCACATTGATCAGGGTTCTTGGCAAAATGTTTTAAGGATCACACATAATGTTTTCTCACTCATTCCCAGCACATCTCAGGACATTAGGGGAAACCAATTTGAGTTCAAATTGCCCTTAAGATAGAAACTCACAGGTTTTCAAGCTTGACCCTCACCAGCCCGTCAACTTTGTTCTTGGTTTTCTGTGGTCAACACCTCCTTCTGGGTCCAGGACGTATGTTGCTTCACAGCCCACAATTCTTTGAAGCAGTATCTGAAAACCTAGTAGTTCCTCAGCATTGACAGGTCCAAGGAACCCAGAGGTTCTGTCAGAAAACTGCTCCTCCAGGTCTGGAACAAAGATGTAACTGCAGAGATTCGAGTCATGGTGTGGAAAAACACTTTTCCATGAATCGTCTAGCAGGCAGCAGACATGTTTGTAGGAGGCAGGAAGTTTATTCCTTGCCCTGTGGCTTCAAGCAAGTTCTAAAGTGCCAGTTGATCAAGCACACGCCGAAAAGGGACGATAGCACATCATTCATTAGCGTTCATTGGTTAGAGACCCTAAAGAAAAAAATCTGAACTGGTTTCCACCAACGCGACTCACTCTTCCTCCAAAGAGAAGTTCTTCTGCCTAGTGGCAACCAAATTCTTCCTAAATGTATTGTATTTTGTTCTGAAAACCAAGTTAGGAAGCACTCAAGCGAAGGAGTTCTTTCCCACTACCCAAATTCGAGTTCCATCCTATTTACTTCAAAGGGAATCTACTGCCACCCACCCACTGTTCATAGATATCACACTTGCCAGAAGGTATTTTTTGTCTCTCAGCGACCTGTCTTTCAAAGAAATCAAGTGTGATCAGCTAGGTTCACGAGAGAAGGCAATGATGTACTCTTGAGTTAACTCCATTCCCAATCCTGAACCTTGTTTATGTTCTCCTTGAAGTCAGAGAATATTTTCAAAGAATGGTTCACTTGGGCACACCATTTTTTTCTAATAAATTGACCAATAGGGATTATTGCTTAGTAATTGTGTAGCGTGCTGTGCTGGGGACTACTGTGTCTCAGTTTTAGTAATAGTTTAAGTATGTGTTCACAGAGTAGACATATTGGGTTTGCATGGCACCAAAAGATTTAATATTATTTTGATTAGAGCAAGCAATTCCTGCATACAATTGCTACTAATTGACTACTATTGTGGAAATAGGTCTCAGTGGTCCATACTGGAGTCTGTACAGAAACTGAGGTACATTTAATTCTCGACTTCTATCTTTTCATATATAGATTAACATTTTGAAGGTCTTGGGAGGGAATGTCTGACAAAATATCGAGATTCACAATATCGACGTACAAAAATACCGGAGCAAAAATATCGAAATCAAAAATATCGGGTTCCTATACTTAACTAGATATATACACAAATATCGATTTTTTAATATCGATATACAAAAACATCGTTTACTTTTATATCGACTACATTAACATCGGAAAACAAAAATATCGCTATCTACAAAAAATAATGACATTAACTATAATATCGACATCAAAAATATCGTGCACTTCAATATCGGATTATCAGCTATATCGACTTTTTATATGCATCTGTTTGCATAATTAATTAACATTTTATATGTGTTCACATCTAAATAAACACACAATACTTAAATTAATACTATAGACACACTATTAATTTGTAAAAAATATCCTATTGGTATAATTATATCACCTACACATATAAAAATATTCTATACTACTTTGTATAATTTTATAATTTGTTTTTGTTTTTCACTTCTATTACAAAGTAATCACAACTGAAATTCAAATATACTAACTAACCAATCACAAACCTAATTTTTTAAATAAACCAATAGCAAAGTAATTACTACTGACACTCCCCTATATAAGCAATTAAAATCTAAGCACAAACTACTTGCCAAAAGTCACTGAAGGAGATTCATCTCTATCCGAATTGCTGCACAACAACTAGAAGAACCAGACTATCAACCTACTATCACATCTTCTAAGTAAGTAAATAAAATAGAAAGTGCATTATTTGCTAATACTACTTACTTACCTGCTAAATACCCAGTGCCCCTTTGCTATTCATACTACTTAACATGCTAAATAATTATATGAAACAATTTTTTTTAGATACAACGAGTACTGAATATTCTACTCAAAATAACTGTGAACAAACCCTAGGAATACAGATTCTAATAACTATGTAAGTAATTTCACATTGATTCATTATGTGCACATAAATCTAAACACACAGAAATAATGACTTTTGCCCCACATATTTCTTTTTTTCTGTAGATTCTACTACTGAAAACTGCACTACTAATGAACTAAGGACATCAGTACTATTTCTCCAATACATTTTACTACGTAAGTATTATGCAACTGAAATAAATGTGGAAAAACAATACTAACATTTAGAACTGTTCTAATTATGTTCTATTATATATTGTTTATTTACAGAGCAAACACAACGAATAGATATACAGACATAATACAGAACTCCACATTCTGAATAATACAGATAATAATCACAAAGTAAGTATATTAAAGAACATAATTACCAGATAATCTATTAAAAAACATACCAACATGGTGATTATTCTAATACATATGTTCCTTTTTTATTTAAGATAACACTACAAACTACTCTCCAGAAGCTGAAGAAACAACTATACTGGCAAAGACCAACCTAAAAAAAATGTAAGTATCTTCACAATGTGAATCATGAAGATACACTTTTGTAGTAGAAATGAGCTCTAACATTGCAAATGTACCAAAACATTAATTAATAATATACTACTTTCATGTTTTTCATAACAGCTACAACAACATCACAAACAATTATCCCCAACTAAAGAAGCAAGCAGCTCCTAATTTTGCTGTAAATTCAAAAACACGTAAGTATAAACATTCCTACTTATCACTAACATAGATTATATATCACATTTAATTTGACATTAACTATTATATATACATTTTATAGATATACAAAGTACAAAATGACCGAAGGAGCCGAATTTGTGACCAGCCAGAAAGGAAAACTATTACTATGCTACATGGGTTACACTTATACACAAGAAAAGCAATATGGCATGCAAGTTAATTGGAAATGTTGTAAATATTATTCTAACAAGTGCTATGGCAGAGCAACAACTAAAGAAGCTACAGTACTGTATACTAGGGAACACAATCATCCACCTAATGTTACTGAAATAGAAGTTAGAACAGCTTTGGAAAATATAAAAGAAGCTAGTACAGGTTCCCAAAAGCAAACAAATGTCATTTTAAAAGAAGCCATTCCTAAAATCCCAAAAACTGCCACAACTCAAATGCCAAATATCCTCTCCTTAAAAAGAACTATAGCACGAACTAAAAAAGCTACTACTTCTACAACACCATCTCCCAGAACATATTAGGATATAAATGTAACTGCTAACCAAATAATAACTTTAAATAAACAACCATTTATAGTTTACGACAACGAAAACAATGACAAAAGGCTTATAATTTTTGGTACCAGTATGAATTTAGTTAAACTGCAGCAAAGCCAATATTGGATGATGGATGTAACATTTAACATCTGTCCCAAACCATTTTTCCAATTATACACAATACATGGCCTCTACCACAACTGCAACATACCTTTGCTATATGCACTATTACCAAACAAAAATAATTCCACATATATGGAGTTAATAAATATAATTAAACAAAAAACTAATGATTTTTCTCCTGAAAGTATCATTCTTGATTTTGAGCAAGCAATGCTCTCAACTATCATAAAAATCCACCCCCATACCTGCATTCAAGGCTGCTATTATCATTTAAACCAGTGTTTATGGAGACACCTTCAAAAAACTACCCTAAGTGTCGAATATGCTACAAACTCATCTTTTGCTTTCCAAATTAAAAAACTCATTGCACTTGCTTATGTACCTGAAACAGACGTAGCTGAACACTACAACATTCTTATAGACAGCCCCTTCTACAAACAAAATGAAGCTAAATTAAGTCCATTTCTGGACTACTTTGAAGACACCTGGGTAGGCAGACTCCACAGATCTGGCCACAGATGAAATCCCAAATTCCTCATACCCTGGTGGAACGTTTACAGAAGTACCCTTAACGGAGATTCAAAAACTAACAATGCAGTGGAAGGTTGGCACAATGCATTTGTACAATCAACTGGCAGAACCAAACCTACTCTAGAACATTTCATTAAATGCCTACAGAAAGAACAGAGCTACCAGGAATTTAGAATGGACCAATCTGTAACTGAACTTGTCCCTAAAACATCAAAGCAAAATAAACAAATGCACAAGTACCTGGAAGAACAAGTTAAACTTTACCCTAGTACAAAAGGCATAGAATACCTAAATATCATTGCCAAAACACTACTCTAATTAATTCCCAAAATGTTATAAAACACTAAAAGTATCACCTAAGTATGGAAAAATATGTAACGTGAGCTTCTAAAGTATTTAATGTATGCAATATATAGAGATATTATTATAATATATGCACACATTAAAACTAAATAACAAGTAAAAAAACTATTCCATAATAAAAATAACATTACCCACCCACACAAAATAAGAAAGCAAGGACTTACCAATCATGTTGTCAATCCAATAACCTCCTTGTCCACCAAAGTAATCCAGGTAGTGCCAAATTAACCCCAAAAAAAATGTAAAAATACAACTGTTCCAAAATTAAGACATCCACGTTATCCAGAGCCATCGAATAAGCATAAAAAACCCGAAAAAATTGAAAAATAGAAAGAATCGCTCCAGCAAAACCGAAAAATGTAAAGAAGTGTTTGTAAAGCAGTGTTGAATTAAACAAACAAACACTTCCTTTAAAAAAAAAAACGGAACTTCCGATGTAGCGTACACCTATGACAAAAACATAGAAAACAGACATTCCCACCCACATTAATTAGCTAGTAATTAGGTACAAACATATTAAAATAGATTATTTCACTTGTAGATATACCGTAAAAGACTAAAATTCACTCTATATATAATGAGTTAACTAACTAACACTACGTGTATATACCATAAGTAATTATCTGTTTTCGAAATCTAAAACATACCTCCCTCACATTCAACAACACAAAATATAAGGTCACTAATCTCAAAACATCATTAAAATACACATACAACATATAAAATAAACCTTACCTGAAGCGACGTGAAGTGTCTCCCAACCGCGATCAGCCCTTCTTCCAAATAACCCAAAACGACCTAACCCGGTTACAAAATAAAGCACCCAAATGCAATAAAATAGTCCCAAGTATAAAATATAATATATATACTTCACTAAATATGCAAAAATGAACATTAAGTTTCTATTATTGTAAAGAAATATTTACTTTAATCCTACAATGATTTGATTAACAAATATGTAAATGAATGTAATAAATAAATATTATGAAAAGAATAATATTTATATTAACAATGTCTAGAAATATAACTACATTGTCAAAAATTATATTAATAGAAAAATGTGTTAAAAATATGTGACTTACATAATAAATATTTTATGTATTGAAATAAAGTGTAAAAAATACTTTTGTTATTTCTACATTTCTTTATGAAATTACAATATGTAAAAGAGATAATAAATAATATTCATTTTTGTACAAAAAGTATGAAAATAATAATGCTTCTCTATAGTTGCTTATCATTGTGTTTATAAAATATGTTTATAAAACCAAATGTAATAAAAAGAATTTTGTAATGAAATAACATTTTATTTGTGAAACATAAATAAAAATAATGTTTCTACAATCATGTTGAACTATTTGTATCATTATCTTACTATAATGTAACAATCTTATCAGAAATTTTGCACTGTATATTAAATGTGAGTATATGTTGGTCTCTAATAATTTAATTATTACTATACCAAATCCAGCGTACATTAAATTAAAACTGACCCTGAACCCAAAAAATACCCCTTTACCCAAAAACCCAAAACTGACACTGAACCCTAAAAATACCCCTTTACCCAAAAACTGAAAACTGACCCTGAACCCTAAAAATACCCCTTTACCCAAAAACCCAAAACTGACCCTGAACCCTAAAAATACCCCTTTACCCAAAAACTGAAAACTGACCCTAAACCCAAAAAATACCCCTTTACCCAAAAACCCAAAACTGACCCTGAACCCTAAAAATACTCCTTTACCCAAAAACTGAAAACTGACCCTGAACCCTAAAAATACCCCTTTACCCAAAAACCCAAAACTGACCCTGAACCCTAAAAAATACCCCTTTACCCAAAAACCCAAAACTGACCCTGAACCCTAAAAATACCCCTTTACCCAAAAACTGAAAACTGACCCTGAACCCAAAAAATACCCCTTTACCCAAAAACCCAAAACTGACCCTGAACCCTAAAAATACTCCTTAACCCAAAAACTGAAAACTGACCCTGAACCCACAAAATACCCCTTTACCCAAAAACTGAAAACGGACCCTGACCCCTAAAAATACCCCTTTACCCAAAAACTAAAAACTGACCCAGAACCCAAAAAATACCCCTTTACCCAAAAACCCAAAACTGACCCTGAACCCTAAAAATACCCCTTTACCCAAAAACTGAAAACTGACCCTGAACCCTAAAAATACCCCTTTACCCAAAAAACCAAAACTGACCCTGAACCCTAAAAATACCCCTTTACCCAAAAACCCAAAACTGACCCTGAACCCTAAAAATACCCCTTTACCCAAAAACTGAAAACTGACCCTGAACCCAAAAAATACCCCTTTACCCAAAAACCCAAAACTGACCCTGAACCCTAAAAATACCCCTTAACCCAAAAACTGAAAACTGACCCTGAACCCAAAAAATACCCCTTTACCCAAAAACTGAAAACGGACCCTGACCCCTAAAAATACCCCTTTACCCAAAAACTGAAAACTGACCCTGAACCCAAAAAATACCCCTTTACCCAAAAACCCAAAACTGACCCTGAACCCTAAAAATACTCCTTAACCCAAAAACTGAAAACTGACCCTGAACCCAAAAAATACCCCTTTACCCAAAAACTGAAAACGGACCCTGACCCCTAAAAATACCCCTTTACCCAAAAACTAAAAACTGACCCAGAACCCAAAAAATACCCCTTTACCCAAAAACCCAAAACTGACCCTGAACCCTAAAAATACCCCTTTACCCAAAAACTGAAAACTGACCCTGAACCCTAAAAATACCCCTTTACCCAAAAACCCAAAACTGACCCTGAACCCTAAAAATACCCCTTTACCCAAAAACCCAAAACTGACCCTGAACCCTAAAAATACCCCTTTACCCAAAAACTGAAAACTGACCCTGAACCCAAAAAATACCACTTTACCCAAAAACCCAAAACTGACCCTGAACCCTAAAAATACCCCTTAACCCAAAAACTGAAAACTGACCCTGAACCCAAAAAATACCCCTTTACCCAAAAACTGAAAACGGACCCTGACCCCTAAAAATACCCCTTTACCCAAAAACTAAAAACTGACCCAGAACCCAAAAAATACCCCTTTACCCAAAAACTGAAAACTGACCCTGAACCCAAGAAATACCCCTTTACCCAAAAACTGAAAACTGACCCTGAACCCAAAAACTACACCTTTACCCAAAAACTGTAAACTAACCCTGAACCCAAGAAATACCCCTTTACCCAAAAACTGAAAACTGACCATGAACCCTAAAAATACCCCTTTAACCAAGAACTGAAAACTGACCCTGAACTCTAACAATACTCCTTTACCCAAAAATAATTATTATTATGTAATTACAAAATAATTATTAATTAACAATAACAATAAAGTTAATATATTAGCACATTAGCTGTAAAGAAATAAATTTAATTATTAATATTATTTTTTCCAAATTAATTTACAATAAGTAAAAAATATATATTAAACTAAATGAAGCTAATTAATATAATTAACTAATTTATATTAATTAATTACCAATTAATTATTATTTAAAAATATGAAATAAATTATATTAATTAATTAACTAAATAATAATAATTAATTAACACATATTTATTATTTAAAAATATATACAAAATTATATTAATTAATTAACTAGTTAATATTAATTAATTACCAATTAATTATTATTATGTAATTACCAATTATTTATTATTTAAAATTATGTCAAAAATTATATTAATTAATTTACTAATTAATAATAATTAATTACCAATTATTATTTTTGTACTATTATGTACGATATTATATTAATTAATTAACTAATTAATATTCATTAATTGCCAGTTAATTATTATATAAAATAATGTACTAAATTATATTAATTAATTAACTAATTAATATTAATTATTTACCAATTAATTATTAATAAAAAGTTTTTTTACAAATATATATTAATTTATTCTTTATTTTTAAATTACTTCCCACCCTTATCCCCTATAAACCCAATAACCCGCTCCTAAAACTATATATGTTTTTTAAAAATATTTTTATATTAAATATATTGTAATTTTTTAATATAGACCTTTTTATCAAATTTTTATTTACAATTATTATATTTTTTCCTACACTATTTATTTTTTCCATTACTACACGATATTTTGTATTGTCGATATTTTGTCATACGATATTATTTTTTTCGATATTTCTACTTACTTACCTATAACGATATTTTTGTATCCGATATATTTGCTTCCCAATATTTTTTACCTTCGATATTTTAACTTCGATATTTTGTCTGTGTACCCTTGGGAGGTGTGTTTCTTGTAGCCTGCAGATATCAACATGTTTCTACTCAGTTTATTCCGAGATAGGATCCCGTTTGTTCCTGCTCTGCAAGACCTTGGCATTCCATGCTGTAATGTTAATACTTATAAATATTTCATATTTTTCAAAAATAAATCCGTGAACAGATTTCCCTTCTTATTTGTCTCATCACTACGGTGCCTTCTCCTCCTTACTGCCAATACTTACCTGCCTAACCCAGACACCACTTGCCCACCTTTCCATCCCCCATGCCCAAGGCCCATACATTACCTGTCCAGCTACCGGATTTCACAGGTTTGTTCCTACAAAAGACGTCCCCAAGTAGCCACTGGCAGTAATTTCATAGCAATCTAAAGGCAAATCAAATGAGGAAAAAAAAGAAATAGGACCTAAGAATAAAAGGGACCCTGCCTGTCCCCAGGCTGCCATCCCGACACACAGTTGTCCCATGAACAATAATCTCTCCTCTAGTCCTCCAGTAATATTTAAACAGTGGCAGCTGGCAGGGGGCGAGGGGCGGGGAGGTAGGTGTGGGGTGGGTGGGGTTAGATACAGCGGGGACAAAATATATATATATTTTTAAAACACTTACCTCCTCGTACCGCGGCCGTCTCAGTCTCTTCTAACACAGACTCCCCTGAGCCAATCACAATGCTGCAATGCAAGGTTGTGATTGGTCTGAGCACTGTGGTTCGGCACTTAGACTGGCACAGGGAGCCTATGCATTTTCCCCACCGAGCCTGCAATTAATTTAGTGTGCACAGTCCACTGCTCCCCCCGAACCACCAGCCCCATCCTAACCCAGCAGAAACGAAAAATAAAATAATAAACTTGTTATTATCATTTTTTTCCTTTTCCAGCAGTGGGGCAACGCTCCTCCGACTTAGCGGAGGAGCTGCCCCGATTATATACCTGTCACATGCTAAGAATAATTCTGTCACGACTAAGGACTTTTATATTTGATACAGTTAGAAAACAGAATCCAGTCATAGTTATACTCGGGTCAATTGCATAGTCTGTGTAGCTTTCTATTCTAATGTTCATAAACTGGAAGGTTCCGTGCTCCCGGGAGCAGGGGTTAGAAAGCCAGTAGATCCTGTTGCACAAATATGTTTGCATGTGAATGTCTATGTTCAACCTGGTGAACCTTGTTGTGACATTTGACTACCAAGTTCCTTCAAATGATCAATGTCCTTTTTCAAGTAGTAGCAAACTTCAGTTCTTTCTCAGTAAATATCAGGGTATAAGTTTCCAGCTCCACAGGAGCAGATTCTAATATACTCAATACTAAGCTTGTGTTCAAATCTTTTTTATTAAGAAATGCAGGGGATGACAATACAAAAAAGGAAAAGAAACAGTAAAGGACAATCATGAATAAAATGCAACCTGAATGACAAAGCTTGGCAGAAGCATAGCAAAACCAATCAAACATAAAATTAACGTAGATAAAGCAATGAGTGTGGTTCGTATTCACATAATGACAATAATTTGGAAGAATGGTCGCAATATGAGGAGACGTGAGAAAAGGAAAAGAGAGAAAGAGGGAAAAAGAAAAGAAAAGGCTGAGACGTGAGGAGCAGAAAAGAAAAAGACGAAGCTAAAGAATAAATGGCAGTAGCTAGCATAGAATCATGCGAGGTAACCATAACAGTGACAGTGAAATATAAGAGTGTATGCTTGTGCCCATCTGGCATGACAGAATCAAGGTATGTAACATAGAATAATATCTATTATTCAAGGCCTATGTGTGTATTCTGACATGAATGATGCCGGAGATCTCTTTCAATTTCCCATCAGAACTCCCATGTGTTGCGTTCTTGATAAGTGCTCCTTCAGGGAGCTTGGCCATACATGTTGGACATGTTGAACATCTCAGTTCCCTTCTCCTCTGGGTTGCTGAAATATGTCGATATTCCAAATCCTCTTTCTTCATTTTCAGTTAATCAATAGCCTGCAATTCAATGTGTCTTTAGTCTGATGATGAATCATATCTACTTCTATACTGTTTCTCTCCTTCTGTTCAGATCTTCATTCTCTGATTGCACTGACTGACTGCCATTTCAGAGACCTGACTCGCAAGCCTGTAATACATATTTTTTCTACATAGGATTCATCGCTACTTCCTCCATTCGAGGTGCTGTAAATTATCCAATTTAATGGTACTCAATTTATCGAACTCAGATATATGGAGAGCTGAGCTGGGAGTGTATCTCCTGACCTGCAGGACACTCCAGACAATATCAACGAGAGTTTAAATCACAGCCATCTAGTTATTAGTGAGTAGTTTCTTGTGATCAGCATAAATACATTTGAGCTGTCCTTTGTGTTGTCTTGCCCAGTCATTTGAATTCACATGGCGGAGAGCATTGGCACGATGCTGGTTGCGTCAAGCTGTGAGATTCAGATATGTTTTGCCGGCTAGTGGCAACGATGACAACGGAAGATCGAATGGCAGTGAGAAAATTACGAACATGCAATGTCCTGGCATGGTGGTCCAATTGAGATGTTTTTGCTGTGACCAACACCTGCAGTACTCCTTGCTTACTACTGGAATCCAGAAGTAAGCGAGGAGCACTACAAGAGTAGGTCACAATGGCTCCTGGCAAAATGTTTATGAATCGGGCCAACTATTTTTGCAGCAGATGGACGTGCCATGTCTCATAGTCGTTTTTCTCGTTACTCAGCAAATGTGCTGGGTTGTGATTAGGATCAAAACAAAGTGATGAACTGCAGTACCCAGCAAGATTCTCAAGGGAGAAGGAAGCTCTTTAATTAATAAGAAGATGGACAGGTAAGCACTCCAGGAGAGGTTGACGGTACTGCTCAGGTCTTAAATATTGCGCCTTTCATATGTGGCTTGAAACGTTTTGGTACCTGTTCGGCAACAATCATGTTTTCTGATTGTCTAGATGGGCCACTTACTAATTCATTGTCAGAGACATTTTCATTGTGCAGCAGACATTGCTCAATCCTGACCGATGCAGCCAGAGACTGGTAAATCACTGTGAGATGAGCGAAGACTCAACTGTAAAGCAAAGTGTCTATTGGCTCAAGTCCTTGTGTCACAGCATCTCCGGATCTAAAATACTGAGGCATTCTTAAAAGGAGCAGTTGTTCCCCGACTGGATGGTTAACTGAGACCTAAGCCATCATCTTCTGAGTCTATAGTGACCAGTTGGGGATTGTGGCCTGCCCACTCCCACTGTAAGTGCTCTCCAAGTTCTTGCCAAAAAATGTCAGATGCAGAACTTATAGGCCACTTCGACTGTTACCCATCTCACTGACGATGAGAGGTCATGAGGAAGAATTTGTACTCCCCGAGTCGTGAATGCTATAGATAGCTTGATGTATTCTATGGTCTATGATTTGGGAGAGAGGGGAGGCGGACTGGCGAGGGAGGTAGGCTCTCCTCTTCCCCAAAGGCTGTGTGCTAATTGTTAAGAGGGTTGGGGCACAGGTGCAGGACTACGCAGTAGGCTAGTCTCTGCACCCAGAGGCTTGCTGCACAGGGCCAAAAGCCATGCACAGCTGGTTAGGTAGTACAAAGACATGCACATGATCTGCTAGCATCTCCAAGAGATTTGCGATGAATAGGATTAATACATTTGATGGCGAAGGAGAATATGATTTACCTTCAATAATTGAGGTCAAGGATGTGCCTACATCACACTACTGGGCCAGTGATGGGAACAGAAGTTGAAAACAGTACCACAGAATCCAAGTTATGAAGGCAGCATCACAGCGTCAGGAACCTTGAGGCAGATGCCCAAAGACTAGGGTTCCGGGTGATGCGCCATCGGGGGCATGATGCCAATGGACTCCAAAGTGCTTATTTGGTCAAGAGGAAGAGGCTGAAGTCGCCAGCACTAATGGGGCTACACGCTTAAAACCAGTAGGGCCATCTCTTAAGGTGGAGCTCGGCTGGCAGATGAGATGGGCTAAAACCTTTCCAATATAGAGACTGGTTGCAGATCGGAACAAAGGCTCCAGCTTCTGGCTTTGCTCATCGACGGTCCCTCAGCAAGAGCAGTTCAGTTCCTTGATAAAAGACAAGCTTATTCGAGTCTTGAAGCAGGGCCTGAACTTAATGTAGAAGTCCTTCTCATCTTAAGCTACAGACTGGAAAGCTGACATCCAGAAGCCAGAGAGCTCTGCCCGTTGATTTTGAATGGTCCCTTCCAGGGTTGCGGACCATAAAAGGGTATACATTGCCCTCGGGCTCACGATCTCTGTAATCACCTTGCCTGACAGATTCACTTTTGTAGTCAATCCACAGATATCACATGGATCCCTCATGTGGGACTGACTTGCTCCTCCTGCAACTGAACTGCGTCAACCTGGTCATCTTGGGACAAAGCAGGAGAGCAACTTGGAAGGAAGCAACAACGTTTAACGCTGCTTGCTTATTTAGCAAGGGAAAGAAAGTTGTTGTATGGAAGAGAGAGAGCATCAATTAAACTGAGCAGCAACAAAAGTGATGGGTAGAAGGCTTGAATTAACCTGTTGCATTGGTAATTACTCCAGGGAATTGTGTACCATTGTGTTTTAGCTCCTCTGTGCTATTACAGAAGGGACCAAACCATATGTAAATCAATCTTGGTCTTGCTCCTATGGAACCACTCAATCCAAACTGCTAGGCTACAGGAACACAAACAACCTAGTGTCAAATTTGTCAGGCTTCGTATTGGCAAGTGGCCCAACCTTGGTCATACGGATGCTCTTGGGGTGATTCACACAACACTGTCTACTGCAGGAAGAGACCAGACCTTGAGAGACTCCAACTCACTACTTCTCATACCACCAAATCTGAAGAAGAAATCATCCCAGGCACGCTCTTCCTCAGGAAACGCTACTAGGATTTGGAACTCACTACCTACGGATCTCAGCTGAAACCCCTCCTTTTCTTGCTTCAAACAGGACCCCAGATCTGTACTGCTGAACAACTTCTTCAACATGCGCGCAATATGCCCCTCGTCATCTACAGATTCAACCCCCATTGGCAGAATCCTTTGAAGAGGTCGCCTGAATTGTTCATTCTTTGAGCTGTCACTAATGCCACTACCATTATGCTGTGTTGCTTTATGCTTTTTTAGCTGATTGGACCCCCATTAATGTGTATTGTCGATACCTGTAAGGCGCTCTGATACCTTCGGTCTAGCTAGCGCTATGTAAAAAACTAAACAATAAATAAATAAAACGTGATGGGTGGAAATGCTTCAATTAATTGGATCCACTGCCAATAATGGTGGGTGCATTCAATGTCTTTGATATGCGGGGTTCTGCTAGGGCGAGGCCAGCGGAGGTTTCTTTTGGGTATGTGGAAGGAGACTCTTTTGTTGAGGTATTTTGGTCCGGTGTTGTGGAGAGATTTGTAGGCGTGGGTGAGTAGCTTGACGGTTACTCTCCTCTTGACGGGAAGCCAGTGGAGGTCTCGGAGTTGCTGGGTGCTGTGCTCATGTCGTGGGATGCGGAGGATGAATCTGGCCACCGTGTCCTGGATGGGCTGGGATTTGCGTAGCAGGGATTTGTTGATTCCGGCGTAGAGGGCGTTGCCACAGCCAGTCTGCTGGTTATGAGTGCGTGCGTGACGATCTTTCTGGCTTCAGGGGAGATCCACTTTAAAGTCTGCCGAAGGATGCGGAGGATGTGGAAGCAGGTGGAGGTGATGGCGTTGATCTGGTGGTTCATGGTGAGGGAGGAGTGGAGTATGATGCCAAGGTTCCAGGCGTGGTCCGTGGGGGTGGAGTGTTTGCCAAGGGCAGTGGGTCACTAAGTGTTGTCCCAGGCTGAGGGGGTGGGTCCAAGGACGAGGACTCCTGTCTTCTCTGAGTTGAGCTTCAGGCAGGTGCTGTTTATCCAAGCTGCAACATCATTAATTTCTTCCTGGAAGCTGTGTCTGGTGTCTTCAGGGTTCTTTGTGAGGGAGAGGATGAGCTGGGTGTCAGCGTAGGATACTATGCAAAGTCCATGCTGTCTGACGATGGCGGCGAGGGGGGCCATGTAGGTGTTGAAGAGGGTGGGACTGAGAGACGATCCTCTGGGAACTTCGCAGTAGATCTCTGTGGGTTCGGAAAGGAAAGGCGGCAGTCTGATCCTTTGGGTTCTTCCGGCGAGGAAGGAGTGGATCCAGTCGAAGGCGGTTCCTTGTTTGCCGGGCGTCATGGAGTCTGACTGCGAGAGTGCAGTGGGAGACGCTGTCGAAGGCTGCGGAGAGGTCTAGAAGGATGAGGGCTCCGGTGTGGCCTTGGTTGGGGAGCGTGCGGATGTCATCTGTGGCAGCAAGGAGGGCGATCTTGGTGTTGGGGTTACTTCGGAATCCGGATTGGGAGGAGGTGAATATGGCGTTCTCCTCGATTACGTTTTTTAGTATTAAATCTTTTTTATTGAACAGCAAAAAAGAGCATTGCACCTCATACAGCCATCTGTACCAGCCCGAGCACCAGGCGGTCCCAGACGGTTCCAGTGTATATACATGACTATCAGGGGCAGTGACCGCTAAGTTTAACACAGCATGCCGCCTACAACCCAACCGGGCCGGTCGCGTCATAAAGATTGCTATGTAGGTGTAGATGGAGCTGAAAATGAAGCAGGAATGAACAGAGAAACCAGAAAAGGGAAAAAACAACCCCTCTCCTCCCACAACCACCCCCCTCCTTGTCCACTGAGCCAGAACAGAAACCATAGGAGGTCTCCTTCCTAGAGCGCGCCATCCAATGTAGTGTTTGCCGGGACTTTGCGTTTGCGTGGCTGTGTCTTGGGTTCCGGGAGCGGAGTGTCCGCCAGGCGCAGCAGTCGCAGATAACGGGGGCAGCTCAGCTCCCGGAATTCTCCAGTCAGCAGGGTCAGAAATGGCCGCCAAAGCGCTGCAAACTCTTCCCCTTTCCCCGCCTTGACCAGAGACAGCTTCTCCATACCCAGGATCGCCCATAGCCTATGGAGCCAGCCCGCAGTGCTAGCGCAATAAGCCTCCCTCTCCAGGACTTCAAGGGGTACATCAGGGCGTTAGGCAGGCCTAGCAGGACATAAGCGGGGAATCTAGGTAGCTGTGTGTCTAGATGCGAGTCTATCAAATCAATGATTGGTGTCCAATATGGCTGGAGTCGGGTACAGCTCCAGAGCAGGTGCTCCAATGTTCCGAGTTCCCCACACCCCCTCCAACAACGGTCGCTAACCCGGGGGTCCCATCTGTGTAGCCGTTCGGGTGTATGGTACCAGTAGGTAGCAATTTTGGTCATGGTTTCGGTGAGTCCTGTGTGGTGCGGCGAGTGCCTGGCTCTATAATACACCCCCTCCCATTCCTTCCTAGTGAGTTGGCGTCCCAAGTCCCTCTCCCATCTGACCCTCCCTGCGTTGTAGGTATGTGTGTTGGTGAGGAGCAGGTGCTGGTAGAGGTCTGAGATCAGCTTTTTGTCGGATGTGCGTGTCAGCAGCCACTTCTCGTAGGGGGTGAGGTGGCGCTGTGCCCCGGGTTGGATCGACGGGTGCAGAACCCAGTGTCGGACCTGCAGGTAAGGCAAGCGGTCTGTCTCGGGAATGCCATAATTCTCTTTTATCTTTTGGAAAGGGAGGATGCCCTTGAGGTCGAACATGTGTCCCACCGCCCTGCAAGGAGTCGCCCTCCAGGCAGTATGAGCTTTGGGGTCTAGGCCAGGTGTGAAGTCAGGATTGTCGAAGATCGGAGTCATCGGTGAGGGGAAGGAGGTGAGCCCCCGGGTCTCAGCCACTGTGTCCCACACCCTGAGGACTGTGCTAGTGATCATTGAGGCGTACAGGTTGGGTGGCCTATGACCGCGTGGCAAGAATGGGACGCCCTGCAGAGGGCGGCCTGCCACCGCCCGATCTTGAAAGAGCCAGTGTTTGCCTGACTCTAGTTGGTGCCATTTCACTAATGTGTGCAGCTGTGTCGCTTGGAAGTATAGCGTGAGATCTGGCACGCCTACACCACCGTGTTCAGAAGGGAGCGCGGCAATCGCATGTTTAAACCGCGGACGTCGACCGTTCCATACAAAGCGTGCTAAATCCGCTTGGGTCTTCCGCAGCCACCCTGGTGGTGGACGGAGGGGGAGGGTCTGGAATATGTAAAGAATCTGGGGCAGCAGGGTCATCTTGGCGGCTGCGATTCGGCCCAGCCGGGACAAAGTGAGGTGTTTCCATCTCCTGAGACTGTCTCGGAGTTTCATGTCGAGTCTAGTGTAGTTAGCCTCCGTCGTTGCCTGCACCGTCGGTGCTAACAGGACTCCCAGGTAAGGGATGGTGGAGTCCGACCACTGCAAGTCGAACTCCGCTTTGGCGTCCTCCAGAACCTCCGGTGACAGCGATATGTTCAGGGCCTCAGATTTCGCCACGTTGATCTTGAAGCCCGACGCCAGCGCAAAAGTGTGGAGCTCTACAAAGAGAGCCCGGAGGGATTGCATCAGGTTGGTCAGGGATAATAAGATATCGTCAGCGTATAGACTGATCTTGTGCGTGTCTCCGCCAAAGGGAATGCCAGAGATGAGGTCGTGCTGTCTCACCCGTTGCGCCAGCGGCTCCATATAGAGCGCGAACAGGAGGGGCGAAAGTGGGCACCCCTGCCTGGTTCCTCTGCCAATTTCAAACCGCGGAGAGGTGTGACCATTAACCCGAACCGCCGCGTTAGGTTGGCGATAACAATTAAATATACGGTTGCGGAGGGCCTCTCCTACTCCGAAGCGCTGTAGTACCAGGTCGAGATAGGGCCAATGCATCCTATCAAATGCCTTCTCCGCGTCGATGGTTAGAAGCCTACAACCCGGCCTCGTGCGTGACCCGGCTTCGATAAGATGAAGAACTCTCCTAGTGTTGTCGCTCGTCTGTCTTTGTGGGATGAAGCCCGTCTGATCGGGCTCCACTAGTTGCTGCATGTATGGTGCCAGGCGACTAGCAAGGATGCCGGTATAAAGCTTCAGATCGATATTCAACAAGGAGATCGGTCGGTACGAGCTGCAGCAGGTGGGGTCTCGTCCGGGTTTGGGGAGTACTGAGATGGCCGCTTCTAGAAGATCAGGGGGAATGGCACCGGGCTGATCGAACGTGTTGAAGAGGTCGCGTAACAGGGGGGCCACCTGCGGGTAGAAGGTCTTATAAAATGCCGCCGTGTAGCCATCCGGACCTGACGATTTCCCCAGCTTAAGGCGAGAGATCGCTGAGATGACCTCCTCCAGGCCTATGGGGCGGTCGAGAAACGCCGCCTGCGCCTCGTTCAGGGATGGGAGTGCCGCGCCCTGCAAATAGTCAAGGCCGACCTGCGGGTCGAGGCAGTCAGCAGCGTAGAGGGCCGCGTAGTAGTCGCCGAAGGCCGCGGCGATGGCCGCGTCTTCAGTGATGTGTGCATCTCGACCTAGCTGGAGGGATCGTATATGCTGTCTCTGGCGCTGCTCCCGCAGTCTACTCGCCAGCAGTTTCCCGCAGCGGTCTCCTCCGGTGTAGTACGTGTGTTTGAGGCGCATGGCGGCGTATTCCGCCACATCCTGGTCCAGGGCCGCCAGCATTTTCCTTTCGGTGCATAATTGGCGCCACGCCCGAGCTGCCCCGGTTCGCTGATGCATCTGCTCCAGTTCCGCCACGCGTTGAGTGAGTTCGGCTCTCTTCTGTGCCCGCTCTTTATTATTGGCCGTAGCTATCGAGATGAATTCACCGCGGAGGACCGCCTTGAGGGCTGCCCATTGCGTGGCTTTAGACGTGTCCTCGTTGGCATTGTACGTCAGAAACTGAGTGAGCGCCGTCGTGATCCGCTCTCGCGTGGTCAGGGCCTGCAAGAGGCCATCCCGCAGTCTCCAGTGTCTCTGGGGACCTGGCGTGGCCGTGACATGAAAAGATGCCACCACCGGCGAGTGGTCAGACAAAGAGGCTGGGAGGATCTCCACATCTTGTGCCTGAGAGGTCAGCTGGGAAGAACACAAGAAATAATCCAGTCGCGCAAACGTTTTGTGGGCCGCGGAGTAGTACGTGTACGCCGTTGTGTGTGGGTGAGCGTGCCTCCACAGGTCAACGAGATCAAAATCCGAGATATGCGTGTGCCCCGATGTCGACAGTGCTCCCACCTGGCTGGACCTCTGGCCGGAGCGGTCCTCAGTGTTGTGAAACACGAGGTGAGGTCACCTCCTAGTAGTAAATGTGTGTGCGTGGTGGCCGTGGCTGCTTCTAAGGCAGTGTGCAAACATTTTTCCTGACCCTCATTGGGAGCGTATACAGTGCCCACCAGCAACGTTTGGCCCGCTACCTGGAAGCGATGAGCAAGCAACCTCCCTCTGATCTCAGCCTCCTTCTGCAGGACCTTCCCGCCAAAGGATTTGGCTACTAGTATTGCTACTCCTGCTACCTTTTTGGGGCCAGACGAGAAAAACTGCCAGGGAAAGAATCGAGATTTTAGTCTATGTTGATCCTTTGGTACCAAGTGTGTTTCTTGTAAAAGGCAAATTTCCGCCTTCGAGTGTTCCAGGAAGGAAAGCATCGCTCTGCGCTTTACCGGGTTATTGAGACCTCTCACGTTAAGCGAGAGAACTGTCAAAGTATGTGTCATTGTGAGTGGGTTGCAGGGTTAGCTAAGCGCGGCGTCTGGCCTGCAGTGGTCTGCGGTCGGGTCTTCCCCTGACTGGCGTGGATCGGTCTGTGGATCCGGCTTGCAAGCTCTGAATCCCATGGACAAGGAGGACCCCCCCTCCCTTCCCTCTTCCCCCCCAACACCCCTAGTTCCCAAACTCCCATTTCACCCTCCCCCGCTCCCCCCCCCTCTTACCCCTACCCCAACTGTGAGTGAGTCATTAGCGAACATTGTCCCAAGTCCAGTTAATAGTCCAGCTGGACCTGTGGTAGAGTGTATCGTTGACGGGTAGGCAGTGGCAACGGCAACCTGTCGGCGCCCCGCCCCCACCCCCTCGCCGCTTGGCGGCTGTGCTCGTCCCGGCCCCTAGCACGGTGTCTCATGATATGCTGGCTGTGTCTTTGGACACCTCTTGGATGGCGGCCGCGTGCTCTAGTGCCACTGTCGCGGGGTCTGGCTTATTAACCTTTTTCTTAGGGCGCTTGTGTCTCACTTTTTGCCAGCCCCCTCCAGCTCCTGGTAGAAGCGCCGACTGTGACGGGGGTGTACTCGAGTCGTCTCCAGGACCCTCCTCCTCGTGTGGGATGCCCAGCAGGTCGCAGGTGTCGTTCAGAGATCTGAGTTGTTGTAGGGACCCGTTCCATTTAAAAATGATGCGGAATGGGTGTCCCCAGGAGTATGGGACCCCCTTCTCCCGTAGAAAGGCCGTAACTGTCTTGAATGCCCGCCGTTTCTGGAGGGTGATAGCGGACAGGTCTTGGAAGAGTTCCACCGCTTGGCCTTGATAGATGAGGGGTTGTTTGTGCCTGGCCGCCTTCAAGATGCGTTCTTTGAGGGGCAAGTCTGGAAGGTAGGCGAGGATATCCGGCGGGGGTAGCTGCTCGGCGCGGGAGGCCTACCCTGTGTGCTCTATCAATCCTGCTTTCGAAGTCGTCCGGTTCCCCTAGGATGTTTCGGAACAGGCCCTGTAGGTAGGTCGTCACATCCCCCCCTTCAGCCTTTGAAGGCACGTTCCGGACGCGTATGTTATTGCGTCTCGAGCGGTTCTCCAGGTCCTCTGTGTGTGCCTGCAGATCCATTTGTTGCTCCTGCAGTCGAATTATTTCTTGTTGCAGAGCATGCACCTCCTCGCCTCTGGCAATGTCCGCTGTCTCCACTTCCGCCACTCTTTCTCCAATGTCGTCTATATCTCTTCTCAGCTCCTTGTAGCCCCCTGCCATCTCCTGTTTAAGGGTCTGAATGTCCTCCTTGAGGGATGTGAATAGCGCTTCCATAAAGGACTTCCTGGCCAGTGCCTCTCCGTCCGCTCGGCCGCCATCTTTGGGTTGAGCCAACGGTGTCTACTTGTCAGGGCTCTTTTCGCCTTTGGCCGTCCCTTTCACCAGCATGTCTGTGATCGTGCGTCCAGTCCGGCGATTGGAGGAGGACATGGTCAAGGTGCAGCTCCCGGCCGAAGGCTCTCCGCCTCCCGGGCTCCACCACAATCCCCGGCTGTCTCGTCGGTGGCGGCCGACTGCCGCGCCCTGCAAGCCCGGTCTGGACCGTTGGATACTGCTCCCTCCACGCCTCCCGATTCAGTTGCACCCAGAGTCACCGCTTCGGGGAGCGGCCGGTCGGGCCCCCTGTTTCCACCTCCTCTTTGCCCACTTATGTCCGAGGCGGAGCGGCTGCGTTGGTGCCCGGGGTGGTCGGCGGTCACCGCCGGTCGTTCACGTCCCCGTGTACTTAGGCTGATGGGCTGTCCCTCGAAGCGCGGCGCCTGCGGAAGGCCTGTGGGGACCAAAGCTGCGGTTGCGATCAGTCAACCGGGGCCTAGCACCCGCATGCGGAGCGTCCGCGCCGTCTCCCCTCGTGCCCGGCTGTCTAGGCCGCCATGAGTCAGTTAGGCCGTACTCCGGGGGCCCTTCGTCCGGTCGCTTCTCACGCCGGCTCTCGCCTCATCCCCAGAATTGGCGCCGTGGGGGCTGCTCCGCTACTCAGCTCATCTCGGCCGGGATCCGGGCTGCCGTACACTTCTCCAGCCCCAGCAAGCAATACCGGCCGCCACTCAGGTCAGGGCGCTGTCCGCTGATATCTGTAGGGCCCACTCCGCGGTAGGCCCGGGAGCCGGGGCCTCGATTTTCACGGCCCCGTGGACACTCCAACCCCTCTCGGTCGGTCTGCAGCAGGGAGGGCTGGGCCCCCGATTGCGGACCCCAGGTTGGGGGCAGCGGGCTGCCGGAACTTTGGTAGGCACCCGCGGGGGCCGAATCGGCTCTCGCCCCACTCAGGCGGCGACTGCTGGCTAGCGCGGCGCCGGCGGGCACATCGCGGCGTCCGCCATCTTCCCCCGCCACAGTCTCGAATCCACCCTGCCGCCGGACCACTCCTGGTCGGATAAGCCCCGCTGCTGTGTCGCCGGTGCAGTCTGCTGCGGCGATCAATCGAGGGTCAGTGCTGTGGTGATAGGGGCCGGATCGGCCGTGGTGAGGTGCTTTGAGCGAGGGCCAGGGCAGGGAGCCACAGAGACCTGCGTCCGCTCAGGTCGCCATCTTGGCCACGCCCCCGATTAAGTTTTTTAGCTGGCCGTTGACGATCTTCTCAGTGACTTTGGCTGTGAAGGGATGGAGAGAGATAAGTCAGTAGTTTTTCAGGTCCATCGGGTCTGCCGAGGGCTTCTTGAGGAGGAGCTTGACTTCTTCGCGTTTCCAGTCGGAGGGGAAATGGCTAATTCAAAGATGGAGTTCATGGTGCGATGTAGCACGGGTGCTATGGCGGCAGCTGCTCTGGGGAAGATGTGCGGCGGGCAGGGATCCACGGGGTTCCTGAGTGAGTGCTCTTCATGGTCTAGGTGGTATCTTATGTGGTGACCGGGGTCCAGGCGGTGATGGTGGGCTGGCTGCCATTGCTGTTGGGAAGGGTGGTTTCAGGAGTCAGTTCGCTGAAGGCCTTGATTTACAGGTGGAAGTAGGAGCCGAGTTTTTTGCAGAGGTCCTGGGAGGGTGTGACGTCTGTGGCTTCGCTGGGGGGTTTGGTGAGTTGCTGGATGATGCTGAAGAGTTCCTTCGAGTTGCTGGAGTTGGTGAGGTATTTGTTCCAGATGAAATTTCTTTTCGTGGATCTTATGATTTGGTGGTATTCTGTCAGAGTGTTCTTGTATGTTGTCTGATCTTCTGTGTTTTTGCTGTTCCGCCATCGTTTTTCGAGCCGTCTGCAGATGCGCCTGGATTCTTGGAGGTCGGTGGTGAACCAGGTGGCCTTCAAGGGGCGTTATCTGTTGAGGTTGCAGAGTGGTGTGAGTTTGTCTGCACAGGTGGTGATCCATCGGTGTAGTTCCTTGGTGGCAGAGTTAATATCCGTCATGGCAGCGGGTTAATGGATGAGGGTGGAGTTGAGGTGCTCTGCTGTGACCATGCTCCAGTTCCTTCGTGGTGGGCGTGGAGTGGGTTTGTGAGCGGTGGAAGAGTTGAAAGAGAAATGTATGCAGTGGTGTTCTGTCCAGAGAGGCTGAGTGGTGTAACTGAAGCGGATGTTGTTCAATCCTGCGAAGATGGGATTGAGGGTGTGTCCTGCCTTGTGCATGGGGCTGGTGACTAGTTATTTCAGTCTGATGTTGGCGAGGTTGTCCAGGAGGGTGGTGGAGTTGGGGGTCGCTGAGGTTGTCGAGGTGGAAATTCAGGTCTCTGATGAGTATGTCCAAGGAGCCAATGGCATGGGGTGTGATGAGGTCGGTGATGGTGGTGGTGAACGAAGCACGAGACGCGGAGGGATCTGTAGACGATGGTGCCACAAAGCATAGTTCTGGGGCTGATCTAGATCTGGAAGTGGAGGTGTTCAGTGGTGGAAAGGGAGATGCTTGTGCTGGAGGTGGAGAGTCAGAGGGAGCTCTTGTGTGCGATGGCGAGTCCTCCTCCTGGGTGGTTTGGCCAGTCCTTCCTCTGGATCTTGTATCCGTCAGGAATGGTGATGGCGATGTAGGGGACGAAGGACACATTGGTCCAGGTTTCCGTGAAGAAGGCGACATCTGGCAAGAGGGTGTCGAGGAGGTCCCAGATCTCTACAGCATGTCTGTGCAGTGCGCACATGTTGAGGAGGGTGCACTTCAAGGCTCCGGTGGTGCTGGCGTCTGGCGAGAGTGCGGAGGATTGTGAAGGATTGTCGGCAGTGTCGGCAGGAGAACTGGCTGTGGGTGGTGTTTGGCGAAAATAGCTGACAGTTGTTGTTCCTTCTGGGGTTGAGTGAGAGGAGGTCAGCAGAGTTATAGCAGTTGGTGGCGAGAAGGCTAGGGTCCTAGGCGCTGGTCACAGTCAGGTCGTTGACAGGCGTAAGCGGGTTTGCCTTCGGCACACCAACTGCGCACAGCCGCCATTTAATAGGGAAGCGCAGCTGGGAGGCAGGAAGCGGGAACCGGCAGAGGGGAGGGGCCGCGGGGGCAGCAGCGGTGGAAAGTGAACGGGCAGGGAATCAGCACAGCAAAACAGATAAGACAGAAAACGGGCACAATTAGAGAAGAGACACAATAAGAGAAGAGACACAATAAGATAAAGGACACAATAACAGAAAAGACAGAAAAATGGCACAATAACAGATAAACAGAAAAACAGACACAGACACAAGACAGACAGCAGCAGCAGACCAGCAGAAGTTCAAGGCTCTCCCACTGGACCGCCATGGATGAGGCTGCGGCAGGAGCCTGCGGGTGGACGAGGGCCTCGAACACCTACTAGCACAGGGTACTGCACAGGGAAGCAGCACAACAGAGGAGCTGCAGGGAGAGAGAGCAGGTCTCTGACCAGGAGGTCAGAGGTCTTGCTCAGACACCCTCGCAGCGGCCGCTGTTGTGCCGCTGCGATGAGTCAGTTAAAAAAAGCATGGAGTGTGGTCTGATACCTAATACCATTTGACAGACAATGGATGTACAGAAAAAATTATCCACAAGAAAATCTAAAAACATCAGGTGACCACAGTCATAACAAGCATTTACAATGCAACGGTCTCTGCATTGCAAAAGTTAGAGCTATTAGCATTGTAAATGAACGCGAGTTTAAGGTCGTGACATTGTAAATGACAAGGTCTTTTATTTATGTTTTAAAAACCAAAACATAAATAAAAGTCATTGTCATTTACAATGCCAATAGCTCAAAGTCGCGTAATGTGTATGGCTAACTACAGTAGCCTCCTGACGAGTGCCCTTTCACTTAATTTTTTACAAATTAAAGCCCTGGCACTTTTTTTTTTACAAATTAAGCACGGGTGGTGTCCGTGTCTGTGCATGGGAGTGGTGGTGTCCGTGTGTGCATGGCAGTGGTGGTGTCCGTGTGTGTATGGCAGTGGTGATGTCCATGTGTGCATGGCAGTGGTGGTGTCCGTGTGTGCACGTCAGTGGTGGTGTCCGTGTGCGTACGGCATTGGTGGTGTCTGTGTGTGCATGGCAGTGGTGGTATCCGTGTGTGTATGCCAGTGATGGTATCCGTGTGTGTATGGCAGTGATGGTGTCCGTGTGTGCATGGCAGTGGTGGTGTCCGTGTGTGCATGGGAGTGGTGGTATCTGTGTGTGCATGGCAGTGGTGGTGTCCGTGTGTGTATGGCAGTGGTGGTGTCTGTGTGTGCATGGCAGTGGTGGTGTCCGTGTGTGCATGGCAGTGGTGGTGTCCGTGTGTGTATGGCAGTGGTGGTGTCCGTGTGTGCATGGGAGTGGTGGTGTCCGTGTGTGCATGGGAGTGGCGGTGTCCGTGTGTGTATGGGAGTGGTGGTGTCTGTGTGTGCATGGGAGTGGTGGTGTCCGTGTGTGCATGGCTACGCTCGCGTAGTTTGTGAAGTTTGCGCTACTTCGCACTACCCGAACTGCCCGTAGCACAGTGCAAACACGTGTAGCGTAGTACAGCGGTAATTTTTTGCTTGCTCGCGGTCCTCAACGTCAAGTTGGTGACCGCGAACAAGCAAAATGACAACCCGGCCAGACTTTTTCCTTGTTCGCGATCAGCAACATCAAGTTGCCGATCGTGAGCGTGGAAAATAAACCTCCCGGCGAGATTCTCAACGCAGGGAGGGCAGGTTTCTAATTGCGAGTGGTCGGGTATGCTCGCGACCGCTCGTGATGAGAAACTAACAGTCCGCGTTGAGAAAACTGCCGCTCGAGCGGCAGAAAACTACAGCTCGCACTGTGCAAGATGCCGTTTTCAATGATTGCACAGTGCTGGATGCTTGTCCGCACTGTGCAATCATTGAAAACGGCATCTTGCACAGTGCAAACAGGTTAGTATGCAGTTCGCGTAGTTCTACGCGTAGATCGTGTAGTGCGAAGTGCACATCGCGTAGCTACGCATAGCGCTACTTCCCGAACTACGCCCAGCCCTATTTAAGACCAGGTTTTCCCTGGTCTTAATTTTGGTGCTGCCTCATATTTATGCCACCCTTGTAAATATGGGGCAGTGTCAAAATCAATGGGTGTTGCAGCGGCACGCCCACCGTAATACCCATTGCCCGCCCCTTTCATGCCAAGTATAGCGTGAAAGGGTGCCTTATTTACAAGGCAGCGTTATGCCACGTCAAGTGGCTTAAAGCTGCCTTGTGAATAAGGTGAAGCCCCTATCGCCACAGGAACGTGGGAAAGAGTGACGTTCCTGTGGCAATAGGGGCTTGTAAATATGCCCCTAAGTGAGAGTTTACTCATTTATCATGGGGTCGGTTTTTTGGACCGAGGTTTTAAATTTAGGAGTAAATACAGCCTTGCAAATATCAAATCAGTAGGTCACTATCACATGAAAGACTGCCGTGGTCTAGTCTTCTTGCTTAGATTTATTGCTTGGCCATTGAAAGACATGGGTGACACTGGCAGCACTTCTAATATTTCATATTTTCGAATCCATTCATAAAATGAGCTATGTTCTTGCAGTGTTTTTCTTCATTTAAAATATCAGTTGGTTATTGCTTGGTCATTGATATCATGATTGCAAGCACCTGCTTTCAGTCCGTGAGCTCGAGAGTGTATGTTTGTCAAACTGACAAAATAAGGAACTTTTAATATTTAACTCTGTTGCTGTTCCATGTTATTATAATATTTGCCTACATATGAATGAATTTGCGTTCAGCCAACTAAATTAGATTTATTAAAACACTCAGGAATTAGATGGCTAAACATGTAGGGTGGATTAAAAATCTTTATTCAGTTTTCAGATAAAACCATAAAAGTGCAAACAACAGTTCACAAAGAACAAAAAAGGTTCCTTGCCATTTCAGTGTTACATCGGACATAAATAATAAAAAATATATCACTGTGCGTTAGAATACTTTAATACGCTTAGACAAAAGATGACAAAATATAAAACACAGAATGTAAACTAAAGGCGCCGCGCGCCTCTCTGCAGACTCCCCATGCATTCCAGAGAGGCGCGCGACGCGATCCGGTCAGCCCTGGAATGCCGTGGAGACAAGACCTGGCCGCGCGCACAACGTTATCCTATGGAAAAACGCTGCGCGCGGCCAGGTCTTGTCTCCCTTCGGCGTCTCAGACTGCTGAGACGCCGACGATAGTTCTCGGCGAGAACGCGCTTTCAGCGCGTTATAGCCGAGCCCTAAAAAATGAGCATAACTTGCATGGTTAAATGATTTTTTTTTTTTAAACGTATTCCCTTTTCAGATATTATTAACAGACACAGGTACAGAGCAATCACTCATCTCTGTTTTATTGGAAGCCCACTGTGTCCCTATCAGTTATAATAGACCTCAACCTGAGGGGCAGAGTGTGGTCTGAGTAAGTAGTTGAAGAACAACGAGTAATACTGCAGACACATTTGAGCTCGAGGGCGATTTATGCATTGGCTCGAGCACACAGCAAACAACATAATGGAAATTCAAGGTCAGGCGCCAACAGCAAACATTGCAGTTGTTCCTTCCTGGGTGCACTATGCTTAAACGTTCTAATGATAACTCAAAACATGTGCAGATTATCAGAACTGAAGGTCAAAAGAGCCCAGCCGCCCTACTCATTGTGTTGACAGGGTTTATTCCAATAGCCCGGCCGGTGGATAGCCGAGTGGGTCAACTGTTTCTGTTTGCTGTTGCTGCCTGCAAACTGCAGCCACGTGTTTGAATAATTCTTCCAAGCCAACTAAAAACAGTGAGGCTGGAATAATAATACCTCTAATTTACTGAGCTATGAAGCTGCGAATGGAGACAGTAAGCACTTTATTAACACAAAACTGCACTAGGCCCCATTTCATAACTAATTCTTTATAGGTTCCAGAGTAGGGTGCTACTCGCCGAAACAGCGCTACAACACCTCATCAGGGGTAGTAAGCGCTATATAAATGCAAACCATTTCCGTCTTCTATCTCTCTACTATCCTTCTCAATCCGAATAACTGACTAACCTACAACACTCCAATTACTTTCATATTCCACTATACTAATTCACCACAAATCCTTATGGGTTCTGGAGTAGGGTGCTACTCGCCAAAAAGGTGCTTCAATGCCTCGTCTGGGGTAGTAAGTGCTATACAAATGCAATTACAATACAATAATAAAGGAGTAATGCCCAGTGACCATGGCCATGTGTAGGATGTGTGCCCCATACTTCTCACATGTAACCCCAAAGTACCAGTTTGCGGGCATCACGACTAGATTTTAGAATGTGTGGCCGATTACCTTTGTGCCCCCACCCCATAGGAAGTGATTATCCCTGCCCCAGACTGTTCATACTGTGTTGGTGACTATTCCCCAGCAGTGTTGCCTTTGGCCAGAGGCTTCCAGTCCCAAGGCAATACGGTGACATTTTCCAGACAGAGTACATCCGGGTCATTGGCTGTCACGAGGAGTGAGACTTTTCTGGCTCGCTCTCGACTGTAGCATAACAGCGGGCTGTGTCGCACTGCTGTGCAGGTCTTTAAGTGGGCTGGGTCCTGCCAGTGCTCAGCACCGGCAGTTTTAAAAAGCGGGTGCTGAGACGGGTCCATATTGGGCTCTGCATTTTTGCTCTCAGGGTGAAAAACAAAATCTTAACCCTGCAGCAGCCTTCACTGCCTGTGATGTAACTTCAAAGAGACTCGTTATAGTTCTTTCAGTCTCATTGTGTCAGAACTGAAGCATTTTCAATGTTATATACAATGGAGCCATATCTGGTGCTTAAATGTTATATGCAACTAAAAACCATTGACAAAGCCAATAGTTCTAGCTTGTTGCAGGTGTAATCTTACTTGTTGTATTATATATCTGGATGCAATTACAGAAGCAGCAAAATAACAGTCCGACGTCACGCTATGCTTAGCCAGGTCTGGTGGCTTACAGCCTGATTCATGTACGGGCCGTTTTGCGTGTCCCTAATAGCGATCAATAGCGACTCGCTATTGAGGAAACGCAAAACGGCATTCATGTACCTATCTGAGAAAAAATAGCGACTCGCATGCGGGCGCTAAAGCCGTTAGCGACCCACCAAAAACGCAGAATAATCGCTATTTCCGGCTACCTGCGACCGGGATTTGCGACTCGCAATCCCGATCGCACGAGATTGCGCTCGCAATCCCGATTGCACGGGATTGCGAGTCGCATTCTCGTGCGATCGGGATTGCGAGTCGCATTCTCGCGGGATCAGGAAAACGGGAAGACGCATTCCGAGCACCGTGATGACATCACAACCAGGAAGCAGCCAAATCCCACCCCCAAACACCACAGTGACGCCAACTGTCGACTGTCCACGACAGAAAGCTGCCACCAACTCGCCGTTTGCGCATCCCGAGCCCGCCGAAATAGCGACCGCTATGGCAGAGGACCAGCAGGCAGGACCCAGCAACAGCGCTGGGCGAAAGCGCAAATTGAAATTTTCGGAACAGGAGCTGGAGAACCTCATAGAGGGTGTGGTGGCCAACCACGACCAGCTGTTTGGTGCAAACTCCCGGAGGGTCCCGGAGCAGGAGAAGAGGAGGATCTGGGTGGGGATTGCGGCAAGTGTGAACTCTGTGGGAGTTGCGGACAGGTCCCTTGAGGAATTAAAGAAGCGGTGGTACGACCTCCGAGGGCGTGCCAAGGAGAGGGTTGCGGAGCGCCTTGGTGAGGCATCAGGCACCGGAGGAGGTGGCCCGACTGTCCCACCCAACACCCCCCTGGAGGACCGGGTAGAGGACACGTTGGAGAGGGAGGCGTGTGTTGGCGTCACCCCTCTGGACTCCTCCCGCCCCACCCAAGACACCCAAGGTAAGTGGCATGCGACTGCGACCCTGTCCCTATGACCGCCCATGACCAAATAGGCTCACTCATTGGCCCTTAGTCATGCCGTGCATCAGGAAATGCCCTGAAGCATTGTGGGAGACGTAGTATGTCCACAATGTAGTACTACCACAATGCGGCCCGAAAGGTTCCAAAGTGCGCAAATACACAGCCACCCAGGGAATGACACCCAGCATGCATGTAACATCTGCACGTCTGTCAGTCACATGCACCTAATGAGTATCCACTTACCCTCACAGGTGCAGGAGATAGCAGCGACAGTGAGAGGCTGCTGATCGACGAGGAGGCCCAGGAGGAGGAATCCCTACCTGCCACCCAGCCACCAGCCCCTGCGCCAGCGCCATCACCAGCAGCCAGGCCACCCACCACACCTGCCGCATCCGCCTCAGGCCCACCGGCTGCCAAGTCTAGGCCACCCACCTTGCCTGCAGCATCCGCCTCAGGCCCACCGGCTGCCAAGTCTAGGCCACCCACCTTGCCTGCAGCATCCGCCTCAGGCCCACCGGCTGCCAAGTCTAGGCCACCCACCTTGCCTGCAGCATCCGCCTCAGGCCCACCGGCTGCCAAGTCTAGGCCACCCACCTTGCCTGCAGCATCCGCCTCAGGCCCACCAGCTGCCAAGGCCAGGCCACCCACCACACCTGCCGCACCTGCAACACCAGCTGCTGCAAGACCTGCAGCTCGTCCACCACCATCTGGGCCAGCCACATCGGCTACACAGCGGCCGACCACCAGGAGGGGCAATGGCCACTTCCACGCATGCATGAGTGTGGAGCGGCGCATGCTGCGTTTACACCAGCGCCAGTCGCAGCAGCAGGGAGCCATCCAGCTCCAGCTGCAGAAGATCGGCCGCAATGTTGCGGGAGTGGGCGACAGGGTGGACCGCATGACGGCGGCCATTGACCGCATGACCACCGCAATGGAAGACAACACCGCTGCGCTGGTGAAGCACCGAAGTGTTGCTGGCAGGCGCCACCACCAGTTGCTGAGCCGGCTGACCACCAACAGCCGCTCAAATTATTCCTCGGCAAATGCCACCGCCCTGCTTGCGCGCCGCTCCTTAACCCAGCAGCACCAACTCGTCCAGTGCTGCGAAGATATCACCCGGGTGCTGGAGCACTTGACAACCGCGGTCACCGCACTGCACGCACCTGTGATTCCGGCAATTGTGGGGGGTGATGATGCTAGTGAGGGTACCTCTAGTGTCAGCAGCCACTCTGCCGCGCAGGCCCCCCCACCTAGGCGCAGCGCAAGGGCTGCCCCACCTCCAGCTGCCCAGGAAGAGGAAGAGGCTCCCAGGCGCCAGCAACTTGTGCGCCGGAGACGGCAATGACATTGTGACAGGGACACAGACGCAGGCTGAACTTAAGCCTGCAATGGAGCGTCCCATGCAGTATGCATGAATACTGCTTTTTGTATATAGTTATTACGAACACCCATTTATATTTTTTGTGATTCAAACAAATACATTTATTTTGGTGCACACATACGCCTTGTGTAATCATTACAGTTTGCATGCAATTGTGATATGTGGGGTGGGGGAAGGGGGTGGGCTAGAAATTGTTAGCTGTGATATGGTTGCGACGTCTGTGGCCTTCAGCTGGGTTCTCCCCGCGTGCATGGTGCGCATGTGCTGGTGGCCGGTCGTCCCCCTCAGATTCACTGCCTGAGATGTCAACAGGTATCCGGCGCTTGGTTGCAATGTTATGAAGCATTGCACAGACAGCCACAATGCGGCAGCACGCTGCAGGACTGTAATACATGGCCCCACCTGTCTTGTGCAGTATACGGAACCTGCTCTTGAGCAGGCCAAATGTCCTTTCAATACAGTTCCTTGTCCGGATGTGCGCAACATTGTAGCGGCGTTGCTGAGGTGTGGCAGGGTTGAGGTAAGGGGTCAGGAGGTATTCCCGTAGGGCGTAGCCACTGTCACCTGAATGAGAGGAGCAGATGTTGATTGCCTGTGCAGCGCAGTTACTTCATAGCAATGTGACATTGTCGACAAAGTGTACTTACCAAGTAGGTGTCCTTCCCCAAACTCTCCCCTGATCAGTCGTGTGTGGAGTCCGCTGTGCCTGAAGATAAAGGAGTCATGGGTACTCCCTGGGTACTGGGCCACAATGTCAGTGATGATGGTCTTGGCATTGCAGACCATCTGTATGTTGAGGGAGTGGTAGGACTTCCTGTTGCGGTACATATACTCCGTGCCAGCTGGTGGGCAGATGGCGACGTGGGTACAGTCTATGCAGCCGAGGACATGGGGAAAATGGGCAACATTATAAAATTGTAGTTTTGTGAGGTCCAAATCCTGTTGGCTGGTGGGAAATGTGATGTGCTGGTGGAGCTGGGTGAGCATGGCGTCAACAAAAGTGTGGAGGCAGCGTGACATGGTGGGCTGGGAAATCCCCCCAGCAGCGGCTACTATGCCCTGGAAACTGCCGGATGCCAGGAGGTGCAGGCTGCACAATACCTGCACATGTGTGGGCACAGAATTGTTTCGCCTTGTTGGGTGCTGCATGATGGGGTCGAGTTCTTGTATCAGCCAGGTGATCATTTCCCCATTCAGCCTGTATTTGGCATAAATCTGTTCTCTGGTTTGCCCCAGCAAGGTGACCCGCTGCCGGTAAATCCGTGCCTGCCTCATGCCTCTCCTCCGTGCTGCTCGCTGTAGCCTTCGCCGCCTCACCACCATGTACATCCCAGGCATTGTGGAACGCCTATTGCTGCTGCTGAATGTCCTTATGTGTGATTGGTCAGGCCTGGACCTGTTGGTGATTGGCTAACAGTTTTTCAAAATTTGGTTAATCATGGCTTTTATGGTTACCACCTGCTTTGAGTTGTCCTTAAATTGCGCCGCGCTAATGTGCGATTTAGCGATTTTTCGCTAATGTATTTCTTTCATGAATGCCGATTGAGACAGTATTGCGTTTCGCTATTCAAATCGCAGATTCCGTGGTTGGTCGCTATTTCATTTTCGCTAATGCTCGACTTCCCGGAGTCTGCGACTTTTACAGCGTAATCGCTATTCCGCTCGCTATTATTTTTTAGCGATTTCGCTATTTCGTACATGAATGCCGATTCCATGTTTTGCACCCGCAATTGCGTTTTCGCTGCCATTGCGGGCGCTATTTCGCTTCATGAATCAGGCTGTTAGTGGACTAATGTGTCCACTTCAGGGGGCCTGTGTTCGACCTCGTGGTCACAGGTTCAAATCCCAGCAGGTCCACTCAGCCTTTCATCCATCTGAGGTTGATAAAATGAGTACCATTGAATTGGGTAACAATAAACATCGGTTATTCAGCACCAAGATACCCTTCTGGGTGAGCGTGCGCTTTACAAATGTTTGTTATGCTAAGCACAGATTTTTAGCAAATGTGTTTTTAAGGCACGCCCTCAATTACACACCCCTTTGAGAGACCCCCCAGATTTTTCATTCCACTTAAAGCCCTGCTGCTGTGGAACGGAGGGCGCGGTTGGGTTGGTGGTCCTGGATGTCTGATTTCTGGATGTGAGAGGAAGGAGAAGGTTGGCGGGTTAGTGTGCTTTAAAGTAAATGTGGTAGCCCTTCAACTTAGAAACCCTGCATTAAGTGAACGCCAGTTATCACCATGACAGTATTATATAGCGCTAACACGACCCGAAGGTATTGGAGCTCTTTACATGGGCACCAGTTACATTACACAAGGACTTCTGCATTTCTAAGCACCGGGAGATTGAGTGATGTGCCCAGAATCACCTGATGCTGAGCCGACGCAGACTCGAATGTGGATCCCCAGCTCCAAAGGCGGCAGCTCTGGCCACCTACTACCTCAGTCCTTTCCCCTCTGCTCAAGCTGCCCCCTCTACTGTGCAGCCTCTGTCCACTATGCTCTGATTTTTTTCCTACTCTGCTGTGGGTTCTCAGCGTCCTTCTTCCAATACCCTGTGCCATACTCTTTTCCCCATCCCTCAGCTATGTTCTTAATGCCTCCCTCTGCTGTGATCTCGCTGCCCTCCCCACCTCTGGCCTTGCCCCCCCCCCCCCCCCCCACCTTTGCTTCTCCCTCTTCCGCTGTGCACTCTCTGCTCTCCTCACTTTCTAGGCTCTCTCTCTCTCTGACCACAAGGTTCTGCTCTCTCTTAATGCCTGGGTTTTGAGGAAAGGGCCAGGCAAGGTCAAACCTATTGCATTTGTAAATGCCAGTTTCCCTCCAGCCCTCCTCCTACAGAAAGGAGCATATCAACTACATCACACTAAAGAGTTACAAACAAGGAAAAAGGCATCTCTAATTGTTGGACATCCATAAGCGATGGCAGTCTGGAGCTGGAAAGTCGAGTTTAAAGGAGATGCTGTCAGCCTGTCATGTTGGGCGCCAGACCATCATCATAAAACCTAAAAAAAAACATGACGTTCCCAGTGAAAGCCTGAAGGCCTGCAGCTTCTGTCTAGCGCCTTGATTCTCAGGCGAATACACCAAATGTTGCAGGGCCTCCATGAAGAGTAAGGTGCACAGGTCAAAATTGATCTATTTCTACTTCTTGCTGCAGAAGTTGTTTATCTTAGGAAATATATATACTGGCCCGACCCGTTCAGCTGAATTCCTCATGGACATACACTCCATATTAATAGTCTTCAATTTTCATGTTTAAAAAAATCTTCACTTTATTCTCCTGTAAATGAAATCACATCTCATCCAAAATGCTTTCCCCGTTAGCCCTTTCACACAGTTAAATGAATTTTATGTTTGCATGTCACATATCATCAAATCTAATACGATAAAGAAGCTATGTGGCACACCAACATAAAATCACACTTATTTAACTACAAGAATGGATGAATTACAAGGAAAGATAAAAAAAAAAGATTATATATACAAACGTGAGGAAGACGTGCTCACCACACAAAGACTGCTGGCGCTGAGGAAGGCTGAACATGCCGAAATGCATTCACCATTGCTGGTTGTTTGCTGAATAAAGGTGTCCATCAAAGATTCCCCGGCTGTGGCCTCTTCTCTTCCCCGGAGGAGTTTGGTGTGGACATTTCAGCGCGGTGACCGGAGACGCGCTTAAGAGGCCCCCGCATTGTCAAGTAGTCTGGCTTTTCCGGAGACTCTGCTGTGGCGGATTTTTTCTTTTCCATGGTTGAGGATTGCCAGTACCCCCCCCCCCCCCCCCCCCCCCCGGAGGCAGGAGGAATGGAGGTGGTGTAGGAGTCATTGACTCTTCGCTGGGCGATTTAGATCTCCGTTTCTGCCCCCGCTAATTGGAATCCTGCACTGAGGGTGATGCGGTTGGGGACCGGAGGGGGCTCTTTGCTTGACTTTCATACGTGCAGGAAGTATGGTGACACTCACATTGGAATGCCCTGCATATCGCATAGTCTTTTGGACTTCCCTTGCATTACCTACCTGGTCTGCCTACAGCATTCTGGGACTGGTAGTTTCCAGGCAATTGGAGAACTGCTACAGGTGAGCATAGGGTCGGAGCTGATTATAGTGCATCAGTTAGAGGCGGGACATACAAATGTGAGAAAGACGTGCTCACCACACAAAGACTGCTGGCGCTGAGGAAGGCTGAACATGCCGAAATGCAGTTGCCATTGCTGTTTGTTTGCTGAATAAAGGTGTCCCCCAAAGATTCCCCTGCTGTGGCCTCTTCTCTTCCCTGGAGGAGTTTTGTGTGGATATATATATATATCCTCGACAGTCTACAATGGATGAAAACACATGCTTGAATAATCATCGGTACATTGTAACATAGCATCACTAAAAGACACTTATTACACCATCGACCTCATTTGGACTTTTCACCTTACCTCTGATCTTCACCTTAACTCTGAATCATGACCTTCGTTCCCGTCAGATTTAAAGCGAGTTCACACATTTTCGCGGGGTTCCAGTCACAGCAGAATTGATTTTGTCCTCTTGCATTTACAGCTATGGCATCTGATTTTGAAATTCTTCCACACACGGGCAGCGACCATAGCGCCCTGTGGCTTAAATTGTGAAGTTCTTTCCCTTGGAATTTTAATTCTCTGGGACAGAAGTCAGAAACTAAAGTCAGTTTGATTAATAATAGGAAGTCAATAAAATGGTCTCAACTATCCCTCGACATAGCCACCCTAGCTGGCATTTATAATGTGTTTAATGAGATCCTTAACCCACTCATTGATCATCCAGGGGAAGGTTCCTTATCACTAGACTACCATCCCATGCTGCTTAGTGCCCTAAATTTCAACTGTACAAAGCTTTGTCCAAGATGGCAAAAATATTTCTTCACTCGGGCAGTCTCCATCTTGGTACAATAAAGAGTGTCACCAGGCAGAGACCATGCTAATTGAGGCTGTTAAAAGGAGGGACCATGAGGGAACTCGCGTCGCTGAATCTATACTACTATTATAAAGGAAGAACTTTGAACCTTTGAGGCGGGTAAACTCGGGAACCACAGCGCCAATCCACACACCCGATACATCGTTGTAATCGTCAGGGTGTGCAGATGGACATAGGCTATATAAACGTAATAAATATACGTTATTTTAAAAATTTACCGGAAAAAAAAGTAGTCCCTTGGAAGAAGCGCCGGCCGTGACGTGCGTGCCCGACGTGAGAAGCGCGGGGAGGAGCGGCATCCAGGAGAGCGAGGAGGACCGGCAGACATGGCGCGGGGAGGAGCGGTGAGGAGCGGCGGACATGCGGTGAGGAGCGGGGGACAGGCGGAGAGGAGCAGTGACCGGCGGATGAGGTAGGTAATTTATTTATTTATTTAGGAGCGGTGAGCGGCAGAAAATTGAAGCAAAAATGAAAATCGTGAGCAAGAGGAAGCAAACGGAGCATTACAAAAGTGAGCCAAATGGTGCATTACTGGAGGAAAAAGTTACGTGTGCAGGTTACAAAAGCGTACATCGTGAGCAAGAGGAAGCAAACGGAGCATTACAAAAGTGAGCCAAACGGTGCATTACAGAAGGAAAAAGTTACGTGTGCAGCTTACAAAAGCGTAGAAAGTAAACAGAGGTATAGGAGGAAAAAGTGACGTGTGCAGGTAGCAAAAGGAAGCAAACGGAGCATTAAAAAAGTGAGCCAAACGGTGCATTACAGGAGGAAAAAGTTATGTGTGCAGGTTACAAAAGCGTACAAAGTAAACATAGAGGTATAATACTGCAATATATGGAGGAAGGCTCCGGGGGACCCACGGACAACGTCGGGGCGGGCGGGGCCCTCAAGCCTAATTGCTCCTGGACAACGTCAGGGCGGGCTGCTAGTAAACTATAAACGGCTGACCACCAGCACTAAACAAAGGTGGGTGGATTCGAATTGGCAAGCTCTAGTTGAGGCATCCAGTAAAAATGATTTGCAGAGGTTTTTGCTTATCTTCTGTCACGGATGCCATCGTTCTACTAGCCCCATTGAATTATGAATTCAACCACAACAGTGGGTCAATCATTTCTCTAACATTTATGCTCTCCCTAGTACAGGTTTGGACGCCTTTGCCCTCAAAGTCTTGGATCAAGAATGTGTCCATGAGCCCTCCCTGCTGCAATTTTCTCTCCAAGAAACCCTTTGAGCAATTGCGGACATACCTCTTGCCAAGGTTCCGGGTCCAGATAGTATTCCAGGTGACCTGTTTTGCTCTGAACCCCAGGCGTCAATGAACTTTCAAATGACATACTGGCAGATGGACAGGCCCAGGAACCCTGGAAAAAGGCAGAGACCATTCCAGCCTATAAAAAGGGAGACAGAGGACCCCCAAATAACTACCGGTCCATTAGCCTTACAATTTGCAAAAGATTTTCTGCTGTCAGAGCCTGGCTAGATTGCAAGACTGGATGGACAAGACAGAAATCTTTTTTTTTTATTTCTTTTTATTAATTTTTCAAAAGACCATGTCTAACAAACTCAGTCATGTCAGTGTACAATATACAATGAATTGCAGCTCCCTTTTAAACATGAATGAAAATGTTATACATAGCTGGTCAGATCAATTCAACACCCGTTACTTGACTTATTCAGCAGCAACCTTAGTCCGATTATGCTCCGGGGGCAGTTCAACTGTTCGGTCCAACAGATAGGCTGTGAAGAGTTCCCAAAAGTCTTTTGGCCTGGACCTGGCTGGCAACTCCTCTTCATAGGTCTTTAAAGTCTCTCTGAAATATACCAGATCTGTGATCCACTTCTGGATCGTTGGACTATTCTTACTGTCCCAGTGCATTGACACTCTACGCTTTGTCATAAGCAGTGCTACTGCCAGCTGTTTCCTCTTCGCTGTGGGGACCCCCCATAAGAGACCCAGGAGACATCCTTGTGGAGAGCACTCTATGTCACACTGCGCCACCCTCCTCAGAACAGTCACTACTTGCACCCAATAATCCCGCACCCTCCCGCAACTCCACGCTAGGAGAACAAAATCTGCAATTTGGGCCCAGCACCTGCGACATGCGGCATTCTCCCTCAAACCCTGACGCTGCAGTTTCTGTGGTGTGTGATAGGCCTGATGCAGATATTTTAAGTGTATTATGCGTAGGTTGCCGTTAGCTGTCAACATGTCTGAGAGGCCGCAGCAGAACGTCCAGTCCTCTGGCGCCAGGAGTGTGACAAGTGACTGATTCCACCTCTCAAGGGCCCTTGTACCAATGTGCGCACACTCGGTCTGCATTGAACGATACAGCCGAGCCACCAGATGGCGTCTAGAAGACTCCGCTATTATCATTTGCAACGGGGCTAAGGTCGGAGGCTCCGCTGGGAAGCTAGGAAACAGGGCTCTTAGTGCCACTTTCTGTCTATGATCATTAAATCTGAACAATAGAGTTTGGTTTGTTATATAATGTAGTTCGGATGCTTCCACAAACTGCCCTGCGGTGTATAGATCGCCCAGTGCAGTGTACTTATACCCGCGTCTTGCGTCGCTGATAGCTTGGGGTGATTAGCAAGCGGCATTGCAGGGGCGTAAAGAGGTAGTTTATTTGCTCTGTCTCCTAGCCGCTGCCAGGCTTCAGTAGTGGCCTGCACAGGATTAATTTCAGTGCACGGGGCCTCTTTCCGTTCGTGTGGTAGAATGTGGTGCAACGGGATAGGGTACGTATCTCCCTCGTCGACCGCTAAATGCGGCAGATATGGTTCGGGATGGTACCAATAAACTAGCATAATGTGCCTGTGCACATAAGTAATATAATTTAAAATTCGGGGCCGCACACCCGCCCTGATTGTAGGGGAGCGATAGTGTGTCCCAACTAATTCTCGCTTGTTTTCCAGCCCACACCATTCTGTTGATGTGAGTTTGCAGTGTTCTGAAAAAGTGGTTCGGTAGTGTGATCGGGATATTGGTGAATAGATAGAGAAACTTGGGCAACACTACCATTTTAAAGATGGCTATCCTATCTGCCAGTGATAATGGAAGCTTAGCCCACTTATCCACTTGACGCCTCAAGTGTGTCGATTGCCCTCCCGTAGTCCTGCCTGAGTACTTCCTCGAGGTCTCTGTGGATCCAGATGCCCAGGTATTTGACTGGGTCGGATTGCCATTCCAGAGGATAATCCAGCGCACAAGCTTGAGTGCTCTCAGAAAGGGGCACTATCGTGGATTTGCTCCAGTTAATCTGGAGTCCAGAAAATCCCCCCAATCGGATATAGTCCCTCAAGATTCTCGACAAGTTGTGCTGGGGCTCTCTCACATAGAGGACCATATCGTCGGCATATAAAGATATGCCTATCTGACATTGGTGGAACCGGAGCACTGCGTCTGCATATTTTTGACGGACTCTGCAAGCGAGCGGCTCCAATGCAATGGTGAAAAGTAATGGTGATAGAAGACAGCCTTGCTGTGTGCCGCGTCCAATTCGAACCTGTTCGGACACTTGCCCATTCACCCTGATTCTAGCCACTGGGTTTATGTATAACAGCTGTATCGACTGGAGGAACTTAAAAGGCAGACCCATCCTTCGCAGTATGGCAAATAAATAGTCCCATTCCACTGTGTTAAAGGCTTTGGTCGCATCTAGAAGTACAGCAGCCGCCTCCAGCTCCGGATTTAAAATGTGCGATAACGCAAAAATAGTGAGAATGTTGGGTGAGGTTGAGCGGTTCGGTATGAATCCTGATTGGTTTGGGAGTATGATGGTTGGCATTAAAGGCGTCAGCCTTGTGGCTAGCACCTTAGCCAAAATTTAGGCATCAGTTTTTATAAGTGACAGCGGGCGGTAGGAGTCCCATCTATCTGGGGGCTTGTCCGGCTTAAGAAGTGTGACTACGAGTGCCTCCCTGAATGTGGGGGGGGATCTGCTTCTCATGCGCGTCTGCATACATAGCCAGGAGCTGTGGGCTGAGCAGGTCTGCGTATGCCTGATAGAATTCGTTTGTGAGTCCGTCAGGGCCTGGCGCTTTGCCATTTGGCAAAGATCTGAGCCCTTCGTGAACCTCTGAGGTCGTCACTGGCTGCATCAGGTATTCCCTGTGACCGTCCGACAGCCACACCAGAGCGACTTCCTCGAAGTATGCATTCAGTGCCGCCGTGTCTGTGGGGCACGCTGACTTGTACATGTGAGTATAAGCTGTAGCGAAGGTGGAAGAGATGCCTGCATTATCGTAATGGGTTTCTCCATAGTCATCAGTGATGTGGCTAATTGTGTGTATTGCACTACGTTTTCGTATTTTCTGAGCCAGGGTGTGTCCTGATCTGCCTCCCTCACCATATGCCCTAGCGGTCTGCCTCTTCAAGATATATTTAATCTCATCCTCCACAAATTTGTTATACAGAGTGATTTGTTCTTTTATGCGCCCCAAGACATCAGAATGGTGTGCGGTTTCATATTCGCTCTCTAGCTGTTTGATGGTCTGCTCTATGTACCGTAGCTTGGAGCGGATATCCTTCAGGATCCCTGCACTGGTTCTAATACACACCCCATGTATGGTGGCCTTGAAGGCCTCCCACACCAGCCCCAGGTCCTCAACCGACCAAACGTTGTGCTTGAAATATTCCTCTATTGCCCCGGTATAGTGTCGCTGTAAAGAGGGTCTAGCAGGGAGTTCGCATTGAATCGCCAGCTAAATTGTGGTGGCGTACATGTAGGTATGTTTCTTGCAAGTAGCATAGGCTTGTGATCGATAGTGTCCGGGGAAGATGCTGAACATCCACCACCCATCCATGAGCTCGCGTGGTAGTCAGCCAGTAGTCCAGCCGGGACCAGCTGGCGTGTGCAGTGGTAGAGTATGTGCCTTCCCTATTGTCTGGATGTCGTGGCCTCCATACATCAACTAGATCTAGTTCGTCATACATGCCCACATCGCCATGGCTGCTTGTCAGTAATATTCAGTCGCGTCACTCGACCTATCAAGGTCAGCGTTTAATGTGAGATTGAGGTCACCCCCCCAGATGATGTCAGTGCAATGCAGGTCCCTCAGTCAATTCTGTAGTTTGTGTAGAAAGTGGGGTCATCTATATTGGGCCCGTAAGAGTTGACCAGTCCCACGCGCGTGCCACGGAGGATACCTGTTATAATCATCCAGCAACCTTGGTCATCCCTCAGTACTTGTTCTAGGTGGAATTGTACCTCCTTCTTAATTAAGGTGATAACTCCCCGTGAGTATGAGGAGTAAGAGGAGGCCGCAGCCTGCTCCGCCCACCCGCTGCCCAATGCCTTGTCATTGTGAACGGTGAGGTCTGTTTCCTGTAACATTGCCATCTCTATGTCGTGTCTGGTGAGATATGTCATCGCCTGACGTACCTTCCTAGGTACGTCAGGATTATTTAACCCCTGGACATTCCAAGTCAAACATCTTAGTCATCTATTACCAGCAGAGTCTTGCATCTTGGTGTGTTACATGTAGATAGTAAAAATAGTCAAATTGCCGCTTCCACATTACTGTTCTGGCATGACATGGTTCCATAAGTGAAAGAACATAAACTTACAATTTTGCCAATTCCCTCCCCCACCCACTCCCGCATCCCAACCATGCTGGAGAATGTACCCACAACATTTGAAACTGGAGTACCCCGATAAGTGTTAATCGCACTCATAAGAAATCTTTCAACTTTGTAAACAACAGTTTGGGGCTTATCCATCAGGGGGGTGCGCCTGAGTCCCAACATGCTCCCCTGTTAGTACCGGGGAGGGCCGTGAGGACCGCAGTCAGTGTTGCACCAGACCTGTTCTGTTCTCGTGTAAGGTTCTCATCAGACATGTATAAGGCAGTATGACTAAACCTGCGGTGCCGGAGGTGGGCCATGCTTTGCCTCCCCTCTTTGTGCTCAAGCAGTAGACCTCCTCAATCTTCTTCATTGGGGCGTGGACTCCGTCGGTCATTTCTCATCAAAGACTTGGCGTAAGACATGGCCGCCATTGGAGTGGTGAAAATCTTGTCCCCGCCTTTGTGCATTATTTTGAGACGGGCCGGGTAGAGCATTGCATATTTTATGTTGGCTTTTTGCAAGCAGGACTTCACTTGCTGATACTCCCGTCTCGCAGTTTGCACCGCTACCGTGAAATCCGAGAAGAACTGCAGATCATTTCCCTGATGACTAATGGCGCCCTTTACCATCTCCAGCCTGAGGATCATATCGCAATCTCTATAGTTTAGTAGTCTGGCCACGATCGGCCTCGGTGGTGCTCCCGGCTGTGGTCGCAGTGCAAGTGTTCGGTGCGCTCTCTCAACTATTAGTATATTGTTCTGTCGCACAGAAAACTTATTTGAGAAGATTTTCCATACAGAACTCCATGCGCCTGGTATTTGTTGACTCCGGCACTCCTGGAATGCTTACGTTGTTACGTCTGGAGCACGCCTCCAGCTCCTCGCTCTTGACTTGGATAACAGCCATAGTTTTATCATTGCCGAGGCTTTTGGTCTGCAGTTCCTGCACTGTGTCTTCCGTCGTGGAGACACAGGCCTCCACGTCTGTAATCCGGGTTGCTTGTTGGTCCAGTTTAGCGGATATGTGGTTGATTCGGAGATTCATGTGGTCTATCTTACCATCTATGGTGGTCAGACTCTGTTGTACCACCGCTAACATGGCCGCAATCGCATCCAGGCTCGTGCCCTGTTCGGCGATGCCGGACCTGGCGTCGCTGGTAGCGAGGGTGACCTTTCTCACTTCAAATGACAGTTTCGGTTATGCCTTGTCCGGCCTCCCCATCAGGACATGTGGTTTGGCAAGAGCGGATCCCTAGGAACAGGTCCAGGGCCCTGTCAGTGCGTGATGATTCCTCCCACACTGAATTGTCAATTTGTATTCTCTGGCGGGCCCACTCCTAAATGGCCCCCGGCACAGTAGTCCCGTGAGCACCCTAGTTCTGTGCAGATCATGCCATCAGCCCACCACCCCCAGGGGCCCGTGACCATCCACGGCTTTCAGAGCAGTATGTGGTAGTTGCTGGTTTTGTCTCTCTCCAGCAGCCGTTAACCAGCCTTCAGGGACCAGGCCGAGTATTTGGCAGCGCCAGCAGTCACGAGAGGCCCAATGCACGTGTACTGTCACCGGGTTAGATCAGTGGGGGCGCCTCCACCTCACGCCTCCCGTCCCGCTCCTCAGCCACCTCGCGCTACGGCGTTCCACCCAGGCAGCAGGACACTAGAATGGGCGCTCCCACGCCCTCCCTGTTTCAGGGCCACGCGCACGTGGAGAAGACCAGGCCGCAGGGGCTGCGCAGCGACCCACACCTCGCCACCAATCGTTCCCTGTGGGGGCTGCTACACACAGGAGCCAGATCTGCAGTTGCTCCCCTTCCAGACGCTGTGGTGCCCCCCTAGCGTCCGGGCTGAAGGCAGAAGCCCAGATCGCTAGGCCGACGAGAGCCCGACCACTGCAGTCAGTGTGCGCCCCAGAGGTCGGGTGGTTCGACTCTACACTCACCGGCTCAGCCCTCCTCCGCACGGCGGGCCGCAACCTTGGCAACCACGGCTTCCTCTCCTCACCACAACCCGGGGTCAGGCGATGTTAGATGTCCGCCGCAGGGTGTGGCGGACAAGCGGGGTCCGCACCTTCTACATGCTGCGGGGATGATCGCTACCAGGAGGCCGCCATGTTCTCTGTCCCCTTCCGGCATGCCTGCAGCAGCATCGCTCCGTATCCACTCTGGTAAGTCGTTGTTTTGTTGCCCTACGGTGCCTTTTGTATTCTGGGAGGTAACCCTCACGGGTTATCGCTCGCAGTCTGGCGCAATAGCAGGATATTAAAGCGTTATTAACTCACGGCCGGCTGAGCTGCACTAGAATGCGGCCATTTTGCCGTGGGCTCCCTAGCGCCCCCGACAAGAACGAAATCTTAACACCATTTCAGACTGGCTTTCGTTCTAGGGTTAGCACAGTTCAATCTCATAACAGCCTAATATCTAAGGCTCTCCAGGGACCACCTTTACTCGGCATTTGTGGACCTCAGGGCATCATTTAATCTGGTTCCACAGCAGCACCTCTGGTCCACGCTGGCTGCATTGAGCATTGATCCACCCCTGCTGGATATCCTCATTACACTCAATAGCAACACCACCGAGCAGGTTAGATGGGGCCCGGGCAGTGACCTGGCTGACCCTATCCCAGTGCAGCATGGAGTAAGGCAGGGGTGTGTATTCGCGCCAACTCTTTTTTCATTATACATCGATGATGTAGTTTCCTTTTAAGGGACTGCACACACAACTCCCCCAAATTAGCCGGTTGCACCACTCCAGCACTCCTATTTGCAGAATACACTCTTCTCCTTCCCAGCACTCCATCTGGGCTCCAAAATCTTTTTAATACATTTCACAAGTTTTGAATACATTTCACAAGTTTTGACTCACACATGGGCTGGAGGTGAATACTTCCAAAATGAAAATCGTGGTCCTTAACCCGCATAAATCTCACAGAGGGAACTTCCAGCTAAATGGGGAGTCTCTCCATATAGTAGGTACATTCGACTACCTGTGGATTAGTATCGATAAGAGCAGGACATGAAAAGCTCAGACAGAAAAGGGTGAGGTGGCTCTCTTACACTCTGCCATCAGTAAGAGTAATAGGGCAACTGCCCCTAAATCTGCGCCTCCAGATTTAGAGGTATATAGGGCAATTGCACATGCTGCTGCTCTACATGCTGCTAAAAGCTGGAGAATTTCTAACACCAAAGGCCTGATCACCAAGGAAAATAATTTCCTGAGATCACTAACTAGCCTCCCACCCTCCCTTCCACTCTTTTAAAACACAGGATTAAAAAGGGTGGGAGACTTAGCAGTGTTAAAACCACTCCTCGACTGGCTGAGGTTGCGGTCGATGCCAGAGCTCCACCATTACAGGCTAGTCATGGAGGACATCATGTGCAATAGAAACGCTAATCTTCTCCTATGGCTAAAGCATGTCAAATTCCACCTTATTGACCTGGGCTTGAGCAACCCTTCATCAATGGGGGCAGACAGAAGGAGTAGAGTTAAGAGTATGCATGAACACCACTTAAAAGCGAGCTGGGGGGTGGATGAGATGGTTTCTCCAACCACCCATGGCGCGCACATTAAATTCAGACTGGGAACACAGCAAGTCAATAACTTTGCAGATATATGGAAGTGCTGCTAAATTATCTCCCCTACGGTCTGTGATTTTTGTAAACATGCCACTGAGGATGTTGAACATGTTCTTTTTTTTCTGCCCTGCATACGCCAGGCGGAGATGGATCAAACCGCTGATCATATTCAGAGAGGGGATACTAGCCAGGCAGTGGAATTTGGAGTAAGTCGAGACTTCTATGCAGTGTGGTTATATAGGAAAAAGCAGGGAGCATTGTTCTAATTGGATATGTACTTTTTGATCTGCTCATTTACATGGTTACTTGATGGCCCCAGGGTCGATGTGGTTTGAAAATAGTATAACTGTACCTTTTAAATGGAAATGTGACTGTTGCTATATTTATTCTTTTAGAAAACATTTTATTTGGCTATTTATTTGCCCAACGTAGTGATGGACTGTGCATGAGGGGATCTTCCTTCTATCTGTTTTATTAGATTTCTTATTGGTAAAAACTGTTGCCCAATTTTTGATTATTTCATCAAGCTAGTTTTACATTTGACAATGCAATTAATTGTTTTGTGCACAGTGTTTTAATATGCTTTCATGGTCTAAAGAACCGAAATAAAGTTGAAACTACTACTACACTCCATATTATTAGTCTTCAATCGTCATGTTTTAAAAAAAGCCTTCACTTTATTCTCCTTTAAATAAAATCACATCTCATTCAAAATGTGTTACATCTTTCACCGTTAGTCCTTTGACATAGTTACATGAATTTTATGTCTGCATGTCACATATCATCAAATCTAATAAGACAATGAAGCGCTGTGACATACCAACAGAAAATCACATTTATTTTACTACATGAAAGGATGAATAACCAGGAAAGACAAACTAGTTTTATACGGAAATGACAAGCCTCAACAATCTACAATGGATGAAATCACATGCCAGAATAATCATCGGTACATTGTAACATAGCATTACTAAACCCCACTTTTCAAGTGCCAGTCCAAGAGGGGGAAACCATGCAAGATCTACACCTGGAAGCCATTTTCAGATTCTCTGCATCATAGAAGGCTACATACTATCAGAAACTTCACCTGAAAGAAATGTTGGCAGGACATTGATCTATGAAAGATACGAAACGTCGGAGTTTTAGCAGTGAAACAGCGACTTCAAATGGAAAATCTACCCGCTGATTCTGTGGAATTTTAATTATCAATGCAGAGAGTGTGCCAATATTACAGAATTAGTAACTTTGCAAGATTAGGGTTAGGGTTAGGATTGTGGAGGTTCAATGGCTAGTGAGAACTCAAGGAAACTATATTGCGACAATATGGGAGGAGCTTTCCAGAATTCGATTAGAAATATTGATTTTAAACAAAGACCCCAAAAGTTTTTCAAAGGGAGGGAAGTGGTGGCCAAAAGGATTATTCTTCATAGATTACTGTACCCATTTCAGGACATGCCAGTTCTAATGCCAAGAGCATCATTTAAAGAGCTTGATAAGCTCAACTTCTTCATTTATGTTAGAGACCCCCGCTCCATGTTTCTGTGATTCTCAGTTCCTTTTAAGGAATAGATTTTCATACTCAAATGAAATTTGAAGCCAGTTTTCTTCTACAAACGATACAACTACGTAGATGACAGGCGGATTATCTTAAAATATGATCAGTCTTACAGGTCTTGTCCTCAGGACTTTGTGAATGCTTATCGGATTATTTTTTTTTAAAGAACTTTATTCACGGCCGTTACATCTGCAAAAACATTCACAGTTCATCCAACATTACAATAGCCGGTTTTTCTGTTTTACCCCGTTGTCTATCTCCCCACCATACTGTAGTAACATTCAAATTGGTACAACCGTGTGGTACATAGAACATGGTCCATAGGACTTCCGTATCTGCATCAGGAGGAGCTATCCTATCAACTGGTACAACATCCCATTACCCTCCCGCCTCCCCCCTCCCTCTTCTGTACTTAAACTAGTCGTCCCCTGGCCGTCCAATTGTAATATTTTACTTAAAAAGGAAACTAATATTCAGGTCCTTCCGGTGCCGCAGGCGCCAATGCTTGCTGCCTCATGGGGTGCTGTTACGTGTGATGAGTGTCGTTGTGAGTGTGGTTGGGACGGTCCGTTGTGCGTCATGTTGCACAGGGCTTCTCCCCCTTCAAACCTCTCCCTCAGTTCCCCCCGTTTGCGGCCGTTCCTCTTCCTCTATTGCAAGGATCATGATCTCCCATTCCTGGGATATAGGGAATTTCCGTAGGCCCTGTGCCTCCTCCCTCCTAAGTATCATCCCCTCTGCCCTCCCCCATTTCAGTACCTCAGCCTGGCAAAGGAGTGTACCTGGTGGGCTATGTGACTTCCATCTCATTGTTATTGTTCTAATCGCCAGTAGCAGGGCCAGATCAAGCATCTTCAGTTGGGCCTTCTGTGATTTGGGCCTTCTGCGCAGTCCTAATAGGCAGGGCAGTGCCTCTACCGGCACTGGGAGGTTTGTAACTGTTCTTAATTTCTGACATACTCCTGACCAGTACCCCCAGAGTCGTGGGCATGACCACAGCATGTGGAGTAACCCGGCTTCTTCCTCCCCACAGCGCGTGCATGTGTTGGGAGAGTTCGGGAACATTTTATGTATCCGGTGGGGAGTCAGATAAGCCCTATGCAGAACCATCCCTTGTATAAATCTGAATCGGGTGTTGCGTGATACTCTCCTAGGGTGTTCTAGTATTATGGTCCAATCCTTGTCTGAGAGGATCTGTGCCGTGTGCCCAAGTTTGTTGAAGAGTGGTAAGTGGAACTGCAGCGTGTGCCCGGACTCCCGTGTACAGCCAGCATACCAAATGCCCTCCCGAACCCACGGCATACAGTAAGTGTACCAGTTGATGTTGTGAAGGCTGTAATCGCTGTGACGCCCATCTATGTTGTATATATCGTGTGATTGTGGTGTGCAGAAGGTACATGCGGGGGGGGAGCGCCAGTGGCCTGCAAGAAGGCGTCATTGAGTCAGTAAATGACCGTCCCCGAATAAATCACCTACAACCTCCACGCCCGATTCTTGCCAGGGGCGCAGCGCTCTAGTTGTAAGTCTGCCCTGTGTTGTCGGGATGCCCAGCAATGGAATATTGGCCGCATGCGCCTCCGTCGAGGCGGTGTATGCCAAGGCCTTGCGCCAGATCCTCAGAGCTATACATAGAAGCGGGTGACACTCCGTAGGGATACGGCTTCTTGAGAGTAACAGGGCACGTAGCTCTCCCCTTCCCAGTCTGTCAGGCGTATACTCTATTTCATGAAGGTTCCGTCCCGCCGTCCAATGGGAAAGCCACTGAAGTTGGCCAGCATAATAATATCCTCTAAAGTCCGGGGCTCCCATCCCCCCATTTCTAGTCCCCAGTTGTAGCTTACGCAGCCCTAATCTATGCCTGCCAGTCCCTCAGATCAGGGTGATCAGTAAAGAGTTGAGAGTATCAAAAATAGATTGTGGCAGAAGAACTGGAAGGTTAACTAAGAAAAATAGCAGCCGGGGGAGCATTACCATTTTGGAGAGTGCTATTCTGCCCATAACCGACAACGGTAGCGTCGTCCAAAACCCCACAGAGACTCGAAGGCTTGCAATGGTTTTCTTAATGTTCCCCTCGATCTGATCGTCCTGCTGCCTATAAACCTGTATGTCAAGATATTTGAATGTATCAGTGGCTATTGGGATATTGTGGGCGCCAAACGCTATCACGCCTGGATCCGGAGTTTCTCGAAAGTAGAAACCATTCGATTTCGCTGGATTTATAGTTAGACCTGAGATGGCGGAGAACCTCTCAAAGATTCTATAGATGGGGTCGTGGTCTGCTTCCAGGTCTCGAAGGAACAGTAATATATCGTCCGCGTAAATGGACAGTAGGTGGTGGGTGCCGCCGCTCGGAATCCCCCTGTGTCCCATCTCAGTCCGTAAGGCGATGGCCAGAGGTTCCAGTGCTAGCACGAATAACAGCGGGGACAGTGGGCATCCCTGTCTGGTGCCACGGTGGACTATGTACCGATCAGAAATATCGCGCCCTATGCGCGCCCTTGCCGTGGGGGCGGTATAAAGCAGTCTAATCCACGCCAGGAGGGAGGCCGGGAGGCCAAACCGTTCCAAGGTCGGGAACATAAACGACCAGGTTAGGGAGTCAAAGGCCTGCCGCAGATCTAATGCTATGCAACCCGCCCTCGGGAGGTCTGGCGGAGAGGACGCCATGAGCGCGTGCAGTCTACGCGTGTTCATAGAGGTGTTCCTACCCGGGAGGAACTCACATTGATCTCTATGAATCAATGCCGGGAGGTGTGACTGCAGTCGCAAAGCTATCACTTTACTAAGTATTTTATACTCCGTGGAAAGCATTGAGAGTGGCCTGTAATTTGCCAAGTCCAGGCTGTCCCTCCCGGACATTAGCAGTGAGACGACCAACGCCTGCATTGTGGATTCAGGCAGGTGACCTTTTTCCAATGCCTCCCTATATACCTTCTCGAAGATTGGTACTAGTATGTCCGAAAAATAGTCCCATAGAATTCCGCTGTGAGTCCGTCCATACCTGGCGTTTTCTGGCGGTTCAGGGATTTAATGGCTACCCGTATTTCCTGCTGGGTAATGGGGCCCTCCATTTCCCGCTTAGCAGCTGCAGTCAGCACTGGGAATGGGAGGTCAGTCAGGAAAGCAGCAATTCGCTCTGGGTCAACTTCTGTGGGTCGGTCATATAAGGCAGTCAGGTGATCCCTAAAGGCTCGGTTGATCTCAGGTTGCGTACCCACTATCTGACCATCCTGTGTCCGTATCCTAGTTATTACCGGGATATTCAGGTGCTCCGGAACCAATCGAGCCAGTAGTGCCCCTGACCTATCCGCCTCTGCGTGTTGTCGGTGTATGTAGTCCCTGTGGTCAATGACGCGTAGTGTTTCAAGGGTATCGGCGTGATCTATGTTCGCCAGTTGTAACTCCTACCTTTTAGTAGGGTCCAGCCCCACCTCGCTTTCCAGTTTCTTTAATCTATCCTCCACATCCCGCAGTTTCCTATGGATTTCCTGACGGGCCCCCACTAATTGACCAATCGCTGCCCCGCGCATAACTACCTTCATTGCATCCCAAACCACCAGATTCGTGGAGGCGGTGTCCCAGTTCTCTGTAAAGTAGCTATCCAAAGTTTCGGACAAGGAGGTCCGGAAGGGGCCATCCTCCAGCATGAGCGGGTCCAAGCGCCAAGTAGGGACCGGGGTAGGGACCCTGCCCCACCGAACATTAAGCGTCAAGGGCCTATGATCCGAAAAGGTTTTTGCTAGGTATTCTGGGCCTTCGATCCTGGCAATCAGGGCTTCTGAGCACAAAAATCTATCAATCCTCGTGTGAAGTGCGTGTATGTGTGAGTACTCTCTACTCTCGGGGTGTATTGACCGCCAGGCATCTTTCAATCCCCATCCAGCCGCCCATGTACAAAACACGTCTGTCAGTCTTGAGACCCCTGCCACCTGCAGGGGAGGATGCGATCTGTCCTTATCAATATTCATGATCATATTCCAGTCTCCTCCCAATACCCAGGGGGTGTCTGACCAGTCCACTAAAGCCAGGCCTAATTTTTGCAAGAATTAGTCTTGATCAAAGTTCGGAGCGTAGACGCATCCGAGCACTACAGGCATGTTATCTAACGTCCCTCTCACTAAGATGTACCTGCCTTGGTCGTCTACCCTCCTTTCTACCTCTGAGAACGGTGTGCTATGTTTAATCCAAATGGTCGCCCCTCTGGAGAAGGCGGAATACGTCGTGGTTAAAATTGTGCCCCTCCATTTCCTCCTCCTCTTTATAGCTTCCGATGCTGTGAGGTGTGATTCCTGAAGGAAGGCGATCTGCGCATGGTGTCGCAGTAGAAAAGCGTGTACTCTGTGTCGCTTTTGAACTGCCCCAAGTCCCCTCACATTCCAGGTAGTGATTGTATACTTCCCCGCTGTGTCAGCCATAGTCGTGTGTGTACGTGTTGTGTGTCCTCACCCGCCCGCCGGCATGGACCTTGTAGGGACGCCACCAGGAGACTACCCCCTTCCCACCCCAAAAACAAAAAAGAACCATAACGGCGCAGCTCAAAAACCAGGCTGTGCCCAACAATTGAACAAATCTTAAAAACATTGAATATGCAGTGCAATCGCCATCGGGGGGTGGCCGAGCACCATTGCAGTCTTTACTCTCAGCCCATCGGGCTCCTCCAGCTCAACGGCAACTGTCATGGGGCAATATTACCAATAATCAGAGGGGAATCACAATCCCAAGTCACCCGTGTGTTTCTTTTAATATAGGAGTGAGCTTGCCAAGACAAGTGTAGTGGCAGGGTGCATTGCCAGGTGTCAGTGACATTCACTCGTGTTACCTCCACCTCCCTCCCCAGTAATATTCTCAGTAACAGTGTAGTATAGGATCAAATCAGATAGGTAATACAATACTGTTCGTGCGTCACTTAGCCGCTACCGGTCTGTGCCTCCTCTCCGCAATTGTCCAGCACATCATCTGCCGTGTTGGGCGTTACAGTGGAAAACCGTAGTACACTGTGGTCAGAGTCCGAATGGACCGTACTGTCTTCAGAGTCCGTCAGTATCTTCTGGGAGCTATCTCGGAAGGCGCCTGCCACCACCAAAGCATCCAGTTGTTTCTCCTTTTGCTGTGACTTTGATGGTCCACGTCCTCTGCCGCCTCGTCTTGATTTGGGGGGTTCTGCCCCGCGTCGATCTCGGCTCCCGCTCGATTCTTCGGCTTCCGGGTCCTGCGAAGGGCCTTGGCTCACGTCCACTCCCATCACCCCTAACCATTCCTCGGCATCAACCGGGCTCTCGAAGAAGTGCTTTTCTTGCCGTGTATGACTTTTAAGCGGGCTGAGAACAGCAGAGCATATTTGAGGTTGGCCTGTTGAAGTTTCTTTTTGACCTCTAAGTAGGAGGAGCGTTGTTTTTGAACCATGTTATTGTAGTCCGGGTAGAGAGAAATTTTTTGATTTTCGTACCGGATGATGGATTTCTCCCGTGCTTTTTGTAACAGTAAGTCCCTGTCCCGATAGTTCACGATGTGCACTATCAAAGGGCGGGGGGGGTCGCCCAGGATCAAGCCTGCCCGTCGGGATCCTGTGCGCTCTCTCCACGCAGAAGTGTGGTGATAGACCTTCCTCCGCCACATGATCTCGGAACCATTGTTCCATAAAGTCTGCGGCCTTGGACCCCTCACATCTCTCCGGAAGGCCTATAACGCGAATGTTATTCCGGCGGTTGCGGCCTTCCGCGTCCTCCACCCGATCCACAAGGGACGCTACCTGCGTTTGGAGTCGCTGGATGGAGAGCGTGTGTTCCACCACCGTAGGTGTGATCTCGCCGAGGGAGAGGCCTTGTCCCTTTACTTTATCTGCTAATTTACTATGGTCTGCCTTCAGCAGGGATAAGTTGGTCGTTAAGGTGCCCATCTGAAGCTCTAGGATCGCCCTGGAGTCCAAGATCTCCTTCAGGATTATGTCCAGTGTGTCCATCGGCAGCCCCTCCTCCTGGCGCTCCGACACGGACTGTTGGGATGCCCCTTCATCGGTGGCCGGCGTCATTGTGATGGCTGCCGTCGGTCCCCCAGAGCTTTCCGCCACCTTCGCCCCTTTTCGAACCACTGGTGCGGTGTGTCCTGACTCCAGCAAGTGTCCCGGGGTGCCCACAGCAGTCGGTCCCCGGGGGTCGACCCCCCTCGGCGGTACCGCGTCAACGGGAGATCAGGGGGAGATCAGGAAGGGCCACGCGGTCTGAGCGTCCCCAGAATGGGGAGGTGTCATAGTGGGTCCGTCGGCCTCCCGCCCTCTCCCGCGGGCGCCGCAAGGTCGCGCGACCGTTAGTCCCCCGGTCCAGTGTGTCCCTCGGAGATAAGAGCGGGTGGGGGGATGTGGAATCCTCCCCAGTGGTCTCCACTGTTCGAGTGCAGAGATGCCGAGTTCACCAACCGCGCCTCTCCCCGCGGGTTGGGGGGGGGGGGGTCTCGTGGGCCCCCTCTGACGCGGCTCCACACCTCCGGTGAGTCCAGGCCCCCTGGGGCCCACAGAGATCTCCTGCGTTCCGCTCACCTCCAATGCGCAGCTCCTGTCCCTCGGAGCCCGTGAGCCCCAGGCAGTCCCCCGGCGCAGGTTCGGCCAGGGACAGTCTCGGGTCGATGAAGGGGGAGGGGGGGGGGGGTGCAATTCGGGGGAGAAAGTCTCTCCACTTCCAGGGCCGATTTCGCAGCGCTATGCAGCCGCCGCTATCAGCTTCGCCGGATGCCGAGCCCCAGTGCCTCCACACCAGCGCTGCTCTTCACGTGTCCCGCACCACTTCCTTCACTCCGCACTCTCCCCCTCGTCACCGGGGACCCTCCGGTGGGCTCCGATCATGCCTTAGCCCGGGCAACCGAGCACTTCCGGTGCTCTCGGCCGCAGGCTGGCCGGCCTCGCTCCTCACTGTGGGTCCTGGTTCCCGGCGCCCCTCCTCCACCAGAGGCCGCACCACTCCGCGCTCGGTGGTGCGGGCCGTTTTCCAGCTCACCCATCGTCGGCAGAGGCGGCAGGGTGTAGCAACCCACCTCCAGTCCGTTATTTCATCGCCTCAGGGGTCTCCGAGGCAATTTCAACAGGATTTTGCCCCGATCAGCGCCGGAGCTCTAGCGGCGCACGTCCGTGCTCATGGCCTTCAAGCCACGCCCCCCCATGCTTATTGGATGTTAGAGTTACTTTTCACACTAAAGTTTTCAAAACCAGATATACTTACCTGTTGATTGAGGCAAAAGAACAACTCCATATCCTGTTGGTCCTAGGAAATTCTAAATTAGAGTCCAACAACACGTGCACCCCTGCCTGAGGCTCTCACATACGATATGGGCCTCTTTAGCTCTACTAATATCAAGTCTCGATTATGCAAATGGACACTACACTGGTCTAACTAAAAATCAATTGACAAATTACAAAGGATATAGAACACTGCAGGTACACAGTCCTCAACCTAAGCAGATAGGGCCTTATTAATCTTGCCCTCTGAGAACTACCTTACTACTTATGTGAAGAACTGTACAGTGAAGTGAGCCATCCTTATCAGAGGATATAGACGATTTATTTATGGCACCCTTCACATTGACTTTGGCTTCCTCAATAAACATTTTTTTGTAGGAATGCATTTTAAAATAAGGAGAGTGGAGTATACCTCACACTCCCAAGTTAACAAAGATAAATGTATGGAAACACATGAGGTAGCTCGGTTTATGACAAGAAAGACCCAATCTAATGTATGATTGATATCTTGAAACCTCTGTGGAAATTTGGCAGAGATCGATGTTAGCATTTAGCTGAAGCCATCTTGTTTCCGACAGCCATTTTGTTTGCCATGTGCTCTTTCCTTCTTCTCTGTCATTTGCCCTTTTGCTTTGCTCAAAGAACTGGCTATACTTAGCCTCTGCTACTCTGCACACATGCAGAAGAGTTTGTAGCTGCCCAAGCACCTGTTTATGTTTGATACTTTCAGGATGTTTTAACTAAAGTGAGCAACTGTTAGCTCCTTCTTCTTTGTTGACTGTGCATTTCTGTATGGCCATTTATGTATGTAACTCTCCTATGCGTGATGTGATGTGATGTGAAAGGCATTTGTAAAGCCCAGCATACCCTATACAGTTTCTTGGCGCTGGGGCATAGAAGGACGGTGGGCACCGCCTGGACAAGGGAGTGCACAGCAGCAACAGGAAAAAAGAGAAAAAGAACGGAGAAGAGAAAAACATTTTAGTTGTATGCAATGCGAAACAGATAAGTCTTAAGAAGCGATCTAAAACAGGTATAGGGAGAAGCAAGCCTTATGTGCAATGGGAGGGCATTCCAGAAAGATGGAGCAAGGAATGAGAATCTTAAACCTCCCCATTTCTTACGATTGACTCTCAGGATTTTGAGTAAAGCCGAGCGAAGATTGCGAGAGGGGACATAAGGATGAATGAGGGAAGAAATAAAGGTGGGACCTAAGCCACCCATAGATTTAAAAACAAGGCAGCCCAGCTTGAATTTGCAACGTTCAGAAACAGGGAGCCAGTGCAAAGATCTTAGCAAGGGGCGGACGTGATGGTGCCTCGGTTGATGGAAGATGAGGCGTGCCGCCTGATTCTGAACAAGCTGCAAACGTTTGAGTTGATAATCTGGGATGCCTATGTACAAGGAATTGGCGTAGTCGATCCTGGAGACGACTAACGCCAAAAGGGCTAAGGTAAGAACCTCGGTAGTACGAAACCGCGCGATTTTCCGAATTTTGCGCAGTTGGAAAAAACAAGAAGAGACAGTGGCATTTATTTGGGGCTTCATCGAAAGATCTTTACTGATGATAACCCCCAGACTTTTGGCTGAGTCAACTGGACGAGGGGGAAGACCCAAGCTAGCAGGCCAGAAATTGGAATTCCAAGGGTTGGAGGGCCCCCCCGACAAGAACCAATTCGGTCTTGTCAGGGTTAAGCTTAAGGTGATTTGCCCCCATTCAGTTGCTGATGTGACAAAGGGGGCTTGAAAATCTGAGACTGACTGGTCCGAGGGGTCGATGTTAAAGACCAACTGGATGTCATCCGCGTAATTAAACGCGGTGACATTCCTATCTCGGAGAGTCCGGATCAGGGGGGTAAGGTATAAATTAAAAAGGAGCGGGGATAAAGAAGAGCCCTGCGGCACGCCACAGGTCAGGCACGCCACAGGTCAGCCCCACCCTGTCAGCTGAGAACTGGGAAAGCCGGACCGCTTGTTGGCGGCTGGTGAGAAACGAGCGAACCCAGTCCAGGGCAGTGCCCCTGATGCCAGCCTGCCTGACACGGTCGACCAAGATGACATGGTCGACCGTATCAAAGGCGGCCGACAAATCCAGGAGCACTAGGGCCTGACTGATGTTAGAGTCGGCCCCCCTACGCAGTTCTTCCATGACAGAGTATGACCATCTTTGTAGAGTGGGCGGGTCTAAACCCGGCCTGTTGAGAGTCAAGAAAATGAGACTGCTCAACAAACGAGCTCAAGATGTTAGTGACGTGAGACTCGAGCACCTTGCTGAGGTAGGGGAGGAGGGAGAAAGGGCGGAAATTGCTCATGATCGTGGGGTCGGCTGTAGGTTTCTTTAAGATAGGCACTACCTCGGCTGCCTTAAAAGAACTAGGGACTAGGCCAAGAGTGAGGGAATTATTCAGGAGTGCCAAGGGGGGGGCTGGGCAAGCAATGAAGGCCTCGCGTAGGATCTTGGGAGGGCAGCAATCAGTGGGAAACCCTGAGGTGACTTTGCGTAGAAGAGCGGAGAAGTCCGCCTCCAGAATAAGGGGGATCTGAGTGAGAGAGTGGGGGTTGAGGGAGTCAGCGAGGGACCCGGGAGAGTCCGATAAGGGTGACACCGAAATGCTGTTTATGATTTCTTCAATCTTTTCAACAAAAAAAGTGATTAAGAGAGTCGCAAAGCCCCTGTGAAGGGAGAGGTTTAATGGAGACCCTGTCTGGGTGAGACAGTTCCTCCACAATAGAAATAATGTCTTTAGCTTTGTTAGCTGACTCCACAATTCTGTTGGAAAAATATAGGGTTTTGGCTAACACAATGGAAGACTTGTACCCTTTAAGTAAAGTTGAGAACTCTAGCCTAGCTTCAGGGGCATAATTTCTAAGTCAACGGCGCTCAGCTTGTCTAAGTCCGAGTTTTAAAACTTTACGGTCCTCGGTAAGCCATTTCTGAGCGTCATGGGGGCGCCTAACTTTGACCCGTTTGAGGGGGGCAACCACATCGCTGGCCGATTCGAGCCAGCGGGTTAAGTCAGAAGCTTGAGTATCTATTGAGTTGGATTGGGGGGGATGGGAGGTGCTGAGTAAGTCGACAAATTGGCTAATATCAGCTCTATTCCAGTTCCGGGCCGAGAAGTTCGCCTCCAGAGGCCTACTGGGGCAAATAGGGGCTTTAAGGGAAAAAGAAATAAGGGAGTGGTCAGACCATGCACACATCAGTATAAGGGGGGCCGAGATCTCTAAATTAGAAGTCCAAACCTGGTCCAGTATGTGGCCTTTTGTGTGCGTGGCAGTGTTAATATGTTGACAACAATTCAGGCCACATAAAAGATCAGAAAAGGCCGCAGAGAACGCGCTCTCCTTCTCGTCCAGAGGCCAGTAATTGAAGTCTCCAAGGACTAACATTTTAGAATTATTGATAACTACCTGAGACAATAAGTCTCCGAACATAGTCGGAAAATCAGGCATGGATTGAGGAGGGCGATAAACTAAGACACAAATAAGGGGTGACACTGAGGATTCCAACCTAAGTGCTAAGCAAGCAACCTGAGGGATACAGGGTACAGTAAGAACGGAAAATCTGGTAGGAAGCTTAAAGATGGCTGCCACTCCCCCCCCCCCCTCCCCCGGATTTGCCAGAGGCCCTATTGGCTTGAATAATATAATAGCCAGGCGGAATGGCTGCCAGAATGTCGGGAGAGGATCCATCATGTAGCCAGGTTTCCGTTATAAACAATATATCGGGACTATTGGCCTCTAGAAGGTGAAAGATTTCCGTCTGATGTTTTGCTAGTGAGCGGGTATTAAGGTAGCTCACGTTGAGCTCGAGGTTGAGGGGTGGTTTGACGGGAGGGGGGCAAATAGTTGACCGATGAGGGAGAGAAGCCAAGCAAGCATCAAGCTCAGGAAAAACTTCTCGGGCGTGACCCAAACCCAGTTGATCAAGCTGCGACCGGGCAGTCATGGCGAGAGGGCAGGGGGCATGCAGATCGATAGAGGAGTATTGAATAAAATGGGCAGAGTGACATGCCCCATGCCCCATCCGGCCGCGGACGGGGGCAGACGGGCTTACCTTAGGCGCACCTTCGGCGAGCCCAAGTCGTGCCCGCTGCGCTTCCGGTAGCACATGCGCGTTTTGTAGGAGACAGCCTCGGGCCACTAGACCGCTGCCTGCGGTATGCGCGCCCTTCCGGCTACTCCCAAGATGGCGCCCCACCCTTCGACCGGCCGGCACAGGAAGCCGCGGTGAAGACGCTGCCCTCCACGCGATCGGCACTGTGAGCCGCGCGGGACAGGGGCAGAAGGGGCGGACAGGTAAGTAAATGCCACAATTTACAGTGCTGTCAAGCAAAGGAAAAGAAAATAACTACACGGTTTAGCCAGAATTTAGAACAAACAAGTAAAAGTAGTTATGTGTGCTTGTACCGCCTTCTTTTGAGCTCCTGTGTGGGTATAAAAGACCCATCGTTCTTCTACTCTTTGGGCTACTTCATACACTTCCGAAGGATGTTGTGTGAGTGCAGTTCCACCTCATGAGGTTAATAAAATATCTCTTCACTATTTCAGTGTCCGTGCCAACTTCTATTTACTGGTCTGAGGACTTGTTTGCAGAGAAGAGCGAACCCTAGCACTGGTAGGCCTTGCTGAGGTCCACCTCTACACCTCGCTAATCAACCTCTCCAATTTTCCTGGTTGAGTTGCAGAATATTACAAGTAACAAGGATGTTCAGGATGGTTTTAGTAGGAATGAGGTTTTATTTAGTAAATTTGATATTCTGTGGTGGTAAAATAATGTCATCTCTAATGGAAATGTTACTAACCCTTGGCATAGTTCACGTAGTAGCTTTACGCGTAGAGCACTTCGCGAGTTACACATAGCCCTGCGTAGTGCGCTGTTCGCAATGATTGCACAGTGCCGGATGCTTGTCCGCGCTGTGCAATCATTGAAAACAGCATCTTGCACAGCTCGAGCTGTCATTTTCTGCCGCTCAAGTAGATTTTACTCGAGCGGCAGCTTTCTCAACACGGACTTGTAGTATCTAGTCGCGAGCATACGCGACCACTCGCAATGAGAAAGCGGACCTCCCCACATCGAGAATCTCGCCGGGAGGTTAATTTACTATGCTCGCGATTGGCAACTTGATGTTGCTGATCGCGAATGAGGAAAAAGTCTCCCCGGTTTGTCATTTTGCTAGCTCGCGGTCGCCAACTTGACGTTGAGACCGCGAGCAAGCAAAAAATGACTGTGATGCTACGCGTGTTTGCACTGTGCTACGTGCAAACTCGCGTAGTGCGAAGTAGCGCAAACTACACGAGTGTAGCGTAGTGCTTTGCTCAGGCTTACATGTTACTCCGATCCCAGCGAACTCTACATGGCATACTTCAGGCTTCTCCTGAAATATGACGAAATGAAATATGTCATGCCTTGTGAAAACTGTAGCGATGGAGCTAAAAGAAAAAAAATAATGTATGCTCTCTCTGGTTAAACCAGGAGAGGTAAATATGCATGTGACTGGCACAAAGGAAAAACGTGTGAATTCCGCCTTATCTAATACAGAACAACGGCAATTAAAAAAAAAAAAATTAACTTTCACATTTTACAAGAGAGGTTTGTCCGATAGGTATGGTACAAGTGCATGCTGCCAATTGGAAAGGTTCTGCAAGCACTGACAAATGTAAAAGAAAACAAATGAAGGAGAAGTATAAAGATGTACTTCCAGTGGTATTGAAGGGAAACCAGGATAGAGTTGGAAGGCAATTTGAATTTCATAAAACCAAACAGAGAAACAATAAGCAAAGGATAAAGAAACTACCCTGAGTGAAGGAAGACCTGCATAGAAGGGTGAAAAGGAGGGAGCTTCAAAGAATCAAGTAAGAAAAGTAAAGTATGCCCAAAAAGGAAAAAAATTAAATGAGAAAACAAATCCTATCGAGTAAAAAAGCTGGCGGAATGTTGGTATTAAAAGCATAGGAATAGGTAAGGGGGGGAAATAACCTGTGGATTTATGTTGATGTCCTCAGGACAGGGGGTAAAAAAAGATTATTTTCTACTCCCTGGTAGTAAAAGAACTGAATGAGATGATGCATTCATCGAAATAAAATTTAATGCAAAGGAACATTGGCTACGAAGACTTTCTAGAGGTGTATTAACCCTAGACACTGTAAAAATAGCCCATGATGTAATACAACCAACAATGAAATGTGATTGTGTACAAATAAGCAAAATAGAGCTTACCAAAATACTGCACCAATAGAACATCTAATTGTGGTTAATGTTTACGCAAATTTGTTTATGTTTGAAAGGCTGTATAATGAGGACCAATTTTATTCAAAGATGATTTTAAATTTTAAATGGTTATATGAATTTTGCTTCAAGTTCTGTATTATTATCGATAGGAGACGTTAATGCAACAATGATCACATAAGATGAATCATCTACAGAGGAGTTATTATCAGGCTATCACATCCCAAAAGCGTTTTCCCGAACTGTGCGACATCGAAGGTGGATCACAATTGGCTAGAAGTCATGTGAAATTTTAGGTTGATATGTTTGAATGGTTGTTTTCCCAGCCGATTCCCTGGGGTTACAAACCTTTTCTATAAGCTTCTCAATGATGTCAGGTTTACTATATATTTATCCCAATGTGCAATATGTGTTTAATTATAGATTTCAGCATACTTTTTTCAAAGGGTAGTGATCCTCTATGTGCATAAAGAAGGAACAGCTAGAAAGATTAGCTAATCTACAAGCACAGTGGAGGGTTGGAGATCTAGAGTTAGATGTCACAGATATAAAAAGCTGGTATACAGAAACAGTATTTGCAGTAGAAAAAAAGTCTAACAATGGAACATAAAAAGACAAAAGATTACCAGCAGAACAACCAAACATTAGTGCTAGTAAGAAGAGGTTTGGTCCTCAGTGCCAAACTTTAAAGAGTCAGCTGGGGACCCTAAATGAAAAGAGAAATAGTGAGCAAGAAGTTTGTGTAGGAGATAATATGGAGGCTAAGATCAGATCATAAATTAGTAATAAAAGAAAAAAAGCTCATTAAAATACACATTTTGAGAAATTATCCAAGCAATATACTCAAAACATGTACAAATGTTTTGGAAATTAACCCAAACTGGGATGGGTAGGAAACAAAATATGGTAAATTGTATGGTGCCTGAAGTGGCATGGATAAACCATTTGGAAGAAACATACACCAATGATAATATTGAGCCCATGCAATAAAAATATGTTGTTGACAACAAACTTTTACAGATCGAGCAATAAAAGAAAATAACAAAGCACTCTCCTTTTCAAGAGGAGCAAGGCATGACACTCTCCCATAATAATTAAGACTACTGTCAAGTTTTTGGCTAGGCTTTTTCTGGCAATATTTAAGGCTATAAATGGGATGATTCGAAAAAGCTGGAAAGAGGTAATTCTAAAGCCCATGTATTAAAAAAATACATTTCCACAAACCCAGTTTTATAGACTAATAAGTCTACATATGTGGGGGCCAAAGCCTACGCAAAGTTTATACTCTAGAGACTGAAGGAAGTGACAGAGAAAAATTGACTAATTCCTATTGAACAATGTGGATTCAAAGAAGGCCATTCAAAACAGACCACTGCTTTAGCCTAACGTCAATAGCTAGGAAGGGGATAAAGAACAAGGAGAATCTACTTTGTTGCTATATCGACTTTTGACCAACCTTGGACTTTGTAAATGAGCTGGGAATCCCATAGGACTTCCTAAGTACATTGAAAAAAATTCAAAGGGGGTCATTGGACTAGAGTAGAACCTGACCACAAAGGCATCATATCAGAGAAGATTGTAATAAGAAAAGGGCAGAAGGCAAGGCTGCGTTTTGGTACCTATGTTATTTGGACTTTATTTAGTGGGTCTACCATCAGTCTTGTCGAGAACCACTTCCTGCTCTTCAAAGATGGGAGGTCAACATGTGTCACTCCTCCTCTGTACAAACTATTTGAGAATTATGGTTAGGGCATAAATAAATCTGCAGAGTAAACTTGATGTTTTTAAAGGTATAGTGAATTCAAAAAATGGTTTTCAGGCACAAGAAAAAGTGTTTAAATGGTTCCCTGGTAACACACAGGTGGCTAAGGTAAAAGCCAATCAATATTTGTACACAATTCTCCGCAAATTTCACCTGAAAATCTATCTTAAAATGTGAAGTCCAGTACATTACCTACAATAGCAGGGCGGCATAAATTTAGAAAGGATTATGGGGGCCCCAACCTCGTGTCAGTATTAACAGCTTGTAAAGCTATGGACCAAAAATTATTATGTGGGACAGAAATCTTATGAGTGGGATACAGAATTTGAAAGGTATAGAAGGACAATGTCTGAAAAATGTTTTGAATCTGCTCAATTTTTACATGGTGCAGGCAATAAGGATGGAGACAAGATAGGCATCGTGGAATCACATATCCATGAGGTCAAGATTACAATCTTGGAATAGACTTACCATCACAAGAAGACCAAATTGCATTCTACAGTAAAGAAGAAGTACAAGGAGGTATGTTAAACTGGACTGAGAGGTTAAGTGGGCAATTGGATAAAATTGTAGAACACTCTAAACTCTCCCATTTAAACATCCCCAGTAAAGCTCTATAAATCTGAAAAAGAGTAAGGATGAAAGAAGTTTCCAGAGAAAGGGATTTTGATTATTTATAATTGAGGTAGTATGCAACCCTGATGAGTGCTTAGTAGAGAAGTGAAATGGTCTTCCCATATATGTACACCAAATAGATCAGCACTCACTTTTTGTCGTTATATAAAATGTTGTCTTTTCTAGTCAGAGCAAGATTAGTCAATTACAACTTTTAATTCTCTAGTAATTTACACCCATGTGTCATAAATTAATTCAAGATCGTTCAGGCTTGTCATTAGTTGATACATTATTTTATTGAAAGCATGCAAGATATTCATACCAACAAGACAAGCCTGAACAATCTTGAATTAATTTATGACAATTTGGTGTAAATTACTAGAGAACTGAAAGTTGTAATTGATAATCTTGCTCCGACTAGAAAAGACATTTGATATAAGGACAAACAGTGAGTGCTGATCCTGTTGGTGTACAAGTGTGTGGATTATATCCGCGTATGAGGACCAAAAGGTACAAAAGACCAATAGAAATCATGCAATACAACTAACTAGCCCATTTTGCAGCTTTTGGCATGGTCATTGAGATGCTGTGTCATTTTACTTTGCAAATCAACCAGTGTATGACCATATCCTTGTGGAAGGATAAAAAAACACTCAACAGTAATGGATAAGCTACGACAGGTACACTGCAGTTTGACTGTTCAACAACTGTTGCCACATAAGAAAAGTGACACTGAACTACAACTGGTAAAGGGATAAGAACAAATGATGCCAAAAGGAAATATTACTGTAGGGGGGAAAACTGTGATGGTAAACCGAGAACAGCCACTGGAGCAGCAGGTCAATTTAGCAGAAAAGCACCACCTAGAGGTAAAAACTCACCCTTTTGCTGCTTATTTATACATACTTTATCATTTTAAGACAGCTGTCTTCTCTAAATGCAAAGAGCCAGTAGTATATGTATTCTATAGGCCTATACTAAATTTCTTCACAGAATAAAACTCAGCTATTAGAAATACAATTGAAGCAACCTTCTTGTCTTAATATGCACCTTAAAGAGGTCAACAAGATCTATCACCCACAGCAGGTCTACTTGTCCAAAGTAGGGCTCCTCCTCCTTGATAGGTCGCTAACTATAGCTCACCTATGAGCAGACCCCTCAAATGTGACTCATTTAAAATACAGCTGTCCCAAGACAGTTTTTTCCATTCCATTTTAAATGTAAATAGCACAACTAGCTGATCTCCAAGCAGTAGGCCTACTAGCACTGTAGCACATCAGCAACAGCTAGTTAGCAACACTATTCCTCCATCGCAACAGTTTGTGGACACCTCATCCATAAGGCCATCTTATCCACAAGAGGACTCCTGACCCATAATGGACTGAATCACCAAGGGGGGCCATCAAGCAGAGATAGCTCAGGAACAGAGAATCTCAGTTTTGTTAAAAAGGGACTTTGAATTATGTCGTAGAGACAACCAACGTAGAGGAGAACAGTTCACCCTTTGAGGAGTCCTCTTCTAATTGTTTTTTTTCTTTTAGAATGCCTCACCCCCACATCACCCTTCCGAAGAGGGAGGGGTAGAAAGAAGCCTTCTACAATTCTTGCCCACAGGAAAGATGCTGCCTACATTACAAAACAAGTAATGCCTAAACGAATAGATCTGGATTGCATTTCATTCTTAAGACACAACTATTAGCTTTGCCCAAGCTGCCAAGCAAACTGAATTTGTATTTCAGCAGCAGCTTGTCAATGCATCCAAACACAAAAAAAAATTGTGCTGTGTGACCATGTAACAGGCTGCATGTCACTGCTAGCCAGGAGAATAAGAAACAGTAGAAGCACAGAACCCAAAGAACTGGTTGCACTGTGCTGAAGCACAAATAGCATGTGAACACTTCTGCATAACTGTTTATATGTGCTAGCACTTTAAAGTCAGACCTACTCGCTTTGCCAAGACTAGTTTTCTTTTCTTAGTAAGATGCCGTAAAGAAAAGGATATGCATAGACATGGGAACTATGTTCCTCGTGTCACGGGACTCGAGACCAAAAAAAAAAAAAGCTGAAATCAGTGTGCATAATTCTACAATTCACAACTAATATCCAAAGTATGCAATTTTTGGATGTACTTATCACTGTACTGTGTAATAGTTTGGAAACCAATTTATTCTACAAGCCTGCAAAGCAGAACACTACGTTGCAACAACTTTCACCAATTATCGTTAAAGGACAACTTTCCAGTATCTTAAGGGATGTGCAGCAAAAGAATCAACATTAACTCATATAAAATACCGTGAACATGAAAGAAAAACATGCTAAAAATGCGGAAATCCAGTCCAGTACTGTAGAAGATCATGAAAATCTTGCACATAAGCAGGTAAGAGACATTCACTCTCAAGTTAGATTTAATGGAGCAAACACTACTAAGTACTAAGGGTATGCAACTATGCTATAACTGTGGTCACTTCAACGCAGTTATATTGGGGAATACAGTAACTCAGCCCAAAGGGAAGCAAAAGAGTCAGTGGGAGTTACACCAGTGACATTATGAACATTGAATATCTCCTACAATATCCATACGGCAACACTTATGACAGTAAGACCAAAAAAATGACTTTATGAACAGAAGAGAAATGTTAGAAACAAAAGTGTGTACCAGCCTGGCAATATTAAGAACAAGGGCATAAAACCTGCCAATTAAAATTGCACGTGCTTGAGCCCGTTACAAACATAAGTCACAGAGATATCCAGAATCATCTTCTACAATGAGAAGTATTTTGGATGAAAAAACACCTACGAATTGTAATAATGGAGTCAGAGGGGGAAGGGGCTGAATGATTGCACTGAAGTATCAGATTTCCTTTGACTCAGTAGCGCGCCACAATGTATTTTGCAGAAAGTATTCATCTAACACAACCCTCACACTTGGTCCGATCAACAGTGCACATTCCAATGTTTTATATTTCCAACACGGGGCACCTTCACCACCACTCAGACCTTACTGAATTCAGCAATGAGCATTCGTTCCCACGCCTCTGACAGCTTTGTAAGTCGGGGCGGCCTCAGAGATGCTAATAAGCCGTTTTGAGAGACTCGAGTCTCCATTGCAAGACACTGAAGCAAGATCGAACGAATCGTTCTGTAAGCTGCTTCACTGCACATTGTAGACCAGGGATGTCAGTTTCCAAAGGCATTTATTGGTCTGATTTTTTGCAACTTATTTTTTTTTTTAACTGGAGAGTACAACTGCTGTGTTTATTGAATGGAGTCTCTACTGCAAGATAACAGGATTGAAATAACTCCCGTTAAGTGGCTTTATTGCACTCTGTAGACCAGTGATTGATACCAGTTTCAAAGGCACATAAGTGATCAATTTTCCAGTTACATTCGATAACGGAGGGTACATTTGCTAGCAGCACAGAAAGAAGTAGCTTCATTTTACTGTATAACTGTCACTTTAAAGAAGCTAAGAGATTCGCTACAATACGTGTTGTTCTTAATTCTGAAAACTTTGACTTTTTTTTCCCACATGAACCCGCGCTTGGTTAATAGTAGGTTCTGCTATAATGCATGTACTAGGCAGGCAATTGCCCAGGAAGCAGACATACACCTAGTGTAGCAACTCTGCACAGTGAGGAGTAGAGGAACTCGCAAATGCAGTCTGTTCCCTAGTGCTATATGCTGTTCCCATATGTTACAAGCAGAAGTTAACAGACTTTTAGCAATTCAAAAAGTAGAAGTGTGCTGCAGCTCTCCCAACATCCATGGAATGAAGATTTTCCTCATCAGAAGACAAAACAAGAAGGAAAATGTCATAGTGATAGAGGAAATCAGATAGAACCTGAGGAGAGTAGCAGAACACTGCCTTCTAGGAGAACCATGAGAAAAGAGTCACAACAAAATAACAGACCAAAGTTCTTTCAAAATGAGAACAAAAGCAATGGCCACCAGGAAAATATCATTGCAGACTGGACCTAAACGGAGGTTACTAAACAACCATGGGAAGCTCTGCAAAGCTTTAATGACCAGGTAAACGACCCCAAGCTGGAATAAAAGAAAAAAGCCAGCACCTACTCAATTCAAAAATCCTAAAACGGCAAAAGACCAACCCCATCGCCTTCCCAAGACCACAGCACCTAAAGGCCACAAGTTGGCAAATTAGCAAAGAAACCGCTAATGCCTAACTAAAACCTATCTAGCAGGAAGTCCGAAGACCTCAGAGAAGAGAAACTAAATCTCAGTAAGAACATCACTTAATAAGATCCAAACAGTAATTACAAGACCTAATGGCGGAAGACCATCAAGACTTCTTGGCACCTCATGTGACACCCACAAATCACACAGGCCTCCCTACCAAGACTCAATTGTCAACTATAGGGCAAAACAAGGAGGAGGGCAGAAGATTCAGCCATTGGAGCCGGAGAACCAATCACACAAAAGTGTTCCGCGTAACCATATACCAGAGAATAAATTCCAGCTAAAAAGCCAAAAGTTACGGGAGAGGAAACCAAGGCCTCACCACCCTCCTCCCTACCACCACCACCACATTTTCCCCCTTACTAAAGTCATAAGCAGGGCCCTCTCAATCAAAAAGAATGGTGAAAGTGCACACAGAAGTAGGCAAAAAGGAAAGAGCATGACAGACCAGATGTTTCATGTTGGACAGTGTCAAGGGCACAAACAGAAGATGCAGTTTTCTATTGCACTTGCCGTCAATGAAGGGGTGATGCCTGCTGAAATACCAGCAAAGAGCGGTGATGAGAAAGGAACTTCACGATTTAAGAAGGAAAAACTAACACCCCTCCAGAGGAGGAGTCAAAAAGGCTGCTGACGAACTTCAGTAGCATTGGGCCACAAATGGCAATTCTCCAAGTTCAGAAGTCACCTATGGTTCTGAAGAAGGGAGAAACCCTCTGCATGTATGGAGGTGCCTGAAATGAGGAAGGTAAGGAGGGAAAGGCATAAACCAAACAGTTATAAGGCTAAGTGTGGAAATGAATGCCCTCACCATGCAGAACTGATACCAAGCAAGACAGACCCCTGGTGAATAGTAAACAGGAAGATTTGAGGATGAACATCATGACCTGTACCTGGTACGGGTGACTCTGTACAGCAAAGGCCAGAGAATACTAGTGGGCTAGCAATAGGAGACTATGAAAATAATTATTTCACAGGACAGTAGATGTAAAAACTCTCAGGGTAAATTGTGCCACAGAACCAAAGAGTATTTAGGAATAGGAGAATAAGAATCAAGAGGATACATGGATTAAATGGATGGAATGTTCCTCCAGGCAAGGGCCAAAATGACATTGGCATATAAACAGAAGATGAGAACCTTTTGGAGGACCCTCCCGTTAGATCCAGGGCAAAAATTATGAACCGCAGTCAAAAAATGGCCTTAAGGTGTCCACAGCAATTTCTGAGATGAGTTGATGCTGCTTTTCAATGTCAATCAGTACCACATCAATGACCAGAAAGATTGATAGGCATTCATCATGGATTGTATAGAATACGCTGTATATCTTGCAGCTGCTATATGTACGTCTTTTGCAAGTAGTTGACCCTCTTTGTCTGTAGGATCCAACAGAAAGGCATCATCAGCAGCAATCATGTAGCAGCTTGCCAAGCGAGAAAGAGCAATTAATAAAGATCCTGGTCTAAACCGTAGAGTAGATACAACTTGGCCCAGTAATTGAGGACTTACAACTTGGCCCAGTAATTGAGGACTTACATCTTCACCTGCTCTTTGTAATACTGTATCAATAATGAGAAACCAAGTCACTGCGAGGATATAATAGGCAAAAATGATGGCCTGGCTAGAAATGGAAAGAAGGGTAAGGATCCAAATATTTAGTTTAAGATTGGCATTCACACTATCATGGAATTCTAGCTTACTGTACTTACCCTCGGACTCCATGTCCAAATAATCATTTATGTACACCGTTGGGCCACTAGCATTGGGATCAGAGGCAACAAGTGCCTGTCAGTGGGGACTGACAACGCCCCATATTTGTGGCAGGCCCCAGAACAGGAGTAGGAAAATATTTTCAAAATGAGAGGCTATGGTGCCCTCCTAATCAATTGCACGGGCCGGGTGGAGGAGGAGTTTGATGGTCATGGTATGAGGCTGCGTTTAAAGCAGCACAGCAAAGAGAACCAGAACAGAACAGTAATCAATCAAGCTGATGGAGTGCTTGAACCCCATCCTCCTGCCACTTGGGGGAAGAGCTTAGCTTAATAAGAAGGATAGTTTACGAGGACAGGCCACCATGAAGTCAACATGTGGCAGAGAGAACCTCACTACGCCCCAGGTCAGATGCTCCTAAAGCCAGTTAGGCGGCGTAGTAATGCACACAGAAAAAAAAGGGGGAAAAATACACAACCCTCACAACTGCAATAAGTATCCCCTTTCAAATGCAGTCAGGTTGAACTACATCTCAGCATCTCTTCCACAGGCCTTAGCTTTCACATTTATGGGAGCCTTTTCTTAACTACCAGTTTCTTGGCCCCACCAACACACCGTGGAGATCCAGGTGTGAAGTCCATCCCCAATGAATACTATCCATAGTAGGACAAAGCTCCACTTCTCCTAAACAGGTTGAACAGGGCATTAATGGTGGCGGATAGCAAAGGACCTCAACATAGAAGCAGCCCCACTGCAGGTAACCTAAGGATAGACACCTGCCGTACCACTAAACCACTCCAAGGCCAGAAAGTAAGCCCACCACATGCAAGACAGCAAAAGCGTTCACTAAACAGAGACCAACAGTGGCCAATCACATAATAGGAATCCAAAATGAGTAATCATAGAGCAATATCCCTACACTGACTACCGGGACTAGCACAGCTACGTCTCAAACAGCATTGTCCCCTGAAAGAGGTGGAGAAAAAAGGGACAATACTGCTATCATACATCTACGGGTGGGTCCGAGAGACGGTAAAAAAGGAAGCACAAAGTGAGTTGGAATAGTGACCCTCTCATACCTCCCTATACGGGGAAAGGAAAGTAGTTTAAAAAAATGCTGTTAAGGCTTACAGATGCCTCTTTCCGTGAATGGCTCACCCTCAATCATAAGGACTAGGGCAAGTCAGAAGGATAAAGGGTAATTAAAGAGTGCTGAATCCTGCAACCAATATACATATTCTGTGATTAACAAATACTAAAATACCAATAGTAACTTGCAGAACAGGATGCATGATTAGAACAAGGAATTGAAGGCTGCATTTACACTGTTGTTCCTCTGAAACGGAGTAACCAAATAAAAATGACAACTTGAAAGAAATTAAAATGGAATGGGACTCTAATTAGGACACATTCACTGTGATTTGGTTTTCGAGCTTAGACTGTGTAATCTAACATCGTCTAACAATGCATAAGAGAAGTTGTGAACTGGACCAAGATAAAGATACTCATTACAAGTATAGCAGTAAAACCACTGTTATACAGCACCCCAAATTATCAGTATCGCAGAGTACAGGTATTACCACACTTTTCTGGGTTGTAATCTGTGGAGTGGAGCAGAGCAGTAAGAAGTCTGTTTGTGCAGTGATTTCCAGATTCCAGGCCTTTTTAACTCTTGGAACATTTCACAAGGAAAGAAACCCAGAACAGCAACATTCTCACATAACTTGTAAACTTGATTTGGGCAGAAACTTCAGTTTCCCCCCATATGGGCATTTATGGTCCACCTATAAAAGGGTCAAATAGAGGAACCAGAATACATCAGCAGAGTAAACAGGAGGTTCTTTTAGGCATTTCAAAGAACGTTATAGTTTTTAACCAAAGACAAGAAAGCTACTTCATCTCGAAGCAATAGTAGGTAATGGTATCGGTCACTTTGAGCATACCTTGCCTACCTGTAAAGGACATTCGCCAGTTGGAAACGGTGAGAAGTAGCACACTCTACAGGTTGGAGGAGGGTTACAGCGCTGATACAGTGCAATTGTTTACTTTGTTTTTATGGTTAAAATCAACAATAAAAATGTTTTGAAAACCTACTTCATACACATTATTAAAAGGAAAACGACACTAAGTAAATTACTATTTCTTATTTTATTGAGACCAGATAGAAAAATTCAGACCAGTTATTACTGCCTGGTGGAACTGCTCAGTGAAAAACAAATCATTATACTCGATGGAGACCAAGATATAATTTTACAAATGACAACCCTCACTACTGCTTAAATATTTTCATACTGGCACCAAAACTTTGGAATGGCAGTTAAGAAAATAGTCAACACGGATCTTCAACTACTTAACCAGCGTGATTCTTTCATTTGAGTGCCAACAGATGCAATTATCTTCAGACACGAAAATGCACATGAAACAGTTTTGCTTCCTGAAACATTGTTGAGCCATTGGATGTCCATGGAGTATGTATTCAATGACTGTCATTTGGCCTCATGTGTTCTTCACAGCTCACAGAGTGGTAGTCTCGAGTAACAGTGAAGTCAGCATTCATATGAAAAGGAACACAACCTTCTAGTCCTCTTCTTTTCTAGTGTTATTTTTTAATAAATAAGCTTCATCTTTAAAATGTCTTATTTCCAAGTACATATCTGTGACAGCATAAAATAATTATGTTGAGAAACTGATGTTGACAAATATCCATATCAGTCCAAGGTGGATATACTCTATTGGTATTTAAAGAAACAGGTTAACACAATGACAAATGTTTACCACTAAATCCATAAAAGTATCCAAGTTATTTTTTTCATAAGAAGGCACAATTAGCGTTATGACATACAACACATATTGGCATTGTTATTTTTATGCACGTTCTTCAAGAAAAATCTTACTGAATATGACACCTTTTATCATCTGGTGGAACGAGGGTGGAGCCTATTTAGGTGTTTTGTGGGGAGTGGGCATAAAAGTCTTTACTCTGACAGAAGCATGGAAAAAGTAGTAAACAAGCCAATCAAGTTAGCTTACCACGGTTTCACATTGCAATGTACTTCCTAAAAAGAGTTATTTCTTTCAATTCATTTGGCGATGTATGGACTGTAGTGCCAGCCCACAGCTAAGGGACACTGAAGACTCCTGATGCTGACACAATGAGGCACCATGGTTGTGCTGCCCTTGTGCACACACAGCCTATAGGAGAGCCAGCACAAGGCTCTCTATGACTCTTCTGCCCATTTAAGCGCCATGCCTTCTTCAGAAAGCTCCAACCAGGCTTTGTGACATGTGAACAGCACAGAGTTATAACCTACATCAACAATCCCCCCTTCTGTGATTCCTAATCCAAATATGGACAACATTGTGAGAAAAACAGCAGGTGTGTGGCAGTTAAGAGTGCCTGAGACACTAAGTGCCGGATCATGATTGAACCTCCAAATTCAAGCCAAAATTCTGCACTGGCAAACTTGAGACACGAATTAGCACGTGAACAACTGGTGCCAATTATGCTTTAATGGGGAATAACATGCAAATTGTGCAAGTTATTTCTCATTATGGCATGCACAGGCAGCACAACTGCACGATCTGCTCCACAATTTTGTGCAAGGTGCCTTCAATCGCAAACTGCAGGGGAAAAACCTACACGTTTTGCACACCCCTCATAGTCCTGTTCTGTGTGCAAACATAACTATTGCATCCCCAAAAAGAAATGTGTGGCTCAAAAGTGATTTTGACTAATTGTGCAGCTGCAATGAAAGGCAGAGCAATTGCAATGAGAATCAGGCAGCTGAAGTTGGAATGCGAGGCGCCATCACAATCAGAATGGGAGGGCTGCGTGCAAACAAATAGTGAGAGGAAGCTGGTAAACTAGGGTCTCTAAAAATGGATGTGTTTTGGCCAACAAACTGACAAAGTGCTTCAAGTTACAGACTTTTACTCCTTTTAAGAAGAAACCCCCTACAACCACCATCTGAAAATTACAGTGGTGAAAGAAGCAATGCACTTCCAACATGCAGTGCTTGATAAGAAGTAGTAGGGTGGGAAGAGGGAGCCAAATAAAAGTCCACAGATAAATAAAGCCAGGACTGTTCGCTTTGTCAAGTCTTGCTTCTTCAAGTTTATATTTATGCTTTCGAGCTCAACAGCTTTCGTATACATACCATTCCCACAATAGGATGCTGAGGTTATTAAAATTAAAGAGCAAGACAAACCACTTTTTTTATAATGTTGAAGTGCCCTACAGAAAAAAATATTACAAAGAAAAAATAGATTCCAGACATTTAATTACAGTGCTCACACACACTTGCTGAATAGAGTTTTTTAAAGCAGTAAGCAGCATTTGAGATACAGGACCAGCCTATTCTCTTCCTAATAGAAAAAGTGCAATTTTTACATTGTACAATAAATTTCATATTCTCAATACATTTAAGACACGACCCACGACTTCTTGGTAGCAAGGGAGTCTAACAGCAGAATACTAATGATCCTTCTCTCTAAACATAGTGCCATTTACTTCCGACGTAGTGTTGTAAAAGTAAGTAAAGATATAGATAATCATATTATATTGTTGATCTCGAAGTTGGGATATACAGATTCCCAGTCAGTTGCCACTTGGTCTTAATGCAGTGAAACAGAAGGAACGCACTGCGTAATCAGTGTGAAATATTCCTGAAAGTTTCCTACGGTTTAAGGTGAGAAGTATGTTATCTTTTGCAAAAAATCCCAAAAAATACATACTCTGAAAGATGGTAATCAAAAGATTTAGTGTTATAAAAGCCTGACCTTTAAAGAGATTTGGCAAAAACGTCAGTGATTTCTTTTTTTTTTTTAACTTCCAACAATAAGAGAAGCGAGAGAGAGAGAGATCAACCACACAGTAATGATGCTGAAATACATTAACCAGATTCTGTTTTTGTGGGCTATGGATCGCTCCGTTGGAACGTTGAGGTCAATTGACAAATTAACCCAAGAGCTTGAACTTGATATCATTCAACTACAACCTACTACATAGTTCTTCACATGGATATCACTTGTGCAAATGCAAATCGATAAAACACAAAAAGGATCCTATTTTGTAAGTGTGCATTACCTAAAACTGACGTAGTAAAAATTTAACAAAATGAAAGAAACAATATTAGTAAAGATTTTTTTTAAAAGGGAAAACGTGCATGACAGATCTAAAAAACGACCCTCTTGCATGGATGCCTAGGCTACCCAAACAAATACGTATATTGAGCCCATTACATCTGTGAATTGGTTTGGGGTTTTACAACCTAGTGATATTTTTAATGCAGTTAGACAGGCATCATACACCGAATTCATAAAACGGCACAAAAGAATAGAAGGGATAAGACTGTACCGCTGATTACACACACGTGTGGTACATTTCGAACTTTTTGGGAATTTGTGAGTTCTTCTGGAAAGCCTGGACAGTTGTCATTTTTTCAGTGTTCACAAGAGTAACACTGATAAAGCATTTCTACCAGGTGGAACTTTCCTGGAGAAGAACCATAATAAAAATATAGTAACAATTGTAACTTTGTTTCTTCGGTCAAAACACTTTTTCCCTACAAACCCTTTCAATATGGAGGTACCCATTTGCTAATACTAATTCTGTTAATCAGGATTTTCAACTGCACGCACAAGCATAACTTAAGTAAACTAAATTGAGGTGGGATGCACATCACTTTAAAATACAGCTCATGGTGTTAAAATACAGCCTTTTACCAGTTCTGTCCATAAGTGCATTGTCTGGTTGGTCTAACAATACACACACAAAACAGAGGGGCAGATTTATGTTAACTGGCGCATCCCCAGGGATGCGCCAGTTAACATGCGCCACAGTGCGCCACTGCTCCGCCACCCATGGTGTGCCGCATTTATGATGCGGCGCACCATGGTGCAAGGCAGGGAGGATGCGTGACGCATCTCTCGGCGCACGGGCGGCGCATTGCAGGAGCCATGTCGCAAGTGCGACATGACTCCTGCAATGCACAGTGGCGACATGACTCCTGCAATGCACAGTGGCCACCTATTCAATGTATGGTGCGTCACCCTTACGCCTGCTTCAAGCAGGCGTAAGGAATTGACGTAGAAAGTGACTGAGTGAAATCTCATAGATTTCACTCAGCCACTTTTAGGAGGCGTTCCTGCGCAGGAATGCCCCCCCTGCGCAGTAAAGTAAAGTAAAGTCCACATTTGTAAAGCACACAATCACCCGTAAGGGTCTCTAGGCGCTGGGGGGCCGTCGGGAAGATTAAGCGAGCTATTGCCCAGAGTCACATGGTGCTGGGCTGACCTGCCGCCGGAGCCGGGGATCGAACCGTGGTCCCCAGATTCCAGCGTCAGTCGCCCTGGCCGCGGCGCCACACCTCTTCCACTCGCAGGAACGCCTCCTTATGGCGCAGGGGTTTCCAATGTGACACTGCTTGTGTCAGCCTCTCTCGATCTGTTTCTTGTCTCCTGTCTCACTTCCCCGCCTACTCTTTCCAAATCCCAGTCCCTCCCCCAGTTATTATCTCCTCACTTCCGCTCTCTCATTCCCTGCTGGTACCCAGTCCCGCTCCTTCCACTGTGCAGAGCAGCAACCAGTGGTTCATTCTTCAGGAGAAGATTGCCGCTGTTTTGCCCATAATCGTTTATTTACATACACACCTGGATTATGATCCTGTTTTTTACTACTAACCAAGAATGTGATGGCTCTGTACACGTCTTTGACAAAAAAACATACAAGTGGGTTCTTGCGAACATTCTGTATGCAGAACAGTTGTACCTACCTACATTTAATTACTTACAAAAAGGGTTACTTTTATTAGCTATTAAATGGTCAGTAAGACTGGGGGGCTTAATATTCTTCCAACAATCACGCTGGCATATAATGTTATAATACATTATAGGACAAGTATGGCGCACAAGAGGGGCTACGGGGCAGTGGAAAGGGAGAGGAATGCGGATTGGTAGGGATACTAAGTGAGAGAAAGCATTTTTTTTGTGTGAAATAACCCACATTTTTAAAGTCTTTCTAAACAGAGAGAGTGTGTGCATTTTTGTCTGCGAGTGTAAAATTGCTGGTAAAATCTAACAGATTCCTCACCATACCTGACTGAAAGCACCTGCTCCATACAATTTATCTCAAAATACATTTAGGGGGGTAGCAACCCAAACACTCCCCCAAGCTACGCCCCTAATGAAAGATTTACAATAATTTCCACTGCACACCACTGTCCCCTTATGCTTAAACTATTTATGGGGACGGCCTGCAGTGTAAGTTGCAAAACTATTTACAACTTTAATTTGTTTCAGTGGTTTGAAGTGATTGATTGATTTATTGATTTGAGTGGGGTGGGGTGGAAATATAAAATTGCAGGTACTTACTGTGAGTTGGCCTGGCATATGCTGTCCACTATTCTAGTGGACACCTTGCACCAGTCGAAACAACCCTTATTGATGGTAGGTTTAAGACAACCTTTATAGAAAGCTATCCTAGTGGTAGCTGTGGAGAGCAGCCTTCAGGCTAAGTCTTGAAGGAATGTAAAGCAGCTTGTTTTACCACTCTATCTAAACACATCCCTCTAGTCTCTTTATGAGGCTAGAGGAAATACAATTGCTTAAATAGCACACAGTAAATTAGCACAGTATACGTTTTGCCCTAGGGGCCTCACAAACCATATACTAAGAAAGTGGTATAAGAACCACGAGAGAGATAGACGCAAGGTCTAGGGCCTGTAAAACCGCTGGGGCAACCAGGAACCACCCAAGGTAGGGATGCAGGAGACCCACGGGGACGCGTGCAGTGTCTATAAACACAGCCGCGAATCACCATTGACTTCTATGTAGAAAGTTGCGATTAGATTTTTAAAGCTTAAGGACACTTAGGAGTGGACTAGGAACAAACACCTTCAGTACTGGACACTTCAAGAGTCAAGACCCACGGGAGCACCGAAGTACTCGTGTTACCTCACCCAGGAAAGCCGGGTGCATAGGTGTCTTTTCGTGTCGGGTTTCCTTGTCGTTTCCTATGGAGAGCTGCAAAGAAGTGCTGCAGGCGACCAGATGAAGAGTGTCCAGATGGATTCAATGGTGGATCGAAGATCTGAAGAACCTGAAAGCAGAGGGGACAGAGTCTGGGTCACTTGCCAGTGACCAGGGAAGCAACAAGAAGATGCTAGCCGATGTCGGGTGATTTCAGGTGATGTAGGTGAAGCTTGACTCTTCAGCCACGAGGTCCAGGAGGCGTCGATGACGACCAGGAGCTGAATTCGAGCTGTCCCACAACGGATGTCGAGTGCTGCAGCGTTGGTATCTTTATTGGACCCAACAAGCCTTGGCAACAGCAACCCACGCAGAATGGAAAGATTGGCTTCGGTGAAGATCAGCAAGGTCTAAGGGACTCACCCTTTGGAGGGGAGTCAGGGCACATCTGGAGCAACCAGGAAAGCCCAAGAAACAGAGGAGATTCCTTTGTGTGGACCCACCAGTCGATGAACCAGGGATCGCAAAGGGGCCTCGAGCAGAAATGCAGGAAGCTGGCCCAAGGAACACTCCTGGAGTGTAGGCCCACAAGCTTCTGTGCAAAAGGTGCTCGGGGATTGGACTACAAGTAGCCCAATGCACAACTTCGGGAAAGCTCGGGATGTTGATGCACTAGCAAATGTTCTGGATGTCCAGGAGTTCCGGTCCCACGTCTCTCGTGATGGCTACAGGTCTCAGCTTTGCTGGGGGCTCTGACGGCCTCGGAAATGTCTGGAAGCCCGTGTCCTGTGTCGCAGATTCTTCAGGATCCGGCGAGAGCCTCGAAAATGCAGACCGGCAAGATGCTTCTTTGGTGCCTGTTTGAACAGGGGAGTAACTCCTTGACCCCAAGGGGGATTTCTTCAGTCTTCTAGTCGAAATAGAATGTCAAAGGTCCAAGATATATGTTGCATAGTTTCGTCCAGGGTAATCTAAAGTCCTAGGGACTGGGTTCCTATACTTTTACCAAGTTTAGGGGATGGACTAACTCCAAGGTCCCACCTATGGGAGGACCTGGGGAGGGGGTGGTTACACCCCTTCCCCTTTGTCCAGTTTCACGGCAGAGCAGGGGCTGAGTGCCCCAGCAACCGGTTTGAACTGGGAAATGCACGGGGACACCTTGTGTGCCCCAGGCACTGTCTGAAAAGCATTCAGTGAAGGCACCCACCCTGCCCCAATACACTAAAGCCTGTCTGGGGAGGTGGTTACACCTCCCTGGACAGGAAACCTATTGTCCAGGCCTCCCCTGCCAGAGTTACGTCCAGCAGCAGTAGGTTAGACTCTTGTCTGTGGTAGCAGCATCCTTTTTGTGATGCTGGGGCTCAGTTGAACTTTTACCGGTTAGATCAGTGTGTACATGTCTTCTCCCTCTAGAAGGGTGGAATGCTAGCCCCGCCGCCATAACTGGCGGGGGTAGTATTTGTTTTGATGCATCCATTCCAAAGTTGACACTAACCGCAATGTTATAATGCACTTAAGAGTATATGGTATGGCTGTATCACAGAACAGCTATAAGGAAGGGATTCCGAAAGCTGCAGAGGGGCTCAGCTCAGGCTAGGGCACCCTCTCACACAAAACCAAGCACTCTGCCTCCAAGATTGTCAAGGCCTGCCATAGGAGTAACTTATAGGTTTATATGTGTCTGTTTTAAAAGGTAGATATAGGTATACTATAAGCAAGCACCACCTTACCCAGGCTGCAGTAGCAGACCTGTGGTGTCATTTTGGAAGGCTTCCTAGGGGTGGCATAATACATGGTTCAGCCCCTGGTAGGCCTCTGGGGGTACCTATGCCCTTGGTACCTAAGGTACCATATACTAGGGACTCACAAAGGTAACCCAGTAACCAATTTGGAGTGTACCTAATGTACGTACAATCAGTTTAGAGAGGGAAACAGATAGGCTGAGACCCTGGATAGCAGGATCCCAGCCAAACTAAGTCAAAAACCATCAAAACACCAGGCAAAAAAGTGGGGGTAACCATGCAGTCGGATTCCACCTTCCTACACTTACTGTCTCAGAGTACCTGTTTGCTGCTGGGAAGGGGAGCTATTACACTCCTTTTCAAGTTAGAGGTCAAGGTACTCCGTTCCTGCCCATTTAAAGCACTGGTTCTTGCAAAACAAAATATTCCTACGGAGACAAATTGACTAACTTACTCCTACTGCTCCCTCCTGATGAGAGCTTTTTTTTGTGTGTGTTTTTTGAGTGAAGGCTTGGACACAACTGCTATGCCACCTGAGAACACGTTGTGGGGATTGGGAAAAGAGGTTATGCGGGCAAGGACGGCAACATTATCTGTGCACTTCGCGCAGGGATTGAAATCAAATGTAAATATGTTGAGGTGTGCAAAAACACTTTGAAGTGAAAAATATTTTCACTGGGTCCAGATGCGCACATGGTATCATGGCAAGAGAAATATTTCCCAAGTTCCCCCTGGACCTCACTTTTAACTGCAAAGAAGGTTCTCCAGTCAGGCAAAAGTTATAAATCTGAATAAAATACAAGGTAACCTAACTCCATTGAAGGCTTCCAAAGCCAAATTACCTAAATACTGGAACCTGACACAAAACCAGACTTTCAGTACCACCAAGAATCTATTGGGGCTGCGTTATGGGAAAACAGCACAACACAGATGCCTTAAAATGTTGTCCAAACCTTGACAAATGGATCTGAGCTTTCACGATAAGCAAAATTGTTAAATACTGCGTTAAAAAAATAGACAAATGCCTTCTTTAATGGAAGTAGCAAGAATTACTGTTTGAGGTGATGTTGTCCGCTATGGAAAGCTGTTCCACTCCTTTGTATTTGTAATGATTTTAATTAATTACTACAATACAATGTTATATATCTGTGGTGGCCCCTGATTCTGGTCTGGCTTTCCATGGACCTGCCAAGGGAATAACAACAAGACTGCTAGGTATGATCTTGAGGGAGCATTCCATATTGCAGCACACCAACTTGACCACAAGGAATAAGACATTTGAACTGAAGAGAGCTGTGTGCTCATTTGACTTGTAGGGGATAGTAGAGGCTGCACAGGTGCCCGAGTTGTGACTTTTCTAGCACCATTGGGGAGAACCAGCCATTAGGGAATCGACTGAGGTGGGTTCAGCACAGAGGGAGCTGGGTGGGTGCACTACAGGGGGAAGGCATCACTAGAGTCACCATCTTGTATCTTAAGTTGAATTTTCTAGTATTTATTACTGCTGTGTGATTAAAAGTACTTTGTTTGCTAAAAGATGGGCAGTGGAATGGACATTGAATTTATTGTATGTTTTTTTGATTGTTAAATTCTGGACTTGTGCACCCTCACACTACCTCCCGTAGAAGCCAGTGACTGCCCTTATTACCCTGAGAATTTAATGCAGAAAGGGTTGTACATGGTCAAGTCTGCAGAGCCATAGTAAGGCAGCCCCCAGCAGACCTGTGGCAAACGACCTCAGTCACCAAGGTGGACCCACAGGGTCTGACAATTGGTAGCAAGCAGTGTAAGATTTCAGCAAGTGCCAGTTCTAAATTTATTGAGCAGAGAAATAAGTTCAGCTTGAACATAGCATTGCCTTCTCAGTACAGTAGCAGATACAAGCCTGGCGGGAGTAGACCTGGACATCCTGCCCTTAGATCAGAAAGGGATCTGTGTTAGGTTGAAGGATTCTGAGATGTATCTCTCTTTTTAGGTCTCGTGCCTAGCGATGCACTGCACAGCAGTGCTCGCGCAGCAAGAGTTCTTTTGTCCAGGGTTCTGAAATGGACCCTGGAATTGTACACGCTTGTGCGTGTGTTTTTTATTTGCTCTTCTCTTATTGGGCTTTCAGTGCGTGTATTTTTTTTAACCGAGCAATCAATAGGTCAAAGGCGGGCGCATTGTTCCACCCACGGCCTATTGGTGTCTATTACGCGCACCAAATCCCATATGTTTTCAATTATCGTGCCCAGACACGGGCGCGATAATTGAAAACATATGCCTTGCAGTTGCGCGCGCGCACCACTCGCGGGCGTGTTTTTTTTTGGGGGGGGGGGTTTGCGTGTAGCTAAATTTGGCTCCACTGGTCCAACTTGTTATACCGATTAGCGCCCGAGTGGTGAGCAAGCATGAGGAAGAGGGAGGTGGAGCCCGCCGGGGCTGCGCCCTCCTGGTGAGTCAGGCGTTTGGTTTCCGTGTATCTAAATTTGGCTCCACTGGTCCAACTTGTTATACCGATTAGCGCCGGAGTGGTGAGCGAACATGAGAGGAAGAGGGAGGTGGAGCCTGCCAGGGCCCCGCCCTCACGGTGAGTCAGGCATCCTGGCACACACCGGCCGGCTCTGGAGTGCTCCCGGCGGGTGCTGTCCCTGTCTGAGGAGCCCACAGGAAGGTGACGGGGAGACTCCATGATGACCGCGAGCTCCGTGTGCGGTGCAGCCCCCCAGGCCTTCAGCGTCGGCGGCCACGGGCTCCGAGGCGCACGCTCCCTCTGAGCAGACCTCCCGCCCGGCGCGAGCGCAGCAGCCCTGTGTGTACTCTCCGGCCCAAAGCAGGTGCCTCGCCGCTGCGCGAGGGCTTTTCAGAGACGCACATGTGCAACCTGTTTTTCCGGTGGAAACTTTTCCTCGTCCAAGGAGGTCCCCGAGCTTAGGAGTCGCTACGGACCGGCCAGAAGGGCGCCCGAGTCAGGGCGGAGGGTGGGCGATGCCCTTGCAGGTTGTGGATCGCCGCAGACGGCGCGCTGAGTTACTGAGGGGAGCCCCATTGACCCCTCTCCTTGCTGTTTTAGGTGGGCAGGGTGGTTTCATTGGAAGCTTTGGACCACAGGCTCGCCTTGGACCGAGGCGGTGGCGTATCAGTAGAAGCAGGTCTGCCCGGGCACTGGGACGCCGGCACGGAAGGCTTAACTCGGAGCATTAATGGAGGCCACCATGGAGGACACTGCCTTTTCATCGAAGCCGTTTGCGCATGTGCACATCACCGACACCGGGTGTTCACGCGCATGACTCCGGGAAAAGTGTCTCGGCGACATTGCTGCTTCCTGAGCGACCGTTATCAGACACATATGCATGCGCATTAGCCTAAAAAAAAGTGTCTGAACAAGACACATGCTCACCACAACATCTAATACTTAAACGCACGGGCCACATCACAATATCGCGGTGTATCATTGGTATATATAGAAATGATGGCTCGTTAAGCCAATCAATGCCACTATAAAAGGAGACACTTCCCTGTCCTAGGTACCTCCCACACTGCTTGCAGACTGCAAAGGGGTACCGACGGACATGTAAGGTAACCGTGTTGTAGAGACTTCATTATTTTGGTACACATTCTGAATATTGACATAATAATATCTATGTCATAGGCCATCAGAGGAATAGTGTTTATGTTTTGACATCTTCCTTTGCTACATACTAGTTGTTTAACCTCATAGAAAGGGGCAGGATAGGTCATTATCTTGCTTTATGACTTATATGCTTTTTTCAACTTTGCTACTAAAGACTTGGCAAATTACTGAGGGCAATTTGGCCGGTTGTATTAGTTCAATTTTTATTTTCATTATCAACACTGTACTGGTTAAGTTATACTCTAGTAGAGAATGAACCATACTTATATATCCTATTAGACCATAACCCAAGGACTAGCCTGCTGTCCTTCATGATGTTGAACGCCAAGATTCTATATTTTTGATCTAGGTTTTAATTATTTATTTGTGATTCTACAAGTATAACACAGGGACAAAGACGGATGATGACATTACCTCTTGCTCCCTTGTTTTACTTACAAATAGAGCGGGGCCTCAACCACCGAGCAGTAGCCGGGTGAGGGGAGGCAACTCCCACAGCAAGTTGGGTGAGTACCAATCTGTTCTAGAAACTTGAAATTGCCTAAATGCAGTCACTTAATGGGCTGGCCAAGTCGATTAAATACTCAAAATCGACTGTTGTGACTTTTTAACCTCTATGCTCTGATCACCTCTTGTTCACCACTTTAAGTTTGACCCCTCCTTCTTTGACAAATTTATGTTTTGTTTCAGGAAAGAAGAGATAGCTCTTACCTCCATACATATGGGATCTATGTCCGGTAGAGTGGTAATAAACCACTGACCTATTCATTCCTTTATGTGAAACTGTTTCATGTATAATAGATTTTATTAATGGTTTTTTCTGCAGTAGCACGATACATCTACTAGGTCCTGAAGAAAGCCGGGCTAAATAGCCCGAACGGCTGAAACATGTCGACCTTACTTGTTGCCAGAAGATAGTACATTTATTCCATACTATCAGGCGGTTTTTAATTATGACAATACTCAATAAACATATTTTTTTGTCCTTCTAGTCATTTTTATTTTTCACATTTTTCACTTGCACTGCACTCCATCAGTTGTCTCATACTTTGAACAAGCACTTTGGCAGAGATCACCGGGAGTATGAGGTCAAGTATTCAATCATGTTAGCCTTGGAGCAGCACTGGCTACATTGACTCTACTCCTGTAGGTTTCCAGATGACGAAGCTCCGCCAAATGGGTGGGCTGATGGAAATCAAACTCATGCCAACCGCTGGGCAAACTATTTGAACCTGGTGAGCATCTCTCTTTGGAGCATTTAGAGGTTTTTTTGTCGTATTCACGGACTGACTTTCTCCCTGTAGTTGTTCAATTCGGAAATGGAGAACTGCCTGAGCCCCGCGGCCCAGGACCTGGTAAGGAAGGACGCGGTCACCCGGGAGAATGCAAGGGGCCTGTGAACAGGCTGCTCTCTTACATTATCAAGTGTGACTAGTGCTTCTCTGCGGAGAGACCACTGCCCCTGGGTAGGCCCCCCACTAAGGATAAAGGCTCCCCTTCTGCAGGTGGTGTTATTGAGGCTGTTTCCCTGCAGGTTGTCTCTCTATAAGTATTATTGAGACTATCCTTCCAGTAGTGCTGCGGGTGTATATTGTGCAGTGCTGTGGGTCTATATTGTGTAGTGTTGTATGCACTTCCTGTAATGCTCCTGAGGCTGTCTGACCTGCAGTGCCATGAATGTCAGTCCTGTAGTGTACTGAAGTTGTCTCATTTGTAGTATTACAGAGGCCTGAGTGTCTCTCTTCCTTAGTGTTGCTCCTGTGTTTCTGGCTGCATTGGGGCTCGTCAGTTGAGCTGAGGACACACTCGCGCAGTGCTAAAGTGGCGCTTCTTTTATCGCTGCTGAGGCTGTCACGCCTTGTGCTGATGAGGACACGCTTCTAGTGCTGCAGGCGTCTCTCCTATGGCGCCAAGCATGGCCCTTCTGCTGCACTAGGAGATCTCTCGTGAGGTTGTTAGGGTGACTGTACTGTAATGCAGGGGCAGAGGGGTGTAATGCAGGGCAGGGGTAGTTTTTAGGTTTCGCCTCGTCGAAAGCTGCGCACCGCGCAGCTTTTCGGCGCAGGCTAAATCTTATGTTTACAGTATGTGTGGCTTGGTCACCGCCCCTCTGTTCCATTGGCTAGCTCCATAAATGGAGGCTAGCCATTGGAAGAGAGATCTGCTCGTCATTCTGCGAGCAGATTCGTGGGCGTTCCTGCAATTTTTAGGCTTTCCGCCACGTCATGCGGCGGTGGGCGGATGTACATTTTTTCTTCAGGCCGGCATCCTTCGTCACACCAGCCTGCTCACTCTCCAAGTGAGGACGCAGACCCGACCCGCTCCCTACTCCGAGCAGGGGTGGGCTGCGCCATTTCACTTTTCTTGGAGGTAAGCGGCATTTTTTTGTTTTTGTTCTTATCCCGTTCCCGCCCCCCCCCCATTTATTTAGTTGTTACTAATATTACTTGCGCTTCCGTCTGTGAGATCTTTTATTTACATGATATTCTGTTATATTTCTTGTTATATTATGTAAATATACGTTATGTTCTATTTTGCAGTTCTAATTTTGATTATTGTTGTCACCGTTGTGGTTACCTTCGTTCATTTATTTTCCTGTTAGTTTTAGAGTTGTTGTTTCCGTTGTTACTGTTATCACTGTTCACTATAGTGGTGCTGGCGGTACAGTGGCCCTTAGTTTCCAAACTAACCATGCAGTCTTTAGTGGGGGTGCGCGGAAGTTGTCCCTCCCTTGGGCCTGCCCCCGGCCTCACCTCCCCACAACAATAATATCAGAACCTCGTGGGGGTCAGGGTGGATACGTGCGGGTCACTCTGCTGCCAGGAATCCGGGGGAGGGGCGAGGAGTAACATCAAAGTGTTGCAATGCACACAGGTTCAACCACGGCGGGGCCCTGCCCCCCCAGCCCCCCCTGCAGACCGCTCGCTGCATGTCCGGCTGGCGCGGCCTGGGTGTCCGGCCGGCTCAGGCTCTCTCGTTTGTGCATGCAGCACACGAGCAGAAATAAGTGATTCACTATTGCACTCACGTTAGGTGGTCACTGCACACGTCCCTTGGACTAAACTGTTCACCGCGCTCCCCCGCCTCGAGGCGCTGCAAGAAGCAGCCAAACTCACACGGTCTCACACTGTCGGCTCTTCAGCCTGCTGAACAAAAGCACAATGACGCTTTTTAAAGGGCTGTCCACTCCAAACATGGTATTCAGTATAGACAAAAAGGTTTGAAAAATATTTACCACCCACGGACATAATCAACTATCTAATACTACACAACCAGCGCCTTCTAATACTACACAATCAGCGCTAATACTACACAACCAGGGTTATGTAATACTACACAACCAGCGTTATGTAATCCTACACAACCAGCCCTATCTAATACTACACAAACAGCGCCTTCTAATACTACACAACTAGCGCTATGTAATACTACACAACTAGCGCTATGTAATACTACACAACTAGCGCTATCTAATACTACACAACTAGCGCTATCTAATACTACACAACCAGCGCTAAAACTACACAACCACTCTATCTAATACTGCACCACCACTCTATATAAAACTGCACAACTAGGGCCATCTAATACTATACAACCAGCGCTATGTAATACTGCACAACCAGTGCTATCTAATATGGCAATGAGGCCAGTAGTGTCGAGGGAGAAAAAGGCATCCGAGGAACCTGCACAATAATTGTGCACTTTCTTTCTTAGCAGCAAAGTGTGATCCTGGCCAAATCACATAATCCGCACATCCCCGGTTTGATAAAATTAAAAGCGCCTAAAACAAAACATATGAACTGGACGCTACATCACTTCTGCATCACAATGTGATTTTACAGAGCAGTGCGCAGGAACACGGGGGTGTGTGGCAGAAGCACACAGCAAACAGTATGTGTCTTGCTTTGTCCTCATTATGATTTGTTAAACAGCGCCCACGTGAACTTCTATAGCCTCATGGTACTGTGGATAGTGAGTGTGTGTTTGTGAAAGGCACTTAAGTACTGTCTGGAGGGAGCAGGGGGCGGGCAAGACTACTGTTTCATTATGCCACACCCGGCTTCCGATCCATGCAGACTCTGTCTAACATTGGACATCAGAAGTGGTCCCTGCCTAGGTGTGAACAGCGACACAAGCGCTGCGCTGACACTTCTTTACATCTCTTCAAGAACCACATGTCCCATAATGCAAAGCAAAACAGCATCTCTTGAATCTCTACTCACAACTGATCTGGAGGATTTTTAGATATCGGAAACAAGTTCACCAGGCAGCTTAAGTTCCTATGCCAGGTCTGAGTATCTGACCCAGCTCTGTGTTATAACATTGCATTCTGGGGCTGGTAGTTCGGAATATTGTTAGGCGCCGAAAAGTGTACACTTAATAGAAAGACTGGAGTGGACAAGCCGCTCCTACTTTATTCCTGTGCCTGTTCTTACTGTACGATAAATTCCAGCTAACCCCTCCCCCCCCCCTACCCGCACTTCGGCCCCTGGTCACATCCTGGTCAGGTGCGGGCCACTAAAGGCAGTTAATGGCCTCCCCCTGCACACGCTGCCAGGCTCGTTTGGGGAGAGTTAATTGCCCTTTTTAAACAGGTCTCACTCTCAGCTTTCGCCGCCTGAATCTCGGCCCAATTTGTCCTTCGGAAGTTTAAAAACGCGAGGTTGGGGCGGAAAATGGCACTTCTGAGGCCCGGACACATCCCCGCACCCAAAGCCCCTTTTATGGTGTAGTATCATCACAACTTCATAGCTGCAGTGTAGCGATAGCAGTTTGTTTCCAAATTGAGGCGCTGGTCACATCCTGCACGTACTGCAAGCTTGAGGTCAAACACCTCTGACCCTCCCCCCACCGAACTGCATCAGTATTCACGGCTTGTAGCCCCATCCCCCCCCCCCCTCCCACCACTCTAGTTCTCCGCCCAGCCTGCGTCACGTGGCCAAACAAAGGCCTGACTCAAACCAACACCCGGACGTGAACGACAACCGTATATGCTGGCTGTAGTAGGTCTTGAGAAATGTAGCACCAGAGACTAAGTAGCAGGCGCACAACACCCATTGGAAGATTCAGGGCAAATGCCAAACTGTTGGAAGCTCCATGTTCTACAGATGTATGAAACCAAGATTTGTATGTCTGTGAAAAACCCGAAGATGAAAGTTTTCTTATAAAATCCCACTTGTTCCTTTTGACGCAACGTATAGGCAAATTCCATATGAATTTTGAATGTACTCTGGGTCATGCAATTTGTGCCTGAAAAACTTCATAGGAGAGCAAAATGAATTCACCGGCTGTATATTGTTAGTCTAGATGACATAAGCAGTACTGGATACATCAAAGTCCAAATAAAATAATGTAGTTGAGCACGGCACTCATGGGCTAGGGCCGTAAGATGTGAAGATTGCGCTGTCATTTTCGATCGTACCTAGTGCATTTTGGGTGCTGTAGTTTTGATTCTGATAACGATTTACAGCAGAAAGGCACGGGTCGGAAACACTGTCCTGGTGGATAAAGTCAAGTCTTAAGGAGCTAACCTAAGTGTTTTTAGAACTGTAGGTGGCGCTAGAGACTCACAGCCCCAGTTCCCCGTAAGGAAGAAGCCACAAGGGTCCGGCAGCTGTAGTCCCGAGGCGCGTCGTTCTAGGTCACAAAGGACAGGCTGGTCCGGTTTTAGATTTCTCGAGTGCCTTTCAGGAGGGACAAGTTGCACCTTTTCTGTGGGTGCAGTGCTCCAGGCCTCTAGGGGGAGGCTGGGGAATAGAGCTAAAGGTCCCCAGAGGCATGCTGTCCTGTCAAGGGGGCCTTACTTCTCAAGGCTCGGAGAGAAGATAACGCACATAGTTTGCTTGGATCTGACAAGCCATACGTTTAGTCTGTATTAATTCTGTCCCAGAATCCTCCGGTGGCCTGCCTGTGCTTGCTTACCTGCCCCCTGGCTGTGCTTGCTTACCTGCCCCCTGGCTGTGCTTGCTTCCCTGCCCCCTGGCTGTGCTTGCTTCCCTGCCCCCTGCCTGTGCTTGCTTCCCTGCCCCCTGGCTGTGCTTGCTTCCCTGCCCCCTGGCTGTGCTTGCTTCCCTGCCCCCTGGCTGTGCGTGCTTCCCTGCCCCCTGGCTGGGCTTGCTTCCCTGCCCCCTCGCTGTGCTTGCTTCCCTGCCCCCTCGCTGTGCTTGCTTCCCTGCCCCTTCGCTGTGCTTGCTTACCTGCCCCCTCGCTGTGCTTGCTTACCTGCCCCCTCGCTGTGCTTGCTTCCCTGCCCCCTCACTGTGCTTGCTTTATGCCCCCTCGCTGTGCTTGCTTCCCTGCCCCCTCGCTGTGCTTGCTCTCCTGGGTGTGTGTGTGTGGCTCTGGGTGGGTGTGTGTGTGGCTCTGGGTGGGTGTGTGTGTGGCTCTTGGTGGGTGTGTGTGTGTGTGTGTGGCTCTGGGTGGGTGTGTGTGTGGCTCTGGGTGGGTGTGTGTGTGGCTCTGGGTGGGTGTGTGTGGCTCTGGGTGTGTGTGGCTCTGGGTGTGTGTGTGTGGTAGTAATTGCTGTCTGCTGAGCTCGTCCAGTAGGGTACAATAGGTCTCACATTTGCGATAGATTAAGCTATTGGCAATGTAAATGACAATGCCATTTATTTATCTGTTTTAAAAACAAATAACTAAATAAAAAAAATTGTCATTTACAATGCCAATAGCTCTAACTTTTGCAAAGGCCAAACCATTGCATTGTAAATGCTTGTTCTTGAATTTCAGGAGCAAGACTGTGCAGTGCCCCACGTCATCTGTTACTTCGCCACTGCCCTTGTTTTTATCGCAGTGTTTGCTTCATGCGGCTTGTAGTTTAGTTTTCCCATTTAGAACTAGAGGTTTTGAAATCCCAACGTGAAAAAGTGTAGGGTGAAAAGCTAGTTATATAATGCTAATGCACTTTTTGATGTAGCGCTAATGCTGTTTAAAAAAAAAAACCGAGGCAGTAGTTTTGGGGAAGTGAGTGTGCGGAGGACAACACAACACAGAAGGAGGGCAGGAGAGAAGGATACAGGTGTGAGAAAGAAAGACAAGCGAGAGAAAACACTTGGGAAGCACACGGACAACAGAGTAGGAGGTATGGAGAAGCACATGGAGAACCGAGATCTAGTGGGGAAGCACACGGACAATGGAGGATGGGCAGGGAAGCAAACGGAAAACACGGTGGGCGGGGAAGCATATGGACAACAGGGTGGGCGGGGATGGGGACGCACACGATCAACAAAAGGTTGGTGGGTAGAAATGGGAAAGCACATGGTCATGGGAGGGAGGACCTGAGGGATGGGGAAGCTCACAGGCAAATGAAGGCAGGCAGGAATGGGGAAGCAAACAGACAACAGAGGGTAGATAAGTGGGGATAGGGTAGCAAGATCGACAACGGTGGGTGGCGGATGGGGAGGGTGCAAGAAAGTCTGCTGAGGGAGGGAGGTTAAAGCAAGCAATACATTGGTGAGAAAGAGGAACATAAAGTACATGTGGAAGACAGCTGGGAAACTTGAACTCTTGTTGAGCCCTTTACCATAAACAACAAGCATTTGCAATGCAATAGGGCTCGCATTATTAACCTCTTCCATGCTCATGACGGCTCCCGACCGTCATGAGTCACGGTGGGCGTGTGCTGATGACCACGCCCGCGATAGGAATGTTCAGCACTGCGGCGGAATTCGCGCCGCAGTGATAAGGTTAAAGTTTGAGCTATTGGCGTTGCATTATTTAGCAATGCCAATAGCTCAAACTTTAATAATGCGAGACCTATTGAATTGCAAATGCTTGTTACCTAAGTTACCAAGATTTATATCTCTTTTTTCCTAATTTCAAAACAACTTCTAATATTTCATCCTATCAGGTAGTGAGTGCTAGTGAAATCATGCAGGAAAATGTATTAGAGTTTGTTCCTCGCTCACACTTGCAAAAAATTGAAGTGGGGCACTGTGCACGTTTACCCCATAATCCAATATTGTCTCAATTTTGATGATTGGGAAAGCAGCCCATTTCTATTATCTCCCTGATTCAGAAACCACCTTAATTAGATGTTCGACTTAGATCGGCCTCCTTGGAGGAACTTGCCAAACTTTTATTGTAGGACACCTATTCAATTCTAGCAACAAATTAATTTAGAAATATGAACTAAGTAAAACTGCATGGAGTTTTTATCATCCCTTTTACATCTCTGATAATACTAGATACCTTGCATCATATGTTATTTCACTGGTTCAAGTTTACGAGAGGCAAAATTAACTTAGTCATACTTTGAAGTTGCAGACATGTTTCACTTGAAACAAATTCAAGAAGCAAGCAACCACGATTTACTCCAAAATTATAATTCTTTTGAGATTAAACTCATGTCATCGCCCACAGTGGGATTACCGGGTCCCTCAAGATTGGGCCTTAGTAGAGATCGTGAAAGAGCATTGTCTATCAGTTATATCACAGGAGGCAAGCCCATTCTTGGGCATATGATTGGCGTTCTGGCAAGTATAACAGTTTTGCCATTTCAGGATTTAATAGAGTCCTTTTATTTCGGACCAGTCTACACCTTACCTACAAAACACTTAGGGCCTGGTTACGATTCTGGCAGTGCAGGAGCAGACTGCCACGCTGGCGACCCGCTGCGCCAAACCTGTGGTTGCACCACCTGACAGATTACGAGTTTCCTTGTGTCTGGCGGGCTTTTTTGGGCGGTCCCACGGTGGTGTCTCTGAAAATGGGCACTGCAGTGGGAACCCAAAAAAACATTCCTGTGCTGCATGGACTGTAAATTCCATGTCATGCAGGAACTGAAATGCATGCACAGAGGGGGGCATATGGGCAATGGGGGGCCCTATAGGGCCCCTTTGTTTCAGGACCGTCAGCCTTTTCAGCCACCAGCTCACTGTCCTGGAACTCGTAATATGCATGGTGGTGCTATGGCGGCACCATCAGCATATTACTTAGCCCCTGACCGCGGCACCACTGCCAGGGAATGGCGGTTCCCTAGCAGCTGCGTCAGTGCAATGGCGATCCCACTCCCAGGGATGCGCCAGTTAACATGCGCCACAGTGCGCCACTGCTCCGCCACCCATGGTGTGCCGCATTTATGATGCGGCGCACCATGGTGCAAGGCAGGGAGGATGCGTGACGCATCTCTCGGCGCACGGGCGGCGCATTGCAGGAGCCATGTCGCAAGTGCGACATGACTCCTGCAATGCACAGTGGCGACATGACTCCTGCAATGCACAGTGGCCACCTATTCAATGTATGGTGCGTCACCCTTACGCCTGCTTCAAGCAGGCGTAAGGAATTGACGTAGAAAGTGACTGAGTGAAATCTCATAGATTTCACTCAGCCACTTTTAGGAGGCGTTCCTGCGCAGGAATGCCCCCCCTGCGCAGTAAAGTAAAGTAAAGTCCACATTTGTAAAGCACACAATCACCCGTAAGGGTCTCTAGGCGCTGGGGGGCCGTCGGGAAGATTAAGCGAGCTATTGCCCAGAGTCACATGGTGCTGGGCTGACCTGCCGCCGGAGCCGGGGATCGAACCGTGGTCCCCAGATTCCAGCGTCAGTCGCCCTGGCCGCGGCGCCACACCTCTTCCACTCGCAGGAACGCCTCCTTATGGCGCAGGGGTTTCCAATGTGACGCATCTTCTAGATGCGTCACGTTGTAAATAGGGCGCATTGTTTGCGCCACCGTTGCGTCACATTACGTGACGCAATTGCGGCGCAAGGAGGCGCAAGAGCCTCATAAATCTGCCCCAGAGCATAAAGGGCCCATTTCAAACTTTGACTGCATCTGAACTGCAAAATGAATTAACCGTTCTAACAAAATCTCAAAACCGAGGTTCGAAAGCAACGTGGATAGTGAAAAAAAAACGTAGGAATTGACAAACATGGAAGATGCTGTAGAACAAGTTTAGAGTGAGGCACGAGGAACTGATTTTCTTTACTTGAGCTAGCATAGTCATACACAATACTGGGTGACAATCGCTTGGGCGTTCACATTGCCTGGATTGAGATGCTATAAAAAAAAAAAAAAATTGCCCAATCATGCAGAACCAAAAAAGATGTACTTCGTGGAAATTAGAGAGACTAGGATTTGATGTCCCAAGATACGCTAAGCTAATGTAAAGTGCAATCCAGGAGATTTTCACATTTCAGTAAACCCGAAATTTGCAGTCTACAGTATATGGCATAAACCCTTAATATACTTGCATAATGCACAAGAGGTACTGAATCAGGTTGCTGGTTTGAACCAGTGACATCACATTTATAACCAAGACACATGAATAGATTTTGCTTGTAAGCACTATGATGTTATATATTGTAATTTCAGTATATGACCAGGGCTCAAGAGAAGCAGATCAGCATGCCTGCATGAAATTATGAAATTCCTTCTACCTCATGGCAAAGGATAAATGATTCGGTCACTGTAAATATACGTTATGCTATATAGACATTTAATATTGCCTACTGCAAACTTCCAACTTCCAGTACTAACAGAGCAACACACTAGAAGGTTTTGATGCATAACTGTAAACCCTTCAAGGGTGCCGTAGGCTAGAAAATTGAGAAGAGACTTACAGGCCTAGAATTAGATTTTTTTCTTTCACCCACCTTTGAAACTCATTCTCTCCAACCTCCTTAAAATGGAAAGTTAAATTATATCTCTGATTTTGCACCTGCAATTAGTGGGTATGAAAAAAAAACTGTTTCAACTTCAACTTTGCAATGTGACACTGGTAAGTTTTTTTATTGACAATTTAAGGGCCAGATGCTCCATAGGAGGTAACTAGTGAAAAGTTATTAATTTAATGCAAATCTTGCGAGATTACGATTTCCACCTAACTCAGTGTTAGCAGGGCACCATCATTCCAGTCCGAGGCATTTGTATTTAAAGACATTGTTAGCAGGTGTGTTAATTCAGTGGATGCAACCAAAGACTACAAGTTCCAGAACACATTAGGCTGTCAAATGAAACTCCTTGACTGCAAAAGTGGTGCCCTGACATATAGGATCTTAGTGTCAAGCCAACATAGAACGCTTGCTTGAAACTAAACGTCAGAATTAAAGCATTTCTCACCTGGATACTCTTGTTATCAATGTTTTTTGATCAACAAGAAGTAAAGTGACTTCCCTCGAATTAAAATGACAAACTGCGAGAGTTTGTGTCGTTAAACAGGAAATCTCTCTGCATGCATTTGTCCATTCCTCCGTGCTGTTTAAGTGTGGTCAGATCTTTGTGAATAGCTACACACAAAAGATTCATGTGATTTTAAGTGATCAGCTGACAAGAAGACGGGCATAAAAATACTGCTGCTATCCACAACTTTACATCACAGGTTCAATGGGTAGTAAAGCAAACGTAATCAAAGGTTTTGCATAGTAGCCTTAAATCAAGCTTGAACAAGTGCACAGCACTATGCCTTTTGGCCAAGGAAACAAGTTTTCGCTAATATGCCAGTTTATAGAATAACAACATAAGGCCTGCAAACATTATGATCTATTTCACTTGAGGGGTCCTGTGGCCATAAAAGAATAGGGAAAAAGCAAGGGGTAAATGCTGTTCTAGTCTGAAGAGCCCAGCCAGTAGCACTTTCAACATATTTCATTACCTAGTAGTACATGAAATGTTATTGGAGAAGGAAAAATATTCTGCCATTGGCTTGAACTGCAAACCTGTCTGAAATAGTTTAGCATCATGCAACTATAACAAAGCCGACAGATAATTATACAATGTGCATAAAATACAAAATGCCAAATTAAGCCAACAGTTATGGCACTCAAACTATAGGTCGGGATATCTCGATTTTACTTTGAGCTTTACTTATGCTGCCCTGATAAGCTTAGTTCGGAATTACAAAAATATATATTTTTTTAAGAGATGACTGAATAAATAAATCTGATTTCTCTCTCTCGTGGGAAGGGACAGACAATAGTTCTTCTCACATTTGTTAAGGTTTTTTAGTGACTCAGGAACTAATGTGTAGTTCACCAAATTAACATAAAAAGTACCGCAAGAACCCGTTCACTAATAAGATTAAGTGCTGCTTCCGAAATGAGTCTCAAATAGTAATCAAAAACCTCTCCCGTGCACTGGGGTTTTGTTTCCAATTCTCAAAAACAAACTCCCCAGCTGTTTCTCGATTCTTAGTGCTGCTGCTTTCTCGTCTTTTAGTGCTGCTGTCTCGGGTCCCAGTAATGTCTTCTTTTAAGTTTAACCATTTTAGCGTTGGCAGTCAGTGCAATACATTATTATAGTCCACACTTCAAACCCACAGCTTTGGAAGTGCGTTGGTACCAGTGAGTGGCAGTATTTAGGTCCGTACCCAGAAGTTTGTGTGTCATTGGGATTCATGTCAGTACCAGGGGGCGTACATGACAATTCAGGAGATTGATTGATCATATCTGTCACTGTGGGGGTTGATCATGTCAATAACCAGGGGTTGCCTCCTATTGGGTTTGAGGTTAGTACGTTGGGGATTGCATCAGTATCTAGGTGTTTGTGCATGCCAGCATCTCACAGAGGTTAGCCTGTCACGGGGCGGGGGGCACATATTATTGTCGTGTGGTCAGTGTCTGTAAGCTCATGCTGTAAATGTGGCTGTGTATCAGTCACCGCATTCAAGCCAGGAACAAGGGAATGGTGTCAACACAGAGTTTCGAAAAGTCAGTCATGTAGCCAATAATCAGGTTAGTACTGTGGGTTTGTGTAATTCAACTGGGTTTACATCAGTGACTGATTGAACTGACCAAATATCAATCACATATCATTATTTATGACGGCAAGCTCTACCTTATGGTAGCTTTGCCCAACCCGTTCCTTTACATCCCAGAAGGTCTTTTCTAGCAGCTTCACCCGAACATGTTGGATTTGGGCCGGAGCTTAGGCGGGCTCTTCAGGGCCGCTCCGTCGCCCTCCACCTCACCCCCTCCGTAGGTGCTATGGATGATCTGGGTCCTGAACCTCATCTTGTTGAGCCGGGGCTTGGGCCTACTCCCGCCCGAGGGCCTCCTGCTCACCGGCTTCCCTCTGTGCGCTGTCCCCTGCGGGCCCCCGTGGTCCTCCTCCACCACCTGCGAGAGTTTGTGCACGATGAGGCCGGCGGGCAGCACCCTCGACAGACTCCAGCGCCCGGCGGCACTGCCCTCCTCGGCGGCAGGGGGCGCCTCCTCCGCCTCGGCCTCGCCCCGCACCAGCCCCCGCAGGGCCTCGTCGGCCTCGGGGCCCAGGTAGTGGTGCGCCTTGCGGCCGCTGTAGTCTCTGACGTCGACGTCCGCGTCGTAGGCACCGATGAGCAGCTTGGCCACCTCGGCGTGGCCGTGCATGGCGGCCAGGTGCAGCGCCGTGTAACCGCCGCCCCCGGCCGTGCGCGCGTTCACGTCCACCGGCAGCCCGTGGCGGCGCGCGAAGGCGAGCAGCGCGGCCAGCAGCTCGTGGCGCCCGGCGCGCGCCGCCCAGTGCACGCAGCTGCAGCCGGTGATGAAGTCCCGCCGGGTGAGCAGCGCCGGCTCGGCGGCCAGCAGCGCCCAGGGGCTGGAGCCCGAGGCGGAGCACAGCATCCAGGCGTGCTCCCGGGGCTCCAGCGCCAGCGGGGCCTCCTCCGAGCCCAGGGACGCAGAGTCAGAGTCCCCTCCCCGCCGGCCGGGGAAGAAGCCGCCGCGGCGGAGCTGAGGGGAGGCGCCGCTCAGCAGCAGCTCGCGGAAGGTCTCCCGGCTGCTGCGGATGGCGGACACCGGGGAGCAGCCGGCGGCCCCGCGCGGGGACCGGGGAGAGTCTGCGGGGGGCTGGTCCGCACCGGTGCTGCCCCCCAGAGGGACAGGCGCGTCTTCGCCGGACCCCTCCGGCCCCAGGTCCGCCTCCCCGCGGGGCTCACGTGCTGGCTCCGCATCCTCTGCGGCGCCGGTGACGGAGATGACGGGGGTCGGCGGTGGTGGTGGCGGCGGCTGCTCTGCCGCGGGGCTCGGCTCCTCCTCGGGCGCCTCTCCCGGGGGTCCCTCGTCTCTCGACGCCTGCTGCCTGTACCTCTTCCTCAGGCACACGTACTTGAGCCCGTCCGCCTCCTGCCGCACGCTGCCCAGCTCGTTGACGATGTCCTTGAAGCGCTGCCGGGCGCGGGCCCGCTCCTCCTCGGGGCCCGGGGGGTTCAGGCAGCCCTTGAAGCGCTCCAGCAGCTCCTGGTTGCGGGCCCGGCCGCCCCTCTCCTGCAGGAAGCCGAGCACCATGTCCAGGCTCAGCTCCTCCGCCATCTCCAGGGCGGCACCGGTGCCCTCCTCGAGGGATCACCGCCTCAGCATCCTCCCCGGCGGCAGCAACAGGATGCTGAAGCGGGGCAGAGGCATCATCTCGGTCACCGTGCGCGGCTCGCAACTGGTGTTCCTCCTGGCGGCTCTTTGCTCTTCATCAGCCTGCTTCACCCTTTCCACGGTGCCTGCTTGTGTCAGCCTCTCTCGATCTGTTTCTTGTCTCCTGTCTCACTTCCCCGCCTACTCTTTCCAAATCCCAGTCCCTCCCCCAGTTATTATCTCCTCACTTCCGCTCTCTCATTCCCTGCTGGTACCCAGTCCCGCTCCTTCCACTGTGCAGAGCAGCAACCAGTGGTTCATTCTTCAGGAGAAGATTGCCGCTGTTTTGCCCATAATCGTTTATTTACATACACACCTGGATTATGATCCTGTTTTTTACTACTAACCAAGAATGTGATGGCTCTGTACACGTCTTTGACAAAAAAACATACAAGTGGGTTCTTGCGAACATTCTGTATGCAGAACAGTTGTACCTACCTACATTTAATTACTTACAAAAAGGGTTACTTTTATTAGCTATTAAATGGTCAGTAAGACTGGGGGGCTTAATATTCTTCCAACAATCACGCTGGCATATAATGTTATAATACATTATAGGACAAGTATGGCGCACAAGAGGGGCTACGGGGCAGTGGAAAGGGAGAGGAATGCGGATTGGTAGGGATACTAAGTGAGAGAAAGCATTTTTTTTGTGTGAAATAACCCACATTTTTAAAGTCTTTCTAAACAGAGAGAGTGTGTGCATTTTTGTCTGCGAGTGTAAAATTGCTGGTAAAATCTAACAGATTCCTCACCATACCTGACTGAAAGCACCTGCTCCATACAATTTATCTCAAAATACATTTAGGGGGGTAGCAACCCAAACACTCCCCCAAGCTACGCCCCTAATGAAAGATTTACAATAATTTCCACTGCACACCACTGTCCCCTTATGCTTAAACTATTTATGGGGACGGCCTGCAGTGTAAGTTGCAAAACTATTTACAACTTTAATTTGTTTCAGTGGTTTGAAGTGATTGATTGATTTATTGATTTGAGTGGGGTGGGGTGGAAATATAAAATTGCAGGTACTTACTGTGAGTTGGCCTGGCATATGCTGTCCACTATTCTAGTGGACACCTTGCACCAGTCGAAACAACCCTTATTGATGGTAGGTTTAAGACAACCTTTATAGAAAGCTATCCTAGTGGTAGCTGTGGAGAGCAGCCTTCAGGCTAAGTCTTGAAGGAATGTAAAGCAGCTTGTTTTACCACTCTATCTAAACACATCCCTCTAGTCTCTTTATGAGGCTAGAGGAAATACAATTGCTTAAATAGCACACAGTAAATTAGCACAGTATACGTTTTGCCCTAGGGGCCTCACAAACCATATACTAAGAAAGTGGTATAAGAACCACGAGAGAGATAGACGCAAGGTCTAGGGCCTGTAAAACCGCTGGGGCAACCAGGAACCACCCAAGGTAGGGATGCAGGAGACCCACGGGGACGCGTGCAGTGTCTATAAACACAGCCGCGAATCACCATTGACTTCTATGTAGAAAGTTGCGATTAGATTTTTAAAGCTTAAGGACACTTAGGAGTGGACTAGGAACAAACACCTTCAGTACTGGACACTTCAAGAGTCAAGACCCACGGGAGCACCGAAGTACTCGTGTTACCTCACCCAGGAAAGCCGGGTGCATAGGTGTCTTTTCGTGTCGGGTTTCCTTGTCGTTTCCTATGGAGAGCTGCAAAGAAGTGCTGCAGGCGACCAGATGAAGAGTGTCCAGATGGATTCAATGGTGGATCGAAGATCTGAAGAACCTGAAAGCAGAGGGGACAGAGTCTGGGTCACTTGCCAGTGACCAGGGAAGCAACAAGAAGATGCTAGCCGATGTCGGGTGATTTCAGGTGATGTAGGTGAAGCTTGACTCTTCAGCCACGAGGTCCAGGAGGCGTCGATGACGACCAGGAGCTGAATTCGAGCTGTCCCACAACGGATGTCGAGTGCTGCAGCGTTGGTATCTTTATTGGACCCAACAAGCCTTGGCAACAGCAACCCACGCAGAATGGAAAGATTGGCTTCGGTGAAGATCAGCAAGGTCTAAGGGACTCACCCTTTGGAGGGGAGTCAGGGCACATCTGGAGCAACCAGGAAAGCCCAAGAAACAGAGGAGATTCCTTTGTGTGGACCCACCAGTCGATGAACCAGGGATCGCAAAGGGGCCTCGAGCAGAAATGCAGGAAGCTGGCCCAAGGAACACTCCTGGAGTGTAGGCCCACAAGCTTCTGTGCAAAAGGTGCTCGGGGATTGGACTACAAGTAGCCCAATGCACAACTTCGGGAAAGCTCGGGATGTTGATGCACTAGCAAATGTTCTGGATGTCCAGGAGTTCCGGTCCCACGTCTCTCGTGATGGCTACAGGTCTCAGCTTTGCTGGGGGCTCTGACGGCCTCGGAAATGTCTGGAAGCCCGTGTCCTGTGTCGCAGATTCTTCAGGATCCGGCGAGAGCCTCGAAAATGCAGACCGGCAAGATGCTTCTTTGGTGCCTGTTTGAACAGGGGAGTAACTCCTTGACCCCAAGGGGGATTTCTTCAGTCTTCTAGTCGAAATAGAATGTCAAAGGTCCAAGATATATGTTGCATAGTTTCGTCCAGGGTAATCTAAAGTCCTAGGGACTGGGTTCCTATACTTTTACCAAGTTTAGGGGATGGACTAACTCCAAGGTCCCACCTATGGGAGGACCTGGGGAGGGGGTGGTTACACCCCTTCCCCTTTGTCCAGTTTCACGGCAGAGCAGGGGCTGAGTGCCCCAGCAACCGGTTTGAACTGGGAAATGCACGGGGACACCTTGTGTGCCCCAGGCACTGTCTGAAAAGCATTCAGTGAAGGCACCCACCCTGCCCCAATACACTAAAGCCTGTCTGGGGAGGTGGTTACACCTCCCTGGACAGGAAACCTATTGTCCAGGCCTCCCCTGCCAGAGTTACGTCCAGCAGCAGTAGGTTAGACTCTTGTCTGTGGTAGCAGCATCCTTTTTGTGATGCTGGGGCTCAGTTGAACTTTTACCGGTTAGATCAGTGTGTACATGTCTTCTCCCTCTAGAAGGGTGGAATGCTAGCCCCGCCGCCATAACTGGCGGGGGTAGTATTTGTTTTGATGCATCCATTCCAAAGTTGACACTAACCGCAATGTTATAATGCACTTAAGAGTATATGGTATGGCTGTATCACAGAACAGCTATAAGGAAGGGATTCCGAAAGCTGCAGAGGGGCTCAGCTCAGGCTAGGGCACCCTCTCACACAAAACCAAGCACTCTGCCTCCAAGATTGTCAAGGCCTGCCATAGGAGTAACTTATAGGTTTATATGTGTCTGTTTTAAAAGGTAGATATAGGTATACTATAAGCAAGCACCACCTTACCCAGGCTGCAGTAGCAGACCTGTGGTGTCATTTTGGAAGGCTTCCTAGGGGTGGCATAATACATGGTTCAGCCCCTGGTAGGCCTCTGGGGGTACCTATGCCCTTGGTACCTAAGGTACCATATACTAGGGACTCACAAAGGTAACCCAGTAACCAATTTGGAGTGTACCTAATGTACGTACAATCAGTTTAGAGAGGGAAACAGATAGGCTGAGACCCTGGATAGCAGGATCCCAGCCAAACTAAGTCAAAAACCATCAAAACACCAGGCAAAAAAGTGGGGGTAACCATGCAGTCGGATTCCACCTTCCTACACTTACTGTCTCAGAGTACCTGTTTGCTGCTGGGAAGGGGAGCTATTACACTCCTTTTCAAGTTAGAGGTCAAGGTACTCCGTTCCTGCCCATTTAAAGCACTGGTTCTTGCAAAACAAAATATTCCTACGGAGACAAATTGACTAACTTACTCCTACTGCTCCCTCCTGATGAGAGCTTTTTTTTGTGTGTGTTTTTTGAGTGAAGGCTTGGACACAACTGCTATGCCACCTGAGAACACGTTGTGGGGATTGGGAAAAGAGGTTATGCGGGCAAGGACGGCAACATTATCTGTGCACTTCGCGCAGGGATTGAAATCAAATGTAAATATGTTGAGGTGTGCAAAAACACTTTGAAGTGAAAAATATTTTCACTGGGTCCAGATGCGCACATGGTATCATGGCAAGAGAAATATTTCCCAAGTTCCCCCTGGACCTCACTTTTAACTGCAAAGAAGGTTCTCCAGTCAGGCAAAAGTTATAAATCTGAATAAAATACAAGGTAACCTAACTCCATTGAAGGCTTCCAAAGCCAAATTACCTAAATACTGGAACCTGACACAAAACCAGACTTTCAGTACCACCAAGAATCTATTGGGGCTGCGTTATGGGAAAACAGCACAACACAGATGCCTTAAAATGTTGTCCAAACCTTGACAAATGGATCTGAGCTTTCACGATAAGCAAAATTGTTAAATACTGCGTTAAAAAAATAGACAAATGCCTTCTTTAATGGAAGTAGCAAGAATTACTGTTTGAGGTGATGTTGTCCGCTATGGAAAGCTGTTCCACTCCTTTGTATTTGTAATGATTTTAATTAATTACTACAATACAATGTTATATATCTGTGGTGGCCCCTGATTCTGGTCTGGCTTTCCATGGACCTGCCAAGGGAATAACAACAAGACTGCTAGGTATGATCTTGAGGGAGCATTCCATATTGCAGCACACCAACTTGACCACAAGGAATAAGACATTTGAACTGAAGAGAGCTGTGTGCTCATTTGACTTGTAGGGGATAGTAGAGGCTGCACAGGTGCCCGAGTTGTGACTTTTCTAGCACCATTGGGGAGAACCAGCCATTAGGGAATCGACTGAGGTGGGTTCAGCACAGAGGGAGCTGGGTGGGTGCACTACAGGGGGAAGGCATCACTAGAGTCACCATCTTGTATCTTAAGTTGAATTTTCTAGTATTTATTACTGCTGTGTGATTAAAAGTACTTTGTTTGCTAAAAGATGGGCAGTGGAATGGACATTGAATTTATTGTATGTTTTTTTGATTGTTAAATTCTGGACTTGTGCACCCTCACACTACCTCCCGTAGAAGCCAGTGACTGCCCTTATTACCCTGAGAATTTAATGCAGAAAGGGTTGTACATGGTCAAGTCTGCAGAGCCATAGTAAGGCAGCCCCCAGCAGACCTGTGGCAAACGACCTCAGTCACCAAGGTGGACCCACAGGGTCTGACAATTGGTAGCAAGCAGTGTAAGATTTCAGCAAGTGCCAGTTCTAAATTTATTGAGCAGAGAAATAAGTTCAGCTTGAACATAGCATTGCCTTCTCAGTACAGTAGCAGATACAAGCCTGGCGGGAGTAGACCTGGACATCCTGCCCTTAGATCAGAAAGGGATCTGTGTTAGGTTGAAGGATTCTGAGATGTATCTCTCTTTTTAGGTCTCGTGCCTAGCGATGCACTGCACAGCAGTGCTCGCGCAGCAAGAGTTCTTTTGTCCAGGGTTCTGAAATGGACCCTGGAATTGTACACGCTTGTGCGTGTGTTTTTTATTTGCTCTTCTCTTATTGGGCTTTCAGTGCGTGTATTTTTTTTAACCGAGCAATCAATAGGTCAAAGGCGGGCGCATTGTTCCACCCACGGCCTATTGGTGTCTATTACGCGCACCAAATCCCATATGTTTTCAATTATCGTGCCCAGACACGGGCGCGATAATTGAAAACATATGCCTTGCAGTTGCGCGCGCGCACCACTCGCGGGCGTGTTTTTTTTTGGGGGGGGGGGTTTGCGTGTAGCTAAATTTGGCTCCACTGGTCCAACTTGTTATACCGATTAGCGCCCGAGTGGTGAGCAAGCATGAGGAAGAGGGAGGTGGAGCCCGCCGGGGCTGCGCCCTCCTGGTGAGTCAGGCGTTTGGTTTCCGTGTATCTAAATTTGGCTCCACTGGTCCAACTTGTTATACCGATTAGCGCCGGAGTGGTGAGCGAACATGAGAGGAAGAGGGAGGTGGAGCCTGCCAGGGCCCCGCCCTCACGGTGAGTCAGGCATCCTGGCACACACCGGCCGGCTCTGGAGTGCTCCCGGCGGGTGCTGTCCCTGTCTGAGGAGCCCACAGGAAGGTGACGGGGAGACTCCATGATGACCGCGAGCTCCGTGTGCGGTGCAGCCCCCCAGGCCTTCAGCGTCGGCGGCCACGGGCTCCGAGGCGCACGCTCCCTCTGAGCAGACCTCCCGCCCGGCGCGAGCGCAGCAGCCCTGTGTGTACTCTCCGGCCCAAAGCAGGTGCCTCGCCGCTGCGCGAGGGCTTTTCAGAGACGCACATGTGCAACCTGTTTTTCCGGTGGAAACTTTTCCTCGTCCAAGGAGGTCCCCGAGCTTAGGAGTCGCTACGGACCGGCCAGAAGGGCGCCCGAGTCAGGGCGGAGGGTGGGCGATGCCCTTGCAGGTTGTGGATCGCCGCAGACGGCGCGCTGAGTTACTGAGGGGAGCCCCATTGACCCCTCTCCTTGCTGTTTTAGGTGGGCAGGGTGGTTTCATTGGAAGCTTTGGACCACAGGCTCGCCTTGGACCGAGGCGGTGGCGTATCAGTAGAAGCAGGTCTGCCCGGGCACTGGGACGCCGGCACGGAAGGCTTAACTCGGAGCATTAATGGAGGCCACCATGGAGGACACTGCCTTTTCATCGAAGCCGTTTGCGCATGTGCACATCACCGACACCGGGTGTTCACGCGCATGACTCCGGGAAAAGTGTCTCGGCGACATTGCTGCTTCCTGAGCGACCGTTATCAGACACATATGCATGCGCATTAGCCTAAAAAAAAGTGTCTGAACAAGACACATGCTCACCACAACATCTAATACTTAAACGCACGGGCCACATCACAATATCGCGGTGTATCATTGGTATATATAGAAATGATGGCTCGTTAAGCCAATCAATGCCACTATAAAAGGAGACACTTCCCTGTCCTAGGTACCTCCCACACTGCTTGCAGACTGCAAAGGGGTACCGACGGACATGTAAGGTAACCGTGTTGTAGAGACTTCATTATTTTGGTACACATTCTGAATATTGACATAATAATATCTATGTCATAGGCCATCAGAGGAATAGTGTTTATGTTTTGACATCTTCCTTTGCTACATACTAGTTGTTTAACCTCATAGAAAGGGGCAGGATAGGTCATTATCTTGCTTTATGACTTATATGCTTTTTTCAACTTTGCTACTAAAGACTTGGCAAATTACTGAGGGCAATTTGGCCGGTTGTATTAGTTCAATTTTTATTTTCATTATCAACACTGTACTGGTTAAGTTATACTCTAGTAGAGAATGAACCATACTTATATATCCTATTAGACCATAACCCAAGGACTAGCCTGCTGTCCTTCATGATGTTGAACGCCAAGATTCTATATTTTTGATCTAGGTTTTAATTATTTATTTGTGATTCTACAAGTATAACACAGGGACAAAGACGGATGATGACATTACCTCTTGCTCCCTTGTTTTACTTACAAATAGAGCGGGGCCTCAACCACCGAGCAGTAGCCGGGTGAGGGGAGGCAACTCCCACAGCAAGTTGGGTGAGTACCAATCTGTTCTAGAAACTTGAAATTGCCTAAATGCAGTCACTTAATGGGCTGGCCAAGTCGATTAAATACTCAAAATCGACTGTTGTGACTTTTTAACCTCTATGCTCTGATCACCTCTTGTTCACCACTTTAAGTTTGACCCCTCCTTCTTTGACAAATTTATGTTTTGTTTCAGGAAAGAAGAGATAGCTCTTACCTCCATACATATGGGATCTATGTCCGGTAGAGTGGTAATAAACCACTGACCTATTCATTCCTTTATGTGAAACTGTTTCATGTATAATAGATTTTATTAATGGTTTTTTCTGCAGTAGCACGATACATCTACTAGGTCCTGAAGAAAGCCGGGCTAAATAGCCCGAACGGCTGAAACATGTCGACCTTACTTGTTGCCAGAAGATAGTACATTTATTCCATACTATCAGGCGGTTTTTAATTATGACAATACTCAATAAACATATTTTTTTGTCCTTCTAGTCATTTTTATTTTTCACATTTTTCACTTGCACTGCACTCCATCAGTTGTCTCATACTTTGAACAAGCACTTTGGCAGAGATCACCGGGAGTATGAGGTCAAGTATTCAATCATGTTAGCCTTGGAGCAGCACTGGCTACATTGACTCTACTCCTGTAGGTTTCCAGATGACGAAGCTCCGCCAAATGGGTGGGCTGATGGAAATCAAACTCATGCCAACCGCTGGGCAAACTATTTGAACCTGGTGAGCATCTCTCTTTGGAGCATTTAGAGGTTTTTTTGTCGTATTCACGGACTGACTTTCTCCCTGTAGTTGTTCAATTCGGAAATGGAGAACTGCCTGAGCCCCGCGGCCCAGGACCTGGTAAGGAAGGACGCGGTCACCCGGGAGAATGCAAGGGGCCTGTGAACAGGCTGCTCTCTTACATTATCAAGTGTGACTAGTGCTTCTCTGCGGAGAGACCACTGCCCCTGGGTAGGCCCCCCACTAAGGATAAAGGCTCCCCTTCTGCAGGTGGTGTTATTGAGGCTGTTTCCCTGCAGGTTGTCTCTCTATAAGTATTATTGAGACTATCCTTCCAGTAGTGCTGCGGGTGTATATTGTGCAGTGCTGTGGGTCTATATTGTGTAGTGTTGTATGCACTTCCTGTAATGCTCCTGAGGCTGTCTGACCTGCAGTGCCATGAATGTCAGTCCTGTAGTGTACTGAAGTTGTCTCATTTGTAGTATTACAGAGGCCTGAGTGTCTCTCTTCCTTAGTGTTGCTCCTGTGTTTCTGGCTGCATTGGGGCTCGTCAGTTGAGCTGAGGACACACTCGCGCAGTGCTAAAGTGGCGCTTCTTTTATCGCTGCTGAGGCTGTCACGCCTTGTGCTGATGAGGACACGCTTCTAGTGCTGCAGGCGTCTCTCCTATGGCGCCAAGCATGGCCCTTCTGCTGCACTAGGAGATCTCTCGTGAGGTTGTTAGGGTGACTGTACTGTAATGCAGGGGCAGAGGGGTGTAATGCAGGGCAGGGGTAGTTTTTAGGTTTCGCCTCGTCGAAAGCTGCGCACCGCGCAGCTTTTCGGCGCAGGCTAAATCTTATGTTTACAGTATGTGTGGCTTGGTCACCGCCCCTCTGTTCCATTGGCTAGCTCCATAAATGGAGGCTAGCCATTGGAAGAGAGATCTGCTCGTCATTCTGCGAGCAGATTCGTGGGCGTTCCTGCAATTTTTAGGCTTTCCGCCACGTCATGCGGCGGTGGGCGGATGTACATTTTTTCTTCAGGCCGGCATCCTTCGTCACACCAGCCTGCTCACTCTCCAAGTGAGGACGCAGACCCGACCCGCTCCCTACTCCGAGCAGGGGTGGGCTGCGCCATTTCACTTTTCTTGGAGGTAAGCGGCATTTTTTTGTTTTTGTTCTTATCCCGTTCCCGCCCCCCCCCCATTTATTTAGTTGTTACTAATATTACTTGCGCTTCCGTCTGTGAGATCTTTTATTTACATGATATTCTGTTATATTTCTTGTTATATTATGTAAATATACGTTATGTTCTATTTTGCAGTTCTAATTTTGATTATTGTTGTCACCGTTGTGGTTACCTTCGTTCATTTATTTTCCTGTTAGTTTTAGAGTTGTTGTTTCCGTTGTTACTGTTATCACTGTTCACTATAGTGGTGCTGGCGGTACAGTGGCCCTTAGTTTCCAAACTAACCATGCAGTCTTTAGTGGGGGTGCGCGGAAGTTGTCCCTCCCTTGGGCCTGCCCCCGGCCTCACCTCCCCACAACAATAATATCAGAACCTCGTGGGGGTCAGGGTGGATACGTGCGGGTCACTCTGCTGCCAGGAATCCGGGGGAGGGGCGAGGAGTAACATCAAAGTGTTGCAATGCACACAGGTTCAACCACGGCGGGGCCCTGCCCCCCCAGCCCCCCCTGCAGACCGCTCGCTGCATGTCCGGCTGGCGCGGCCTGGGTGTCCGGCCGGCTCAGGCTCTCTCGTTTGTGCATGCAGCACACGAGCAGAAATAAGTGATTCACTATTGCACTCACGTTAGGTGGTCACTGCACACGTCCCTTGGACTAAACTGTTCACCGCGCTCCCCCGCCTCGAGGCGCTGCAAGAAGCAGCCAAACTCACACGGTCTCACACTGTCGGCTCTTCAGCCTGCTGAACAAAAGCACAATGACGCTTTTTAAAGGGCTGTCCACTCCAAACATGGTATTCAGTATAGACAAAAAGGTTTGAAAAATATTTACCACCCACGGACATAATCAACTATCTAATACTACACAACCAGCGCCTTCTAATACTACACAATCAGCGCTAATACTACACAACCAGGGTTATGTAATACTACACAACCAGCGTTATGTAATCCTACACAACCAGCCCTATCTAATACTACACAAACAGCGCCTTCTAATACTACACAACTAGCGCTATGTAATACTACACAACTAGCGCTATGTAATACTACACAACTAGCGCTATCTAATACTACACAACTAGCGCTATCTAATACTACACAACCAGCGCTAAAACTACACAACCACTCTATCTAATACTGCACCACCACTCTATATAAAACTGCACAACTAGGGCCATCTAATACTATACAACCAGCGCTATGTAATACTGCACAACCAGTGCTATCTAATATGGCAATGAGGCCAGTAGTGTCGAGGGAGAAAAAGGCATCCGAGGAACCTGCACAATAATTGTGCACTTTCTTTCTTAGCAGCAAAGTGTGATCCTGGCCAAATCACATAATCCGCACATCCCCGGTTTGATAAAATTAAAAGCGCCTAAAACAAAACATATGAACTGGACGCTACATCACTTCTGCATCACAATGTGATTTTACAGAGCAGTGCGCAGGAACACGGGGGTGTGTGGCAGAAGCACACAGCAAACAGTATGTGTCTTGCTTTGTCCTCATTATGATTTGTTAAACAGCGCCCACGTGAACTTCTATAGCCTCATGGTACTGTGGATAGTGAGTGTGTGTTTGTGAAAGGCACTTAAGTACTGTCTGGAGGGAGCAGGGGGCGGGCAAGACTACTGTTTCATTATGCCACACCCGGCTTCCGATCCATGCAGACTCTGTCTAACATTGGACATCAGAAGTGGTCCCTGCCTAGGTGTGAACAGCGACACAAGCGCTGCGCTGACACTTCTTTACATCTCTTCAAGAACCACATGTCCCATAATGCAAAGCAAAACAGCATCTCTTGAATCTCTACTCACAACTGATCTGGAGGATTTTTAGATATCGGAAACAAGTTCACCAGGCAGCTTAAGTTCCTATGCCAGGTCTGAGTATCTGACCCAGCTCTGTGTTATAACATTGCATTCTGGGGCTGGTAGTTCGGAATATTGTTAGGCGCCGAAAAGTGTACACTTAATAGAAAGACTGGAGTGGACAAGCCGCTCCTACTTTATTCCTGTGCCTGTTCTTACTGTACGATAAATTCCAGCTAACCCCTCCCCCCCCCCTACCCGCACTTCGGCCCCTGGTCACATCCTGGTCAGGTGCGGGCCACTAAAGGCAGTTAATGGCCTCCCCCTGCACACGCTGCCAGGCTCGTTTGGGGAGAGTTAATTGCCCTTTTTAAACAGGTCTCACTCTCAGCTTTCGCCGCCTGAATCTCGGCCCAATTTGTCCTTCGGAAGTTTAAAAACGCGAGGTTGGGGCGGAAAATGGCACTTCTGAGGCCCGGACACATCCCCGCACCCAAAGCCCCTTTTATGGTGTAGTATCATCACAACTTCATAGCTGCAGTGTAGCGATAGCAGTTTGTTTCCAAATTGAGGCGCTGGTCACATCCTGCACGTACTGCAAGCTTGAGGTCAAACACCTCTGACCCTCCCCCCACCGAACTGCATCAGTATTCACGGCTTGTAGCCCCATCCCCCCCCCCCCTCCCACCACTCTAGTTCTCCGCCCAGCCTGCGTCACGTGGCCAAACAAAGGCCTGACTCAAACCAACACCCGGACGTGAACGACAACCGTATATGCTGGCTGTAGTAGGTCTTGAGAAATGTAGCACCAGAGACTAAGTAGCAGGCGCACAACACCCATTGGAAGATTCAGGGCAAATGCCAAACTGTTGGAAGCTCCATGTTCTACAGATGTATGAAACCAAGATTTGTATGTCTGTGAAAAACCCGAAGATGAAAGTTTTCTTATAAAATCCCACTTGTTCCTTTTGACGCAACGTATAGGCAAATTCCATATGAATTTTGAATGTACTCTGGGTCATGCAATTTGTGCCTGAAAAACTTCATAGGAGAGCAAAATGAATTCACCGGCTGTATATTGTTAGTCTAGATGACATAAGCAGTACTGGATACATCAAAGTCCAAATAAAATAATGTAGTTGAGCACGGCACTCATGGGCTAGGGCCGTAAGATGTGAAGATTGCGCTGTCATTTTCGATCGTACCTAGTGCATTTTGGGTGCTGTAGTTTTGATTCTGATAACGATTTACAGCAGAAAGGCACGGGTCGGAAACACTGTCCTGGTGGATAAAGTCAAGTCTTAAGGAGCTAACCTAAGTGTTTTTAGAACTGTAGGTGGCGCTAGAGACTCACAGCCCCAGTTCCCCGTAAGGAAGAAGCCACAAGGGTCCGGCAGCTGTAGTCCCGAGGCGCGTCGTTCTAGGTCACAAAGGACAGGCTGGTCCGGTTTTAGATTTCTCGAGTGCCTTTCAGGAGGGACAAGTTGCACCTTTTCTGTGGGTGCAGTGCTCCAGGCCTCTAGGGGGAGGCTGGGGAATAGAGCTAAAGGTCCCCAGAGGCATGCTGTCCTGTCAAGGGGGCCTTACTTCTCAAGGCTCGGAGAGAAGATAACGCACATAGTTTGCTTGGATCTGACAAGCCATACGTTTAGTCTGTATTAATTCTGTCCCAGAATCCTCCGGTGGCCTGCCTGTGCTTGCTTACCTGCCCCCTGGCTGTGCTTGCTTACCTGCCCCCTGGCTGTGCTTGCTTCCCTGCCCCCTGGCTGTGCTTGCTTCCCTGCCCCCTGCCTGTGCTTGCTTCCCTGCCCCCTGGCTGTGCTTGCTTCCCTGCCCCCTGGCTGTGCTTGCTTCCCTGCCCCCTGGCTGTGCGTGCTTCCCTGCCCCCTGGCTGGGCTTGCTTCCCTGCCCCCTGGCTGTGCGTGCTTCCCTGCCCCCTCGCTGTGCTTGCTTCCCTGCCCCTTCGCTGTGCTTGCTTACCTGCCCCCTCGCTGTGCTTGCTTACCTGCCCCCTCGCTGTGCTTGCTTCCCTGCCCCCTCACTGTGCTTGCTTTATGCCCCCTCGCTGTGCTTGCTTCCCTGCCCCCTCGCTGTGCTTGCTCTCCTGGGTGTGTGTGTGTGGCTCTGGGTGGGTGTGTGTGTGGCTCTGGGTGGGTGTGTGTGTGGCTCTTGGTGGGTGTGTGTGTGTGTGTGTGGCTCTGGGTGGGTGTGTGTGTGGCTCTGGGTGGGTGTGTGTGTGGCTCTGGGTGGGTGTGTGTGGCTCTGGGTGTGTGTGGCTCTGGGTGTGTGTGTGTGGTAGTAATTGCTGTCTGCTGAGCTCGTCCAGTAGGGTACAATAGGTCTCACATTTGCGATAGATTAAGCTATTGGCAATGTAAATGACAATGCCATTTATTTATCTGTTTTAAAAACAAATAACTAAATAAAAAAAATTGTCATTTACAATGCCAATAGCTCTAACTTTTGCAAAGGCCAAACCATTGCATTGTAAATGCTTGTTCTTGAATTTCAGGAGCAAGACTGTGCAGTGCCCCACGTCATCTGTTACTTCGCCACTGCCCTTGTTTTTATCGCAGTGTTTGCTTCATGCGGCTTGTAGTTTAGTTTTCCCATTTAGAACTAGAGGTTTTGAAATCCCAACGTGAAAAAGTGTAGGGTGAAAAGCTAGTTATATAATGCTAATGCACTTTTTGATGTAGCGCTAATGCTGTTTAAAAAAAAAAACCGAGGCAGTAGTTTTGGGGAAGTGAGTGTGCGGAGGACAACACAACACAGAAGGAGGGCAGGAGAGAAGGATACAGGTGTGAGAAAGAAAGACAAGCGAGAGAAAACACTTGGGAAGCACACGGACAACAGAGTAGGAGGTATGGAGAAGCACATGGAGAACCGAGATCTAGTGGGGAAGCACACGGACAATGGAGGATGGGCAGGGAAGCAAACGGAAAACACGGTGGGCGGGGAAGCATATGGACAACAGGGTGGGCGGGGATGGGGACGCACACGATCAACAAAAGGTTGGTGGGTAGAAATGGGAAAGCACATGGTCATGGGAGGGAGGACCTGAGGGATGGGGAAGCTCACAGGCAAATGAAGGCAGGCAGGAATGGGGAAGCAAACAGACAACAGAGGGTAGATAAGTGGGGATAGGGTAGCAAGATCGACAACGGTGGGTGGCGGATGGGGAGGGTGCAAGAAAGTCTGCTGAGGGAGGGAGGTTAAAGCAAGCAATACATTGGTGAGAAAGAGGAACATAAAGTACATGTGGAAGACAGCTGGGAAACTTGAACTCTTGTTGAGCCCTTTACCATAAACAACAAGCATTTGCAATGCAATAGGGCTCGCATTATTAACCTCTTCCATGCTCATGACGGCTCCCGACCGTCATGAGTCACGGTGGGCGTGTGCTGATGACCACGCCCGCGATAGGAATGTTCAGCACTGCGGCGGAATTCGCGCCGCAGTGATAAGGTTAAAGTTTGAGCTATTGGCGTTGCATTATTTAGCAATGCCAATAGCTCAAACTTTAATAATGCGAGACCTATTGAATTGCAAATGCTTGTTACCTAAGTTACCAAGATTTATATCTCTTTTTTCCTAATTTCAAAACAACTTCTAATATTTCATCCTATCAGGTAGTGAGTGCTAGTGAAATCATGCAGGAAAATGTATTAGAGTTTGTTCCTCGCTCACACTTGCAAAAAATTGAAGTGGGGCACTGTGCACGTTTACCCCATAATCCAATATTGTCTCAATTTTGATGATTGGGAAAGCAGCCCATTTCTATTATCTCCCTGATTCAGAAACCACCTTAATTAGATGTTCGACTTAGATCGGCCTCCTTGGAGGAACTTGCCAAACTTTTATTGTAGGACACCTATTCAATTCTAGCAACAAATTAATTTAGAAATATGAACTAAGTAAAACTGCATGGAGTTTTTATCATCCCTTTTACATCTCTGATAATACTAGATACCTTGCATCATATGTTATTTCACTGGTTCAAGTTTACGAGAGGCAAAATTAACTTAGTCATACTTTGAAGTTGCAGACATGTTTCACTTGAAACAAATTCAAGAAGCAAGCAACCACGATTTACTCCAAAATTATAATTCTTTTGAGATTAAACTCATGTCATCGCCCACAGTGGGATTACCGGGTCCCTCAAGATTGGGCCTTAGTAGAGATCGTGAAAGAGCATTGTCTATCAGTTATATCACAGGAGGCAAGCCCATTCTTGGGCATATGATTGGCGTTCTGGCAAGTATAACAGTTTTGCCATTTCAGGATTTAATAGAGTCCTTTTATTTCGGACCAGTCTACACCTTACCTACAAAACACTTAGGGCCTGGTTACGATTCTGGCAGTGCAGGAGCAGACTGCCACGCTGGCGACCCGCTGCGCCAAACCTGTGGTTGCACCACCTGACAGATTACGAGTTTCCTTGTGTCTGGCGGGCTTTTTTGGGCGGTCCCACGGTGGTGTCTCTGAAAATGGGCACTGCAGTGGGAACCCAAAAAAACATTCCTGTGCTGCATGGACTGTAAATTCCATGTCATGCAGGAACTGAAATGCATGCACAGAGGGGGGCATATGGGCAATGGGGGGCCCTATAGGGCCCCTTTGTTTCAGGACCGTCAGCCTTTTCAGCCACCAGCTCACTGTCCTGGAACTCGTAATATGCATGGTGGTGCTATGGCGGCACCATCAGCATATTACTTAGCCCCTGACCGCTGCACCACTGCCAGGGAATGGCGGTTCCCTAGCAGCTGCGTCAGTGCAATGGCGATCCCACTCCCAAAGTTGTAATGTGACGGTAGGACCGGCAGTGGCTGGAACACCACCGCTTTACCACTGCAAGTCTGGCCCGCCAGACTTGTAATTTGGCCCTTAAGCATCTGTAACCACGTGGGTTTCTACTAGAGATGCAGGTGGCGCTTTTCATGACGATTCTTTAGAACATTCTGGAAAACGTGTCGATTGTTGAAGACAACGTTTTAAAACCTGTTGAAATTAATAACAAGCATTTGCAATGCAATAGGTCTCGCATTTACACGAGTTTGAGCTATTGGCATTGTAAATGACAATTCTATTTATTTATGTTTTTGTTTTTAAAACGTAAATAAAAGGCCTTGTCATTTACAATGCTAATAGCTCTAAATCTCGCAATGGCGAGACCTATTGCATTGCAAATGCTTGGTAGAGGAACCAAGAGATTTAATAGGACAAAGGCAGGTAGTGGACTACAGAGAGAGATGCCACAGGCTATTAGCCCAAAACCTCTGCTTGACAGATCGAATGGCTAAGAGACTATCATGCAATGTTTGGGAATTTTCTTTCCTCAGACTTTCCGTCTGATTCAGTATCTGTTTTTCACAGCCACTCTCACAAGCATGCGGTGGAAACACTACTGCGCGCGGGAACGTTTGCACAGAATTCCTCATGCAGGGTTTTACAGAGGCACGGGGTGAAGTGTCAGGTAGCGCCTCAGCTGGGGTGGGAACAAAAGATGCTATAACATGTTTAATGTCCAGGGAAATCCGACGGCTCCCACTTCTGATGTAATTAAACAGAAAAGCTGGTGGCTGCGAGCGCCTTGACTTTGCAGGTAGCAAGACTGTGCACATTAACTGGAACCTAACATCGTTACAATATTTTTCAAACTAATGTTTGCCAAAAAGCGCAATCCGCCATTTCAAAAGCGGTAACATTGTCCAGATAGTTTATTTAGCGCCTGCTTTCTACGTACAGTTTGCGACTCACAAACTGGAACTACATAGGGCTGACTCACCCTTTCATCATTCTAAAGTGATTCCTGAATTTATTAGATAGGACCTTGGAATAAATATAATATCATAATTTTCTGTAGTACTAGCAATAAGAAAATCTACAGGAGCAAGTGCTGTATGTCAAAAAAAGTTATTAATATTTTAGTTTACACGATATATTTTTAGACTAAAACAAAAAACATAAAAACAACATACTTTACAAATAGCCCAGCAACGCTGCAATGGATAACTAGTAGTGATTTAACTCACAGAGTGTGTTTCTTCATTGTTATTAATGTCTTATGTTTTCAGAGCACCTTTAAATAAGGTCTGTGCCACTGTTAGGCTAAAGCAGTTGACACGTTGGATATAGCAGCTGCGATTCGATTCTACCGTCATTTATTAAGGGAAAAGGGTGACACTTTTGGAAAAGTCTCCGACGTCGGTGCTTTTACGTGAAAGTGCAATATTTCTATTTCTCTGAAATGCTTTTTCTATCGATTTGAGTGACAGAACCAGCACCGGTATTCCAAACTGTTGAATTCGAATTTACAAACACAACCAGAAATACTCAATTCTGTTCACATGTCTCTGCTTTTAGATAAATATTGGGTCACAATATGGACCATAAATATTATGAAGCAAAAAGCACTCCAGGTAACTATTTGGTTTTTATCCATAAGAATTTTTATGTTTGCATCCGAGTAATACTGAACCTTTTATGTGCTGCTATTGTTAGCAAAGCCCAACGAAAATGCGGATAAATCTGTTGAACACTTGGTGCCTTGTGTGATCTTTGCATGTAGTGCAGCGCCTGGCGGGGTAGTGGGTGGGGGAGGGGGGATGGGGTGCTCCCAAGGTATATTGTGACCCGGCATAATGTTTTATGACACTCTTCTGTCCAGCTTTGAAGGATACCGTGACAGGAAACGGAAGTGCTAATCACTGGCCAGATAATTGAAGCAGAAGGGGCCTGGTGGAGGGAGGGAGCAAGTGCACTTTGCCTGTCAGGGCACGTGCACATCTCCTGTCTCCCTTCTGCCGAAAAAGCCACAACAATAGATCTCGCCAAGACGAGGAGCACATGCGCTGCATCACTAGGCGAGACCTAAAAAGGTCTCCTTCCTGAACAAGTATGCTGAGACTGATTGCAAAACAGTGTACTGGCTGCAAAGATCTGGGCGAGCCACTGTGGGAAGGTCGGGACAGAAGCACAGCAGAATATACCTGTTCAACAGGGTGTGCCTGGAGCCAAGTCTAAGATGAGGGACAGCGCCTTTTAGAGTTGTGATCAGAGTTTTACAGAAGGGAAGGGCATGGTTAGGCTGTGAATGTATAGTCCAGAATTTGTTATAAGTTTATTTGGTAATCCATCCTCAAATAGACTACAGCAAAGAGGCCATGAGGAGCTGCCCATGATGCAGTCCTTTGAGAAGATGTTCCTTCCACACCTGGACTGGGTGGCAAAGGAGCAGAGATTCCACATTCTGGAGGTCTTTGGTAGTCACAAGACCTCATCCCGTTCGATGGACCCCGACTGTTACAGAACCAAGTGCTAGACAGTTTGGCACAAAGTGAGGTCCGAGCCACAAGTGTTGAGATTTCTAGGGCTTACCTACTTCGGAGTTCCCATCCTCAATAGTTGAGAGCTGGAGAGAATGGAAAGAAGTTGCCAGGACCCATACCTCCCAAATCCTTTGTAGGCACTAAAGTCTTGATCAGAAAATTTAGGTGGGGGATATTGTGTGTTCATATATAATGTTAAGCCCACATCAATTCTGGCTATTATGAGTTAATCCACACAAAAGGAAGAATAACAATGCAGATCCGTTTTGTTTCGGGTGAAATTCCACGCAAAATCTAAATCCCAATTCCATGGGGATAAACCTCCTACGTACATCCTGCTTTAAACAAATAGTAAATAGCAGCGTTGGGGCCTGTCTGAGACTGGACGCAAGGGGTGGGGAGGACGTCAGGAACAGAAGATTTTGACAGGAGGAATTGGTCTGTTCTCCCCGATGCCACATTAGGGGGATGAACGGGGCAAGATCTGAGCTGTGCTTGAATCCTGTGCCTCAAGTGTTTTTTACCGCTGGTATATTGGACCTGTGTTCACACACACCTGCATATGTGAACAATGGGCCAGTTATAATTGGTCGGAGCAGTATTCCGCTTCGCCCATTTGTAATCGGGGCCTAAATTGGCATGGTGTTTCAGGCCATCATTGTTAGGACTGCCTACCAGGTGGGTGAGTTTGGTCCCTCCTTCACGTTTGAAGGGGTGGGGCCTGCTTACAACACTGGTTCATGACACTGTCCCCTTGTTAAATAACAAACATGTTTGGAGGGTCAAGGGGAATATTTTATGACCTGTCTACTCGCTCCCCTACTGTCAGAATGCAAAACACACAATAGAGCAGACCAGGTCTAGGGATGGTGTATAACTATGCTAGTAACTGTAAGACAATTGGATGCACGCCTGCAAACAAACGTTGAGGAACATGCGCTAGAACCAGACCCATCAGCCCAGCCCTGATGCTGGAGTTTACGTCATGTGGTTTTTTTTCTGGTCACTCAAACACATCCGACCATATAGTGCCGGTGCGGGAATGAATGTCAGTACTCTAGCCATGTAGCTCATCGTGGAGTGATCTTGACAAAGTGCAGTGCTCAAGTGATAGTGATGGATAAAATTAACTACGCAGACTCAGCACAAGGTTCGAATGAAAGTCTGTGTGTCAAAAATTAAAAGCACGCCAAGTAGTACGACTACCCTGTGGCGCTCTGCAGGACGGTCAACATGTTTCAGCCTAATGGGGGTTACCCCAGCTTTCTTCAGGACCTTAGACATGGAATAGCTACTGCAACTACAAAGTATATGTGAAGTGAGAACTTGTCAACAAAATACTAAGAAAAAAGGAGGGGGGGGATTACATATCTGCCAGGAACTTTAGCAGTTGTGTGTCCACTGGAAGGAGAGAAGCTGGTCTTCTTCCTATCAAGAAACAAATAATTTTTATTTCAACAACACTAAATTGCACACATACAGCCGCATGAAAAAACAGAAACAGCATACGAAAACACCTGCATGAACAATATTCGTTCTGCATTGCTAGAGAAGCATATTAGCTTTATCACACAGAGGCATTTCCTCACAGTGATACTCACCCAGCTTTTTGTGGGTGACGACCTCACCTCACCCGGCGAGCGCTCGGGGTAATGAGGCCCCGCTCTATAGTGTAGAAATAGGACACAGTTAGTGCACAGATCTACTGTGCCCATGCGAATCGCTCTACACTTCTAACCCAACCAACGTGTGATAGAGACCTATCTGCCACTACAGAATCAGGCACGGCCTCACGAAGGAACACCCTTGCATAAATGCCGAGTAGTACGGTAATCTTGCTAACCCTAATTTCAATTACGCTTTTGTATAGTACTTAAGCTTTTGTTCTTCAAGAAGTCATTAAAGTAAAGGGGGCGCTGCCCCTACGCCCATATACAGGAGCCGCCGCTGGATGATGGAAAAGGGAATTATGGAAGGGGACATTTTCAAACGCCGCAGATAAGCAGAGGTGAAACGCTGATCGCCTCGCCTTGCACACAGACTACGGGGGCAGCTCCATTTTGCTCCATCCTCACCTGGCTCCCTGCATTGCGACCGGTCCCTCTCCGCCGCCGTTAGCCTCCTGACATCAAGCACGGCCGCCGAGTGAGGGGGACTACAGGTCCCAGCAGTGCTTGCGGCAGGAAGCCGCCGACGCCCTGCCCGCGCCCGGAGGCGCTCTTAAGCAGCGGGTGTTCGTGCCAGAGCGGGGGACATTTTCAAACGCCGCAGATAAGCAGAGGTGAAACGCTGATCGCCTCGCCTTGCACACAGACTACGGGGGCAGCTCCATTTTGCTCCATCCTCACCTGGCTCCCTGCATTGCGACCGGTCCCTCTCCGCCGCCGTTAGCCTCCTGACATCAGGCACGGCCGCCGAGTGAGGGGGACTACAGGTCCCAGCAGTGCTTGCGGCAGGAAGCCGCCGACGCCCTGCCCGCGCCCGGAGGCGCTCTTAAGCAGCGGGTGTTCGTGCCAGAGCGGGGGACATTTTCAAACGCCGCAGATAAGCAGAGGTGAAACGCTGATCGCCTCGCCTTGCACACAGACTACGGGGGCAGCTCCATTTTGCTCCATCCTCACCTGGCTCCCTGCATTGCGACCGGTCCCTCTCCGCCGCCGTTAGCCTCCTGACATCAGGCACGGCCGCCGAGTGAGGGGGACTACAGGTCCCAGCAGTGCTTGCGGCAGGAAGCCGCCGACGCCCTGCCCGCGCCCGGAGGCGCTCTTAAGCAGCGGGTGTACGCGCATCGCGGGACGCGCGCGGGCGACGCCGGGCGAAGCCCGGGCCAAGGGCGGGCCCGTTTCAGCCCGTTCCAGACTGTGAGAGACTGGACTGGGCCACGGTATTTGTGTTGTCATCTCTTGACCTTCTGATTTATACTCTCTCATTGCTAAAAACTCCGGCAAACTATATTTCCATTCTTGTTTACTGCGAAGTTTAGCCTTATTGTTTCCTTAATATTACTGAGCTAGAAACGTATAGAGCGTGATCATGAATAGAGCTACCAGGAAGAGAAAGACAGAAAAAAACACTGATAAAATTACTGACATAACTGGTCCCATTGATGTATTTTTAAATAAGACAAATGCAGTTATTGACAATACCATTCAATTGATAGAACGAAGGGTGTCACATGAACTGGAGGCTGCAAGGAGAAGATCCTCTATGGGTCCCCTCGCTTCAGCACTAACTCCAATCCTTAAGGGGCCGATAATTCCCTTGTTGAATCAAGCAAGTGCACTAGTTCACACAGTTCCAAACACTGTGGACTTGTCCGCAACACAATTATCATCAGGGTCCGACTCGGTGGATGACTTAGAAAAAACACCGGATTTACAACTTCTACACACCCAAGACTTAGCTGTGGAACCTAATTTAACGGGTGAAAGGGAGGGCGCCATACCCAAGAGGTTAGGTAGTGGGTTGGTTATACAGGAGACTCCTTCTGCCCCACCAAATATTGCCTATCCCTGCAACCCGAACAAGAACAGTCATATCACTGTAGTTCCGCAAATCCATTCTTCCACCGATAGAGTGGTTCTCAACACGCTCCCACAGATCACTAAACCACCGGGGAACCTAGATGAAATAGGCGCTGTAGGTGGTTTACATAAACCTTGCACCACATGTGTGTCACTGCATGATTTTCTTACTAACAGCTTGGGGGAACTGCTAAAATACCACCTGCAACCCTTAGAAAAAAGTATAAGGATTATCGAAAAACAACTTGCAAAACTAAATACCCCTGTATTTACTCAAAAATCATTGGGCATTTTAGATACGGGGGATGGGAAACCCAAAGAGTTAAGTAAAACGGCTCAACCGCTTATTTCACTAGCGGCCTGCCCAAAGCCCCTTGCACACGATAGAATAGCAGACTCCAACACTAACAAAAGTGCCAGTTCAAATCCACAAAACACACCTAAACCCCCGACTGCAGATGGGAAGGGTCAATCTGATATTATCAGTGGTAGTGTACAGCCTACCCCGGCCCTCGTGGCCCTAAACACCCAGTTAGCGAATTTCAAGGAGACCTTACAGTCATCACAGAAAACTCAGCCTCCCCAATTCCAGGGTAGAGAGAGAAAGGGTACTAGGCATAGGCGCCCGTTCCATCTGCCGCCTGAGGCTACCCCTTACACAGTAGTCTTAACAGGGGTGCCAGAATTGACAGATGGCTCGGATGAGCCCCCGTGGTCATTGAGGAACAAAGTTCTGCAATGGCTAAGTCAAAATAGACCTCTCCAGTCATCACACCATAGCAGAATAACTTCTGTGAGAAGAGTGCACTGGATTGGGGACACGAAAAAAAGTCTACAGGGTGACTGCGTTATAGTCAACTGTGACGATCCTGCCATGGTTGACTATATCTCTTCTTGGCCAGCCCTCGAAAAAAGGGGGGGGATCGACGTACAGCGTCTTTCCTTCTTTTATCCCCCTTTAAATACCCCCAATTATGCTGTTCCAACTGGCTGGGATGAAGTGCAAGACTGGCCCTGGACGCAGGTGGGTCACTCGAACAGAAACAGGAATAGCAATAATTACTGGTCCAGAGGCTGGGATTCTCGCCCCTGGTACCATAGTAGAGGAAACTCAAATCCTGACTTCTGGAGGGGGGTTCCCACAAGGAACAGATACGACTGCCTAGACATGGTCGATTGACCAACAAAGGTCATCCCTGGGGCTTTAGCAATCTTAACCCCCATAAATAAGACCCAAGATGTCCTTACTCAGGCAGAAAGTACTAATTCCGTGTCAAGGAGCCCACTAGATCATGCTAAGGGGGGTGGAAACCTGTTAGGCCTATACCTAACTGAGCAAACTAGTATGCCACTAACTGACCAAGGACTTGGGTCCACAGTCGAAACTACCTGTATGTCTGCACACCAATGCAGAGCAGATAATATCCTAACTCATAATGAGTTTGGAATTCTGCCCGTGGGTATTGCTCCAGCAATTAGCCAGGAAGAACCGAGTCCATGCAACGAGGGAAAAAAAAACTTGTTAAAAATAACATCTTGGAATATTGCCGGGCTAGCTAAAAAAGCGAGGAACCCGTTATTCCTAACTTTCATGGAAAGGCAGGACATAATTTGCCTGCAGGAGTGTTGGGATTTAGATGAGACCCATGTCGAGGGCTTCAGCACATTCTACGTCCCTTCGATTCAGGGTACTCGAGGTAGAGGCTCGGGGGGACTGTGCATCTTTACCTCTAACCTCTGTAAGATAGAAAAGTGTATTCATGAGGTTAGTGGCTCAAAGGCAGGGGTTGGGAGCCTACTACAAGGTCTGTTTATTAAACTAAATGGGCGTTCTTTCTTTCTAATAAACATCTATAGTAACGCGCCGATTGTGGAGGTTAAAACCTTTATAGCGGAGCTTGACTCACTGCTAAGGAGAGGTGGGCAGGGGGCAGACTGCCTTCTCATAGCTGGGGACTTTAATTGCCACCTATGCCCCTATAGCCAAACAAAAAACTGTGGTATTTTTGACTTAAGGGGAGACCCGACCACGCATTTTGAACACTCCATAGTAGGCAACCTGCTAAACCAATTTATGCACGATTGGGATTTGGCCTTTGCCAATGAACTATGTGAGCCATCTGTGTCATTTCAGACTACTTTTTTTGGCCGTGGAGCAGGTACTGTAATCGACTTTATCTTAGTCTCAAACAGGAACCAGGGCTGGGTGGTGGGTTTTGATACGGAGGATCTAGCAATAAGCGATCATTTCCCTATCAGCACTTCCCTTAGTCTAGGGAATTCGGGAACCACAAAAACAAGCACGATGAGCACACTTCATGGTCGCTCAGTGGCGCTGGCCAGAAAAAACGGCTACGCCATAAAATGGGCAAAAATCGATCCCACAAAGTTCCTGAAAGATTTGGTTCAGAAAGAAATGGGCCAGTTTTGCATCTGCCTAGAATCAAGCTCCAACCCCGAGCAAATCATACAGGCGTTTGACGGGATTACCGCCACAATAAACGCCAAGTTAAATAAGAAACAAAAGCTAGGGGAGGCAAAAAGACTACATGGCTGGTTCAATCGAGCCTGCACCAAAGCACATAAAGTCCTCTTACAGGCCCTAAAGACAGTCCCAAGGGATAGTGGCAGAGTTAAGGAGGCTAGGCAAGCATACAAGCAGACCTTACGAACCAGACAGTTAGACCTCAAAAACGCAGCCTGGGAAGCCCTTATTAAGGCAAGTGCCCTAAGGGACAACACCATGTTCTGGAAAGAAATCAATGCTCCCTTCTTTTCAGACAGGAAGGAAGATTCTTTGGAAATTGGCATACCAGAAGACACCTGGGTTGACTATTTCACCTCCCTCTACAAAAAAGAATCACTTGCATTGCTGGAACAAGATGAGTTGGAGGTAGAGCGAGAGGTCCATTCACCGTCTCACAGAAATTTCCCACTAAATATAATGTTTACCCCTGCGGATGTGGAACAAGCGATCTGCCAGAGTGCTAGTCAAAAGGCCCCTGGGCCTGATGGAGTTCCCATTGATCTATTTAAGGGGAATGTGGATCTCTGGGCCCCCTTACTAGCAAATGTCATGAACGCTTATACCAATTTAGGTTTCCCCAACACATGGCACGAAGCAATACTTATCCCAATATTTAAAAAAGGGGACAGACAAGACCCAAAATGTTACCGTCCCATCTCCCTGCTAGACAACCTAATGAAAGTAGCAGGGAGGGTTCTCTTAACTAAATTACAAGTATGGTCTGAGAGCAAGGGGATTCTCTCAAAATTCCAATATGGATTTAAGTCCGGATTGGGAACCGTAGAGCAAGGTCTAAATCTGTCCCTGATAATAAATAAATATATTGGAGCAAAAAAAGGGAATCTTTTCCTAACATTCGTTGATCTAACCTCGGCGTTCGATTGTTTAGATCACGGAATGTTGTGGAGAACCCTGGCCACAATGGGGATAGATAATAATATTTTAAGTTTTATTCAGGAGTTGTACAGAGATGCAGGCGCTACGGTGAGATTTGGCAAAAATGGCGAGCAAACTAGAAAGTTCCCCATAGCAAAGGGTGTCCGCCAAGGCTGCATACTTGCGCCATTTCTATTCAACTTATATATTAACGAGGTAGCAGTCTCGTTAATTGCTCTGGAGGTGGACTACCCAAAGATAAACGGTCTCCCAGTCCCACTATTGCTATACGCTGATGATGCGGTGATTATGGCCCGCACTCAGCGGGGACTCCAAAAGGCGTTAATGGGTTTTTCAACCTTCATGAGTTCTAGGGGCCTAAAAATAAATGTGGGGAAAACGTTTACGATGTCTTGTACCACCAGTAAAAAAGTGCCTGACTGTAAAACCTTTGTTAATGATTCAAAGATAGCTGTGTCTAAAACGTTTTCTTATCTGGGCATTATTTTTAATAATAGGGGGACATGGTCCTCAGCGATCACCTCCCGGAACTTGGCTTTTGCACGCTCGATAGGGGCAGTTAAACAATTTGCCAAAAAACTAGGTGGGAAACCGGTAGACACACTACTTAAGATATACGCAGCTAAGTGTGTGTCCACGGCGGTCTATGGGGCGGGGATCTGGGGTCTTGCGGATCCCTCTCAAATACAAAGGGTGGAAAATGCTTTTTTGAGATACCTTCTAGCAGTCCCGCGCTCTACATCCACCACCATATGCCACAATGAACTCGACAGACCCCACATTAGTGATTTGATAAAGATAGCGCCAGTTATGTTATGGTTCAAGATTTGGACATGTGAGTACACGACTTTCAATAGGGAAGTAATTCACGATTGCTTGGGGCAAGCCGAGGGCACCAAGCAGCCGTGGTTGGCATATGTGAAGAAATTTCTGAATTCTATTAACCAACCAGAGTTATTTTCAAATCCAACATCATGTGCCCTAATCTCAAAAAAATCACTAAAAATGTCATGCCTTGGTTTATTGGAGGACAGGAGATATTATTTAGATGGGCACAAGTCCACTATCGTTGCCCATCGCCAGATCCTCCATGATCAAGGCCTCCACCCTTATCTGGCGCCCAATTTTTCATCCTACCACAGAATGCTTTTAGCACGAATGAGGACGGAATCTTTTTTCAGGTTAATAACGTTCCCCGTGCCAAATGATTGGTCCGGGAACCTGATAAAATGTCCGTGTGATGGTGTAGCCACCCAGTCTAACATACACTGTATCCTCTTCTGTCAGTATTATCAGTGGGGGAGGAAAAAACTTCTGATACCACTGTTAAAGGCATGGGGTCTGAGAAGTTGCAAATCTGCCCTCCATCGATTGTATTTGCTTCAAGATGAGCTCACCATTGTAGTGATGATAAAATTCTTGTCGTTTATTATAAAATGTAGAGGAACCATGAGAAATGATTAGGAGCATGAGGGTTTGCATGAGTATTATTTTGTGCCTAATAACATCATATAATACACAAATATGTTTATATTTACCTCAATTGCTCCTTCGCTTTAATGAATTTATCTCCCCATCAAATGCTTTTAATGTAAAGTTTTTAATGGTTTTTAGATCAGATTAATTGATAAGCTTAATGAATTGTATTTGTGTAGTGTCTTTTAAATTCATGCAATTTTTTCATTGTGTCTTGATTGTATTTTGTATTTATGCTCGCTTTTATGGTGTTTGTTAAATACCGAATAAAGCTATCTTTGAATCTTGAATCTTGACATACCGCACTCCCTCCTCTGCTTGCGACCAAGTGGAGTTGGCCTGAATCATTTCCTCTTTTAATCATTTGACTTTAGTTCTTTAATTACGCCATTTATCACATGACACAATCACACAAGCCCCTCCACGCACCCTTGCCCCCTCCTTTCAACACTCCGTTCCAAAGTATCTTTGTTGGTGTGCACAGTTTTAACTACTGTTGCAGTGTGCTAGTTTGTCTGATTTCCTAAATCATAGCCAAGAATGTAATGTTATATATATATATATGTGTCCTTGATGATTCAGAGTGCTTTGTTTCATACATTCTTTGTGCTTGTGCACTGCTCCTCCAGGCAGTCTCCGTCCCTCCATGATATTGGCAGATTAGCTTTCCATCTTTCACAGCTTCTCCGGCAGTACAATTGGCATTTCATCACCCTCTTCAAATTTAATATTTTCATAACTTAGTGATTGCCACTAGGTGCTGTAATCTTGGGCCCCATTTTTTCACCCTTACACTATTGAGTTTTTACCTTTTTTCCCAACAAAATGTTATTGGTTTTCAACATACAGGTAGCAACCTATATATCCATGCTGTTGTCCGGTAAAACAGAAGGCTATAGATAGTATTCTGGAGCATCAAGACATGGGCACTACATTTCCCCACCCCTCCCTCCAAAACAGAACTCCCCTTGCACCACATTTTAACTAGAACAACTGCTATGAGGCTTGTGTCATCTCTGTATACAATTGTTATTGTTATTGTTATTGTTAACAGATTTCTTGAGCGCCTGGCTGCCCGTGAGCGTCCCCGCGCTGAATAGGTACAGATGGAATCTGAGAGGAAGAGTTTATGGGAACAGCCAGGTTTTCTGAGATTTTCGAAATGTCAACAGGTTGGGCTGTGCGCGGATGTCAGGAGGGTGGGAGTTCCACAATCTGGATGCGTTGTATGAGAAATGCCGCCCTCCTGATCGTGATCTCTTGATCTTGGGTGTTAGCGTTAGGTGGGCGTTAGAGGATCGAAGTGATCTGGAGGTGGTATAGGGAGTCACCAGGTATCTGAAGATAGGAGGGGCTTTCCCGTTGAGGATTTTGTGTGTTAAACAGAGCGCCTTGAACTGCACTCTTTCCAGGATGGGCAGCCAGTGAAGCGCTTTGATGGCTGGCTTGGCCGAACAACGGCTTCTGGTGTTGGTAAGGATCCGTGCTGCCACATTCTGTACTACCTGTAGTTTAGTAGTTACTTTCTTCGGGGCGCCCAGATACAGTGCATTACCGTAGTCCAGTCGTGACAAAATGAGGCCCTGGATCAGGAGTTTTCTTGAAAGGAGGGGGAGGAGAGGTAAAATTTTCCGGGCGGACCGCATAAGCCCATAGCGGATGTATGACGTTACAACGCATACTTTTACATCACATGCCTTTACAACGCGGTTTTTACATCGCATACCATTACAACGCATAATGCTTTTAGGCGCTGGATAGTGATTTATTTAATTTACTATTCCAACTCCAGTCCCCGTGGATAGTAGGGAAGGTGTTGGATAGTATATTAAATACATTCCCTATCCTAGAGCGCCCCCCAGCGCTATGCGTTGTAATGGTTTGCGTTGTAAAAGTTGCGTCGTAATGGTAGTGCGTTGTAAAAGTTTCGTTGTAATGGATGTTTCCCGCCCATAGCAGGCTCCGGCCGTTTTCCTTGCCTGGGTATGCATCGTGAGGTCTTGGTCCAGCCATACTCCGAGGCTTTTAATCTCGGATTTGGGAGTGGGGGGTTTACCCATGCATGGGGGCCATAGAGAGTCCGGACGGAAGTGGGATTGATTCCCCATCACCAGTATTTCGGTCTTGTCACTATTTAGCTTCAAGTGAGATCTGTCCATCCAGCTAACTATGTCTCTCAGACAGGAGTGAAGGTCGGTGGTATGATTCTCCTGCTGGGAGAGCGAGACGACCAGCTGTGTGTCGTCCGCGTAGGTTAAGAGTTTAATACCATGAGGGGTGACTATGTTTTCCAGAGGGGACATATATACGTTGAAGAGTGTAGGGCTCAAGGAGGAGCCCTGTGGTACTCCACAACGTATAGGGGTCTCTTTAGATGTATAACTACCCTCTATAACCTGAAAGGAACGGTCCTGCAGAAATGATATTAGCCAGGACAGGGCAACATCAGTGATCCCAAGGTCTCTGAGTCGCTGGGCCATGATGTGATGGTTGACCGTGTCGAAGGCCGCACTCAGGTCCAGGAGGATCACTGCCACTGATCCTCCTGCGTCTATGATCTTCCTAGCCTCCTCGACCACCGTCACCATAGCTGTTTCCGTGCCCTGACCAGGGCGGAAACCTGTCTGGGATGCTTTGAGTAGTTAATTGGATTCGAGGTAGTTTGACAGTTGGGCACTTATGAATTTTTCTGTCATCTTACTGATGCAGGGGAGAAGGGAGATGGGCCTGAAGTTGGCTAAGTTGAGGGGGTCTAGGTTAGGCTTTTTAAGTAAAGCTCTAACCCTTGCCTTTTTCCAGCTAGGGGGTACTACTCCGACTGCTAAGGAGGTGTTAATTAATTTTACCAGAGGTGCAAGGATGGTAGATGCTACTTGCTTTAGGATTTGGACTGGGGCAGGGTCAGAGGGAGAGCCACTTTTGAGAGAATGAAAAATGGGGGACAAGGTATCCTTACTTATCGGGTTAAATGTATCAAGTCTGATTTTGGGATTGTGGGCTTGACTTGGGGGCTCAGATAGTAGGTCCAAAGGGGTGATGGGCGGGAGTTGCTGAAGGATATTTTGAATTTTTAGGTCAAAGTAAGTGGCAAGCTTGTCACAGTAATTATCCGAGGAGTCTATCGGACATGTGGGCTCTGCGGTGTTCAAGAGTTGTCTTACAATTCGGAAAGTCTCACTTGATGAGCAGGATGCAGCACTGATTTTCTCCTGGAAGAAGACAGATTGTGCATTTTTCAAGGCTTTTTTGTAGTTGAGTATAGCTAGCCTATAGTCCTGTTTGCTTTTGGGGTTGAAGTCTTTCCACCACGTTCTCTCGGCCCTTTTGCATGTCTTCTTCATAAGACGAATCTCCTGGGAGAACCATGGGGCGGAAGTTTTTTTACGAGCTACCTGATATGGTTTTTTTGGGAGGATGGTATTGAGAGAGCTTTCAATCCAGGATCTAAACTCCGCATCAGCTATTACGGGGTCAGTCGTAAAGCTGGGCTTGTAGTGATCCAAGGCTTGCTCCCATTTTTCGGTGTCTAGTTTAGCCCAGGGGCGAGCCGGTCTGCCGGGAGGATGGTTGGGGGTAGACATGGTCAGGATCTCCCATCTAAAGGGGATGAGCATGTGGTCTGACCAGGGCAGAGGGACCGGGGTGTTTATTTTCAAAGCATTGATGTTACAAAAGATGGGATCGAGTAAGTGGCCAAGACTATGTGTAGGTTGGTCACTTTGAAGATGAAGATTGTGAGTGGCTAGGTCTAGGAGCAGCTCTGAGGGAATTTTGTCATTGCTTTTATCAAAATGGAGATTGAGGTCTCCTAGAATAAGCAGATTGGGCAAAGTGCTGGTCATGGCAGTTGAAAATTCCACGAGGGAACTACAGAATTGACCCAGGGGGCCTGGAGGGCGATAAATAAGGACTCCTCAAAGTGAGTTACAGGGGGTGAGTTGGATACTAAAGTAAACGTTTTCGCAGTCCATGAGGGGACTGTTATGAAATCTGCATGAGAGTTGGTCCCTATAGATGATGGCTATCCCTCCTCCCTTTCCCTTCGCTCGGTCTAGGTGTTGCACAAGGTAGCCCTGAGGTAGCGCCTGAACTATGTCAGAGTCTGAGTCAGGAGTGAGCCATGTCTCCGTAAGGAACAGAATCTCGAATTGCTCTTCTTCTAGGAGCATATGTATTTCGTGGCTATGTTTAGGCAGGGATCTACAGTTTAGCAAGGCCATCTTGATAGTAGTCCGGGGGGTTTGAATTTTCATTGCTGGAGTGGATTTGAAAGGGCAGTGTGGGCAATGAGCATGGGAACTCTCACCATTGAGGACCTTAGTGCAGGAAGGCTGGAGGGGCTGATTGAGTAGGTGCAGGGAGTCACTAGAGTATGCTTTCGTAGGTTGGGTGGAAAGATCCAGGGTATCTGGCCCTAGGCCCTTCTTGCGCGGACGGGCGCAGACAGGCTTGCCTTAGGCGCGCCATCGGCGCGCTGCCGGCGCGCCCGCTGCGCTCGTCCGCTGCGCTTCCGCCAATGGCACATTTTGTATTGGAGGAGGAGGCGGGGGGGAGGGGGCGTGGCCTAGTTGCACGCCGGCAATGGCGTCAGCCAGAGGTCGTTTTCCGCGTTTAGGAACCGCTGCGCAGTTACCTTGGTTTGCTTCAGGTAAGGGGGGTTTAAAAACACAATTTCCAAATAGTGACACTCAAATTTTAAAAACAATTGTCTCACATGAGCATAACTACAATCCAAGAGCATCCACATCATCCCAAATAAACGACCCCACAACAACTTTAGCGGTCTTAGGTCCTAGGGCATGCCAAAAATGGAGATTCACTCCCCAAGTGGTCAATCAATGGTTAGCAGATCCGTTCTAGTTTGTTCCCCGTCATTCTTTATATCACGAGTCGTCATTTCCATAGCCATCATTGACCACAACTGCCTAGATCGTCCACTCAAGGGCAGAATCAATCTTCTTCCAGTGAACAACAGTTGTTCACTTGGCCGTTCCAATAATGCTAGGAGTCATGGGTTTCAAGCTAAGCAGTACAATTGATGGCTGTTCCTCGACCAGGTAGCCCAGAACCTTAAAAAAATATATGGCTTAACCATTAAACCCACCTAATGTGCATCTAATCATTACCGACCCATACACACACATTGGTGCCAAAACGTACTGTAGAAAATTGGGTTACTGGTTGAGGTGAGTGAAACCCTACTCAAGCATCAACCACAATTCTTGCCAGGGTGACAAACCACAAATTAACCTGTGCTTCACCCTCTGATAGCTTGGCTAACAAGCAGTCAGGCTTAACTTAGAGGCAATGTGTGAAGTATTTATGCAGCACTTCGAACAGTAAAGTGAAAACACAAAACAATACAAATCCCACATCAATTTAGAAAAATAGTGTAAAATCGAATTACTTATTTGACAACAAAACGACAAAAATCCAATTGGTTGTACTGGAGATATGCTATTTTAAAGGCTTAGGTAAAAATTGTGATTAAGAGCACAAAGCACCAACTGTGTGTATCTGGTCACACTAGACCAGGGCAAAGTCATCACCAGTTCAGGTGACCGTGATACAAGGACAAAGTTAGGCCCATTGAGGATTGTACCTTAAGACTGTGATGGCGCTTAATTACCAGTTCAGGACTAACATACTCACCTGGGCCCATAAAAAAACATTCACACCGTGAACCAGTAATCCACTTTTTCCTACCTGCCTATCAGAAATGTATTCACCTTAGGACTTATACCTGTACACCATGACTTGCCAAATCCTTGTCATGTCTGCCCTAAGTCCTAAATCTATAGATTAAAGGAGTTAAAATAATAGGTAGAAAATAACATTTACTTATGGAAATAACCACAGACTCGGGAACGTTTTAAACACTTTATCTATGCAATATTTTTGGGGTCAGATGCCATAACAGTGAGATTAAGGATTTTGCAAGTAAGAAAATAACTATTAAAGCATAAATCTTGCAGGACTTTAAGAAAATACCTTTAGACATTGGTACCTGGGAAGGGTGAAAAAGGGAACAAGGGCATACCACACAGATTATATTTACCTAGAATGGTGTGAAGACAAACCCTGGGCACGGGCTGGGACAAGAGAAAGGCTCCCGACTAATCAGATGCCACAGGACAGGACAGGTGCAGGGCAGGACTGGCAACCTCCGCTAAGTATACCATCAGCGTTACACCCCTCTCTATGGCTACTCTCGGACCCCGACTGGGTAGATCGATTCGTCTCCTTCAGAAAACTCCCAATTCTTCTGTCAAAGTGCTCGACTAGCACTCTGCTCTCGATTCTCTTTCAGCATACGTTGAGTCAGTGACAGGTCTGTGTTAAGTCGGACAATCTTACTAACTAAACCTACCTTATTTATACCATTTTCCAGGGTATGTACCACCCCCCAATGTTGCAAATATGTGTATTCCCTTCATTTGATTGGTCAGAGAGACGGGGAGAGGTCATCACACCATACCAGTATGAGATCATTTCTATTTGATATAGTTGATCAATTTTCCCGCCCATAATTTACTTTCCCATACTTTTATTCCACCCAGCAATATTTGCTTCAAATCATATACAATGTATTAGATACAGTCCATATTTCTTCCTCTCCTGGGGTCACCCGGTCAGGTTCCCAGGAACATTGCGAGTAAGTCAGGACTTTGGCTGTAATCCAATGACAGTGCTTCAAGGTTTTCTGAGATTATCTGCCTAGACGCAGCCTTTTCAAAATGGAGTTTACATCACCCTTCAGGCCCAAATTCAAGCTAATAATAAAATCAAAAAGAGACATGTTAAAATACAAAAATAAATGAATCCATTGTATGCCACTTATTTCTTCTCTAACCCAATTACTTTTACTTTTAACTATAGCATTAATAGTTAAGTAGAACATACAATTTTTAGTTCGAGCAGGAGCATATGCATTATTATGTGATGCATGAAGCGGCCATCTTTGGCACTAGTGGGTAGCTGCAAAGAGTTCCCACCAAAAGCATAGATACGTCACACTACGTAGGTGTAACATACGCATGCACGGAAGGATTCCCGCGTTTTCGACGGCCATTTTTAGGACACTCGGGTTACTAGTTAGTAAAGCACTTGCAGCCAGATTCATGAAGGAAAAATTGGCTCGCAAAGGGCCAGATTCTGCGAATCTGGCCCTTTGCGAGCGCTTTTTTTGCATTTGGGATTCATCATCCCAAATGCAAAATTCGCAAATTTTAAAATCGCTAAATTGCGATGAATTGCATTTAAGGAATCTCTATTTGAGATTCCTTAAATGCAATTCATGAATCATTTTAGAATTGCAAATTCGCAATTTTCGGCCGCTATTTACCACGAAGTCTGACTTCGTGGTAAATAGCGAAAACTTAGAAAAATGCACTTTAGTGCATTTTTCTAAGTTGGATGTTACACACACACATGTCCTTTGGACATGTGTGTGCGCAACACCAGTGTAAATCACCATTTCAGGGGTGCTACAGGGTGTCCTTTGGACACCCTGGCACCCTTGAAATCGCTTCCTTATTTGCGATTCGCTAATTGCTAATCGCAAATAAGGATTGACTCCCCATTCATTCCTATGGGCCTTTGGCCCATAGGAATGAATGGGGAGTCATTCCTTATTTGCGATTAGCAATTAGCGAATCGCAAATAAGGAAGATGTAGAAATCGCTATAAATTTTGCGATTTCTACATGCATCCCGTTTTGCGAGTCTTTAATAGAGATTCCTTAATAATCAATATTAAGGACTCGCAAAAGAGGAGCATGATGAATCTGGGGGATAGACAAGCTTCCCCATGATACTGAAATGTTGTGTAATGCAGGTATTAGTAAATACAAAACATGTTGATTAATAAGTTACATGTTATTTCGAGAGGATTGAATACGAGCAAGTTTCTTTACGTATGAACCCTTGCTCCATCAACTGGGATGTGGAGCATTGCGCTGCAGCAGAAGCGATTTTGAGAAAAGATATGAGGTCTACATCAAGGATTCGTCACTCAGTGGCGGTTCCAATGAGCTGAGATGCAGGCTTACGTCAAGTCTGCATCCGTTCCAACGAGGAGCTGTGCGAGCTGTGATGTGGGCTTGTGTCGAGGCTGCTTCACTAAGCGTCGGTTCTGATGAGGAGCTGTGATGCAGGCTTTTGTCGAGGCTGTGTGAGTTCTGGGTTTGCGTCGCATTGCATTGGTTCTGGTGAAGTCCACAGCTGGCAGTTCACCTTTAGTTCCACTTCCAAGGGTACAGGACTGGAGGGTCACCACTTGGGAGGTTAGTGCTAGCAACAGGCAGAGTCCAGGTGCAGGGTTCAGGATGGTTGGAGCCTTTTCTGTCGATGATGCTCTGATCAGGAGGTCAGCCAACTAGCCCTTGGAGTCACTATGGTGGTCCTGGGTTCAAGGTGCAGGTCCAGTCCTTCTCACTCAGGCAGAAGAGCAGCATGGAAGCAGAGCATACCTTCTTTGAGCAGAGAAGTCCTTCTTCTAAATCTTCCATAGGTCCAGAAGTAATCTGAAGAGTTGGGTCTGAGGGCCCACTACTTATAACTTCTGCCCACTTTGAAGTGGGAGAAGCTTCTGGAGTCTTACCCCTACACTGGGTGTCTACAATCTCCTTCCTCCCAGTCCTGGCCCCAGCTTGTCTGCGAGCACAAAAGACTTGTTTGAAACTGTAAGGAAATGACTCATTTTGTGTGGTCATCCCCAGGCCTTTTTTGACTGATGCGGCTGGATTTTCGACTGAGAGTGCACCGAGGCCTGCTAACCAGACCTCAGTGCCAGTGTCCTGACCCCAAAACATATATGTTATAGTGGCTATACCCAATTGGCATAGGCTAGCTCAACTATAAGTCCCTAGTATATGGTACCCTCAGCATGTAAGTTAGAGTCTCATCTCAGGGATTGCACCACTGGCTGTGCCACCCTGGGTGTGACGTTACATGAGCCTCCCAGTCAGCTATTGCAGACTGGAAGAGCAGTTTAAAACAGCTAGCCTGACTTTGCCATTTAAAGCGCTAGCAAAGCCAAACCTCCCTCTACAATATGTGTAAGTCACCCTTAAGACAGACCTACTGAGCCCTAAGGCAAGGTGCAACATATTTCATGAGCAAAACATGTGTTTTTCATGTTCTGACAGTAAAACTACAAACCTGTCATTTTTACTGTGGAAGGACTTGGTCACCCCATTGGCGAGTACAGGGTTACATGGTCACACCTCAGCTGTGTTAGCTCCTGAACAGTGTGACCAGAGTTGATACTCCAAGGTATCAAATGACTTGTTGCATTAAGACCAACTTGATTCTCAAGTCAAAATGAATGTAACAGTGTGCAACATTTATAAAGTTTCCACTCTGTTGCCTTCAATCTCCTGTGCCCTTTACGGTTACACAAAGAGCTTGATCCCAAGACAGCTTTCTGCCCTCCTTGGGAGATGTGCTAATGAATCCCAGGAAAGGAGACAATAGGGGCCAGCACTGTAGAGAGGTGTTACCTCTCTCCTGCCGGAAGCCACGTGGGTGTTAGCCCAAAAAGAGAGCTTCAAAGCTGAGGCTGCCTTTGTAGAACAAATGGAGAACATTTGGGAGAGGGGCATACCCATTATTTACGCAGACTAGCTGGCACCCGGAAAGAAGAGAGGAACGCTGTTGTCAGATTGTTTTTCCAAGGGCGTGTAGCTCCCTTGGAAGCCACACCTCCGAGTTGGGCTAGGGAGCCCTGTATGCAGAGAGAGGGGATATGCCATTTTGGGAGTGGGCAGAATGGTGCATTCCAGGATAGCCAGTTGCTACATCCTTGGAAGTGGTCATCAGGAGAGAGGGAACCTAGTAGCCCATTGGCTACCAACCACATCCTACCCTGAAAGCATTTTCTAAACATCATTGGGGCACCACTGGCACCCAGAATTCAGGTCTCGACTGGACTGGACTGGGAGAAGGACCAAAGATGGACTGTCCTGCTGCAGGGGGAACTGACAAAGATAGTCTGCACCACAGTGGGCTGCACCTGCTAAACCTGGTGGCTAGCAAACACTGTGCCTGCTGGTTCTTGCATGTCTCTGGTGTCCAGCTACAGCAAAGAAACTTCAATGGTCAGTTGGCTAATGTCCTGTTCACAGCGCAGGGCTACAACAGCTGAGAAGCTGACAGGGTCAAGTTGGTAGCCCAGAATCTTAAGACTGCCGCCAACCGCTTCCGGGCAGCTCCAGGAAGCAGGACCCGTTGCTTAAAGTTGCACCCAAATTCGCGGAGTCTGAGACAATCATCAGAGTCCAGCTTGGTCGCCTAGAAGCTGAGTTGTTGACCAGGGAAGGAGTTTGCTGTGACAGCATTACCAGGAGACTGGACTTCTACCAGCACAAAGAGGACTTTGAGGGACATCGATCCTAGACAAAGCGAAAGGGGTGTAACCACCCCCTTCGCAGGTCCACCCATAGGAGGGATCTTAAAGATAGTCCAACCCCTAAACTTAGTATAAGTATAGGAACCCAGTCCCTAGGACTTTAGATTACCCTGGATGAATCTTTGCAAGACATATCCTGGACCTTCGACATTCCATTTCGGCTGGAAGACGGAAGACATCTCCCTTGTGGTCAAGGAGTGACCACCCTGTTCAAACAGGCACCAACAGTTCCTTGCCCGTTGGCTAGTGAGCCCCCCTGAAGACTCCATTTTGAATTTAACTTGCTTTCCTGGTTGCTCCAGGCTTGCTCCAGCTTCTCTACAAAGGAGAAGCGCTAAAGACCTTGCTGGTCTGCACCGAAGCCAATCTCGACATCCTGCGTGGATTGCGTTTGCCAAGGCTTGTTGGGTCCAATCCGGATACCGACACCGCAATCAACTAGATCCTTTATGAGACAGCTCGAATCCAGCTCCTGGTCATCGTCGACGCCTCCTGGTCCTTGTGGCTGAAGAGATAAACTTCACATCTTCACCTGAAATCCCCCGACATCTCCTGGTTCCTTCCTGGTTCCCATCCTGGTCACTGGCAAGTGACCCAGACTCTGTCCCTTCTGCTTTCAGGTTCTTCAGATCTTCGATCCACCCTTGGATCCACCCGGACACTTTTCCTCTGGACGCCTGCAGCACTTCTTTGCAGCTCTCCATTGAAAACGACAATGAAACCCGACACGAAAAGACACCTATGCACCCGGCTTCCCTGGGTGAGGTAACACAAGTACTCCGGTGCTCCCATGGGTCTTGACTCTCGAAGTGTCCTAGTTTAAAAGGGTCCATCGTAGTCCATCCGGAAGTGTCCTTAAATTGTATATTTGTAACTTCTACGTTTTCCATAGAAAGTCAATGGTAACCCGTGCCTGTGTTTAGACACTGCACGCGTCTCCCGTGAGCCTCCTACTTCCTAACCTTTGGTTGTTTAGAGTAGCCCCAGCGATTCCACAGGCCCCTGGCCTGATTTCTAATTCTCTCGTGGTTGTTATACCACTATTTTAGTATATGGTTTGTGAGGCCCCTAGGGCATAACTTATACTGTACAACTTATCGTATATTAACTAAGTGACTTGCATTGTATTTTTACCTCTGACCTCATAAAGAGTGCAAAGGGGTTGTGTTTAAAATAAATACATATATATTTGATATATACCTTGTGTGGTGTCCTTTCATTTGGTAGTCAAGGGATTATAATTGGTAAAACAACTTGCTTAATACGCTCTCTGAAGTCTTAGCCTGATGACTGCTGGTCCATGCTACCACTAGGATAGCTTTCTATAAGGTTGACTTTACAACCACCATCTATAAGGGTCGATTAGACTGGTGCAAGGTGCCCACTCGAATTAGTTGACATCATATGCCAGGCTAAATTCTCACAAGAATCAGAACCATTGAGTATGAGTACTTGTGTGTGAATGACAGTGAGTGGGAATGAGTATGAGTGAGATTAAAAAGTGAAAGAGTGCGTTTGAGTAAGGGGGAGAGAGTAAACGTCAGGGGGAGTATTAGTGAGAGAGTAAGAATGTGTTTGTTTGCGTGTTATACGATTGTAGTATGCCGCTGGCCAAGTCATACTCAATATAATTCTGGGCTTATTGCGGCTCTCAAGGTACTGCTGCTGCTGTCATATTGAAAATGATTCATGGCTTAACAAAGGGCGCCATGGCAGAATGCAGGCTCTGACGTATTGGAAGTAAATCTTGGCATAGGTGCCCCTGTGGAAAAATGCTGGAACTTGCATATTGAATGAAATTCTTGGCACTGGGGCTGCCATAGTAAAATGCTTGTGCTGATGCATTGTAAGTGATAGTTGACATAAGGGAAGGCACTGAAATACTGGAAGTAATACTTGATCTAAGGGGGTCCCTATGGCAAAATGTTGGTGCTGGCATACTAGAAGTAATCTTTTGCTTTAGATAGGTAGGGCAATCATGGCATATTGGCGCTGAAGGGGTGAGTTGTAGGAAGTAAACTAAGATAAAATGCTAGCTCTGAAATACTGGAGGTATTTTTTATGGGCCACCCATGGTATATAGACAGTATCGGTGGCAAAATTCTGTTGCTGTAATATTGTATGTAATTCTTGTCATAAGGGGCTACCCATAACACAATGCTGGCATTGGCTCAATTAAAGTAATTCCTAACATATGGGGAACTGTCGAGGAAAATGTTGAAAAAATTGAGTGAACTTCTGGTTGGTATTACGTCTCACCACTTTCAAAGATCACCACCCGCCACTGGCTGGCATTGCTAAATTTGTACACACTCTAGCTCCAGCCAATTTTATTCATGGGTACATAAGGGGAAGGACCACTGCACCCTATCAAAAGAATTTTCAGCATAAAGTAAAAGAATAAGCAAGGCGATCTTTCTCTCCAACTTTTCAACTAGATAGAGAAACTGACAAATGTACTTGAATGCTTGTCAATGCTTAATAGGCCCTGTTTGATCCGGGTGTAGGCAACAGTGCATATTATCTTCTATAAGATTGAGCAAAATCTTTGTGAATATTTTAATATCAACATTATGCATTGAAATTGGCATATACGAGAAGCAGAGATCTGACATATTCCCCAATTTCTGTTATTAAAATTATGTTTGCATCTCTCATACATGGTCCAACTGCCTGTCTACAAAAATGAATTAACACCCTTGCCAAGTGGGTAGTCAATAATGCTCCATAGTCCTTATGGAAAGCTGCTATCAGTCCATCTGATCCTGCCACCTTGTTCACTAGGTGATGATTGATCACCTTTAAGACCTCCTCATCTGATATAATTTTTCCATGGTGTCCTTTGCATCCGTATTCAAAGTCAGCATACTGACATCCCGAAGAAAGGAATCTATCATTTGAGTGTCGGCCTCATCCTCTTTGTATAGTGTCTGAAACAACGTCCAAAAGACGTATTAATTGCTCTCCTGTGAAGTAGGCAATTTACATTGGGCATTTTGGACATGAGGAACCTAAGACTAGCGTTAGTGGCTCTCAGTCCAGCTGCCAGTATTTAGTATATTTTGTTTGCATTTTCATAAAAAAGTTGTTTCAGATAGGATAACACTCTGAGTTTTCTGTAAGAAGATTGAGTTGTCCTGTCAGGGACATAACTTGCCTCAGCTTTTGAATAGTGTTCTTCTCTTTATGACGGTTTACTGATATTTGCAGGTCAGCTTCTAACTTCTCTTTGGTCTGTGACCAATCTTGCCTCTGCGGGACAAGGGCATGGTCCACCGCCCTGAGTGCCCAATTGAATGTATATCTGGTATCCTGGATTTTATTTTGGACCTTGTGTCGTGCTAATATAGTATGTGTTCAAGGGCTTCTTCCTGTACCTGACTGATTGAGGCCCTGGACCTGTTCTGTCACCTGGAAGGGCACACCAAGCGTGCCCTCATTGTGGGCAGTGGACTACTGTGTTCGTATTGAATATAGTGCATAAATAGGGGATAGCCGCATTCCACGTTTTTAGAAGAATCGTATGACCAGCCTTTTTATGTGTGTCACTATGAATAAGGCCTGCTGGCCCTCTTGTGCAATGTTATGCTATTATGTGTATTGCCAGACCATTGTGCTGGCATTACATGTGTAAGTCAAAGATGTTCACAGGTGCAGTGTGTGTGTGTGTGTGTGTATAAGAGAGCCTGAGTAAATGAGGCCAGTGGAATCCATTTTGGAGGACCCTTGCCTGGCACAGCACAATTATGGTGGGTGAGGACTACGGTCTCCGACAATGGAAGTTGATTTCCTGCATTCGTGTAGCTGGAAGAAGGAGATCCAGACACTGAAGTGAGGAATGTTAGAAGGGGCGATCCCAGAGGGCTAGGATATGCTCTCCCGACCACTCCGTGACCCACCTCTTCCAAGAATACCGCCGAGTCCTAACATGAGGTCCTCGCCGGGGAGGACTTTGTGTCTAAGATCGTACCCACTGAGCTCACACCACACTTATGAACGGACACCACACCGTGGATTTCAGTAAGCAAGTTCTTTATCATACAGTAGAGTTTTAGGCAAAATGAACACGTATTTACAAACGATCAAGGGATCGTAAAGTCTCAGTGGTAAGGAGTAGGGAAGCGGGACAGTCTCAGTATTAGGCCAGGACGAAGCGTACCCTGCACACAGCTCTCAATCCTCGAGCCGGGGGATACGGAAGATGGAGGACGTACGGGCTGCTCCACTCACTTCTTCTCGAACCAGGTCGTGTTGGTAGCGTCGATGGTCCAGCCGGACCAGAGTACTCCTCGAGCCACGAAGAGGTAAGCAGGGCTTGATCCGGAGTGAACAGAGTGTCTGTCAGTTCTTGAAGAGCCGCGACCACGTCAGCAGAGCTCAGGGTGTTCAACGAATGTCCTTAGAGTTCAAGGAGGAGCCGCGACGAGGTCAGCAGGGCTCTGAGGTTCCAGTTCCTTCTTCATGAGGATGAGCCGCGACAATGTCAGCAGGGCTCGATAAGTTCCAAAGTTCGGTCTTCTCCACAATGGTTGAGCCGCGATCAGGTCAGCAGGGCTCTCTTGCCCAGGATACAACTGCCCGCTAGTTCTTGGGCAGGTCTTAATATAACGCAGTGGCCCTTTGATGTCCGGACCCTCGCAGGCAGAGATCTCATGCCTCGGGGCTGGTCGTCGGAGTGTTCCGTCGGCTGGCCCTTTGATCCCTTTGAAGGTGCGTCCGGGGATTCCCAGACGCTCAGCAGGGTCTAGAGCCAGCTCTCGGGGAGGCCAGAGGTGCGATCGAAACCAGCCCACCGGGGAAGGCCAGAGGTGTGAGAGAAACCAGTCTCCCAGGGGAGGCCGGAGGTGCAATCGAAACTCCTTGTTCTTATCTCACTCAGGAATCCCTCTATCCCCCCAGCCAGGCATGGCGCGTCTGAAGCCTAAGTTTCGCTGGGGCCGGGGGCAGACAAGGGATATGGAGTCAGGGACCTCGGGAAAGGTAATGGCGGCCGGTGGCCCTGTGGGGTGATGCAGGTTCTGGGCGCCAGGTACCGGGAAGAGGGATGCGGGGATGGTCGTCCGTTGGTAGGGTCGTGCAGGGAGCGTGGCGGACAGGGAACGGGACGACCAGGGGTTTCTGTGTGCAGGGCTAGGCTAACGGGGTGCTGAGGAACAGGGGGAACCATGCCACGAGGCCAGGTCCAACACGCGTCCCCCCCAGCTGAAAGGCAGAGAGAACTACCCATCCCCTTGGGGGTTCTCTTCACTGAGGCGGAAGAACCGGGACAGGCCGTCCGCGTTGGCACGGTCAGCACCAGGACGGTGCTCAACAGTGAAATCCATCCCCTGGAGGGAGATGGACCAGCGTAACAGTTTGGGGTTCTCTCCTCTCATTTGCATTAGCCACCGGAGGGGCCGATGGTCGGTTTGGACCCGTAAGTGAGTACCGAACAGGTAGGACCTCAACTTCTTCAGGGCCCAAACCACCGCGAAGGCCTCCCACTAGATGGTGCTCCACCTTTGCTCTCGAGGGAGTAACCTCTGGCTAATGAATGCCACTGGCTGGTCTAGGCCCATTTCATTCATCTGAGACAGGACCGCTCCTATGCCATGCTCGGACGCGTCCGTCTGGACCACGAACTCTTGGGAGTAGTCGGGGCCTGCAGTACGGGGGCAGTGCACATGGCGACTTTCAATGCTTCAAACGCCTCGTGGCAGGCGGGGGTCCAGCTAACTCTCTTCGGCTGCTTTTTGGAGGTCAATTCTGTGAGGGGGACTACGATGCTGCTGTACCCCTTTATGAATCTTCGGTAGTACCCCGTGAGCCCCAGGAAAGCCCGCACTTCTGTCTGGGTCGTGGGGGCCTCCCAGGCAACGATTGCACCGATCTTGGGTTGGAGGGGGGCCACTAGGCTGCTCCTGACCTGGTGCCCCAGGTAAACCACTGACCCCTGTCCGATCTGACATTTACTGGCTTTGATGGTGAGGCCCGCTCGACGCAGGGCCATCAACACCTCCCAGAGGTGTTGTAGGTGTTCGGTCCAGTGGGAGCTGAATACCGCGATATCATCTAGATATGCGGCGCTGAATCCCTCCAACCCAGCCAGTACCTGGTTAACCAGCCTCTGGAAGGTGGCGGGGCATTTTTCATTCCGAAGGGCATCACCCGGAAGTGGTAGTGGCCATCTGGGGTGGAGAAAGCGGATCTCTCCCTGGCCCCATCCGTGAGTGTGATTTGCCAGTAAATGCAGGTCAGGTCGAAGGTGTTGTGATAGTGAGCAGATCCTAGGCGGTCAATGAGCTCATCTGCTCGGGAATGAGATGTGCGTCGGTTCTGGTGACTGCGTTGAGCCCGCGGTAGTCCACACAGAACCTCAGCTCGGGAACAGCGCCTGGGGCGGCCGCCTTCGGAACCAGGACCATGGGGCTGGCCCATGGACTGTCAGAGGCCTCGATCACTCCCAGGGCTAGCATCTTGGAGACTTCGGCCTTGATGCAGGCCCGGACTCGGTCAGGGACGCGGTAGGCTCTGTGCCGTACTGGAGGGCTGTCCCCGGTCCACATCGTGGACGCTCCAACCGGTGACGCCGGGGACGAGAGAGAAAAGGTCAGAGAACTGTCCCAGTAACTGGCGACAGTCCTCGCGTTGCTCGGGGGTGAGGAAGGAGGAGAGACTCACTTCCTCTACGGAGCCATCTTTTTCCGTCGCACACAGGAGATTGGGGAGAGGCTCCGTGCCCTCTTCCGCTCCGTCGTCGGTGGCGAGGAGCAATCCCAACTCGGACCGCACGAAGTGGGGTTTGAGGCGGTTCACATGGAGGACCCTCAAGGGGTTCCTGGGGGACTGCACATCTATGAGATAGGTGACTTGGCTCTTGCGTTCCACCACTTTGAAGGGCCCGGTCCACTTGTCCTGAAGGGCACAAGGTTCCACCGGGGTCATCACCCAAACCTGCTGGCCGGGTTGAAACTTGACCAGAGTGGCATTCTGGTCATACTAACGTTTCATTTCTTCTTAGGTTTGCCTCGGCAAGCTCCCGGAACCTCTGAGTCTGGTTCCGGAGGGCCAGAATGTATCGAAACACATCTGGGAGTGGGTCCTGGGGTGCCGCCTCCCAACCCTCCTTGACCAGGCTGAGGGGTCCCCGGACGGGGTGCCCGTAGAGCAGCTCGAATGGGCTGAACCCCAAGGATTTCTGGGGGACTTCCCGGTAGGCGAACAGGAGGCAGGGTAGGAGGATGTCCCACTTGCGCCTCAGGGGCTCCTTGAGACCCATGATCATTCCCTTGAGGATACGGTTGAATCGCTCAACCAGGCCGTTACCTTGAGGGTGGTAGGGGGTGGTGAACTTGTACGTCACCCCACACTGTTGCCACAGGGACTTCATGTATTTGGAGATAAAGTTTGTTCCTCGGTCGCTCACCACTTCTCGCGGGAATCCCACACGGGAGAAGATCCCCATGAGGGCCTGCCCCACTACGGGGGCCGTCACCGTTCGGAGGGGAATGGCCTCGGGGTACCGGGTGGCATGATCCACCAGGACGAGGATGAACCGGTGGCCTAAGGAGGTCCGGGGGTCCAGGGGCCCCACGATGTCTATTCCCACCCGTTCAAAGGGGGTACTGACAACGGGGAAGGGTTGGAGAGGAGCCTTGCGCTTCCCTCCGCTCTTCCCGCTGGCCTGGCACGTGGGGCAGGACTTGCAGTGGGTCTCCACATCGGTGCGCATACGGGGCCAATAAAAATGAGTGACCAAGTGTCCCGCCAGGGGCACATCATGGGCCAGGTTCAGGAGGAAGCCGCGGAAACGTAGGGGTACCACCAGCACCCGGGCTGACCCTAGTTCGGCGGACTTCTGTTCACTATACAAGGGGCCATTTTCCCAATAGACAAAGTGGGAGCCGGACTGGTCACCGGCAGCCTGGGCGGCGGCCTGCTGCCGCGGTCCGACTGGAGAAGGACAGGAGGTCTGCTCCAGGCAGAATTCCTCTCGGGAAGGTCCTCCTTCCTGGCGACACTGGGCTAACTCAGGGAGGTTGTCCAAGTTCGGGGTCTGTTCGACGAGAGGGCCCAGGGGACCTGCGTCGGGGTCAATTTCTTCGCCGGGGGGTATTTCGAGGACCTCGGGTCGCTCGCTGCCCTCCGGGTCGTCAGAGACTGTGCTAGGGGTCTCTGGTTCCACCCCCCCGAGGGTGGACTTTCTGGCGGTCATGGCTCGTGTGCTGACGCAGGCCCATTCGGGTAGACCCACCATCTCTAGATGAGTCCTTCGCTCCACCTGCTTCCACGGGGAGCTCTCCAGATCGTTGCCGAGTAGACAGTCCACAGGCATGTCGGTGCGGACCGCTACCCGTAAGTCACCGGAGACTCCCCCCCCCACTCAAACGGGACCTGAGCTATTCGGCAGGTGCGGACGGAATTGTCGGCTGAGATCACCCGGCAGGAGGCGTGGGGTATAATTTGGTCTTCTGTAACTAGGTGACACCGCACTGCGGTGATGCATGCTCCTGTGTCTCGGAGGGCCCCTATGCGGTGCCCGTTGACGGTCACCTGTTGTCGGTACTTTTCAGTGTTGTCGGGCAGGGGGGCTCCTGGGACCATCTCCCTATCCCCGAGGGAGACTAATGACATGGCCGCGGGTTCCCACCCCTCTGTGTCCTCTATCTCTTCCTCTTCTAGGGCCACTGTGGCTATCTGGCGCGCGGGGGGACTCGCAGCAGCGGGTTTCATGTTCAGGGGGCATTGGGGATCACTGGCATAATGCCCTGGTTGCTGACATCTGAAGCAGGCTATGCTGGCTCGGGGTCCCTGTCTGCCTGAGGGGGGCCCTGCTCTAGTCACGGGAGGAGAGCTTCCGGACTGGTTTTGGGGGGGTTACGCTGGGGCCCGGACTGGGACCCTCGCTGCCTGCCTTGACCTCCCCCTCCTCTCTGGTGGGAAGATCCTTGTTCGTTTCGGCCATAGTCTCCCACGGACCCCCTAGGGACTCGGGTGTTCACCCAACAATCGGCCTCGACAGCAAGCTTCCGTGGGTCTGTCAATTTGCTGTCCAGAAGGTGCTGTCTCAGTTCCACAAAGAAGTTTGTGGATAGGTGTTCATAGGCGATGAGGTTGAATAGTCCTTCAAAGGTGGTCACCTTGCTGCCCTTGATCCACCCTTCCAAGGCCGGGCTGTAGAAATTCACGTATTCTACCCATGTGGTGCCGGGGAGCTTTTTGCAGTCTCGGAACCGCTGCCGATACATCTTCGGAGTGAGCCCATATCTGGATAGCAGAGCGTCCTTCATGTGTTGGTAAGAATTCAGGACGGCGGAGGGCAGGTCCAGCATGGTGTCTCTTCCCTCACTGAGGAAGCGCCCCCACAATCCGGCTCCCCAATCCTTTTCGGGCACCCGGTGGGAGGTCATGGCGACCTCGTACGCTTTGAACCACTGCTGGATGTCGTCTCCTTTGTAGTACTCTTTTACTACATCCTTGGGGATGTGTACTTTGGCCTCCACCAGGGAAGGGGTTTCTCGGTTCCCCAGGGGTCGGGTCTCTTCACTTCTTGCTTTCAGTTCAATTTCCTTTAGGCTGCGCTCATGCTCGAGCTGGAGTTTCTTTCCCTCATGCTCCCTCTGGAGCTTCTTTTCTTCTAGTTCCCCTTGTAACCGTAATTGTTCGACGGCCAACTTTTTCTCGGCCAGCTTGAGCTCTCCTTCTATCTTGAGGCGCGCTAGCTCTAGCTCGTGGGTTCGGGTTCGCTCTTGGTCTGTCAGCTCCTTTTGTGACAGACCCCTTTCCGTGCTGGGACTCCGTGCCAGGGAGTCGGTTCTCTCTCCTTCTTGGGCGCTGGTTTCGGTCTGCGGCCCTCCCTCTCCGCCGTCTCCTTCTGGTGGGGGGAGGGGGGCCCTGGACTCTACCCAGGCTGTTAGGGCTTTCTGGAAGTCTTCTTTGATGCTCAAACCTGTGGTAGCGATGTGAAGATCCTTGCAGAATTGTTTCAGTTCTCTGTGGGTATAATCCTCCAAAAGGTCCTTTTGGAATGTGGACTTCTCGCTCGTTCCGGTGGAACTCATGATTGCTCTTTTCTTCTGTTGTTCTTGTGTTCTTCGTTCAGGTAGTGTGTCAGTCGTTTTACTGTACGATCTCTAGACGTAAGCTCTTATACCGTCGCTTGCCACCAATGTTAGAAAGGGCGATCCCAGAGGGCTAGGATATGCTCTCCCGACCACTCCGTGACCCACCTCTTCCAAGAATACTGCCGAGTCCTAACGTGAGGTCCTCGCCGGGGAGGACTTCGTGTCTAAGATCGTACCCACTGAGCTCACACCACACCTATGAACGGACACCACACCGTTGATTTCAGTAAGCAAGTTCTTTATCATACAGTAGAGTTTTAGGCAAAATGAACACGTATTTACAAACGATCGAGGGATCGTAAAGTCTCAGTGGTAAGGAGTAGGGAAGCGGGACAGTCTCGAAGTGTACCCTGCGCACAGCTCTCAATCCTCGAGCCAGGGGGATACGGAAGATGGAGGACGTACGGGCTGCTCCACTCACTTCTTCTCGAACCAGGTCGTGTTGGTAGCGTCGATGGTCCAGCCGGTCCAGAGTACTCCTCGAGCCACGACAAGGTCAGCAGGGCTCGATCCGGAGTGAACAGAGTGTCTGTCGGTTCTTGAGGAGCCGCGACCACGTCAGCAGGGCTCAGGGTGTTCAACGAATGTCCTTAGAGTTCAAGGAGGAGCCGCGACAAGGTCAGCAGGGCTCTGAGGCTCCAGTTCCTTCTTCACGAGGATGAGCCGCGACAACGTCAGCAGGGCTCGATAAGTTCCAAAGTTTGGTCTTCTCCACAATGGTTGAGCTGCGATCAGGTCAGCAGGGCTCTCTTGCCCAGGATACAACTGCCCACTAGTTCTTGGGCGGGCCTTGATATAGCGCAGTGGCCCTTTGATGTCCGGACCCTCGCAGGCGGAGATCTCATGCCTCGGGGCTGGTCGTCAGAGTGTTCCGTCGGCTGGCCCTTTGATCCCTTTGACGATGCGTCCGGGGATTCCCAGATGCCCAGCAGGGTCTGGAGCCAGCTCTCGGGGAGGCCAGAGGTGCAATCGAAACCAGCCCACCGGGGAAGGCCAGAGGTGTGAGAGAAACCAGTCTCCCAGGGGAGGCCGGAGGTGCAATCGAGACTCCTTGGTCTTATCTCACTCAGGAAGCCCTTTACCCCACAGCTGGGCATGGCGCGTCTGAAGCCTAAGTTTCGCTGGGGCTGAGGGCCGGCAAGGGCTATGGAGTCAGGGACCTCGGGAAGGGTAATGGCGGCCGGTGGCCCTGTGGGGTGATGCAGGTTCTGGGCGCCCGGTACCGGGAAGAGGGATGCGGGGACGGTCGTCCGTTGGTAGGGTCATGTAGGGAGCGGGGCGGACAGGGAACGGGACGACCAGGGGTTTCTGTATGCAGGGCTAGGCTAACAGGGTACTGAGGAACGGGGGGAACCATGCCACGAGGACATGTCCAACAAGGACGATGGAGATAGAGCTACCTTTGAGAATTTCATGAAGCCTTTTGTAATGAAGAGCTGTTGATTACTTTTCCGGAGCTCTGCTATTCAGTGGATGGTAAGGTTGACAGGTGGGACTGCAGGACGTTCTTAGGTGAGGGCTGCCCTTTTGTCTGTCCCTGATTACTCCGACATTTGGGCTGACACCAGCCAGGTGCACACAACTCACACCTCTGTGTGTCTCTATTGTGGGTGTTCCAGTTTTGACACAGCCACAGTGTTTCCTGCTGTGGGAAGCCTGACTCAACACAAAGTCTGCATCGGGAAAGCAGCCTGAGGAGGATACTTGAAAGAAGAACCAACCAAAGCAGCTCTACAGCTTGGGGCAGCGGATTTACATCTCTTGTCTAGACATTGTATATAAAAGTGGAACCAACACCACTCCACTTTACTCCAGTTCCAAGTTCTTATAACCACGAAGGGAGTGCTCTGCAGAATATTGCAAAGGACTCATGTGCAACTGGGCAGGTGTCAGCCTGGCAGGCTGTCTCATAGAGGTGACAGGACATCACCTGAAGTCTGTACTTTCTGCTGGAAAACCTGCATATCTACCCAGAAGCACCTAGCAGCTTACCTGCCTGCTGAGAGAGAGGAGGAGTCTGCCTGTCCATGCAGGAGGAGTGATTCTTCAAGAAGAGAGAGACCCAGCGTGCCCCAGTGGCTGATGGACATCCAGAGAGAGCTAACTGCACAAGTGCGAGCTAGGGAGGTTTGTCAAGTGGGCCCCCGTTGTCTAGCATTCCAGTTCCTGGCTTGAACCACAACAGCCAAGAACACTGGGGGTCCAGTCAGGGCTGCAACTATGATTGTTGGAGTCTCAGTCACAACTCAGTCAGCCACAACTGCAACTGTGTGATCATCATAGGCCCTTATTGGGGCTGCAACTGCCGTCCTCTCCAGAGGCCCAGTTGGGGCTGCAATTGCATGATCGTCATAGGTTCGGATGGGGACCTCAACTGTGTGATCATTGTAGGCCCAGTCAGTGCAACAACTGCATGATCTTCCTAAGTTATGGTAGGGGCTGCAACTGTCATGAACTTTATAGACCTCACTGGGGGCAGCAACTGCTATGACCATCGTAGACCAGGTCGTGCTTTCACCCTCTTCTGGTCCAATAGGGACTGCATTTACTTTGATCTGGGCCAGGACTCTCCTTGGTCCAGGCAGGGGCTTCATCACTGAACTGCATCCATCTGAGACTGCGACGGCAGAGTTTGTACTTGTGCATGCACCACAAACTTAATGGTCTCAGAATGGGCAAGTGCTCAGGTGGATGCAACCTACACCTGGATTGAACACTGAGTGTGCATTTGACTATGAGCAAGGAAGGCTGCACTTGTGCTTGAGGACCACCTTGGAAAAGTGACAGTCCTGAAAGGCTGTAGTTCGTCTTCGGGTTTCGAGTTCCCGATGTGACGATTCGCGTCTTCACGATAAGGACTCCCTAACAGAAATTTCACACACAAGCACTCTCTTTGAGCACCTTCTTTCTCTAATATATATATATATCTATACTACTATTATAAAGAGAGAACACAAACCTTTGAGCCAGGTAAACTCGGGAACCACAGCGCCAATCCACACACCCGATACATCGTAGAAGTTGTCAGGGTGTGCAGATGGACATAGGCTATAAAAAATAAAAATTAAACGGAAATTTAAAAATATAACTTAAAAAAAAGTAGTCCCCTGAAAGAAGTGCTGGCCGCGACGTGCGTGATGACGAGGAGGAGCGGCGGACATGGAGCGGCGGTGAAGTGAGGAGCGCGGGGAGGAGCGGCGGCTCAGGTGCGTGATGACGAGGAGGAGCGGCGGACATTGAGCAGCGGTGAAGTGAGGAGCGCGGGGAGGAGCGGCGGCTCAGGTAAGGCAAAGGGACACGGCGGGAGGGGGCCAGGATGGGAGGGGGGCGGGAGGTTGGCCCTGAAGAACGGCGGCTAAGGTAAGGTTCTGGCTCCGGGACAAAGAACAACAGAGTCCCTCTGCCAGAGGAAAAGCTATCACTCGCCACAGAATCAATGCCTTCACTAAAAACCTGCCTGCCCCTTCTTCCTTCCTGGATCATGGCAGCACTGACTCACCTGTCTGCCCCCTCCCCTGGCAAATCCTTAATGCCCTGACGGTAGCCATTTAAAATTATGCTGGTGATTGCAGCTGGTGAACATTGGTGAACACTGGCACTCACTTGGAGACTGACACATATTTTTCGTTATCATGCTTTGTGCCAGAGAAAAACAGAAAGGTAGGGAAACAATAAAGAAGGAGGAAGGAAAAGATAAGAAGAGAGTGACAAAGGGAGAATCATGGATGATAAAAGAGCCTTATACAGTTTGCTAAAGAGACAAGAAATGGACGGATGTGGAAGAAGGAGTCCTGAAATGGAAACAAGAATAAGCAGGCTCAGGCTCCGGGACACGGACAATGTCGGGCCGGGCAGGGGGCGGGCGGGGGCCTGGGCGGGCGGTTGGCCCTGAAGCCTCATTGCCCCCGGACAACGTCGGGGCGGGCTGCTAGTATATATATATATATATATATATATATATGTGTGTATATATATATATATATATATATATATATATATATATATATATATATATGTATATATAAATATATATATATATTTTGGAAAGTGAAGACCGCACTCTTTTTCGCCAAAGGTCACACTTTATACCGCAGATGGTGAGAGACAATTTGGACTTCTTCTGGGAAAATGTGATAACGGATTTAAGATGACTATATCACAACATGGGAAACCAAAAAATAAGGATAAACCCAAAAAGAAGCATAAATCCAAAGGGTTAAAAGCAAAATCCTGAAGGAACAAGGAGTTCTAGTAAAACCCTCAGATAAAGGAGGAAATGTTGTGCTTTGGGGCCGATATCTCTATAAGAACGAAGCATTGCGTCAACTAAACGACAGAGAATGTTTTTTTTTTGTGAAAAACTTTATTGTGCAGTGAAAATATAGATATAAGTATGGGCCTACAACCACACGGGCCAGCCGCTAAAGCATGAAGCATAGTATACAAACAGCTGGGAAACGGTGGTTAGGTTCCGAGAGGCCAGGCAAACACAGGATCCAGATCGCAGCACACAGGATATGAACAGGATAATATCATTTTCTGAAGTTTATAGAAAAGAACCCAAAGAAAACAAACACACAAACCTCAAGGCGGAAGGCATGGTGGACAAAGTCGAGCTCTAATGGGGGGGGGAACCCTCAGTATTGGAGAAATGAATTAGCAAGCAATGGAGCTAGTCAGGGTGGGGGCGGAACCGTGGGGAGGTCAAAAAACAACAAAAGGAGTAGGCTCTTCCAGGAATGTCAGCTCAGGGGGATAGGGGAACATCCGGGATTTCTTCAAGCGGGGGCATACAGATGTTCCCTCGATAGGCATTCCACTGACTCCATACCTTTATCCATGCCCTCGGTCTGCACCTAGCCAAATAAACCGTCTTCTCTCTAAACATACACCAGTCCATATTCTCCTTCCATACTGACACGGTGGGGGGCCGTTGGGAACCCCATAGCTGCGCTATATCCCGTTTTGCAATCATGTTCCCAAGGGCCGCCCACCGAGCCTGGGCCACGTTGTAATCATTCGGCTCCCACACATTCAATAAACATCTCCGAGCCTCAGGCAGCAAAGCGACCCCAGTGACACTCTCCATCACCGCATGCACACTCATCCAATACGCAGCCACCTCTCGACATTCCCAAATGATATGGAGGAATGTGGCACTCAAACCACACCCACGCTTACACAACCCGTCCGAGGAGAATCCCATAGCAACCAAACGAGGGCCAGTAACGTACACTCGGTGTAGAATCTTGAGCTCGACAAGGCGGAGACGGGCGGGAATGGCGACCTCCTTCAGAGAGGACAACGCTGATTGCCAGTCTTCGTCGTCCAACTCCAGCCCATCTCCGGTCCAGGCCTCTCTAAGACGGACAAGGAGATCCGCCCGACTGTTGATTAGCTTCTTATAGATTAAAGAAATCGTGCTATCGGGCAGATGGCCATCAAGTATTCGGTCCTCAAGCGGAGAGGACTCGGGAACATTGGTGTCGGAAGCGAGAACTGACGTCAGGGCGTGACAGACCTGCGCATATCTGAAAAACTCCCTTTCACTCAGTTCATATTCACTCTGAAGCACCTCAAAGGACTTTACCGCTCCCTTCACCCAAAGGTCACCCACTTTACTGATACCGATCATATCCCACCTCTCAAACCCTTTCGTCGTCCAGAGACATCCCAATCGTTCAGACGCATACAGTGGGGTCGCTAGAGTCACTCAATCATTCCAACCCATGGCCACATTGGCTGCCTGCCACACACTCACAGCAATCTTGGTGGGTCCCGTAAGGTTCCGCCCAGTCGCCCTGGAATAGAGCGCTCTGTTATAGTCCCCACCCGGCAGCTGAAACTTATCCATCTCAAAAGCCGGATTCGGGCCGGGTGAATACATTGCGTGGTTAATCGCGGACAACTGTGAGGCCCAGTAATACCGTCTGATATCCGGGAGTGCCATGCCCCCGTCATACCAGGGGATAGTGAGTTTCGCGAGGGCAATGCGTGCACGGCCGTCCCAGACAAGTCGTCTCTGTAGACCCTCCACCTCCCAAAAATAGCTCGCAGGGATAGCGTCAAACGAATTCTGGAGCGCATAGAGAAACCTGGGCAGGGACATCATTTTAAAGAGAGCGGCCCTGCCAAGCGGTGACAAAGGCAATCTACGCCACCGAGCCACGTCTAACTTTAGCCTACGGAGAGGAGGAAGAAGATTCTGTTCATAGCGGGCCACCGGGTCCACCGTAATAAAAATCCCCAAGTATTTAATGCCAGACTGAGAGATCTGGATGGGAAATCTACATGGCAACGGTGGCAGGTCGCCAGAAACGACATATATACAGGACTTAGCCCAGTTTATAACCAGGCCAGAGTTCTTGCCGAATGAGGTGAGGACATCGAACAGGACATTTAGGGATTTACGCGGGGAAGTAAGGTACAAAAGAATGTCGGCGGCGTACAGCGAGACACGATCTTCGAAATCGGGGGACCACCTAATACCCTTGATGGACGGTTCCCACCGGAACCACGCTGCGAGCGGCTCCAGCGCAAGAGCGAAAAGCAATGGGGACAGCGAGCACCCCTGTCTGGTACCCCTACCGAGGGTGAAAGGTTCGACACTCGACCATTTACCACCACCTGGGCCAGCGGATCCTTGTATAACAATTTCACCCACCCGACAAATTCCGGGGCAAAACCAAACTTCGCGAGGGCGGCCCAGAGATAGGGCCACTCTATCGTATCGAAGGCCATCGAGGCGTCCAAAGAGGCCAAGATGGCCGGCTCCGAAAGAGACCCCGCCCTCGCGAGGACACCGTGCAGACGCCGCAGGTTGAGGGCCGTGTTCCGATGCGGGATAAATCCGGATTGGTCCGGATGAATCAGGTCACTGATCACAGTAAGCAGACGAGTGGCAAGAACCTTGGCAGGAACCTTAGGCTCAGCGTTGAGCTGGGAGATGGGCCTGTGCAACGCGCAGAGGTCCCGAGGCTTACCCTCTTTGGGAATTACCACAATCGTAGCCAGACGCTGATCATAAGGGAGGGCGCCAAGATCACGTGACTCCCTGAACATATCGCGGAGATGAGGCGCGACCTTATCTGCCGCAGTTTATACAGCTTGATAGGCAAGCCGTTCGGGCCCATAGCTTTGCCCGAACGGAGCGATCGAATTGCAGTCGCAATCTCATCAGCAGACAATGGGGCCTCCATACACACCCGCTCCTCCTCGGAGAGGCAGGGCAGCGCAATGTCACGTAATAGGAAGTGGGAGTCCTCTTCATCCCTTTCAGACACCGGGGAGTATACAGCACGGAAATAACCAGCAAAACATTCCACAATCTCACTCGGGTCAGTCACACTCACACCATCCGAAGTCTGGATAACAGGGACAACACGATTCGCTCTTTCCTTCTTGTCTAGCCAGGCAATCAATTTACCCGCCTTATCCCCAACATCAGAGAGTCTACCCTGCTGTTCCCTGTACATCGTCTTGGCAGCATCCGTAACAAGGGACTTATAGTCAAGCTGTTTCAGACCAAGGGCATGGAGCCCCTCACGGGTAACACCTGATTCCAACTCGGCCTCCAGATCCAATATTTCGGCCTCCAGACCCACCACCTCCCGATTCCTGGCCTTCTTAGTTTCAGCGGTGAGGGACAGAGCCTGCCCACGGATGACAGTCTTGAAGGCCTCCCACAGGGACACAGAGGAGGAAACTGACCCCTCATTCTCCAGGAAATAGTGGTCTAGAGATTTAATCAACTGGCTGCGGGTCTTGGGAGTACGCAAGTACCAAGGATTAATAGGGGCGACCCGCCCCGCAGCGTCTACCCCCGTGTCAATGCAGAGCCAAAGCGGAGAGTGGTCCGAAATGCCCCGGGCCAAGTGTCTGATCTCCCGGACCGAGGAAGACTGAACAGCGGGCATGAGGAAATAGTCAATTCTAGATAGACTCCCATGCGCCCTGGAGTGAAAGGTGTATTGACGCTGTGTGGGATGCATAAGTCTCCAGCAGTCTACAAGACCAAAGGTGTCCAAGAACCCACCAAGCCATGACTGGGACAGAGGAATATCCCTGGGGGGGTGACGGTCAACCAAGCCCGAAAACACAGAGTTAAAATCTCCACCCATGAGAAGGACACAGTCAGGGAGCCCTAGCAATACACGGCCGACATCTGAAAAGGTGGCGGTCTGAAGGCCCGGGGGGACGTAAACAGTAAGCAGTGAAACGGTCTTACCCTCACATCTACCCGTGAGGGCGGCGTAACGCCCCCTATCATCAAGGATTACATCATCAACCTCGAGGGGGAGAGAAGACCAGATCAGGATACCCACCCCTCTAGAGCCCGTAGTAAACCCAGAGTGCGCAACCAGGCGGTAACCCCACCTATTCATAGCATGACAAGTATTACCCACCATATGTGTCTCTTGCAAAAATACCACATCAGGAGACAAGCGTCGCAGGTACTGCAACACCACCCCCCGCTTAATACGATCCCCCAAACCATTGACATTCCAAGATATTAACCTCAACCCACTACCCCCCATCCCAACAAGTAATGCAGGAGCCACCCCACAAAGAGCAGGACAATTGAAACGGAAAAGAAAACAATACGTCGCCTTGAGAAAAAAGAACACAACCACGAACACCCCTTCCCACCCTCCCACCAACACCCGTTACAACTCCCCCCTCCCTGCACCCCTGCAGTAGACTAAGAAGCCACCCCAACATGCAGTGTGCCTGTCGCCCAAACATCCCCACTCTACAAAAAGACCCCGGAGGAGGAAAGGGCCCCATCCTTCCCGCCACCCAGAAGGGAACGTCAATAAAACATCGTATATACAGTAACGGAACCCAAGTGGACAATCTCCTGTATTCGGAGCTCAGGGGCCGAAGCGTAACTCGCGTCAAGACACACCACCCTCGGCGCCACCAGGGTGCTCAGTCCGGTCAGTCCGGTCTGGCAGGGAGTCCAGCCAGTCACTCATGTTCTCTGGTCGGTCGAAGAAGAATGTCCGTTCCTAGTACTCCACACGCAGCCTAGTGGGAAAAAGCATGGCGTACTTCAGTCCTAAATTCCGAAGACGTCTCTTAACTCCACGGAAGCCCATCCTTTGTCGCTGAACAAGCTGGGTGAAGTCCGGGTAAAAGTTCACAGTAGCGTTCTCAAAGTTCACCGGGCCACTCACCCTCGAGGCCTGCAGGATAGCGTCTCGATCCCTGAAATGGAAAATCTTAGCTACGATGGGCCTCGGCGGGGCACCCGGTTTAGGCTTTCCACCCGGAACACGATGGGCGCGTTCCACCGCGAAGAACTTGCTCAATCCAGACGGAGCAAGGTAGTTCTGGACCAGGTCCTCGACCAGGAGATCGACAGAGTGAGCCTCAGGATTTTCTGGCACACCTATGACGCGAATGTTACTGCGTCTTACCCTGTTCTCGAAATCCTCCAGACGATGTGACATAAGATCGTTAGCCGATCTAAGATTGCCAAGCTCCGTCGGGAGCTCCGACACGTCAGTCGTGAGGCTAGTGGTCTTGAGGTCCAACGACTTCACCTTCTTGTTGGTCTTGGACAGATCGGCTCGAATCAGGGTTACATCGATGGCCACCGTGTCGATTTTATGAGCCAGAGCCTCGTATTGCTGGCCGATAGTCTCTTTCATGTTGGAGATGGCGCCCATGATGTCCTGCAGAGACAAATCAGTAGGAGCGGCCGGAGCATCCCTCGCGTCCCCCGGGGTATGACCGGTGGCTCCAGGGGATGCTTTAGACTGGGTATACCGGTCCATAATGTTAGACTGGATCGGTCCCCCACGAAGGGGCGTCTTGGTCTTCCGTCTCTCTGCATCTCCCCTGGCAGCCATGTTAGAAGATCAGCCCCAGAGGGTCTCTCTGCATCTCCCCTGGCAGCCATGTTAGAAGATGAGCCCCAGAGGGACCCTCGCGACCTGGTGAAAATGGCCGCTGGCGAACAGGGCACCACCAAACAAAAGTCACTAGTCAGAGCGGCTCAAGAGGAGACACGGCCGAACCTGGTCCAATTCGATGTGAAGGTCTCGCTCACACTGCTCAGAGACTGGACAAAGCCCCGACCAAATGAGGCCGTCCCACGACCCGGCCAGAGTCAGAAACTAAACTGAAAGTTGCAGTAGGGCACCAGGGATGAACCCCACAGCCGTTGTTGTTCAACTCGGACCCGGCCTCACACGCCACCAAGTCCCCGGCTCGCCCCAGGGCGGGCCCCGAAAACCCGAGTCGACGTATTTTTGGTTTCCCGGGTCCGAATCAAATTCTGAAACAAGTAATGAAATCAGCCCAGGTTCCTCTTCAATAATCCGTCCACGAATTCAGGATATTTTCAGGATATTATGCAAGAGCGGCGGGGGTCCGGGGAGCTCTGTGCTCACGCGGCCATCTCGGTTGCCCGCGTAGCTCCTCCTCCACGACAGAGAATGTTATAAAAAAATTGAGACAGTTAATTAGGAAAAAGTAAAAGATCAGTTTTTTGAAAGTCTGATTAACTGGAAGGAACAATAGCTTTTGAGCTGGGATGAGTATATGTATGTGAAGCAAGAGAATCCAGTCATTCCTGTTTTTTTTATGATCCCAAAAGTTCATAAGAACATCAATAATCCACCAGGGATGCCTATAATTGTATTGTGCAATAGTCTGTTTGAGAATGTTTCTAAGTACATCGATTATTTTTCAAATCGGATTGTAAAGACACTTCCGTCTCATATAAAAGACTCAACAGATTTTTTAAAACACATATATGATGCGAGATGGGAACAAAATATGGTTTTATTAACTCTTGATATTGCCACACTGTATACCAGTATACGACATGCAGATGGATTAAGGGCCACAGAATATTTTTTTTACCTAAACCAATGAGATTTGTAAACCATAACAAAATGCTGCTAGAAATGATGGAGTGTTGCCTTACTAAAAACATTTTTATGTTTGGAAATGAAATGTTCCAGTAGGAACAGGGGATGGCCATGGGCACCTGCTTCGCCCCCAGTTATGCGAATTTACATCTTGGCTGGTGGGAAGAGCGGGTAGGAGGAGGCCCCTTGCTGGAACATTGGACGGAAAATGTTTTAATTTGGGTGAGGTTCATTGATGATTCTTTTGTGTTGTGGCAGGGCACGGAAGCAAGTATAGATATATTCATCAATTACCTCAACCAAAACGATCTTAATTGGAAATGTGTAGGGCACCCTAGTAAAACCTCAATAGACTTCCTGGATGTTAGAATATTGGTAAGAGGGGACAAGCTGGAAACTACAATTTTCCGTAAACCCACAGCAGGGAACACGATTTTACATGCGGGGAGTTCCCACCCAACGCCACTCATCCAAAGTATTCCATTCAGTGAATTTTATAGGGCAAGGAGAGCATGTAGTACTCTAAAAGAGTATGGGACAGTGGAAAAAGAAATGACCAGTTGGTTCCTTCAAAGAGGGTATCCCCCAAAACCATACAAAAAGCCTAAGAGAAAGCTAAAAAATTAATCAGAGAGGAGAGAGAGTACTGTTTGAACCATCTAAAACAGAGGAAAAGAAAAAGCTCAGAGAAGGAATGAACACACATACGTTTATCACAACTTATAATGCGAAACACAAGGAAGTAAGATCTATTTTTAACAAGCATTTACAATGCAACGGTCTCGCCTTCGGAAAAGTTAGAGCTATTGGCACTGTAAATAACTATCTTTTTATTTATGTGTTGGTTTTGAAAACAGATAAATAAATGGCATTGTCATTTACAATCCCAATAGCTTAATCTCTCACAAATACAAGACCTATTGCATTTGCACCCACACACACAGAGCCAAACACACACACACAGAGCCACACACACACACACAGAGCCACACACACACACAGCCACACACACACACACACACAGAGCCACACACACAGAGCCACACGGGCTCAGAACTGAGGAAAACATACGTGTGGGAGCTGGCATCAGGTGGTACATTACCACATGCAGTTCCCTGACACACACCTTTTCCTTTGCACATTTTCTTAATGCTGTTAGCAGGAGAGACGTGTGTGGAAGAGTATTGGATTTTACCGGGGCACTCCAGCACCATGTAAAACTCGTAATCATGAGGGGGCAGAGGTACTGCCATGATTCAGAATGAAGGCCTTAACGTTTAGAGTTGTGTAACTAAAGGATAAATGGCACTGTATCAGCCCCTTTGAACCGCCGCTGTTGAGGAGCTCCGTGAAATGACATGCCCACGTGGCGACCGAGCTGACAGAATAAAAATCGGGTGAGCTCCTCGCCGCCCCAGCGCGAAATCGCAGAGGCCAGCAGCGACACAGCGCCTACCCTGGGGGGGGGTAACCTGCTTCGCCCTTCTTTAGGACTCCCAGCGAAACTCCCACCAGTAGCAACAGACAATGAGGGCCGGTCACGATGAGAACAGTAGGGCAGACGCAGAGGCGCAACTAGAGCCACATTTGGAGGGGGGCTAAGAAAACATTTCGGGGGGGTTGAATCTCTAAGCAGTGGGCAGAGTGGAGCTGCAGGGGCCTCATTAACAATCAAAGGGTCTTTGAAAGACCTGTGAAGTGCTCGGGTGCGGATGTGTGTGCGCCCGGTAAGCTGTTTCATTCCGGGCTGCCATACACAACCGGGGGGGGGGAGATTATTACTTTCTTCATGGTCCCACTAGATCCCTTATAGCATACGACCACCCCACTACTGCTCCCATAAGCACTCTCATGTAGGTTGGCATCATTGGTAACGAGACTCCCTCCGTTCTCCCACCACATACCATGTTCACCTCTTTATTCTCTCCCAACTCCTTCCCTGTTTGTTCCCTCAATAACCTGGCAACTACCCATCCCCTTTACCTGCCCTTTCCTCTCTCGACTGCCCAGGCTCTGAACCAGCTTATCTCTGGTCCATCCACTGCTTTCCCCAAAAGGACCCCTCACCTGCTCTCCCTCCTCGCGGCCCCCGGCCCCCTGGTTCTCCAGCATCTCGCAGAACTGGTCCAGGGTGACGGTGTCCTCGCCGCGACTCTGTTTTTTCTGCAGCCGTCGGAGAAGCACGTCATGATGCTGTGCTACCAGTGACTCCTGCGAAGCTTCTTGGCGCAGGCGGGCCGCAGCCTCCTGCAGCTGGGCAGGATCCAGCAGGAGACCGGCTGCTGGCAGCTCTCGGGGCCCCGGGTGCAAACGCCACCCTTGTGCTCGTGGGGTGAGCCTCCTCCTGTGTCACAGGAGCGCGGGGTGGGCTCCCGTCTGCTTCCTGTTTTCTCTGGCTCCTCCAATGGCAGCGCGGCGCTGGGTCCAATCCCAGAGCGGCGCTGATGATGACGTTGCAGGGGTGTCCCGGGCCGGCGGTGATCTCTTTGGGGCCAAAAACGAGGGGTAGGCTCCCTCGTGAGCGGCGATAATAAACAGCCGGGTGGGCACCCGCTGTAACTACGGCTGCAGTCGTAGGGTAGGCACCCGCGCAAATTAAATATTTAAATAATAAAACATGGGTAAAAGACGCAGGGTAGGCACCTGCTTTGGAATACTTCGCCAACTGCATAAAATCTTTAAATGGCTCCCACCTGAAGCCAGAAAGCCCCTGGTTCAGGGATTGATCGTCAGCAGGCTTGATTATGGAAATGCCTTGTTTGCCTCAAGAAATGAGAATCTGCTGACTAAACTACAAACCATCCAGAACGCGGCGGCGAGGCTAGTGCTGGGCTTGCCTCCTAGGTCTGCTTCTATACCCATTCTTAAAAAACTGCACTGGTTACCTGTGCGCCAAAGATGCCATTTTAAAATCTTGAGTTTAACTCACAAACTCCTTCATGGCATCGGCCCCTCTTATTTAGCAAATAAATTAGTGTGGTACACTCCGTCCAGAGCCCTTCGCTCTAGCTCAAAGTTCTTGCTGTCTCAGCCTAGAGTCCGGACGTCCAGAAACGGATGTCGATCCTTCTCATATGTGGCCCCCCAATTATGGAACAAGTTGCCTATTCATCTTCTGTCCCTCTCCAATCATCTGGAGTTTCGAAGGGGATTAAAGGCGTGGCTCTTTCCTGAATAAAGTTCCTTGTGATGTGTCCCCACTCTGGTAGGTCAATGCCTTTCTTCTGCAAAGCGCCTTGAGACCTCTTTTGGTGATAAGTGCGCTATATAAAAGCATTTGACATTTGACATTTGACAAATAAAACACGGGTAAAAGTCGCGGGGTAGGCACCCACACAAATTAAATAATTAAAGGAGCGGGGTGGCGTCCGTATCCATATCGCCTGTTGTCTGCTCACGCTGCCTGCACGCGCCAGTTGGCCCTCTGATTGGTTAATAAGGAACACCAATGGTAGTGTTTATTTGGTAGTTGTCAACCAATCAGAGAGCCGACTTGGGCGTGCAGGCAGCGTGATGGGGGCGTGTTTCGGAATGAGGACGTCAGAGAGAGAAAGGACCTAAAAAACACATCCCTGAATCCAAAAAAGACGGGGCTTAAATGGAAAGATGCCTCTCTTCTCCAATGGCTGACCTCCGTTTAGGAAACCAGCCAATGGAGAAGAGGGGCGGGTTTAAGCCCCATACTCTAAAACATAAAATCTCACCAGCGAGACTGCGCAAGCGCAGCCTACGCAGGCCGAGACCTAAAAAGCACTGGCACCTTATTAAAGGAGACCCTACATTAGGCCCTATTGTCAAGAAACATCCAGAGATCACATACAAGCAATTAAAATCATTAAAAGATCATATTGTCAAAAGCGAGTACCAAGAGAATACGGGTAAGCAAACTTGGTTGTTACAGAGAGAGGTCTTTAGGAAATGTTTAAAATGTGAAGCCTGTCAGCATGGGGAGAATCTTACAAGTTTGATAACAGCCTTTAATAAAACCATACAAATAAGAGGCTATTTAACATGTAAATCAAGCTTTATAGTATATATGCTGAAATGCCTGCGTTATAAAGTCTACATAGGAAGCAATACCTTACCGGAGCATAAGAGAATCCTGCAACACAGAAGAGCAATAATAAATAAAGATAGGAGCTATCTTATAGCCAGGCATCATCAAAGCAATCCAACCCTGATGCGGTACAGTTGTATAGCTGAGATCCCCCAAAAAAAGAGGGGAGGAAATAGAGAAAAAGAGCTGAGGAAGTTTGAAACTTATTTTATCCTTGAGTTTGCCAGCAAGGAGCCTAATGGATTAAATATTGATGAAGATTTGTTTACTTGCTTGTACTGAACACTGCTTTAAAGTTTGCACATTCAAGAAAACCATTTTTTTTAAATTTAAAGTTATTGAAATTTTAGGAGGAGGAGATAAGACACAAGCACTCTTTCACTTAGCACTTTATAGTCTATAAGCACTACCACTAGCACTTTAAATAAAAATAAAAGAAAGGGAAACAGTATATGAGTAGTAATATACTGGAAAAAAAACAAAAAAGCAAAATAAGGTCAGCACAGACACTTTAATAAGGATGATAGACATTGTAAACTTAGAATTTCTGGGTATAAAGAAGGCAGCCTAGCAATGTTAAGCACTCATGCACTTTGTACATAAAAGGGACCTTTCCATTGTTATTGTATCTTCTGTTTTTGAATTCATTGAGTAATTATAAATTAAGTTATTCAATTGAAGTTTTTTAGAAGATTTTATGCACTAGCATATAAAAAATGCCTGCATGTAATGCGATATAACCTGTTTCAAAGTGGCGCCCAAATTAACATGATGTTTCACCTTATTGTTCAATGGGATTTGTCCTCTGTCAGTGTCAATGTGTGTAATCACTATATGCATTTAAGGAATTTGAAAATGGGGCTCTGCATCGTGAACAAGGCTGCGTGTAGCAGCTGAAATGTGTAGATGCCATCACTATCAGAATAAAACCGAGTGAGAAAATCCCCCGGAGTGCTGGTGTATTTTTGCCGAAAAGAAGAAGTTTGTGTATACATATATATAATTCATGCATTGCATTGATATCGTATAATTTTCTCTTCCATATTGATGAAAGTAATACCTTACCCCTTACCTCTAGTTTGAGGAGGCTAATCTGGACAATATTCAATTCAGGATAAGTTAATTGGTTTAATCTAGTCCTTCCTGTTGGTCTCTCCGCTTGGACCATTATTGTTGCGTATCACATTTTATCCAGGTCCTTGGGGTTATTTTTTAGTTACCTCATTCATATGTTATGGTCTTGAAGATGTAGGGGTTAGACCCATCACTAGAAGTCAAACTGCGAATTCCTCTCCAAGGACACCATGCTAAGCCCCAAGCAGCATACCCATTCAGGTGCAGCACGATGTTCCCGGATGGTTAATCTGAGCTCAGCCAGCAAGTAAACCAGTTACCCAAAATGCAAATGTGAATTGGTCCCATTTCCCTGTATATACAATTAAAATCTCCTCACAAGTAATTGGAACCACAGAAGACAAATAAAGAAAAGAATCTGAGAAGTTAAATACAAAAATGCTCTAAGCCATGGGGCAGGGGCATTCTCCTTACTCCAGTCTCCTTTCTCCGTTGACTTTTTCTGTAGTAGCATTAAATCTAGAGATATTGATCTCAGAAGCAGCATTTAAGTATGCAATTGTCACGTTCCTTGTTGCTTAGTCTCGGGAGCCATAGAAGTATGTGAAATATTGGGGTCCTGGTACCTCTGCACCCACTCTACGCTCAATCACAGCAGCCCAGAAAATCCCTTTTTTCCAAGGTCAACTCGACGAATGGCTGAGCGTCAAGAAAAATAATTAATCAAAGTGATCTAATAGGGTTTGCATGTAAGGCCAGATCTTCCCAGATCTCTTTGAAGTATTTGACAGTTGATAACAGTCATTTCCTCTTCCTACTTGAATGGCAGTTTGGAAACCAGGGATCATTTCTAAGTTGATTTTCATCTTTCGTTGCCCAACTTGTCACAAACTGTGAAGATCAAAGGCAATACCTCTGACTCTACAATCATTCCATGTGGGGTGCCGCAAGGCTTCATCTTTGCCCCCAATCTTTTGAAATTATATGTTGAGCCAATTTGCGAAGTTGCCAACTTTATTCTACAATCTGTGTATTAAAGATACAAACGATATGATGAAAACGCCCTCATCTAAACCCTCATAAAATTGAAATCATTCTCTTATCACCAAAGTACAAGTAGAGGGTCCATCCTGAAACACTAAAACAATTGAATATTACAGAATTCTGTACATTGTTCACTGTAGCATGATTGCCATTGAGTAGGAAACTCCTCTTCGAAATTCTGCAACATCCAATCAACATTGGGTCAAATCCATGTACGGTATTCGCATCCAACCGTGGTTATTCAAGACAAAGGAGAGAAACTAGACAGCTTGTGCCTTCCTGCTCTCTGTTCGCTTGTGGTTGCCCACAGAAGCCAGTTATGAGTTGAAGCAAAGCGAGTGGTGAGCCAATCCAGAGTTGAGGATGATTTGCACGTAGGCGCAGACACATCTCAATGCTGATGGTGTTGTGGACAAGGGAATATAATCCATTGTGCCCTTGCTACTTTCCCTATTTTATTTAGAAATGCAGTTAGTAACCTCCTTTATACGTGTGAGTATAGAATGGTGTGTTCTCACCTCACGTGTGCTTTTATTGTAACGTCCAGTGCTCTATATTGATCACTCCTTTTTTCTTCTCCTTTGCTTAGCTTACTCTTAGGCTCTCCACAGTGTTTGAGTCCAGATGATCGTCCCTCAATTTAATGGGATCGAACCACCATAGACTTTGAAATTTTCATGTCCTTATTGCCATTACAAATTGTACAGGGTCATAATTAAAGTACTTGCCTGTGTCCCTCTTATAATCCATTTATTAATATAAATGCATCACGTTTTTTAAGTACCAGGCACGTTTTCCTCACTGACACTCTTGTATTGTTTATGTTTAATTAACTTGTTGAACCCATGTTAATGTTTTTCTATTATGTTATTAAAACGTGATTATACTAATATTTCTTCGTTTGATTCTGAACCAGGCACCTTCGATGTTTTGACCATATATATTTATCCAAGGTCCCTTGCGATTTCAAGGTTGTCCTTGTGTTTCTTTGACAATGTTTCTAGATAAAGCACCCGCATACTTCACAGTGATCGAGTGCTATATAAAGATGTTAGATAAATAAGCTCACTTCCTCCTTGCTTTACTTTTACCACATACAGGGGCTCCATCGGTTTTATGTTCTCTTAACTGAAATCCTTTAAATTTTCTCATCCAGCTATCTAGAATCTGCTCACTTCCTGTGATTTTCTAAAAATGAAGGAGAGTGGGGCTCTATTGTTTCCTTTAAATTCACATAGCTTTGCAAAGTTGCAGTCTTGTCCTCTCTCTTAATAAGATCGGGACCAAAGGCGAAGAATATTTGTCTCAGTCTGGTACAGGTCGCAGTTATACCGCTTTATTCCTCTGAGTGAGAAGAAAACAACACCAGCATGCTGCAGTCTTGGACTTTGATCTCTTCACTGGATCCACTCTGCAAGTAAATTACTTTTGTCAATGACAGTGGTTCTTTGATGTTCAGTATTTTGAAGGCCTGTGGGTCTGCCAGGTTAGTTGTCACTGACCTGGATTTATTTGACCTCTTCTGCGGGCGTTTGTTTTACTTGTGCTGGGAAGGCACCAAATCATGGTACAAAACTTCCTGGAAACGCAGTGCCACAAATTGTTGTTATTGTTTCACTTTAGAATTGTGTATGTTTATGGTGCCATTACATGTTTGACTTGCCATACCAATAACATCGTTTTCAATGCGTTGTGTGTTGCGGTAGCTTAAGTGGCTTCACGTGCCCCTTTTACCTTCACTTTCACTCACACATACACTTATGCTTACACGCACATTCACACACACATACACGCACACTCTGCCTACACATGCACAGACATTCACACACACACACTCTCTCTCACATAGTGCTTGAAATGTAAAAATAGAAGTGCAGGCACTAAGTACCAGAGTACTTGCTTGTTTCTGAGCAGTACCAGTACTCTCCAATTAAAGCTATTATGTCTCTGTTGAGAAGTGCAGGTACTCTCCTTCTCAAAATGAAAAGGTGCCGGGACTCAGTACTACACAGTGCTACTGGCACATTTAATGCACTGCTCCTACATAAACACGCTCAAAACGGAAACCACTCACAGAACATACATTTACATGCTTTTTTTTACTTATCTCAGCTGCCAGGGAATGTCATATTCCAGCTATTTGTACTCCTATTTTTTATTAAACTAATAGCGAATAAAGTAATAACTTTCACTATTAGTATAGTAAGAAATTGACACAAAACGAGGAATGAAGCCCCCACCGACGTCCGTAAAGAGGAGCTGCTTCCATTCCTGCCACTGATTTGCCAAGGCTGACGCTAGGGGTCACAAAGGCAGTGCCAGGGGTCACAAGGGGGCATGCCAGGCAGGGATCGCAGCAGTGAACTCTGGCGGCCCCTAAAGAACGTCCACGTGAGGCTGGAATTTGATCCTGGTTCTCCAGTTCCAAGGTGGGCTGGCCTGGCTGCTTGGCCACATCTCCTCCACATGTTTCCTAAATGAAAACTGTACCCCGGGACCACATTGAGTGGTGGCCCCTTCTGGGCGCTTGGTGTCTTTATCCATTCTTCAGCTCAGCATCAGCTCTCACTGCCTGACACGATGATTGCTCTGAGCCAGGTCCAGCCTCGACCTTCTGTGATGACATCACAGCACTCTTGCAGCTGTGTCCGGCACTAGTAGGCACCCTAAGTGAAAGAACACACATCATTTTCACTGCCAGACCCTTGTTTAAATGTACATGACAAGTCATAGCAAACAGGAATATCATGTGAAAACATACTCAGACTAAGGTAAAACGATGACATTGCCCAATGTGTGCCAGATTAGGGTAGGATACTGTGTTACGGCCAGAGCTGCTGATTTTGGAACTGGGGATTCTGGGTAAATCACTTAGGGCCTGATTACAAGTTTGGCGGCCCAGTAGCAGGCCGCCACTCCAGGACTGCCAAACCCATAGTAAGACTACCCGCCAGATTGGGATTTTTCTCCTGGTCTGGCGGCGGTCCTTTGGTGTTCCCACTGTGGTGCCTTGTAAAAAGGCACCACGATGAGAAAGCCAAAGCCCATTCCTGCACAGCATGGAGTGAAAAATCCATGCCGTGCAGGAAAAGCGGGTGCATGCAGACAGGAGGGCACACCATGTGCCCCCCTGCATGCATCCCATGGCCCTGAGGCAACAGGGGGCCCACCGCTGCACTTTTAATGGCAGGCTCACCGCCACTGAAAGTGAGGTGGTTAGAAAACTCCTAATATGCTCAGCAGTGTCGCAGTGACCACACCAAGCATATTGGGGCCTCTGAACGCTTTGCCACCACCGCAGGATCCATGATCCCTGGAGGTTAAGGCGGTCCTGTGGTGGTCTCACCGCCGTATTTGTAATACGGCAGGCGGACCACCAGTCTGGCGTTCCAGGGACCGTCACCATGGGTTTGGCAATCGATGGACCACCAAACTCCTAAACAGGCCCTTAATTTCCTCATGCCTAAAAACAAAAAAAGATTATGACCTTGTGTAATGTAACTAGTAAATCATGTAAAGCAATCCAATACCTACGTGTCGAGTATCTAAAACTGGAGAAAAACAAATTCTCTTCTGCCAAGCAGCTCTTAGGCTCAAAAACCCTAACTGTACACCTTACAGGTGTTACACTTTGAAAGGTAATAGGAATGCTTAATGTTCTATCACATTATAAATCTGCAAGCTTTATAGGGCTGGGTGCATTTAGTCAAATATCACAATTATTTCTGACTAGATGGTAGAGTTGGGTAAAGGGCAGTCTCGTACCTTGCACACTAGCGATTCACTGGCTCTCTGTCCTAGCACTACTGAATACACGTTGAAAAATCAGTACACAATAGTTTTGATTTATTAATACTTTGAAATAAAACAATTTTTTCAAGAATTTCACTGATGAATTCAAATTCATTTTACGCCTCCTTAAAAAAAAAGTTCCAGTGGAGACCTCAAGGAGTGATTAAATTCATGAAATTACTCGACTTCAAGTGCAAATTTGAATTTGTTGATTTTCAAGCCCTCTCCTGACCTTTCCATTTAAGCGCATCCTAGCTGAGCCAGATGAATATGCAAATTATAGTTCCTTTCTAGAGTATAAAGTATAAAGGTATATGTAGGCAGAAGGATGGGACCTCTCTTACCCAGGACTCCCTTTTTGTAAACTTAGCACAAGGCTGCATTATGTTTATGTTCTGTATTTACCTTCATGTGTCCTTTTTTGTACGACTCTTCAGTCACCAATACATTTTATTTTCTGAAACGAAACGTCTATTTAATAAATACACTACTGCAAGCTCGAACATTTCCTAACCTTATTTCGAAAATCACAGTAAAGAAATACTCAAAAGGGTTTGGTGGAGGCTCCTTTAGACGTTTGCCAGGTTTTTGAAAGTTCACTGTAACCTTTCACAAGCACTTGATTGGTTGGCCGCTCAAAGGACGTCAGATATTTGATAGCAAAGAAATAAATACGTCCTTGTGCGCGCGCCCTTGAATGCACTCCCCTGCCAGTCCCTCTTGTCCGCTCGCCCTTGAATGCACTCCCCTACCAGTCGCCTCTCGCTGCTCTTTGCCTGCGACATTCTTTCTCTCGGCCTTGTCTCTCCATACCAATGCAGCCCCCACCTTTTGTAATCCCTCTCACGTGCGTTCAGAAGCAAGGGCTTGAAGCAAGGACTTTATTCCCCCATGGAAACCAAGCCAGTGAGAAAATGACGACACGCTTATCTCACACTCTCTTTTACACACCATGGCTTCTTTTTTTCCGCCACAGTTTTGTTACTAATTTATTGTTCCTGATAACGGTTGCTAGCTGTCCCTCATGGGGAGGGAGACGCGTGTTATGTTTCAACGTGTTCCCTACTTCAAGTCCCATTCCTGTAGTCTAGTGCAGGCTAGTGCGGACAAATCGTTCTCTCATACTATGTTACATTTTCACAAGAGGATCTGTCTTGTTTGTTTCATTGAAAGACATTTTGGACACAACATCTTTCTTCACGGGCAGTAAATGCCAGTGCAGATTGTTGAGGCTTGAAATCTTACTCCTTTTGATCCCAGCTTGAAATTCTTACCCTATTGTCGTTTCCCTGCTTAATATTCCTGTGCTCTTTTCAGAAGCAATTCCTACATGAGAAATTAAACACACTGAGATACTCAATGCCATATAAAGTCTGCCAGAGTAATCAACTCTACCAAAATAGGCGGTAGATTACCGAAAATTCCAGTAGTCTACTGCAACAATATAGCTATCTGCTGAATATTTGACTGTTCAATATTACGTTTTAGGTTTCGCCTACACAAAGCGCTGTGCTTGAGAAATCTACTGTTTTAAAAAAAAATAAACTTTAAGGGAATTTACATCCGGCTCCTCTTTTTCCTGGCTTCTCATTCGATCCTCTGTGTCCCACTTACCTTTCCTCCATTTTTATTGGCTATAGCATATTTTCCTGCATTTACTAATGTTTGTTCCTCGTCTGCTTTTCTCTTCAGTTTCCAGCCACTGAAATACTGTTAACATCCGCTGTGGTGAAACTATAATTTCACAAAGTTTTGTCTTTTACTCATGCAGCATATTTATGTATTTTTATCAAACGGAGAGACAAAAAGGAGGAGGGTTTTTGTCAGAGGTCCAGCATACGTGCCTAATGTAACAGTTTCAAAAAACGGAGTATGCGGTTCCTAAAGAAACCAGAAGTGACTAGGAAGGATTGTGCAGGTGACTGTCTATCAGAACTGTCCTTTCAGATTTAGGGCCCTCACACACCCAGTCAGCTGGGTGTCATGCTTCATCATTGGGCATGCTCCTCGTCAGCGCTGCAATACCCGACTGGCACCCTCAGTGGGGGCTCTTTGGCGGAGATCTTTTAATCCTTGCTGTAAGGGTGAGTGCGTGTAAGGGGCCCTATAGTGTAGAAGTGTAGTGAGGTGTTGTGTGTAAAAAAGAAGGTAAAACAAGGAGAGGGAGGATCAGGGCAACTAATTTCATAATCCTGTCTCCCACCTTGGTTAAAAGAGAAGTGGTGGCGACTGTCTATAATAATGTTATAGTCAGTTGCTCAAAAAAATCATGTGGTCAACATGTTTCTTGCCTTGTATGTCCCATACGGGATCAATCAGCAATTCTTCAGGACCTTTAACTAGTAAATTGTTATGATCTACACTAACTGACTGATAGTGTGGTAAAGTAACCTGTATATCACCAGGGAAGGTAGGGCCTTAAATGTAAACGTGTCCAACTGTATGTGGCACCTTAAATCCCTACCTGAAGTTCACCCACACCATCTCTGGTACAAGCGTCCCGTTTCTAGACTTAAACATAAATTTGGGGGCAGGCGCACTGAGCACCACACTCTTCAAAAAGCCTACTGACTGTAATAGTCTTTTGCTTTTTAGTAGCCACCACCCCAGAGCTCTGAAACACAACCTATCTTTCGGACAATTTCTCCATATTAGAAGAAATTGCACTTCCATTGAGGACTATAAGGTAGAAGCCGCCAAACTAGCATCAGATCTACACCAACGAGAATACCCAAAACATACTGTATCAGTGGCAATGAAAAGAGCTAGAAATAACAATAGAGAGGTACTACTAGAGAAATCTGTAAGAACACCCACTGAAGCAATCACATGTGTAACCTCCTATACCCCAGCCTCAAACCAGATTAGAAAGATTATTCGCAAACACTGGGGCATTCTGAGCACAGGGGATCTGACACTACCTCCCCCAAGATTTGCTTTCAAGAGAACCAAGAATTTGAAGGACCTATTGATACACACCAGACCTAAATCTAAGACCATACCCAGTAAACGATGCTTATGGGGTTTACCCCTGTCACAATTCACTATCCGTGTGGGTCCTGTTCAGTTTCTCCTCAGACCGAACGCACCAAGGAGATAACCTTTGACAATAACTTTACATGGCAGATGCGGAAGCATACCAACTGCAACAAGGCCAACTGCATCTACCCACTATCCTGCCCATGTAACCTCACCTACGTGGGCATGACCACTAGACCAGTCAGGGTATGTGTAACTGAACAAAAGAGTAACATTAGGTGCCACAAAACAACAACTCCGCTCTACACCCATTTCTTGACATGCCAGCACACTTGTGATTCACTCAAATGGGTGATCCTGGAAGCACATGCGTCCATCACTCCAGCAGCGCTGTTCCAAATAGAACAACGCTGGGTCCATCGCCTTAACTCTGACACCAAGGGACTAAACAAGGAGATCGCCTGGAATACCCTGAATAACACCAACTTGGGAGTTGATAAACCATATCTCCTGAATCCTGCAGCATCCCACAGGATCGCTCCCATTGTTTCTCACCACACTTTTTTGATACCGAGCCACCCCTATTGGAGCCTTACCTACATTGGTTGCTTAGTAAACACTGAACAAACCATAGCCCTTCTGGATAGTGCAAGCGCCACACCTTAGGAGAACATACACCATTGTTAAGCACTCTATGCATATATGCCTCCACATGTCACAGTGACCTTCCACACACTCTGAGGACACATGAGTAAAGGTTTCTACACATCCAGCCCCATCTTTATGATGTCCAATAGTGTTCATACCATCATTACTGTGACATATATATATTTTTCAAACAACTGTGGTCACCACAGTGACCACAGTACAGAGACCACTATCACTTCGGGCCACACCACCCCAAGATGGCACTTGGTCTGGTACTTACGCCTGAAGACGGCGCATCGACTTTACGATCACCTCAAGAACTTGTGAGTAGAGAGCACTATCACTTCGGGCCACACCACCCTTAGATGGCACTTAGGTCTGGTACTTACGCCTAAAGGCGGCGCATTGACCATCCAATCACCCGAAGAACTCGTGAGTAGAGGCCTATAAATCGTGCCCTACTGTCTACAACTATCAATAATGATGTATTCATTTTTTTCAACAACTGTGAACAGCACCGTTGCTACAGACCAGAGAGCCTACCACTTCAATATGGCGCTTATGCCTTTGAGCTGCCTCAGACTTCAAAATGGCCACTATCCCCACCCGTCACAATGTCCGGAGGGCGACGCTCTTGCTTGAAGATCATGACGCGGTAATTTGATGCTTTTCGCCACTTCCGGGTACATTAACAGCCTATCCACGATGGGATAGTTACCATCCTGGATGCGGCAGATGGAGTCAGGTATACAAGCCGAGTGGGCGCAATGCCATTGTAAGTACTTCCCCCGTCTCTCTCTCTCTCCCCCCACATGATTGCTTGAGGTAAGATCCACCAACGATTCAGGAGGCTCTGGTGGGATAATCTTGAAGCTGAACAGTTTGGTTCCCTACGTTTTAGGGCATCGGTATATGTGTCTTCCTTTGGCCGGGTGCTGAGGTGTCGGCTTTTTGCTCGCAGTGGTGGCTGGAGTTTGGGACCGTGGGGGCGCGCACGATCCTACCAAATCCAGTGTCTTCCGGCCCACTCCTGTACATCACATTACGGGCACTCAGCTCCTGCTATCCCGCACCTGGTTTAGATGACGGAGTACGCCACTGTGGGCCACCATGCAATCTAGCTAACGCTATCAACGAAAGCTGGGTCCACCAGGCCCCAGGCTTCCTACCGTGAAACCTTTTTAAATTGTTGGACACTTTTACATTTAAGGCCCTACCTTCCCCCTCCCTCCCCGTCTCCCCCCCCTTTTTTGGATATTTCTTGCAGGACTTTGTGTAGTACGAACATGTTCACTTGATGCCGCAATCCCGAAGGGGCAAATCTTATACTTCATTTAGGTGAATGGCCACTTCTGCTACTCCGCTGCCCGCCCACACCAAATTTGGCTGTGCTTTTATTTTATTCTATCACATCTTTAAGCTCCACAACTATACTACACTTAGAACCTGAATTTCTTTGCATGTAAATAGTAACACAGTGTTGTGCAAGAAACTTATTAGAATACACGCAGACAAGTGGCGCTGTGACGATCCGATCAGGTTTGTCAGACCATTATTGACTACTGCTTTTATACACTTGTGCTCTCTCCTAGATTGTCTACTGCACCCAGGACACCGGGCACCACGGGTGCCATGAAGACTGGTAATATACAGGCTACTTTACCGCACTATCAGTCAGTTAGTTTAGATCATAACAATTTACTAGTTAAACATCCTAAAGAATTGCCGCTTGATCCTGTACGGGACATACAAGGCAAGAAACATGTTGACCACATGAGCTTTTTGAGCAACTGACTATAACATTATTATAGACAGTCACCACCACTTCTCTTTTAACCAAGGTGGGAGACAGGATTATTAAATTAGCTGCCCTGATCCTCCCTCTCCTTGTTTTAACTTCTTTTTCACACACAACACCTCACTACACTTCTACACTATAGGGCCCCTTACACGGACTCACCCTTATGGCAAGGATTAAAAGATCTCCGCCAAAGAGCCCCCACTGAGGGAGCTCGTCGGGAATTGCAGCGCCAACCGGACGAGGAGCATGCCCACTGATGAAGCATGACACCCAGCTGACTGGGTGTGTGAGGGCCCTAAATCCGAAAGGACGAATTCCCCATCCTTCTTCCTGATAGACAGTCACCTGCACAATCCTTCCTAGTCACTTCTGGTTTCTTTAGGAACTACATACTCCATTTTTATGAAGCATATTTACATAACAATGTATCACCAGAGAGATTAAGTGATTTGCATAGAATCACAGGATGTTGCAGAGCCGCCAAGACTCGAACTGGGATCCCCAGCTCTCGAGTCAGGGAGCTCTTTCCTTCTCCCAGAGATGACTGATGAAAACAGCTCTTTATTCATTACTGTTGTTTTACCAATGCTTGTTACTTTTAGGTCTCGCCTTCGAGACAGCGCAAGCTGTCTGGTTGCAAAAGACCTAAAGTGAATTTACAGTGGGTTTATAGCCAGCCATTGGTTGATTTTAGAGTCACTCTATTCGCTTGCTTCTTGTTCAATTGCTTGCCTTCCTCTTCTTGTGTTTGTAGCTCTCCTGGAGCATAGCCTCTTACCAACCTTTTGATTGGCTGACTTGTATCTTCCCACTGCTCAGTGCGTGTATTTTCCAGCTCTCTCCCCGTTATGGCTTCCCTCAGGCAAATACCAACCCAGGGGGGTTCCTCCACTTGAACGGAGGAGCGTCACCTCATAAGCCCCAGAGCTAAAAAATAAAATGGTAATAAAGTTAATTTATCACCGTTTTATTGTTCAAACATCCATCCTGAACTAAGTGTAAGGACAGGGCAAAGCCAGCGCTGCCGAGTGACAGCAGCAGAGAGCTATGCATTTTAAAATGAGCATGTCTCTTCGGCTGGCCATCTTGGGCCGGCCAGCCAGGCACGCGCATTTTAAAATTCTCTAACCCAGCAGTCTTAGACAGCTAGGTTAGAGAACTTGCAGGCCTCCAGTGCTCTTAGGAGCGCTGAAAGAGTCCTCTCTATCCAATCCTGGTGCTGCTTTCATGCTGTGAAATCAGCACCAGATTGGTAGTGTAGTTTCCTGCTTCCGGGGGTCCAGAAGACGCCAGAGGGAGGAAGACGTTTCACCGAGAGGAACGGAACAAGGTATGTTTCTTTTATTATTTTCTTCTCTTGTTGTGCACCAGCTCTACACTCTCGGTACATGCCAGCCGCCACTGTACCAACCCATCCCACCTCGTGTTGCTCTCTACCTTGTGTGCTGCTTTTCCAATCCTCCACCCACCGTCTCTGCCACACTTCTCCCTCTACTCCAGGGGTCAATTTTTTGAATTTTTTCACTTTGACGCTAAAAAAAAGTACTTTTTTATTTACCGATGCAAGTGACGTATACCTTCTTGGATCAGTAAATAAAAAAAGGAAAAGGCATCCAAGTAACTCTGTAGATATGCATATGTGTGGTGATGCTTGGGCGGTGCTTCAGAATGATGCAACCGGAAAGGCACTGTCCTTTGGCTGTGACTAATGAGGCGACCTGCTCTCCCTTCTCCGTCGGTTGATCTTTGTTGCTCCTCTAGGAATGTGGCCATTCTTCTTTATTATAACTTTTCCACATGCTGCACAGCAGCCAAGCTGCTCTACTACATAGCTTATAAACAAAGGCCAAGCCAAAACCTCTGGCTAGGCACTTATAAGGTCCCAAAGGCGAGACCTATTGGCTATGCCAATGCTTGTTCCTCTCTTGGATTTTCAGGCCCTTCTGATGTTGTTGGTTGGGCATCCTTTATGTCGGTCTAGTCTGATTAGAGTTCCATATGTGGCCCGTTTTCCTGCTCCCCTAGGTGTTGCCTATTATGTCCCTAGGAGTAGGTTGGGGGTGACTGAGGAAAGTGTGTGCTGCTTTCCTTTCATTTCTTGACTCTCCCGCTTCTGATGCTGCTTGGCTCTCTGACTCTGGTGCAGTGGTTGGAAGGAGGGCTGCATAAGCAATGTTCATTACGCTGCCCTGACTATGCCTGGCTGCAGCGTTCTGCATGGTCTGGAGTCTTCTGAGGAACTGGGTGGAGATGCCCGCGTAGAGATCATTACCATAGTCGAGGTGGCTGGTGACGAGGGCCTGAGTGACGGTCTTTCTGGTGTAAACTGGGATCCATCTGAAGATTCTGCGAAGTGTGTGGAAGCAGGAGGAGGCAAATGCGTTGTGTCATTTCATGGGCAGTTGTCTGTCGAGGATGATCCGTTGTTGTGTGCATGGTCTGTTTGTGTAGAAATAGGTCCAAGTTCGGCTGGCCACCAGCTTTGGTCCCAGACTGAGGTGTTTTTTCCCGAAGATCAGTACTTCTGTTATGTCGTAGTTCAGTCTGAGTCAGTTGTCTCCCATCCAGCTGGCTTCGTTGCTCATGGCGTTGGAGAAATTGATTCTGGCATTGGCGGGGTCCTCTGGGAGCAAGAGGACAAGTTGAGTGTTTTCTGCGTATTAGATTATGTTGAGGCAGTGGGGTCTGGCGATGTCTGTGAGGAGGGTCATATAGTTGTTGAACAGGGTGGGGCTAAGGGATGATACTTGGGGTACAGCGCATATGATGCCCTTGGGTGCGGAATTGAAGGGAGGCAGCCAGATGCTCTGTGTGCGTCCTACAAGAAAGGAGGAGCTCCACTTGAGGGTGTTTTGCTGTATAATAATGTTGTGGAGTCTGTTGATGAGGGTGGTGTGGTGACGATGTTGAATGCCACAGATAGGTCGAGGAGGATCAGGGCCACAGTTTCTCTCAAGTCGAGGAGAATTCTGATGTGGTCTGTGGCAGCAATCAGCATGTTCTCAGTGCTATGGTCAACCTGGAATCCTGATTGTGAGGCATCCAGTAGGTAGTTCTGTTCCAGATTAGCTGTTGGTAGATGGCTTTCTACAGTCCTTTGGCCGGGTAGGGGAGCAGGGAGCATGGTCGATAATTTTTGAGGTCACTGGGGTCGGCGGTGGGTTTCTTTAGGAGGGGTCTAACATCTGTGTGTTTCCATTTGATCGGGAGGATTGCTGTGGAGATGGAGGTGTTGAGTTCCGTGCTGATTGGGTTCGTAATGAGATTAAAGAGGTGGCGGGGTTGGGGTTGGTGGGAACCCCGGAGTGGATAGAAGACATGATGGCCCTGGTTCTCCTGGCGGTGAGTGGAGACCAAGTGGTGATAGTTTGGCTGGTGTTTGCTGGTTGGTTGAGGTCGTTGAGGTCGATGGTGTTCTCTGTGGCTGTTGGGTTGGAGAATTCCTTGGCTATTTTGAAGAGTTCCTTAGTATGGTTGGCCACGGTGTCGATGAGGGTGGTGATGACTGCTTTCTTGGCTTCCTTGATGTGGAAGTGATCGTTGCTGAGGGTTGTTTTGTGAGTGGCTCTGTTGTCTGGGGTTCTTTGTGATGCACCATCTTTTCCCTGGTTGGTAGCAGTTGCGCTTGGTGGCCAAGAGCTCTGGGGTGTACCAGCTGGCTTGTTTTGAGGTTTTGTTGGCTTTTGTAGACTTTAGTGGAGCGACTCTGTCGGCGCAGCTTGTGATCCAGGCAGAGAAGTTCTGGACGGCCTGGTCAAGGTCTGCTGAGGCTTCGGGTTGGGTGGTGAGGGCCTGAGTTCACTAAGTTTTGATAACCTTGCTCCAGCTATGGTGGGGGATGTGATGCTTAGTGATGGTGTGCTGGGTATCAGAGATGGTGACGTGTACAATGGCATGGTCTGTCCAGGTGAGTTCTGTAGTGTTGCTAAATTTAAGTCTGTCGCTGGAGGTAAAAATGGGGTCATGTGTGTATCCAGCCTTGTGAGTGGGTTTGGTGACCATTTGGGTGAGGCCAATTGTGTTCAGGTTCTTCAGGAGCGCGATGGAGTTGGTGTTGTTGGAGTCGTTGTTATGGAAATTGAGGTAGCTGAGTAAGACATAGTGGTGGGAGTCGATGGCTACAGGGACTATTAGCTTGGAGATGGCATCGGAGAAAGTTGGTTGGGGTCCCAGGGGTCTGTAGACGAGGGTGCGCCTTATCGTGGTCTTCGCATTTGTCTGTAGTTAGAAGTTGAGGTGTTCTCTGAGAGGCATGGGGTCATCATTGGTGATGATGAATCTGATGGTTCCTTGAAGAGGATGGCGATGCCTCTACTTTGTTTGTTGGTGCAGTCTTGGTGTATCATTTTGTAGCCTTCAGGAGTAGCAGTGGTGATGTCAGGGTTTGAGGAGAGGTTGAGCTACGTTTCAGTGATGAATGCAATGTCCGAGTAGAGGGTGTTGATGGTGGCCCAGATTTACGTTGCATGTTTGCAGATGGAGCTGGTGTTGAGTAGGATACATTGGAGTGGTTCCGGGTTATTCACGGTCTTCTGGGAGGGGGTGGCGCGGAATACTTCTTAGGTTGTGTTGCAGGAGAAATGGCAGCATAGGCAGATGAAAGGTCCTTAGTTTGATCGTGGTGCGGCGGAGAAGCAGCTGTTTTTTCTGTGTCAGGGGTACAGGAGTTCCTTGGTGGTGTATTGGTGGGTAGCAGGAGGGGCAAGGGTCCTGGTGCTAGGCACAGTCCAGTTGGCGACGAGTGTAGACGGCCTTACCGAGCCAGGGACGCAGCTGCGCAAGAGTGTCCATTTATAGTTCTGGGAGGTAGGAGGGGTTATCAGGGAGGTGGGATGGTGGGGCTCGAGAATGGCAAGAGCAGGAAAAACTGCAGTAGCAGAGTAGGGCGGTAACTGCAAGCGAGTAAACCGGGTGCGAATAGGGCAAAATAAAATAAAGATTATATGCACAAATGAAAGTAAAGATTAATTAAATTAAAATTAAGGTAAGGTGCACGAGTGGAACAGGTGAGGCCAGGGTACGTTGGAGGATGTCAAGCAGGTAGCGGTCACCAGGGACCAAACCAGTGTCTTCTGGTTGAGGGCGATGTGCGGACTGCGGGGCGGTCAAGGCTGGCGGCAGGAGTGGCTGGAGAGCGGCGCACTGGACCAGGACCACTAAATACCACTAGTGGATTGCAGCACTTATTGTGCCATCCACTACAGTGGCAGTGTAAACATGCTTCAGACCTACCATTGTAGCATTACTGTAACAGTGCAAAAAATGCACTGCGACCTGTCAAAATAAACCTCTTTTGACAAGTAAAAACCTCCCTTTTACATATAAATAGGCTATGGGGTTTTAGGTTTAAACCTATAATAACTGATAAAACCCCACTGAAAGAAAAATAGCCCTCACTGGTGAAAACATATAAACACTGAAAAAACACCTGCACAGCCACAAACTAAATGCCATTCAAAGAAAGGAAAAAGAAAGTGAAAGAGTCATTTTGTTCTTTCTGAAGGGGTCAATAAAATGTAACTTTGTTATACAAGCTAGCAGTAAGAAAGACTGGCTAACATTATTCTGCTTGAGTTTTGTTCTTTAGGGATGCCACTAAAATATTGTTTCTTCTTCCTTTTACTTTTTTCAGTTTTATGGCCTTTGGTCTAAAGATGCAGGGTTTAGTTTCACGTTTTAGGTTTAGTTTAATTATTTTATAAACTGTAGAGAATCAGGACATATCAAACTAACATTTGATATTTTGGCTGCATTATATTCTTTCACTGATAGGTAAAATGGCTAGTTTCATAAAAATCTTTCCTAATATGTGTCATCACATTTGCCCACAGAGAATGGGTAAAAACCCTTAATACATCAGACCATAGTTTCTAGTAGGTCACTATTGATAGTAGGTGAATTGCCAACACCTCAGGCTTTAAACATTAAATGAAAGGTATAGTGACAAGCATATATATCACCAAGCATCTGGGATAGGGTGAAAACCTGACACCAGACTTTTGGAAAACATGGAACGCAGTGTCACTTGTTTTGCTCTGCAAAAAAGGTTCTTTCCAAGTTCAACAAAGATTGGAGTGATATTGTTTGTATTTGTAGTGATTCAGCCACGTATATAAAAAACTTGTGTGATTACCTGTCAAAATTGATACCCGAGCTGAAGTGATTCCCTGTAGGAGATCCTTGCCACTTGTTAGATGGTATGCTGAAAGCATCTTTACAATCTACAGAGTTAATGAGGGATGCTATTGACTTTGTAGTCCATTCTGGTGCACTGTTTTCTTATGCCCAGGAACTAAAACGCAAATATTTATAATTTCGTGCTTTATGTGGCATCAAAGAATGAGTCATCCCAACTGTGCCCCTTAGCTGACGGTTCTCAGCCCAAGGGGCTATGAATGCTGAGAGGGCCTTTTCACAGAAGTTTACATGGGAAGGAATGCGCGAGCGCACATGACCAAAGACTCACTGAAGAAGTTTTGTATGGTGTACTACAATAAGTTTAATTGGCAAAAATCTCTTTGGACCTCATATACACTATACGTACACTGTCTATATACCATGTCCTTTCAGTGCAGAAAGCAAGCAAAGATAAAAGAAAAATGTTTCATAAACACCGGAAAAACACTTTTTCTGTTGTTTTTAGTGGCGTGAAAATGTGTAACCACTGATAACAACTGTTTTTTAAAATATTGAAAACACTGAAAAAACCCCACCAGAATTTACCAAAAATAGAAACTGAAAACAGGACAGCCTACATATAAATAAGTCACCCCTAAGTAAGCCTTGTAACCCAACAGGTAGTGTGTGGAATACTTAAAAGTGGGACACGTAGAAAATTAAAATTACCATGTCCCTACATTAGCAAAGTCTAAAAAGTTATTTTAGCTGTGAAGGTCCAGCTGTCCTAGGTAGAAAACCAGAGTGCACATTAAAGTACTAATACTGTATTATGGGAATAGGACCAGCTAGAAAAAGTAACATTTATTAATAATCCAATACAATAGTGAAATCAGATTTTAATTAAAAGTAGCTTTTAGAAAGTTATTTTTTCCAAGCTGAAGATCCTGGGTGATATTTTAATTGACTCTCTAGCTTCTACCTGCCACTACTTAGCTTTGAATAGGTGTGAATAGGTGTGAAATGCCCCCCCAGGAGCAAACAATAGCCTGGCCTGAATGAACAGAGACAACTTCTCTGAACCCTATAGAATAGGCAGGTTGGGGACTGTGGGCATCCTTTTTGAGACTACAGTGTCACACCTTGCTTGAGTGTCAAATCCTGCTTGACAGGTCTGCTTGGTTTATCCTTGGGGCACACTTGAAAGCGGAGAGGATAGGATGCCAAGACCATTCTTCTGGATCCACTGTCTGGTTGCTGTAAGGCTCTGGTTTTGTCCTAACAAACATCTGTTTCTGGGTTTATTGTGGGTACAGTGGCTGCCTCCAACTGGATTTTAGTGTGAGATGTGGGAGGGCACTAGGATTACCATAGTACACTCCCCACATACAACCCCAGCCCTCAGACCCCAAGTTTAGTGTGACCGAAGAATTTCACCATCTTGAAAATGCCCCAAAAAGGTAGTGTTGGCCCCAGGGACATTTATCCCATTGGTTAAGGCGTCCCAAGGAATCATTCTCACTCGCAAGCTAGTGCTAGGCATAAATGTGACCTCTCCACCTTTGTGCTTCGCTCTTACCGCCAGCAGCTGACCTTTCTTGTGGCTTCTGTTACTGCTCGCGGAACCCGCTTCGCGGGTCCCGCTTCGTGTGGGAACTTTACAACATTACTTTCAGACGTTTGGTTGAGGATTTAAGAACGCTACGCCCGCGGTGGTAGCTGTGGGCATTTTGACTCTGCAGGGCTGCGAGCGAGCGTGGGCGCAGGACTACTAGTCCCAGGAGCTCCCGCCAGCCTCAATTATCAACAGCTGAGCCGCTCTCCCTGCAGGCTCCTCCCTACCTGACAGAACTTAAAACCCTGTTTATCCGGAATATCGCTGGGATACCTTTGTGCTTCGCTCTTACCGCCAGCAGCTGACCTTTCTTGTGGCTTCTGTTACTGCTCGCGGAACCCGCTTCGCGGGTCCCGCTTCGTGTGGGAACTTTACAACATTACTTTCAGACGTTTGGTTGAGGATTTAAGAACGCTACGCCCGCGGTGGTAGCTGTGGGCGTTTTGTCTCTGCAGGGCTGCGAGCGAGCGTGGGCGCAGGACTACTAGTCCCAGGAGCGCCCGCCAGCCTCAATTATCAACAGCTGAGCCGCTCTCCCTGCAGGCTCCTCCCTACCTGACAGAACTTAAAACCCTGTTTATCCGGAATATCGCTGGGATACCTTTGTGCTTTGCTCTTACCGCCAGCAGCTGACCTTTCTTGTGGCTTCTGTTACTGCTCGCGGAACCCGCTTCGTGTGGGAACTTTACAACATTACTTTCAGACGTTTGGTTGAGGATTTAAGAACGCTACGCCCGCGGTGGTATCTGTGGGCGTTTTGACTCTGCAGGGCTGCGAGCGAGCGTGGGCGCAGGACTACTAGTCCCAGGAGCGCCCGCCAGCCTCAATTATCAACAGCTGAGCCGCTCTCCCTGCAGGCTCCTCCCTACCTGACAGAACTTAAAACCCTGTTTATCCGGAATATCGCTGGGATACCTTTGTGCTTCGCTCTTACCGCCAGCAGCTGACCTTTCTTGTGGCTTCTGTTACTGCTCGCGGAACCCGCTTTGCGGGTCCCGCTTCGTGTGGGAACTTTACAACATTACTTCCAGACGTTTGGTTGGGGATTTAAGAACGCTACGCCCGCGGTGGTAGCTGTGGGCGTTTTGACTCTGCGGGGCTGCGAGCGAGCGTGGGCGCAGGACTACTAGTCCCAGGAGCGCCCGCCAGCCTCAATTATCAACCGCTGAGCCGCTCTCCCTGCAGGCTCCTCCCTACCTGACAGAACTTAAAACCCTGTTTATCCGGAATATTGCTGGGATACCTTTGTGCTTCGCTCTTACCGCCAGCAGCTGACCTTTCTTGTGGCTTCTGTTACTGCTCGCGGAACCCGCTTCGCGGGTCCCGCTTCGTGTGGGAACTTTACAACATTACTTTCAGACGTTTGGTTGAGGATTTAAGAACGCTACGCCCGCGGTGGTAGCTGTGGGTGTTTTGACTCTGCAGGGCTGCGAGCGAGCGTGGGCGCAGGACTACTAGTCCCAGGAGCGCCCGCCAGCCTCAATTATCAACAGCTGAGCCGCTCTCCCTGCAGGCTCCTCCCTACCTGACAGAACTTAAAACCCTGTTTATCCGGAATATCGCTGGGATACCTTTGTGCTTCGCTCTTACCGCCAGCAGCTGACATTTCTTTTGGCTTCTGTTACTGCTCGCGGAACCCGCTTCGCGGGTCCCGCTTCGTGTGGGAACTTTACAACATTACTTTCAGACGTTTGGTTGAGGATTTAATAACGCTACGCCCGCGGTGGTAGCTGTGGGCGTTTTGACTCTGCAGGGCTGCGAGCGAGCGTGGGCGCAGGACTACTAGTCCCAGGAGCGCCCGCCAGCCTCAATTATCAACAGCTGAGCCGCTCTCCCTGCAGGCTCCTCCCTACCTGACAGAACTTAAAACCCTGTTTATCCGGAATATCGCTGGGATACCTTTGTGCTTCGCTCTTACCGCCAGCAGCTGACCTTTCTTGTGGCTTCTGTTACTGCTCGCGGAACCCGCTTCGCGGGTCCCGCTTCGTGTGGGAACTTTACAACATTACTTTCAGACGTTTGGTTGAGGATTTAAGAACGCTACGCCCGCGGTGGTAGCTGTGGGCGTTTTGACTCTGCAGGGCTGCGAGCGAGCGTGGGCGCAGGACTACTAGTCCCAGGAGCGCCCGCCAGCCTCAATTATCAACAGCTGAGCCGCTCTCCCTGCAGGCTCCTCCCTTCTCACACTGACTCAATAAAGTTAACAGACCAGTCCCGCTGCGCGGGAGCGACCGGGAGAGGCCCGGGACAAGGGCGGGACCGTCTGTGGCCGTCCGGGGCCGAAGGAGGCCGGGCTGGGCCACCCCCCTAAATAGTTCGGTTTTACAGTATTTTATATTATATATATAATATTTATGTTTTACACTTTGGGCTCATACTTACTATTTATTAGTGTTTATCTCTGAAATCATTGTATGGGAAAGATTATTGTACTGAATTGTTTACTGAATATAGTAACCTGGTTTGCTTTTTCCGACCATATTTCCTCCCCTTTTTATCTTTTTTTTAATTATATATATATATATTTTTTTTTCATTTTTCCGTACTAATAACCAGGGATGTCTAGTCCTATTTCTAACTCCCTCTCTAATTCTCTCCCTAATTGTGTAGGTGTATCTATACTCGGCCCCCTCGATAAGTATTTTGTTAGAGCTACCAAAGACATTGATAGAGAGTTAACTCTAGCTGAGAGGAGGGCCGAGCGTCGTCTCTCAATTGAGCTGCTTAAGAGACAGGCACCTCCCATTCATGAGAAGGTTGCTATGAGTACTTTGATACATGATAGCACGCATATTGAGACGGATGCGGAATTATTTAATACAGATAATATTCCCTTAATTTTTCAGGTTAGTCCGCCACCATTGGAGGTTTTGGATATAGCTGTGGAAGGTGAAGCTAATCCGCCCACGACTGCATCCAATAATCTTATCGATCTTAATACCCCTTTATCTCTAAACCCTGTCCCCCACTCTAATAGCATTACTTTACCTCCACCTCTGAAGATCCAAACCGAGGTAGTCACATTGCTTGAATCTCAATCTACGGTTAAAATTATTAGAATACGTGACATAAGTATAGGGAGCAGAGGAGTTGTACGCTCCCCAGTTAGGAAGAGAAGGAGGAAGGGCGATCAAAAAAATAAGGTTGGTAACCTATGGAAGGCGCCCCTTTTGGATGTTTCCAAACAAACTCCATTAGATGTAGTGGGGAAAGAGGTAAATGTTGGTAAATTTACACAAGATGAGGGGTTTTTGGGTGCGGTTGAAAGTCTCCTGAAATCTCTCATTCTCCCACTTACCGAGAGGCTTAAAAGATTGGATGAAAAATTGGAACGGCTCCTTCCGGTCTCTACCCCGTTAGTGATTTCAAAATCAATTATTCCAGCTATCCCAAATGAAACTTTAAAATCAGTTACTCCAGCTATCCCAAATGAAATTAGACCCACAATTAAACAACCGATAACAAATCAATATAGGCAATATCCATCTACTGTTAGATCTGATAAACTACCTACTGATGGGAATCCTAGCAAATCAGTGGGCATATCAGATACTACAGTTACAAAAGATATAAATAAAGAAAAGACTCGATTAGCGATCCCTAAGCCTGACTATATAAATAAATTACCCTCTACCCAATTAAATCCTTTAAATAGAGGAAAATCTAATGCTAAAAATATAGTAAATTTGCCCCCGGACTCATCCAATTTTGTCATTATCCTAACAGGTGTCCCTGTCGTACAAGAGGGAAATGTGGAAACAAATAACAGCCTGAAAAACAAAGTCATTCATTGGCTGCGTCTCAACAGACCATTACCCTCATACTTGAATGGAGACATCGTCTCAGTGAGAAGATGTTACTGGGTGGGCTTACGCCCTAAAGATATAGAAGGTGACTTAGTTATTGTAAATTTCCGGGACCATAGGGTTGTCACTTATATTAGTGACTGGTTTCCGGGTAGAAGTGATGGAGGAGTTTCATCTCGAAACTTGACATACTTTTACCCGGAAAACATGATGATTCCCTCGAATAAATCTCAGATGAGGTATGGCTTGAACATCCCTTATCATCAGAAGAAACTTATGAATTTGGCTATCCCTACCCATTCTAATAGAAATGTTAACTTTTTTCCATCACCCAATTATCAAAATAGATATTCTATTGCAGATAACTACCCTCTTACAGACCCAAAGGAATTCTGGAATATTCCTTTATCTAATATGTTTTACCCCTTAACCTCTATGGATGTAAATGATTGACTGAATCTAACTCCCCTACAAAGAAGATCCGATTGGGATAAGTTGTCTACATCTTCCCTACAGGTTGAGGAGGTTATGTTTACCTCGGTATCTCACTATGAATTTAGTCAGTGGGATAATCTGAAGATCAGAATTGATAATGAAAATGAACTAGAAGATCTTAGGTCTAGTAATATATTCCAACATCTTCACGAGCAACATATTAACTCTGTAGTTAATTGTGGAGAAAGGGATGAGGTTATTTATGTGAACATGGGTTCTATGGGTAAAGACAATCTTACCTCTGATTTGGACTATTGGTGTGGAGATAATCCCTGTATAACTAGTGATATAAATCCCCTCTATCCCGAAGTAGTAACTAAAGGTATAGAAATAGGATCAGGTGGATCTAACTTAACCCAGTCTAAAGGGAAACTTTTACAGGGAAAAATGGGTAATTGGGCAGAGAAAAGCTGCTTTCGTCTAATCTCCTGGAATATAGCTGGCCTTGGGCGGAGATTAGGTGATCCTGCCTGGCTAGACTATATCGAATCTTTTGATATTGCCTGCCTCCAGGAGACATGGAGTACTGTGGATCAGAGTTTGGATGGCTTCCAAATGTTTAATGTTTGTGCAATACCATCACAAGCTGGGAGAGCAAATGGTGGACTTGTTACAGCTATTTCTGTAAAACACAATTCAATACATGTGTCTCGAGTGGTGGAATCACATTGGTATCAACTGCTTATGATTGAGGATTTATTCCCAGTAACCATTCTCCTTATAAATTGGTATTACAATGTTTTTGATTCCCAAGTAATTGTGGTTATTGAAAATCTGCAGGAAGAAATTACTAAGGTAACAAATAGGGTTTTCCCCCTTTTTATTATATGGTTAGGTGATTTTAATTGTGAGCTATGTAAATACAGTGGATCTAGAGTATGTGGTCTAAAGGATCTAACAGATCAACCTATGGCTCATTTTACTCACTCAAAACAGGGGGAGGCTCTAAATAGTATTATAATGAATAATGATCTGTGTATTTTGGATATGCCTAGTTTCTCTGGAGCACAGAATATACCTACTTTCCAAGGTACTGGGGGCAGAATGAGTATAATTGATTTTGCCATAGTATCTAAGGGTTTCTATCATTTTCTAAAAGACTTTAAAATTGAGGCGAACCCTGTTAGCGATCACAATCCCTTGATTTTGTGCTTTAACCTGGTTTCAAAAAAACCACAAATTATGGAACAACCAATAGTATATAGCCAAAATCAGGGTGTGTCTATGAGGTGGGAGAAAGTACAAACATGCACAAGATCCTGAGCTGGAAAAAGTTCAAATGAGTTCGAGATATCAAGTCCCAATATTTTAGGTGCTCCTCATTTTATTCTTCATGAAAAGATTTTTCTTTCATTCAATTGATAGAGTCCAATCTTCATATATTAACAAGAGAAAAACCACAACCACCGCCAACACGTGTTTCGTCTAGGTCGTTAAGACCACTAGACTTCGTCAGGGCTGTAAATACAATATTATAAAAAATAATCACAGTCATGTTCTAATTAACAGACAATATTATAGGTAGAACGAAAAACTTATCCTATTTACAATTATGTAATACAAGGTGGCAAAACATACCAAGGTACCAATGTACATGTTGTTATTAACCTTGGCACACACAATTAAAAGTATTTCCATTAACATGTCATCCACAATGAGTGGGATACACTGTGATATACAGACAGAAAAGTAATCCAATCACCAAAACACCAGTGATACTCAGAGTATAGCGGAATAAAGAAGTAAAGAATGAAAAAAAAGATGATATTAGTTGAGAATGGTAACCACCACAAGAGAACCTAATCAAAAATAATATCTAAAGGTATAGAACAACACATTGCACCCTTAACGGTGCTAGAGACTAACCATAAGGCCACAAGTGCCTCCCAACCAACATGCGAGAAAAAAATCAAGTAATAGCTCACCAAAATTTATCAATTGCAAGCTTCCAATGGGTAAGCGTGGGCGTATTTGTTCAGGCAGAAAAATCTATAATAAACATGGGACACAGTGAGCCAATCCATGCCCAATCGTCCAACCCGCCCCTGTTAAGCTAATAACAATTGCTTTAAGCGGTCAAAGTAATGACCAATATAAACACTCACTATTAAGTTTCCAAATGTGAAGCGTCTAGCACAAGGCATTTATCCCGGGTAAAGGACAGTCAGTCCTAAAGTCATAAACACGTATCCATCCAATCCGAAGCTCCCAATAGATCCTGTTAGGTACATCAAAGTCGATATCAGAAGTATAAAGTCGACAAGCATGTGGTCGGTACATATAGTCACAGGTAGGTTTGACCCCTTAACATCATTAAAATACCCCGTAAGGCCATTCTCCTTTGCAGCCCATTGTTAGGGTCCAGACACACACACACCATTGATCCAAATAATGTCCCAAAGTCACCGCCTGCACGCATCGGGTTCTTCTGTCTGTATATCACAGTGTATCCCACTCATTGTGGATGACATGTTAATGGAAATACTTTTAATTGTGTGTGCCAAGGTTAATAACAACATGTACATTGGTACCTTGGTATGTTTTGCCACCTTGTATTACATAATTGTAAATAGGATAAGTTTTTCGTTCTACCTATAATATTGTCTGTTAATTAGAACATGACTGTGATTATTTTTTATAATATTGTATTTACAGCCCTGACGAAGTCTAGTGGTCTTAACGACCTAGACGAAACACGTGTTGGCGGTGGTTGTGGTTTTTCTCTTGTTAATATATGAAGATTGGACTCTATCAATTGAATGAAAGAAAAATCTTTTCATGAAGAATAAAATGAGGAGCACCTAAAATATTGGGACTTGATATCTCGAACTCATTTGAACTTTTTCCAGCTCAGGATCTTGTGCATGTTTGTATTGGTTAACTGTGGCCCCTCGGTGTCGCAGGTTTTGATTCTGGTGGGGTGACCAGAATCTGATCCTTGGAGCTTACTAAATATTGTGATTGTACTTATTTTTCTTTCCCAGCGCATGTTATCCCCTGTTCATCCCTTATTTTGCTGTTGCTGTTTTGTTTAACTTGGGGTTGCTGCAGGGAAGGATTTTTTGTGGGCATCAGTGCCTTTAAGATATTGAAAATGTGTTCTCGTATTGATCGGAGCAAGGTGGCAAGTGATCTTTTCCTGAGTTTGAATGCAGGGACCTCTGTGAATAAGGCAGTAGCTCTGGGTACATCTAGACCTAATGATGGTCTGAAATCCAAATTTGTTAGGTTAGAACGCTTGAAAAAGCAAGAAATTAGCAAATGGTGGGACGGAGCAACACTGAAGGAATACCAGAGGTTAGATAGGGTCCCACGTGGTTTAAGATCTCAACTGTTTCCTACTTATGACGACCTTGAGGAAGACCTTCTCCTCATTTGGGAAAAGGAACTCACTGGAAACTCTATGAGGTTGATGAACTTATTGATTGAGAACTGTGAGAGGAAGGTAACCAAAATTGTCCAGGAAGTGGACACTTTAGAAAAAGAAATAGCTGATTTACAGAAAGCGGAAGGTACAAAGAAAAATTATGACATCTTGAATGACATCCTAATTAAATATGAGGATGAGATCAAACAGAGGAAGGCACGGAAATTAAAACGGGACGAACAGGATTATACTATGGGCAGGGTTTTTACTTTCGCCAAGAGATTCGACAACTTAATTACAAGTGATTCCCTTAATAGGAACAGAAATACGGTGTCAACAAGTAGTATAAACACTATATCATCTAGTAGTGTATCTGTTAGTGGGGATGAGGGAACTAGCAATACTAACACTGAACAGGCCAATGTAGTACCAGCTCCCGCCTCTTCCTCTTCTTCTTTTTTAAAGGAGGTCCAACGCATAAAAATAGGCAATTCGAGACAGCGGGACCCAAGGGGAGAAGGGACGGCAAGCCCAAGAGAGGTAAAAGGGGCGGTCGGAAATTCAGATACAAGAACCCATTACCAGACCAGGTCATGGCAGGCCAATCAGAGGAGGTAGATGGCACTAATGATATCCAGATAATGAACCTGACGGACAGAGATTTTTGTCAAGATACTCTAAGTGTATTGAAAAAGGGGTTGAACTTTTGTCCGACTGGTATCTGTGACATGACTAATGTTAAAATTGACATGTACAAATTTGTAAGGCAACTGAAGATTAAAAAGTATTTTGCAGCAACTGGTGTGGAGACGAATCAATCTTCCAAACATGTGTGGGGGAACGTTACAATTCAGGATGTGGAGGCAACTAAACTGTTACTTTCCATCACAGAAAATGATAATGATCCACTTACCTTACAGCGTTTATTGCAAGAATTGGACTACTGTACCAACTACAGTGAGGATAGCGGTTTGAAAAGTAAATCAAAATGGACCCCCAGATTGGCCAGCAACAATAACATCGATGCTTTTTTAAAAATCATAATGCAGGAACTAAATTTATTAGAAAAGAGGATTAAGACATCTAAAACCCCCCCGTGTCGGTTTAATCTCACACAGGGTGAAAAAACAGCTTTAAAGACACTGGCTGGGGATCCCTCCCTTGTAGTTAAAGAAGCAGACAAGGGGGGGAATGTGGTAATAATGCACAGAACCAATTATGATAACGAGATTATGAGCCAACTTAACAACCAAGCATGTTACATTGAACTTCCTTCTAACCCTATTTTTGGAATAGTGGCAAAAATTAATGAGTTTCTGAAAACTTGTCATCTTGAAACCATCCTTTCAGATAAAGAATACAAATACCTACTTGTGGATCGTCCTCGCTTCCCATGCCTATATACCTTGCCAAAGGTTCATAAGGACAGCACTTGTCCGCCTGGTCGGCCAATAGTGTCTGGCATTGGGGGGCCTACCGAGAAATTGTCGGAATTTGTTGACATCTTCTTACGTCCCTATGTCACCAGCCTTGCCTCATACATTAAGGATACCAAGGACGTACTTAACGTCTTTAATGATTTTAACTGGGAGCCGGAAATGATAATGGTCACCATGGACGTTTCCCAGTTATATACTAATATCACACATGACAAAGGTATCTTGGGTTTGGAATATTTTTTATTCAAGAGGCCGATAGAATTGTTGGACCACACTAATATGCTTCTAGCTATGTCTAAGATCATTTTGGAAAATAATGTCTTCTTGTTTAAGAACACTTGGTACCGCCAGAGATGCGGAGTAGCCATGGGTTCCAGATTTGCACCGTCCTTTGCCTGCCTCTATATGGGGTGGATGGAGGCGCAGCATATCTGGGGCCCTGGTGGTACAGAATGGCATGATTGTATCAATTACTACGGCAGGTATATTGATGACCTGTTGTTCATCTGGACGGGTACCGAAACTCAACTTTTGAATTTCTTTGAGTACATGAACAAAAATGTATTTAATATGACTTTTACTATGAATTACAGTCGCACGGAAATAACTTTTTTAGATCTAAAATTTTATGTGCAAAATGGCAAACTGTGTAGCACACTGTTCAGAAAAGAGACCGCGTGTAACGCTGTATTACACGGGAATAGTGCGCATCCTAAATCGCAGGTGAATTCTTTTCCTTTTGGCGAGTTCTACCGAGCTCGCAGGAATTGTAGTGAAGAGATTGACTTCACCATATGTGCAAATGATATAGAGAACAGATTCCTATCCAGGGGTTACAGTAGGGGTGTCATCAGTAGAGCCAAGAACAGGGCATTTAAACTTAAACGTGACACAACATTACAAACTAAACCGAAAAATACTGTGACTAAGCAACTGGTGAGATTTGTGACCAGTTACAACTTATGGTCAACTAATATCTAGGGTATTTTAAAGAAATACTGGTTTATGCTCACTGCAGATCCGGTTTTAAAAGATCATATTTTGCCACATCCATCTATGACTTTTCGGAGAGGGGTCACGATTGGAAATATGATTAGTCCCAGTTAACCCACGATTGCGCGTAAAACATCTTGGCTGCACTCTCACAATAAGGGCTCTTATAGATGTGGGAATTGCAGTATGTGCAGAATGTCAATACATGGGAATAAATATTTTAATTACAATGACTCGGGTACGTATCACATCAAAACCCACATTGACTGCACTACCACATACGTAATATATGCTATTCTCTGTAAATGTGGTAAAGTCTATATTGGGAGTACCATCAGAAAACTGAAAGATCGTGTCAGTGAACACTTCAGGGGTCTTAAAAATAGGGACAACAGAGTCCCAATAGCCGCGCATGCCATGGACTGCCCAGCCCAAACTGAACATCTGACTATGTCCTTCCATGGTATAGAGATGATGCCTACTGATATTAGGGGTGGAAATCGCGAGCTTAGGTTACGCCAGCAGGAAGCGCGTTGGATAATGCGGGTTCATGCAGTGGAGCGGGGCTTGAACTTTGATGATGAGTTACAATTCTTTCTGGTATAGCGTCATAGCTAACCAATATGGTCCCGTGTGTTCCCGAATTATGATGACCTCTCCGTTTTGTATGTATGTGTATATATATATATTTTTTGTAACTATTTGCTTCTGTAATGTGTACAGGTTACATTGCTGTAAATGAGTGTACAATTTTACTTGATTGTGTGCTACCCTTTTTAAATTGTTCCCTAGTTACACTTATTTGATTGTCTTGTGACACATAGTTCGGTTTGGTTTCATGACCTTTCCGCTTTCCCTCTATGGAGGTTTATAACATGATCTCTGCCTTTTACTTTATTTTTCTTTACTATTTCTATTTAATTCCTCTGTTGACATTCTCCTTTTCTGTTTGGGGTTTCCCGCTGACTTGGGATAATTTGGCTAACTATGCACCACAAAACAGCCTTTCTTTTATGATATACAAATACTAACCTTAGTAACAGGTATTGGTCTCTGGTACGTTTAATGACCATTCTAAGATGGCGGCCATCGTATGGGTATGTAGGATAGTCCTACTTCTATTTCCTGCTCGGACTTCCAAACAGGAGGTAAAAATAAAAGAAGGAAGCTAATGGCGCCGGAGTTGAACGCCGTGACTCGCGAAGGAACGTACTGTTTCCTCAACTTGGACCCCGTACTCGGAGGTATGTCCTGTCGGACGCTTTCCGGCATGTTTCTGTAAACGGGGGGGCCTGCACGCATCGGGTTCTTAATGGCGGTGACTTTGGGACATTATTTGGATCAATGGTGTGTGTGTGTCTGGACCCTAACAATGGGCTGCAAAGGAGAATGGCCTTACGGGGTATTTTAATGATGTTAAGGGGTCAAACCTACCTGTGACTATATGTACCGACCACATGCTTGTCGACTTTATACTTCTGATATCGACTTTGATGTACCTAACAGGATCTATTGGGAGCTTCGGATTGGATGGATACGTGTTTATGACTTTAGGACTGACTGTCCTTTACCCGGGATAATTGCCTTGTGCTAGACGCTTCACATTTGGAAACTTAATAGTGAGTGTTTATATTGGTCATTACTTTGACCGCTTAAAGCAATTGTTATTAGCTTAACAGGGGCGGGTTGGACGATTGGGCATGGATTGGCTCACTGTGTCCCATGTTTATTATAGATTTTTCTGCCTGAACAAATACGCCCACGCTTACCCATTGGAAGCTTGCAATTGATACATTTTGGTGAGCTATTACTTGATTTTTTTCTCGCATGTTGGTTGGGAGGCACTTGTGGCCTTATGGTTAGTCTCTAGCACCGTTAAGGGTGCAATGTGTTGTTCTATACCTTTAGATATTATTTTTGATTAGGTTCTCTTGTGGTGGTTACCATTCTCAACTAATATCATCTTTTTTTCATTCTTTACTTCTTTATTCCGCTATACTCTGAGTATCACTGGTGTTTTGGTGATTGGATTACTTTTCTGTCTGTATATCACAGTGTATCCCACTCATTGTGGATGACATGTTAATGGAAATACTTTTAATTGTGTGTGCCAAGGTTAATAACAACATGTACATTGGTACCTTGGTATGTTTTGCCACCTTGTATTACATAATTGTAAATAGGATAAGTTTTTCGTTCTACCTATAATATTGTCTGTTAATTAGAACATGACTGTGATTATTTTTTATAATATTGTATTTACAGCCCTGACGAAGTCTAGTGGTCTTAACGACCTAGACGAAACACGTGTTGGCGGTGGTTGTGGTTTTTCTCTTGTTAATATATGAAGATTGGACTCTATCAATTGAATGAAAGAAAAATCTTTTCATGAAGAATAAAATGAGGAGCACCTAAAATATTGGGACTTGATATCTCGAACTCATTTGAACTTTTTCCAGCTCAGGATCTTGTGCATGTTTGTATTGGTTAACTGTGGCCCCTCGGTGTCGCAGGTTTTGATTCTGGTGGGGTGACCAGAATCTGATCCTTGGAGCTTACTAAATATTGTGATTGTACTTATTTTTCTTTCCCAGCGCATGTTATCCCCTGTTCATCCCTTATTTTGCTGTTGGTGGGAGAAAGTAGATGTGGGGCAACTGGACATAGATGTTTTTAATGATAATAAGGACAAGATAGAATCTTGTCTGATGCCTATATCTGACCCAGATTGTATAATTAAGAATTTTGAATTACTAATGGGAAATGTTGCTTCACATCTTGTAAAGCTAGGAGGGAGGAAACAACATAGGGGACCTAAATGGTTTAATGAGGAATGGTCCTCTGCCCACACACTCTTACTAAAGGCTTTACGTCAAACCCCACGTGATAGGGACTTGGTCAAATCAGCTAGGAAAAGGTATAAAGATGCAGTTACTAAAAGGAAAAATGATTTACGGACCAAGGCATGGGAAGATCTAGAAAAAGCAGCAGATTTAAGGGATAATAGACTCTTTTGGGAGGTAATAAACCGGCCTTTTTTGAAAACGGGTGAAGAAAGTTCCATTCGAGTGCATATACCCGAAGACTCCTGGGTAGCTCATTATAGCAAAATCTTCAATCCAAACGAGATATTGCTGACTGCTATCACGGGAGTTGGTGATTTTAATATGGCGTCAGCAAAATTACTTAGTGACTCCTTAACGCTTTCAGAGGTTAAATTAACCCTAACCAAGGGGGCTGCTTTAAAGGCCCCTGGCCCAGATGCAGTACCCTTGGATCTTTTTAAACATAATTTGGAGGTTTGGTCCTCATTACTTTTGAATGTTTTTAAGGCAATAGTCCTGGGCCCTATCCCGACCTCTTGGAAAGAAGCAGTGGTGGTACCCATTTTTAAGAAGGGTGATAAGTCTGACCCACGCTGCTACAGGCCGATATCACTAATAGATGCAACATGCAAATTAATGGGAAGGGTGATATTGGCTTGTCTTGAAACCTGGGCAGAGACGCAGGGGGTTATAGTGGATTCCCAATATGGATTTAGAAGAGGGAAAGGAACCACTGAGCAGTGCTTGAATTTGGCACTAATTATGGGCAAGTACATGGGTGCCAGGAGTAGTTCTATTCACTTGGCATTTATGGACTTGTCCAGTGCTTTTGACACTGTGTGTAGGGATAAGCTGTGGCGGATGATGGAGGCCATGGGGTTTGAGGAGCCTTTGGTTACCTTGCTTCGTAGGCTCCACGCCGCAACAATGGTGAGAGTTCGATATGGCCCTGGTGGGGAGAAGACTAGACCTATATTGTCCACTGAAGGTGTCCGTCAGGGATGCATTTTAGCTCCCTTTTTATTTCTGGTCTATACTAATGGATTAGAAGGTTTCCTATTAGAAACTTGTGCTGATTTCCCACAGATTAATGGCAAAAGAATTCCAATGTTATCATATGCAGATGATACTGTTCTAATGACCCTCACCCCTAATAGTATGCAGATTTGTTTAAATGCTTTTGATAATTTTATGGGGAATCTGGATCTGGGGGTCAATTTTACTAAATCATTTGCTATGACTTGCGGTTCAAGAAGTGTCAAAACCCGCAAGTATATAGTGAGGGACTCAATTATAGAAAAAGTTGATAATTTTAATTATTTGGGCAACCTTTTTAACAAAAAATTGAATTGGGAACCCTTGATATCTGTCCGGGTCCAAAAGGTTACTCAATTAATTGAAGCTCTTTTCCGTTTTGCTAGTAAATTAGGACAGCGGCGAATATCAGAAATAATATCCTTGTACAAAGCTAAGTGTGTTTCTGTTATAACTTTTGGTGCAGGAGTTTGGGGATCTCAAAATTGTGAAAAACTCCAGATTATGGGAGAATACATTTATAAAACGTCTCCTATCAGTACCATCGGGTACTTCAAACAGTTTTTGTCATGGGGAAGTAGGAATGGAGTTTGTGACCGACATCATACATATAGCTCTATTATTATTATGGGCTAAAGTTTGGCAATCGGAAGAATTAAAACTGACAAAAGAGATCCTCCAAGATTGCCTTAAACTTGATTACTATAGGGAGATTCCATGGCTTCGATATGTTGGGGATACCCTTTATAAGATTGGCTTAGGAAACATGTTTAAAAACCCTGACGTGATCAAAAAGGATGTTAAGTTAATTATAAAAAATGCTTATGGTTCTAAATTGGGTACCTTAGGGAACAGTGAACATGCTTTATGTGTCAGGGGCAAATTGGTGCGACCCTTTTATTTGTCATATATTATTAATACACAATGGCGTTTTTATTTAACAAGGTTTCGCCTTAATACTCTACACTTCCTTTTTGCTTATCCAAAGCAAGGGGGGTGGTGTGAGAAACTACCCTTTTGCCCCTGTAATAATAAGGTGTCGCAAAATACTCTGCACCTTATTCTTTTTTGTGCTCTGTATAAGGTCCCAAGAAATACTTTTATTAGACCTCTATTATTATCCCTTGGATCATGTTATTACAAAGAGTGATATGAATATTTATTATCTTTGTCAACCCCAAACATTTGTAATGCTGTACTTAGTTTTATTAGATCCGCATTTGCTATTAGAAATCGATATTAAATGTATTGGAATCCAGAAATATGTAAAAATGTACTGTAATTTTATATTGTGTTTTTTATATTGATGTATACTTTTATGATTCCTTTTTGGAACCGAAATAAAGTTATTTGACTGACTGACTGACCTCTCCAGGCACCCACTACAGAGCACTTTCTGGACCAGAGGAAAAACAGAAGATGACTGGACTTGCTGTCTACGACCTGAGCGGAGCCCTGATGTACTCGACCTTCTCGTTCTTGTACTCAGGGCAAAGAAGTCGACTGCAAGAGTCAGTTGGTTGACTGGCTGTGGGGATACAGGGAGACAGCAAAGTACAAGAAGCCTTTTCTGAAATACCCAGCTGACCAGTGGCAACTGGACCTGGATTGAACCCAGGTGAGTCTCTAATTGCTCCCAATGAGGTTGTGGAGGAATTTAGAAGTATACTCCTGTGGCATATTAAAACTTAAAAGACTAAGGGCCTGATTTAGATCTCGATGGGTGGGTTACGGCATCACAACAGTGACATATATCCCATCCGCCGAAATATAAATCCCATTATATCCTATGGGATTTATATTTCAGCGGACGGGATATACGACACTATTGTGATGGAGTAACCCATCTGTGAGAAGTTGGCCTGGCATATGCTGCTGACTATACTAGTGGGCACCTTGCACCAGTCCAAACGACCCTTATTGATGGTAGGTTTAAAGACAACCTATGTAGAAAGCTATCCTAGTGGTAGCTGTGGAGAGCAGCCTTCAGGCTAAGTCTTGAAGGAATGTAAAGCAGCTTGTTTTACCAATCTATAATCTCATGAATGACCAAATGAAAGGAGAACCCCACCAGGTATATATATATATATATATATATATATATATAAAATATATGTATTTATTCTAAACACATCCCTCTAGTCTCTTTATGAGGCTAGAGGCAAAAGTACACCGAGTAAACTTATTTAGCACACAGTAAATTAGCACAATGTACGTTGAGCCCTAGGTACGTACCAAACCATATATTAAGATTTGGTATAAGAACCACGATTGACATAGATACAAGGCCTAGTGCCTTTAGAACCGCTGGGGCCACCAGGAACCACCTAAGGTAGTGACACTGGGGACCCACGGGGGACGCGTGCAGTGTCTAAACACAGCCACGAATCACCATTAACTTCTACGGGGAAAGTCGCAGTTGGAAATTTACAGATTTAGGCCACTTAGAAGAGGACTTGGAGCAAACCCATTTAGAACTAGGAGGTTTTAGAGTCAACACCCACCGGAGCACCGGAGTACTCGAGTTACCTCACCCAGGGAAGCCGGGTGCATAGGTGTCTTTTTGTGTCCGGTTTCGTCGTCGATTTCAATGGCGAGCTGCTGAAAAGTGCTGCAGGCGACCAAGTGGAAAGCGTCTGGGTGGATCCAAGGGTGGAACGGAGATCTGAAGAACCGGAAAGCAGAGGGGACAGAGTCTGGGTCACTTGCCAGTGACCAGGAAGGCGATGAAAAGATGCCAACCGATAACAGGTGAAGAAGGTGAAGAAGGTGAAGATTGACTCTCCAGCCACGAGGACCAGGAGCTGGATTCCAGCTGTCCCACAAAGGATGTCGAGTGCTGCGGTGTCGGTTTCCAGATTGTACCCAACAAGCCTTGGCAACAGCAACCCACACAGAAAGCAAAGTTTGGCTTCGGTGCAGACCAGCAAGGTCTGAGGCACTCACCCTTTGGAGGGAAGTCAGGTCACGTCTGGAGCAACCAGGATAGCCCAATAAATTATGGGGACCCACCAGTTGACAGACCAGGGATTGCGAAGGAGCCTCGAGCAGAAATGCTAGAAGCGGGCCCACGGAACACTCGTGGAGTGTAGGCCCACAATCTTCGGCGCAGATGGTGCTTGGGGCTTGGACTACAAGTAGCCCAATGCGCAACTTCGGAAAAGCTCGGGAAGTCGATGCACTAGCAAATGTGCATGGTGTCCAGGAGTTCCGGCCCCACATCACTCGTGAGGGCTGCGGGTCTCAGCTTTGCTGGGATCTCGTGTCGGCCTCTGAGAAGTCTGGAAGTCCATGTCCTGAGTCGCAGATCTGTCGGGAGCCTTGGGAATGCAGACCGGCAAGATGCTTCTTTGGTGCCTGTTTGAACAGGTTAGTCACTCCTTGACCCCAAGGGAGATTCTTCCGTCTTCTAGTCAATGTAGAATGTTGAAGTTTCAGGATATATGTTGCAGAGTTTCGTCCAGGTGTAAACTGAAGTCCTAAGGACTGGGGTCCCATACTTATACTAAGTTATGGGGTTGGACATACTCTGGGGACCCACCTATGGGAGGATCCAGGGAGGGGGGTAGCTACACCTCTTTCCCTTTGTCCAGTTTCGCGCCAGAGCAGGGGCTGAGTGACCCTGCAACCGGTTTGAACTGGGATATGCGCAGGGACACCAAGTGTGCCCCCAGCACTTTCTGAAAAGCATTCTATGAATGCACCACCCAGCCCCAGTACACTAAAGCCTGTCTGGGAGGTGGTTACACCTCCCTGTGACAGGAAACCTATTGTCCAGGCCTCCCCTGCTGGAGTTTCGTCAGCAGTAGGAGGTCAGACTTGTGTCTGTGGCTGCAGCATCCATTTTGTGATGCTGGGGCTCTTTTAAAGTATTACCGGTTAGGTAAGTGTGTACATGTCTTCTCCCTCTAGAAGGGTGGAATTTTACCCCCGCCGCCAGGACTGGCAGGGGGGTAGGATTCCAAAGTGTTTGACACCAAACACAACATGTTTCTATGCAGCCATTCCAAAGTTAGCATTTACAGCGAGGTTATGATGCACTTAAGAGTATATGGTCTGGTTTCATCACAGAACAGCTTCAGAGAATAGATTCCGAAAGCTGCAGAGGGGTCCTGCTCATGCATGGGCACCCTCTCACACAAAACCAAGCACTCTGCCCTCAGGATTGATAAGGCCTGCCATAGGAGTGACTTACAGGTTTATATTTGTCAGTGATTAAAGGTAGATAAAGGTAACCTATATCTTAGTAAGGGTGCATGCGCCACCTTGCCCAGGCTGCAGTAGCAGACCTGTGGTGCCATTTTGGAAGGCTTCCCAGGGGTGGCATAATACATGCTTCAGCCCTTGGTAGGTCTCTGGGTTACCTATGCCCTTAGTACCTAAGGTACCATACACTAGTGTTGCAAGGATCCTGCTCATACACAGAACTGTGCACAGAGACTCAGGACATCAGTGAATTGTGGTGTACCAAAAACTCACCTCAATACCTAGAAAAACCCCAACCAGCTTGCATCAGTGTATCATTAGCTGTTCGTCCTATAGCAAAGTAACCAATGATAAGACAACCTAGAACATGCGACTTAGGACCATCTCAGGAATGGTGGGAAGTGAGAACACTCTTTTGTTATACTCTCATACCAGTCCACAACAGGAGTAAATAAGAGATACGGTAAGGTTAAAATATTTATTTTAACGACGTGATCGCAGGTGCAGTATCTTAGCCAACATAAGCAGACATATCATTAAAAATAATATGATCAGCATGGTTACAATTCCATAAAACACAAAAGGAGAATGCATATTATAATGGTGTTGAAAACAGGTAGTATAGCACCTAGTTATAACACCCTCCCTATATAGGAACTATGTATTATAAACTAAAGAAGGTCTCTTAGGCTTGTTTTGGGGGACCCCATTACCTTTCCACTCAATAAGAGTAAATCACATGTGGATCAGCATACTCTCTCTGCATCCCTGGAAACGTAAATCTTCCAAGTGCCTGAAATCATAGGAAGTGTGTGATAATAAAGACGCCATAATCTTAGTTGGCTCACAGCTGCCTAATTGTTATGTCTAACCGCGTTACTCGATCATGTCGAACAACATCAACCCTGTTATGATAACCATGACGGCTTCAGCACTCACTGTGCAGACTAGAGGCACGATGTAAGTCTAGAGATGTTGAAAACAAACCTTTTCTCGTGTATAGACCTTTGCAAATCCTAACTTACAAAAACAGTTATATGCAGTGTCGTGTGCAAAAGCAGCAAAAGGTAAAATGGCGTTTAAACTTCTAAAAAGCCATGCTAACATAACATGCACGCAAAGTAGGCCTCAGCCCATACCACACCGTCCCTGGATCGGAGAACGCACAATAAAGGAGGGCAAAAGTCATAGAACGCAGAGTTCAAGTTCGAGTGAGACAGAACCAAGTTCAGACATTTTTGCCAAACTTTGACAATATGAGTAAAAATCAGAATTAAAAAGCAACCAAGTCAGTGAAAAACATCCACGGGTGTCCATGTTGTGATTGTGACGCTAAAAAAGAAAAACATTTATAATCCAATTAAGAAATTGTTCAGGATACCAGTACGTGTCTATGAAGCTGAAAAAAGTATAACTTCAATCCAACAGCGTATAGGCACTGTATGTCGCAACTGCCTCCAATAGGTAGTCATTATTATCGTCTGAAAACATTTCAGCCATCCAATTCAATAATGGAAATGTTATCTTATGTTAAAATTTACTTGTATAGCGCACGTACACCAGGTTGGTTTCTTGGCGCTTCAAATGAACATACATGCTCTTTAATAGCCAGAGCCTCTCGCAACATCAGAGGACAACTCAGACTTACTTCAAGATGACTGCGTGCCAGAAAGTCATTGGCCGCAGTCCATATGTTCCAATTGCCCAGGACCCCATGAGCCGCTACGCAGGTCATAATCCCGAAACTAGAACAATCTATTTCATGAGCAACTAATGGACTCATTAGTTGACTAAAATCGAGGTCAGGAGACACCGTGTTACAGAGACACAAATCCAGGTCCCATTCAAATCCACAATCCAGGCAATGGAAAACAGCCTGCACACAAGTAAAGAAGAAAAACCGGAAGGATAAGCCATAAGCTACACTCAGAGTCGCCAGAGGTAGTGATCCATAGTATTCAAGCATCCGGTTACGCAGCCGGGGCAGGTCATCGTGGGGCACAGGATGTGCATCCATTTTGGAGTAAACAAATTAACAGCAGTACACACGCTCCCAAAGCGAGAATTAACGGGAAACCGCCGAAGACACTCGGAAAAATCGAATGAAAAAATGCAGGAATCACACCAAATATAGCTTGGAATTATGTCACAAGGCCAGAACTTATTACTTTAAAAAAGTGCGCCAGGGGGGGCGTGGCCAGGCGCCGATGGACATGGCCGCCTGAATCCCGAGCTCCGCCGGGACCGTCGGTGTCCCCCTTAATAATCCGCCCTAAATCCTGGCTGGGAGGCTCACCGAAGGCAGCCCCCAGCCCCTTCAGGCAAGGTCACCACTCGGTGAGAAGTCCGTGCTTCTTGGACCCTCGGAGGCTCCGGAAAACGGCCGAGACTTCCAGCGGCGGCCCGACACTCTACCCCTGGAGGCCGCGTACGGCTGGACTGGCCACGCGAGGTCCCGGATCGCGGCCTGCCTCGGCCCGCGGCGGAGTGGCGCGAAGGAAGGGGGCGTGGCCTCAGCGGCGGCGCGAAGACGCCGGACAGCCAGGGACGTGTGGCGGGGCGCCCAGCGGGATCCCTCGAGTAAGCCAGACCCGGGACCGCTATTGCTTGACTGCCCGAGCGGTGAGTAGGGCGGCCACACACAGTTTGTCTACGTAGAAGGCGGAGGTGAGAAGGCCCGGCCTGGGCTGCTCCCGGCCTACCGTGATTTACTTGCCCTTCACAGCTGTACACAGGAGATCTGTGCGCCACACACGTCCAGCGGCCTAACGGTGGAAGGGTCGGCTGGAGGCGGACAACGGCCCGGGGGGGCTGGATCGCGACGTGGAACCCCGGCCACGACCATAGAAGTGGGCCCCCGTGCTGCCACAGCGCCCGGACGGCAGCTGCTGTGTGACAGAGTCTCTGTCTCTGCCTGGAATTGCCGGGAGCAGTGAGTGGACCAGAACTGGCAACGGTCAGGAGGAGAGTGGGCGACATACTGTCGGACCCCAGAAGCTCCAGATCGACCATGAAGCCCCCCAAAGGGGGTGCTGTGCCCCAAGCGAACAGATTGGACCAATATACTGTGCCCAAGAACCCAACACAGCCTGGGGGAGAGACGAGGGAGGTCGTGGGAAAGGCAGAACCCTCTCTAACGTCCATCATGGCCGCGATCCAGGCACTGGGCACAAACCTCGAAACGAAGATGGACAAAATCACCATCGAGGTGAATCTACTCCGCACCGATTTGGGGAAAACCGCGGACCGCTCGAAAGCCAATGAGGCGGACATTAGGACCCTCCAGGAATCGGAGAAGAAGCTCACCAGTAGGGTCAACGAGTTGGTCCACCAGCACCGACAGATGGCACTGCGGCTCGACGATCAGGAAGGTAGGGCTCGAAGGAGCAACATACGCGTGGTGGGAGTGGAGGAAGGACTGGAGGGTGACAGTGTGGAGCTTTTCCTCGAGGACCTTATACTCCGTCACCTTAAGCCAAAGAGACTTTCCAAAATCTTCACTATAGAAAGAGCCCACCGGGCTCCGATTCCCAAGCCCAAGCCTGGAGCCCCACCGCGAACAATCATTGCCAAAATCCTCAACTACCGCGACCGAGACGCTATACTGAAGGCTGCCAGACAACACGGCGATCTAAAATACGAGGGGTCCACGGTACGGTTTTTCCCTGACTTCACGCTGCAAGTGCAACAAGAGCGGCGGTCCTTTCAAGGGGTCAAGGCGGCGCTCCGAGACCATGGAGTCCGATACATGATGTTCTTTCCTGCAAAGCTGAAAGTTATATATGAGGGTCGGTCCCATCTCTTTACCTCGCCGGCATCAGTACAGGACTGGATCGACGCGACGCTGGCTGTAGGCACCTCTCGCCAAAATGGCGGACAGTGGAGAGACAATGGACAACCTTCCCCGGGATCGGCGACGGAGGGAGCTGAAGCGGGGGGGCAAAGTCAACGATCCTGGCGCTCGAGGTCTAACAGTCCCCGTTGGGACTCACCCGGAGAAAATACAGCACGATGAAACGATGCACGCAGGGCTTGGAGGAAGCCGGACAGTAATGTATGAAGTGTGCTTGTTGGTATGCCTGGGTGCTCCGGAGGGGCGGAATGGGGCCGGCCCAGGTATCTAGGGCAGCGTTCCCACTCTTCGCTTGCATACCTGAGACCTGAGGGACTGAAGGACCTGGGACACTGACGGGGGGCGGCCGGGACGGGGCTGGCCACGTGTTTCCCGAGCTAGAAGTTCCTCGGCTTATCACCGGGGTTGGGGTGGGCGACAGGCGCTCTGCTAATTGGGGTGGTGGGCAGTTTGGAACCCACGGAGCAGGGAGCAGGGAGGGGGGATTTTGTTATTGCAGAGGTGGGCAAGATGGTTGGGGTCCAGGGAGGGGGGAGACCTAAGGGACTGTCGAAATTGCATATAATTGTGTTGTAAATTAAAAGTATAACTCCACAGACTGGATGTTGCAGGAACAGCTTTATTGCAGCACAGAACAGGTAAGCCCAATCCTCCCCTGGCCAGAGCTCCAACTGCCAACAGGGCAACAGAGAACTCCAGAACAAAGAACATTACAGAGATCTAGAGTGTTAGCTCAGTAGATGAGCTAAGCACTGTACAACATATCTTCCCCCCTTAACAAGGAAAGAAAACAACATCATACAAAAGATCAAACACAATCAATGTACATAATCATTCAAGTAAGTAGGTGGACGACGAGAACGAGTACACCTCAAACTAGCTTCTGATGAGGAAGAAGAAGAAGTAGTGGGAATAGTTGTAGTAGAGGCAGTTTCAACTGAATAATTATCTTGTGTACTCAAGGAAGTGGAAGCATCACCACTACCCACCTCCCCCCGTACAATTGGTTGAGAAGCGAAAGAGGAGCTACCATCAGAAGTTAACAAGTACCCATTGCATCCCTCAGAACTACCAGGTATTACGCCATCAAAACAGTCATTCTTTCTTTGGTATAGCGCAACTCTCCTATAATTCCAACTTTCCCCATTGGCCAAGACAACAAAATGTGGAAAAACCCTTTTGACTCTAAAGGGACCTCTAAACTTGCTAAGACCCTTGGCACATCTCCCTGGCTTTACCTTGACCAGATCGCCTACAGATATAGGTAAAGAAGCACTGCCCTGGGATAAGGACACCTCACTTGCAGAGCCCCTTAACCATGCAGGAGTCAATCTTGACACTGGCGTACGACCTCGCATCAGCTCAAAAGGGGATTTTTCTCCATACTTATGGGGTGTTGACCGGTAGGCCCAAACAAGTTCTTGTACCCGTTCATGGGAAAAACAACCACCTTCAACAAACATTTGAATCACCCCTTTTACAAGACGGTTTACCCTCTCGCAAAGGCCATTTCCTTGCGGATTGTACAAACTCGTCCTCTGATGCTTGATGCCACATTCACGTACAAACTGAGTCATTTTTGAAGAAGTCAGTTGTGTGCCATTATCCGTAATAAGAACAGAAGGGTATCCTTCATTCAAAAACACTCCTTTAAGGAAGCTAATGGTAGTATCAGTGTTTATCTCTCTCACAAACTGTACACAAAGCCACTTCGAATAACAGTCTATTACAACAATAGCATAACGTTGATTTAACGGCAATTCACTCATGGGACCTATAAAGTCCAAACACACACTGTGCCATGGTATATTTTCAAAACTAATTTTTTGTGTAGACTGAGACCCCAACACTTTCAGACGTTTCTCCCCTTCCTTGCAGAAATTACACCTTAAAACACAATCCACTGCATCACAATCGACAGAGGGCCACCAAAAATGTTCCTTAACTCGACGTTGCGTGAGACTTTGACCCAAATGTCCCTCATGGGCTAAGTTTAGGATCCTACACCTTAAAGAACTAGGTGGAATATAACGGTCACCTCTCATCAAAACATGCTCCCCTTCTAAGGAGAGTTCGTCTAAGACTTTTAAAAACGGTCTGACTTGAGGTTCAACAGTACTCTCTCTTCTTGCTCCTTTTGACACAAGATTTATGACAGCTTTTAAAACCTGATCATCTTCCATACCTTTTGACCATTCACTACAAGAAAAAGAACCACCACCTACACTCATAACATCATCCATTACAGCAACTGCTACATCATCTAATATATCCTCAACCGAATCTTCACCACTAGAAGATCGCACAGGAAGTCGTGATAGGCAATCCGCTTGGATGTTTTTCCATCCATGAACAAACTCAATTTCACATTGGTAATCTTGTAGGCGAGAGGCTAACCTTGCTAAACGTGGAGACCCCTTTCCAGCACCTCCCGGAGCCAACACATTTAAGAGAGGTTTATGATCCGTGCGAAGGACAAATTTGTAACCCCACAGATAGGTCCTAAAATAACTCGTGCCCCAAGCAGCAGCAAGAGCCTCACGTTCTATAACCGAGTAATTCGACTCTGAGACAGATAATGGCCTAGAGGCAAACGCTATGGTCTTTTCCACTCCACCATGTTTTTGTAAAAGAACTGCACCAAGACCTACAATACTAGCATCCACCATCAAAATAGAGGACCGAGCAGTATCAAACGGTGTAAGGACATTGGCAGACTTTAGCTCTTTTTTTATCATATCGAAGCAAGACCCGTGCTCAACAGTCCAATTGAACTTAACACCCTTCTTCAACAAACTCCTCAAAGGAGCAGTCTTTGAAGAAAAATCCTTCACAAATTTCGAGTAAAACTCGATCAGACCCATGAATGATCGAAGTTGATCCTTATCAACTGGAGAAGGAGCTTGTTCAATGGCCTCTAACAAATTCTTTTTTGGTTTAATTCCCTCTTCAGATAGGCAAAAACCCAAGTACTCTATTTCTTTCAAAAGGAATGCACACTTCTCTTTTCTCAATGTCAGACCAGCAACATCCACTCTTTGTAACACATTCCACAAAATCTCATTGTGTTCTTCTAGTGAATTTCCATATATCAAGATATCATCCTGAAAGTAAAGGACTTTATTTAACCCTTTAAACACTTCAGAAACAAGTCTCTGGAATACACTAGCGGCAGAGACAAGTCCGAAGGGCAATCTCGTGAATTGGAATGTCCCCTCACTAGTGATGAATGCGGTAAGATGTTTGGAGCTGTCATCTAAGCAAATTTGATGATAAGCATGCTTTAGATCCAGTTTACTAAAGAACTTGGCCCCTTTAAGTGTCGAAACTAGCTCATTAATGTTTGGTAGGGGAAATACATCCGCAACCACACATCTATTGAGTGAGCGTAAGTCCACACAGAACCTAATTTTATTGTCCGGTTTCTGGGAAATCACTACAGGCGAAACCCAGGGAGATGCTTCAATTGGTTCGATAATACCACCTTGAAGCATTTCTTCTAAAGTGGACTTAACTTCTTTACGTAGGGCAAAAGGGACTTTCCTCACTTTATGTTGGACAGGACAACTACCCTCCTTGAGTATTATGCGATGAGAATATCCTATAAGTTCCCCCAATTGGTCTCTGAACACATTTTTAAATTCGTCTAGTATCTCACCAATAGAAGACTTATCAACTATAGACACAGGATCATCAGACCTGGGATCTACTACAATGTGTAGGTCAAATTGGTGGTGACGACCTAATATGGCCGGTCCTACAGTCGAAATGTAAACCTTTCCAGGCACCGATCTATTCTTGAATTCAATTTTTGACTCGAAATATCCCAATAGATCAATTTTCTCGCCTTGATATCCAGACGGAAAAATATCACACTCTTTCAATGCTCTCTCGCCCCACACACTCTTCATTAAGGATAGTGGGATGATGGTCCACTTTGAACCTGTGTCCACCATGAGGTTCACTACCCTCTCATCAATTTTGAACTCAGCTTTAAAAGGATTCTCTCTTCGATCTTTGCATGAACATACAGTGTCAGACAAAATTAATATCTTGTTCTTTTCACGTCTCACATCAGTACAGTCATTAACTACAGTCACCCGTGAACTGTTTGAACTGTTTTTGTTTTTACACATCTTTGCAAAGTGTCCCGTTTTCCCACAACGTAGACACTCTTTATTATTTGCAAAGCAAAACTTAGCATCTGAAGAATGTGAAAAACTCCCACACCTCGAACACACTTTCTGACTATTTCTACTACCTGAGGTTTGTTGAATATTCTTCTTCTGAAGAATATAGCCCTTTTTTCTTACGATAGCAATCGCCATAGTTTCATCATCACTATTGTCACTAGTCATACTCTTATTGGAAACTTCTGCCACTTTAGTTTCCAAGCCACTCTTCTGCAACTCTCTCATACATTTCTCACTCTCTTCTACTACTTTAGCCAATTCTATCGCAACTTTCAATGTTGGATTTTTTGCCGCCCATAATCGTTCTTGGACTTTTCTGTTATTGGCTTGAACAATCAGTTGGTCTCTTATAAGTTCATCCGCCATTTGGCCGAAATTGCATTTCACTGATAGTTCGCGTAGACGCGCCACAAACTCATCAATGCTCTCTTCCGCTAACTGTTAACGCCAATACGCTGAAGGCTCCTCTCGGTCTGCTTACCACGCGGGTTCGTGAGGAATCGGTGCTGCTGTTCTGTAATTCCTTAATTAGCTGCAATCTTCAATAGGAAGCTATGGCCAGATGTCTTATAAGTCCAAGTCGCCAAATGTTGTAAATTAAAAGTATAACTCCACAGACTGGATGTTGCAGGAACAGCTTTATTGCAGCACAGAACAGGTAAGCCCAATCCTCCCCTGGCCAGAGCTCCAACTGCCAACAGGGCAACAGAGAACTCCAGAACAAAGAACATTACAGAGATCTAGAGTGTTAGCTCAGTAGATGAGCTAAGCACTGTACAACAAATTGTCTGTACTGTTAGAACATGTCGGGGAAGTTCCAGGTCGGGGGGTGCTCATTGGGGGGGATCCGGGGAGGGACGGGGAGTTGGGGGTCTGTTATGGTCGAACGATGTCATTAGCTATGAAGTCATTAGCGGTTCAGTGATGCACAGTTGGAATGGTTTACAAAGCGACGGTTATGGCTAGGCATTGGGAAAAGAGCTTGAGAATCATGAGCTGGAATGTCAATGGACTTGGGGACAGGCTCAAGCGCACTATAGTCCTTCAATTTCTTAAACGACACCAACCGGACATAGTAATGTTGCAAGAAACTCACTTACTGGGTAACACATGTCACGCACTCAACAGGTGGGGCTATGCTCTCGCCTCACATTCTGGCTTCACATCCGGTTCCAGGGGGGTGGGGATACTGATTCGCCGCTCACTACCCTTCCACATTGATAGTACTAAAGAAGACCCACAAGGCCGTTTCACGGTGGTCACGGGACGCTAGGAGGGCTCCACGCTTAACCTGCTTTCGGCATACATCCCGCCGGGACTACAAGCTCAGGCCTTTACAGACCTGGGCAAATTGCTGCTCTCCCTTCCCGAAGGTCAGTTGGTCCTGGGCGGGGATTTCAATTCTGTAGTATCAGGACTTCTCGATAGACAGCCCCCCAGGGATCTTCCCCAAGGGCACCTATGGTTTGCTGACTTTCTTGAGGCCTTTGGGCTCACCGACGTTTGGCGTCACCTTCATCCCACACATAGCCAATTCACCTTCTTCTCAGGGCCGCACCATACCTTCTCACGGATCGACTATATCCTCACAGTCCTGCATCACCACACTACAATACGTGAGGCCACACTCTTACCCAGGGGCATCTCGGACCATTCCCCAATTACTACACACATAACGTTCGGAACCAGGAGGGAGGGGTGTGTAGCGCCGAGAAACCCCTGGCACCTAAAGAACGAGGACACGCGGGGGAAACTTGACACCTCCATCTCTAATTACTTTGATGAGAATTTGGGATCGGTGGGCTCCCCTGTCACGGTGTGGGAGGCATTCAAAACGGTGGTTAGAGGGGAGGCGCTTTCAGCCATCGCAGGGAAAAAACGGGAACGGCAATGTCAGGTCACTACAGTTGAGGCGGACCTTGCGACACTGGAGGCGGAAGCGCTTGAAAAGGGGACCAGGAAGATTAGGCATAAGTGGCAGGTCAAATTGGCGGAATACAGAGAGCTGGTCTCCCTGGAGGCCCAGACGGTGGCTAGACATAGAATGGGTAGATTGTACGACCAGGGTGACAAAGCTGGAAAGCTCATCGCCTGGTTGGATAAAAAACAGCAAGCCAAAAAGATTGTCCCATTAATTTATGCCCAATCCGGAGTGACTCTCACAGAGCCTCGAGAGATCGTGGAGGAGTTTGCTAGACACTATAAACAGGTCTATACGAGGGTGTCTGACCGACCAGAGGAAGACTCTGTTGCCCTCCTTGCTGATATCAGAATGCCGTGTCTATCAGATGAAGATCGAGAAACCATTGATAGCCCCCTCACAGAGGCCGAAATACAGCGAGCAATAATGGAACTCCGGCCTGGGAAAGCATTGGGTCCTAATGGCCTCCCGATAGAATTATACAAGATCAAACCAGACACTGTCAGTAAGCACCTTAAAGCCATGTTTGAGACGAGTAGAGAGAAGGGAATATTGCCGCGTGACCAGCGCATCGCCACGATAGTGGCAATACCAAAGGAGGGGAAACCGGTAGAGCACTGTGCCTCATACAGACCGATCTCACTCCTTAACGCTGAGCCGAAAATACTGGCGAAGGCACTTGCCAATAGGCTCAAACCAGTACTTAGTACGCTGGTACACCCTGACCAGTCAGGATTTATGCCACACCGGAATACGGCCCTCAATATTCGACGCCTACACGGGGTGCTCGGCCAGCGCCACAGACTGACGGAGGACGCGGTGGTGGTCTCCCTGGACGCTACCATGGCGTTTGACACCCTAGAATGGCCGTACATGTTCGCTGTCCTGCGTAAGCTGGGCTTTGGACCCCGATTCACGTCGTGGGTTCGTCTCCTATACTCGGACCCGCTGGCACAGGTACTAGTGAATAATAAGGTTTCGGAGATCTTCACTTTGGAACGGGGCACTAGACAGGGCTGCCCTCTTTCCCCTCTCCTGTTCGCCCTCTCCCTTGAACCTTTGGCTGCCTGGATCAGACAGGACGTATACCTCCGCGGAATAGAGTGGGCGGAGGGATGGGAAGATAAAATATCCCTATACGCTGACGACATTCTCCTGTACCTCTCCAAGCCACGACGATCAATCATCGCGGCACTGGACATCCTCGCCAGCTTTGGTCGAAATTCCGGCTTCCATGTCAACTGGAGCAAATCCTACCTTTATGTCCTCAGAGGAGAAGTGTGGCTCACTGGTTAGAGGAGGCAGACCTGGAAGCAGAGGTCAGCCCGGGACCAGGGTTCAATTCCCGGCTCGGGGGGTCTTGAGTCCTAAAATGTCCATGGACTTGACAATTCTCGCTCCGGTGCCTACTCAATTCACGGGTTCACACTCTGCGACTCTGGGCAATAGCTTGCTTAATCTCCACAATGGCCCCTCGCGGTGGGATGCCTGGCTTTCACCTTGCGGATACCCTGCCGGGGTTATCTCACAGGGGAATACCAGGACGGGTTCCCTAAGCAAGCGCTTAGAGACCGCTTGGTGATTTGCGCTATATAAATTCCTGTACATTTACATTTACATTTACATTTACATTTACATTTACATTTACATTTACAGGGGAATCACCGAGGCTTCCTGCCGCTTGTCCCATCACAGTTGTTGAGGAAGGCTTCAAATACCTGGGAGTGTTCATCTCCACCGACAAAGCCCTTTCCTATGAGCGTAATCTTCTGCCTCCCCTTCGGCGTCTCCAGCGAGAAGCCAAATCCTGGCAAGATCTGCCATTGTCACTGCTAGGCCGAGCTGCCTTATTCAAAATGATGGCGCTGCCTAGGTTCCTGTACGCCCTCCAAAACTTCCCTGACCTTGTGCCTGACGCCTACTTCAAGGCTGTTGAAGCTGCTCAGCGCACCCTCCTCTGGGCGGGCGCCCCTCGTATTGCCTTGCAAAAACTCACAATGGGGTGGTATGACGGTGGCATAGCCCTACCCGACATTCGCAAGTACTACTGGGCGGCCCATCTCTCAGCCATCAATCAAGGGACCTATGGGGACGGTAATGATCCGGCATATGGGATGGACAGATGGCTACTCCCGGGGGGGGGAACTACGAAATCGCACTTTACTCCAAATTGGGTAAACATCAACTCACTGGCCCTACGCAGCATTCGGTACAGATATGGCGCGTAGCCCAGAAACAACTTGGCTGGTCCGGGGTCCTCACCATGGCCACGCCGCTATGGGCCTCGGGCAAGTTAGGCAACCTGGGCCGGACTAAAGGATTCCGGAATTGGGACCTGATTGGGATCTCACAAATCAAAGGCGTTTGGGGACCCAAGGGTGTACACACATTCGAGCACATGCAGGCAACATATGAACTGGCACACACTGAATACTTTAGATACCTACAGTTGCGACACTCGCTGCAGGCAAACATTCCACCACACACCACATTACCTGTATCCTCACCTCTTGAAGACAGGCTGTTAGATGGCCTTATTCCGGAACATGCTATATCCCTCACGTACAAAAAACTACTTAACAACTCCCCAGACATACTCCTCCCCCTAAAAGAGAAGTGGGTGGCTGATGGGTTAGAAATTGATGAGGAGGAGTGGACCTATGCTCTGGCGTCCCCCCGGGAAGTAGCAATATCAGCCCGACTGCGCCTAATTCAACTGAAGATACTTCACAGGATTTACATTTCAGGTGCAAGGCTGCGGAGAATGGGATGGTGTGGGGACGGCCTCTGCAGAAGAAGGTGTGGTGCAGAGAGTACATTCTTTCATATCCTTTGGGGATGTCCTAAGATACAACTGTACTGGGGGAGGGTGGTCCGATGCATGCAAGAGGTGTGGGAGGTAGAAATACGGCTGGAGGCCAAAAAATGTCTGCTCAACATTTGGGAACCAACGGACCTGTCACACAGGGGGAGGCTTTGGGTTACGCTTGGGCTGATGATAGCTAAACGCAACATTGCCAGACTGTGGGGTGATCCCAACCCGCCGAAACTGAGGGACTGGAAATGTGACATGGACTGGTCCATGTTGCAGGAAAAGACGGTGTATGTCTCACGAGGCTGTCCTCGCAAATGGGTGGAAATATGGTCGAATTCAGGGGAGACATCTGTGAACCCCCACTGACCACACAGCCTGGCTCTCTGGAAAAGTAGGACGTGACCAGACTCCTAGCACTTATACTGACTTAGTTACTGTACATGTGCACCTGAACTGCTCTGAACCTTACCACTATGTACCGTATCGACCAAGTTAAAGGGGGGGATGTTCTTTGTTTGTTTCTTGTTGAGACCTACACACGTCGACCATATTATACACATTACTCTGAAAATATGACCTTCATTATCCTTCATTATCCTTCAGGATCTCACAGTTATACAATAGGCAACGCCACCGTACCCCCGGGTTGACGGTCTGGGCCGTGTTTAAAATCTATCTACACTGCTGGTTTTACTGTTGGCCGGCCCTGAGGGGTTGTAGGCGAGAAATGTCTTCTGTGATCTGCTAAAATAAAGGTCTTTAAAAAAAAAAAAAAAAGTGCGCCAGGGCCGTGGTTGACGAGGCATTAAAGATTGTGTGAATCAAAGCCCCAAAATGCAGGGGCAGATCTGTATTTATAAGGCATGTACCTCAGTACGAGTGTTTGCAACATGAAGGACGAATGTTTCACCGGCAGATGTAAGGGCGACTTCTTTCTGGGAAAAAAGAGCTCTTATTCGACTCTTATTCGACTCATCTTGTTGAACTCTTGCTTTCAAGGTCGGAATAGAAGGCCAGATGGAAACATCGAGCCTCCCATGTGGAGGAGGAAACAGGATGTTTTTAAAGCAAACTACACGTTGGGAAACCAAACCAATATAAGGAATTCCCGCAAGCATACCACAGTCATCTTCATTATTTAATAACAAATAACTACTGTTTGCAAGCAACGTGAAAGTCGGTGTAATAGTCGGGACTGGGGTGCCTTTCAAGACACATGCAAGATTTGGTGCCTGTACATTACAAGAGCTGTGCAATTGAAAATTTCTACAGACTAAGGAATGTGCAATCTTCATCTTTTAAATAAACTTCCTTTCCTTCTCTCAAGCACCTATATGTAAAATGGGAGATTCCAAACTTCATGAAGATAAGCACCACCCAAAGGTTCAAATCTACCTATGGCATAATGTTTCATACAGGATTCAAATTTGAACAGGGGAAAAGGTAAAGTTATTAACCCATGGATGAGCCAAACTGCCGAATTGGGCTCAGCCACTGAGAATGGTAACAGCTCTAGTTTCTCAGTATGCAGCAATGAAAACGAGGCATCTTTCATTGACATGAATTGTTGCTTAACAGTCAAATTAAAAGGCAAAAATAATGAGGACGTGTTCGTGTAATCCCAAGGCACTCTACCAGATTGTAACGTTTGAAGAGTCCATTCATACTGCATAACAGAACGCACCTGATTTTGTCCATGATACAGAACTGAAACATCTTCTTGGACAATATCAACAACAGACGAAACAATATTATCTAATGTGTAAATACGGGAAGAAAGGGTGTTATTGCTATTATCTACAACGGCAAGCACTTTCTCCAAATTAGCCTGATCGATAGCTCTGTCGAGAAGCAGCCTCAATTTTGGAAAGTTTCCAAACCTCATTGTATGCAGCATATATCCATCTTTTTGATCTGCCTGCTGCAGGACCTTTCGCAAAATCATTTAGATCAACAGCGTCAGTCAGTTTAGCCAAATGTGATTTAACTGACGCTAAGGTAGAGTGTTTGAGCCAACTCTGACACAACTTGCCGACTGAATAGGTGGTGACTGAATGTTGACTCTTGAACCGGTATCTACTCTAACCTCTGGATAGCCAGGGGTTAGACACAGAAAACGGTGTTGGCAGGAATCTGCACTCTTTTGCCACAGCAACCAGCCCTCGGGATTCATGCTGGAAACATTAAAGAGGGATTTCTCAACAGGGCCTGTAAGTCACTCAGGGAAGCATTGGTGTAATTATTCCAACGGGGAAATTCTCCTAAATCTGGAAATGAAGGAGCATTTAATTTTTTAGAAGTAGCCAATCCAAAGCAGGTGGTTTGTGAAATAGTAGCATTCAGAAACAACATATGGTTCGGGATGAGACATGCACGGTGCAAAGCTCTGTGCCTTGCACTTGCCAACTTTTAGAACCCCAAACAGATTTGAGATCAATAGTATCTTTCCTAGTTCATAGCCCCCAACAGCCAACTGGTCAATAAAGGACTTTGAATACAGTAATTTTGTGGGGGTAAGTCTAACCTTGGAAGATGACTTCTCAGTCATCTTAAAATAAAATGCATTAGGGTCTGATTGATCAAAATCAGTAAAGTAAGACAACTTTTTCAAAAGAGTTTTGGAGCTGCCTTTTACAGGTGCGGGACAATGTTCACACTGTGTGTAGTTAACCACATTTCCAAACGTGTTAACTTTATGCAGAAAGTGATTTCCAAAATGCTAGTAACAGTACAAATCATCATAGTTAGCAGAATTTAGATACAAATCTTCAGCATCAAAAGCAGCATAATATTTCAAATCAGAAAATAAAGCCTCTACGGCCTGGACGTTCCAATCATCAGAGCGAATATTTTGTTTAACCACATCCCCCATAGAGACACGGAGTACATTGGGAACATTAATAACCTCTGTGGGCCCATGAATCTGGAACTTTACAGCATCCCATACAATCCCATCTAAAACGGGCCAAGCAGTTATATTCACAAATGTCTGGTCCCTCTTCATGATGTGCGAAGAGGAGTGGGGGGCCAAAGTTCCATCAATTATTCTAATTGAAGTTCTTTCTTGAACCTAGTGTCCATTCACAAAACGAAACAAATACACCACAAATCCGATGGACATGAATAAAAAAATTGAAAAAAGCACTAGCCAAATGTAAGTCCAAGGGGGAATCAAAAAATGTTTTTTAATCCAGGTAGCAAAAATCGAAACTTTTGAAGGGGACTTTGATGTGGTAGAGCCAGTGTCAAATGAAAAACGTGATTGATTAGCCACACGGGTCTCCAAATCAGACAAAGACAAGTCAGCGGGGTAAGTATATTCAGTGTCAGTAAGAGGATCACCAGCAGGTGTATTCAATAAAGGATTCGCAACTGTATTTATCTCAATGGCAACATCAGGCCCGATGGCAGGATCCGGGGCCAAAACAGAGTGTCGCACCATTGCTGGACACAAGACCGCAGGCGTCATACTAAGAAGAATCGGCCACCCTGTGTGGTTTGACATTGTCAATGGAAATGTACCTGTTCCCCTTTTGAGCAGGAAGAGGAGGTAAAATGACTCTTCTTGTACTCTGCACGCCAAGCACAGCAACTGAGGCTCGATAGGAAGGACCAAATTCTTTCTTGTTCTCGATCTTCTCTCAGACCAGTTCTCCAACTTGGGGTAGCCAGCTGACTACCGGAATCTGCAACGCAGCATCAGATGTGGAGGGTAAATGTTCCTTTGCAAGACTGTCTCTGGTCTTTTGTAGGTTCTGTCTAGACCCTCAAGGTCCGCAACAAACATTTTGATGCCAAACAGCATTTCGTATGGGGTCTGCCCACCCAGAGACCTTCTAGGGAGATTATTAAGTGCACGCCGAACGCTATTGAGGTGGGTAAGCCAGTCTCGGCCAGTACCTAAAACCTTAGCTGTCAAGGATTGCTTTAAGTCACGGTTCATCTGCTCCACAACTGAATTACCATAAGGCCTGTATGGAGACAAAAATTTGACTTGGACCCCCAAATAACTCATTGCATCCTTGTACGCCTTAGAGGCAAACGCTGGACCCTTGTCCAAATGGAAGGTGCCACATGCAAAAATTCCCACAAAGACACGCAAATCCCTTTCGACAGATCTGGAATCAGCACTCCGATGGGGCCACAACCACACAAAACGCGTGCAAGAAACAACTGCTGCTAAGATGTACTTATACGCAGTATCAGATGAGAAAGGACCGCAGTGATCCAAATAAACACACAGAAGTGTTTTATTAGATATGTACAACTGAGTTTGAGGCAGGCGTGCAGCAGTAGAAGGTTTAATTTGCTGACAAATGCCACATTGAAGGACATAATCACACGTCTGTTTGTACAAACCCTGCCACCAATACCGTTGCTGGAGAAGAGATACAGTAGCTGACACGCCGGCATGCGATGAAGCCACCCCATCAGGGGCTGCTGTAATGAAAGTCTGTCAGCGGTCTGCGTTGGGTATTAACCTGTAACCAACATCGTTAATTCTCACATAAGGAACTTTATCAGGACTTAAATGATAAGAGTATTTAGAAGGGAAACCTCTAGGGTAATTACCTCCCTTCTCTGTAGCGGCAATAGCTGCCAAGATGTCATCATCAATCTTACTTTTAGAACGCGTAGCCACTGCTACTGCATATGTCGCAACTGCTGTCTTTGCGGCTTCATTCGCGAGACAATTGCCAACAGCGTGAACTCCGACACGCTGGTGACCCAGAGTATGAATTACAAACACGAGTGGCAGGCGTTCTTTAAACTCAGCCACTCGAACCCAGATCATTTTATGTTTTATTGTGCGACCTTTGGAACCACGATATTCATTCTGTGACCAAAAGTGGAGATTGTCATTGTAAAAGTAAAGTAAAGTCCACATTTGTAATGCGCACAATCACCCGGGTCTCTAGGCGCTGGGGGCCGTCGGGAAGATTAAGCGAGCTATTGCCCAGAGTCACATGGTGCTGGGCTAACCTGCCGCCGGAGCCGGGGATCGAACCGTGGTCCCCAGATTCCAACGTCAGTCGCCCTGGCCGTGGCGCCACACCTCTCCCACATTGTAAGATTACACACAGTAGTAAGAGTCACTTACGATAAGAGTAGTCACACTGGGATCGGCATACTCCAATACAAGCATTAGAGCACGAAGTTCTGCCAACTGGGCGGTACAGCCCCCTAATGTCTGTGTATGCACGACATCGGACTTGGATTCACCATCCACCATAGTACCAACCACAATTGCGCAGGCCAAAGAATATGTGTACTTTCAACCCGTAGCCGCTTGCTCGCTTCCATCAGTGTAAATTATACAATGGAAATCCTCAAGTGGGCGCATAGTCAGAGGAACAGGATGAACTAATTCATACTGCAAGAACTCCTGAGTCTGCAGAGAGGAATCAAAAATGAACGTGACATCGGGGGATGTCAAGGACGTGACCCTTTGTATCCACTGAGGGTGCAAAGCTTTGGAATTCAGTACACTGGTTTTCGTCACTGTCTTCAAGGCAGGATACGGAGTAACAACCAAAATGCGTTTTCCCTGCAACAGTGCACATTCCTTAAGAATCGCCATCTGCACTGCTGTCAAAACTTTTTCCACAGTGGAAAACCGCAACTCAGCCGAAGTGTACAAGTGTGACTTGTAAGCGATAGGGACTGTGTTACCCTCATTAAAAGTGAGATACGTGAAACCCACCGCCCCTGGCACGATTCCTATTACCAGGTTAGTGTGGTTATCACGAGTCGACAAGAATTTAAATTCTAGAAGATCAGCCTGCAAAGATTGCAAAATGGCTGAGTTTTCAGGCAACCAGCACGATTTGGAAAAAGTAGGTTGTATCAAAGCGTAAAGAGGCTTGATACTCTGTGCATATTCGGGAATGTAGGTACGCCCGAAATTCAAAAAGCCCAGTAAAGATTGCAATTTATTCAGTGTTGTGGGAGCTCGCAAAATTGCGCATTTCTCCAGGAAGTGAGGTGCTAAACCTCTACCTTCATTGTTGAGCTCATAGCCAAGGAACAACATTGTGTTCTCTGCAATGTGACTTTTCGCAAAGTTGAATTTATAGCCAAAATCCGCAAAATGATAAATTATGCAGTCTACAGGGCACAGATGTGGTTATAATTCATCGTGTGAGATAGATGTCATCCACATACGAACATGCATCTGCATCGAGTCCCTCCAAGAGAGAGACTATGCGAGCGGCAAAGACGCCTGGACTATTCTTGTAGCCCATAGCCAAACGGCGAAATTGCCGTTGTTTGCCACCACTGGTAAAAGCTGTCCATTGACTACTAAGAGGGGACAGATTATGGGCCAAAAAAACATTGGGTATGTCAAGTATGGTTTTGAACTTTTACGCACGAGACTATCCACAAGAGCAGAACTGTGAGTATTCTGCATCGCACATGTACAACAATGTGAGTTTAAGTGGCGGTAATCCAATCCAACACCAAATGGTACGAACCATCCGGCTTGGTCATAGTAAAGAGAGGGTTATTCATTGGAGACACAGACGTTTCAATCACATTTTGATATTCCAATTGTTCAAGGAATTCCGCAACAGAAGCTTTCGCTTCTCGCCGCATGGGGTATTGGGCTTGAGGCTGTGGCATTGACCGCAAAGTAATCTCATGTCGAGGGGAAAATTTGTCCCAACCACAGTGAGTACGGTACAACGCCGGCGCAAGCTCCTTAGCCCAATCTTCTGCAAAATGCAGCGCCTGCTCTGTCTGCACTGTGCGCGCGAAAGCACGGAAGATCACCTCCTCCCCTTGCGGAGCAGCCAAGACAAAGGATGGGGGCCAGTCGACCTCCGCCAACAAAATATCATAGGTGGTAGTTAGATTTTCCAAAAATACCACTTTTATGGTACGGTCTATGTCACCTTTAATTATAAGGACAATTTCATAAAGTCTTTCAGGGGGAGCCACTCTAGTGTCAGCAGTCTCAACTACAATGAAGGTGTCAGTCGCTGTCACCTTCAGTAGTGGACGCAACTCCTCTCGAATGATGGTAATCTTTGCCGCGCTGTCCAACAGCATCAGCGCCCATGTCAGATTCCGAAGCTGCGTTCTCACTATCTGTGGCATATCTCACTGTTACCGCAGCAACCTTCTTCTTTTGAAACTGGGGTCTTTGACACGGTGTCTCGTCCTGCTTGCCTTTCCCGTCAGCCTTGCGAGGCTGTTCACAGCTCTGTTGGGCACCTTGTCCTCTGCCGCCGCCTCCTCCACCGATGGGTGAGACCAATGTTTCCTGCAAAGAGCGAAGAGAACACTGTTCAGGAATCTGAAATCTATCAGGTGACTTAATCGTAGCGCGGTCGCGCAACTCATATGAACGCTCAGTAGAGGCAGGTGTAGGTGAAGCAGGATGGGACCCCTGTTTCTGTTGCTGTTTCCCCTGTTTTTTGTTCTTACTCCAATTTTGTTTCGGAACTTTAGGGCGTTCATATTTATCAGATGACGCCTGTTGCGTTTGCTGCTGTGTTTGTTTTTTACCAAAAGGCTTAATACCCAAACTATTTCGGCCAATGGTTTTATAAGCCGCTGTGATAATTCGCGGTAACTGACAGGGTTTCTCTGCATCAGGGATATCACGCAAAGCATTCAACACCTAGAAGCTTACCGCATCTCCCTTAACATTAGCAAGGACGAGATCGGAAAATACGTCAAACACTCCAACGAGCCTCATTCCCAATTCAACAGCCACCTCCGGTCCGTGCTCATCCTGAACACGTGTAGTGACAGAGGATAGGACAGCCATAGACGGAGTGCCAAGGGCACCTCGTGTAGACCGCCGCAAAAATCATACCCCATGTGGTACAGTCAGTCACCTCTGGTACTAAGTCTTTTGGCAATCTAATTGTCAGATTCTTGTGTTTCTCGACAGGAGTCGTATTAGGAAACACTGCCTCCAGTTGGTCAAATTTCTCGGCAAGCCAGAAAGGCATTTCATCCTTATCTGTGGGACGCTTGCCCATAACCGCATTAACCATAACGGGACTAAGCTTCAACCCGTTCGGCCCAACTTGATGTGCCACAACGCCAGGACCCCCACCTGGCAAGTTGCGGGAAATATAATGAACTAAAGCCCTAATAACCTCCACTGCAGAGGTATAGAGGGGCCTCAATTCAAGTAAAGGACATTCACCTGCACACGGGTGTGGGGTAAATCCAGCCAAAACAGGCCAAGAAGTGCCTGGAATGGACAAAGGATCTAATCTAATTCGTGTTAGAGGGTGGGGAAGGGCGCCATCAAATCAAACGTGGTGCTGCCAAGCAGAAATCAGAACTTCCCGTGTCTTATAAGGAGTGTACTGCGCCGGCAGAACAGTGGGAGTATAGTTATGAAACACATTAGTGTTTGCATCAACCGCAGGAAACGTAACCCATGAGTAGAAAAGCTCAAACGGGTGCGCTGCGTCTGCCTCCACTACAAAAACAACTGCCATGCCCTCCAAGCAACGTTAAAGCCTTGCAAATGATTACGGATCGCCATCCTATTATGTTGCGGGATATCGACGGCCATAATGACACAGAAAGGTTAAAGTACAATGCAATCAAAACAGCACAACTGGGTAGTAATTCAATAGAATACCGTTTATATTATCAAGCTTGAATAGACCTATTCAACTATAGGTAGGTTTGATCCGTCACCACTGTCAACTGGACACAATAGTGAGGGGGTCATGGACTGATATAAGCACTACTCAAGAGTCTCACAATAAGACCACACTCGTTGGCGGGGCCATGTTGCAAGGATCCTGCTCATACTCAGAACTGTGCACAGAGACCCAGGACATCAGTGAATTGTGGTGTACCAAAAACTCACCTCAGTACCTCGAAAAACCCCAACCAGCTAGCATCAGTGTCTCATTAGCTCTTCGTCCTATAGCAAAGTAACTAATGATTAGCCAACCTAGACCATGCAACTTAGGACCATCTCAGGAATGGTGGGAAGTGAGAACACTCTTTTGTTATACTCTAATACCAGTCCACAACAGGAGTAAATAAGAGACATGGTAAGGTTAAAATATTTATTTTAACGACGTGATCTCAGGTGCAGTATCTTAGCCAACATAAGCAGAGATAGGATTAAAAATAATATGATCAGCATGGTTACAATTCCATAAAACACAAAAGGATAAAGCATATTATAATGCTGGTGAAAACAGGTAGTATAGCACCTAGTTATAACACCCTCCCTATATAGGAACTATGTATTATAAACTAAAGAAGGTCTCTTAGGCTTGTTTTGGGGGACCCCATTACATTTCCGTTCAGTAAGAGTAAATCACATGTGGATCAGCATACTCTCTCTGCATCCCTGGAAACAAAAATCTTCCAAGTGCCTGAAATCATGGCAAGTGTGTGATAATAAAGACGCAAGAATCTGAGTTGGCTCACAGCTGCCAAATTGTTATGCCTAACCGCATTACTCGATCATGTCGAACGACATCAAACCTGTTATGATAACCTTGACGGCTTCAGTACTCACTGTGCATGCTAGAGGCACGATGTAAGTCTAGAGATGTTGAAAACAAAACTTTTCTCATGTATAGACCTTCGCAAAGCCTAACTTACAAAAACAGTTATATGCAGTGTCGTTTGCAAAAGCAGCAAAAGGTAAAATGGCGTTTAAACTTCTAAAAAGCCATGCTAACATAACATGCACGCAAAGTAGGCCTCAGCCCATACCACACTAGGGACCCACAAGGGTAACCCAGTAACCAATCTGGAGTCTACCTAATGTACATGGAATCACTTTAAATAGGAAAGCAGATAGGCTGGGGACTTGATTAGCAGGGATCCTAGCCAAACTAAGTAAAAAACCATCAAAACACCAGGTAAATAGTGGGGGCAACCATGCAGTCAGATTCCACCTTCCTACACCATCCGACAACATCTAAATCAGGCCCTAAATCAGAAGATAAAATCTGTGACCAATATAAACCTGATTGGGATATCCGACGTGTGCTCCATAAAGTTCAGCCTCATATTGCACCTGGTCTACCGGTCTACCGCGACCAGTGACTAAAATTGACGCTTTGAGCTTATTGGTGCTATTTCTACCTTAAACCTTTTTTTTTTTTTAAAAACATACCTCAGGTTTCCCTTATTTGATTTTTGTAATTTTGGTGTAATAAAAAAAAGAAGACTTTATTGAGATTTTGAATAGCATAACACGTCAGAAAATCACATCAATCATTACATCACCATCTGTGCTAAACAGATTCATCAGTTCATGTAGTACAGTGCACCTACAGGACCAGCAGGCTCAGACAATCAAGTGGGACCACACTAGCATTAAGACATACAATCCAAACCTGCATCCCCCACCATTTGCCCCATGTCTTATGATACGTGGCAGGGAAATCCCTGGCCTTGTATACCGGCTTCTCTTGCTGGGAGTACCAACTCACCCCTCGCCACCATTGAGTGATTGATGGAGGAGCAGCAGGTTTCCAGCTATGTCCCCCTTGGCTACCATGATACGCATGCCCAAAAAGGCCTTGTCCGCACTTGTGCCCCCTGCAGCTCTAAAACCCCAAGCAGCAATAATAGCATGAAAGGTCTACCTCCCAACCCAGTACCATTGAGAGTTCCCCAGCCACTGCCTCCCAGAATCTTTGGATGATTGGGCAGCCCTAGACCATGAGGTAGAAGTCTGAAGTGGTCTGGGAGCATCTGGAATATGGAAGTAGGCTTGCTTTATGCAGACCGTCTGGCGTTGTTAAAGATTGCAGGAATCGTTGTTAGCATGAGCTGAAAGCCATTTTGTATTTGGTAGCCATCTTAGTTAGCCATGTGCTTGCCATGTGCTTTCTCCCTCTTCCAGAACCTTGCACAGGCCTAGCTGTCAGAATGCACCTGCTCCTAGTATAGAACTGTCAGGCTATTCTTGCTGATATAAGGAGAAATGTCTCTCCTCCCACTTTGTTGAGAAAGCAAATTTTGTATAGCCATATTAGTCAGTAAGCATGCTTACATGTGCCAGGACCTCCCCTTGGTTCTATGCTGACTAATGTAACCTATGCTTATATAAGGCCCCTGTTCTCTGTACTCCTTAGAATGCCTCCTGCAGTGGCCTGAGGGTGCCGTATGAAGCAGTCTCCCTCATCTGAGGTTAATAAATGAATTATTTTTATATTACAGCTTCTGTGCCAATTTCTTCTTTGTTGGTTAAAAGGACCAGGTGCATCAGTGAACCCCTTAGAAGGTTTATATTTCTTCAAAGTGAGAAATGCTCAATGAATCAGTCGTAGCCTGGAGGATATCATAATGACCCTAGGGGCTATCAAGACGTCTCTCTAGTTGTCATCTTCCAGAGGGTCTATCCACTCCTCTCATTTTACCCGAAGGGATCCGATAGTATCAGTGGCATTGATGATAAGTGTGCGATGGGATTAATTGATACTCTAGCCCTTATAAAAGAAACACTGGAAAAGTCTATTGAAAATGTTTTTTTCCATAGAATTGGACTAGATGGTTCTAGGATTTGCTTTTTGCTTAGGGCTAGAAAAATATTGATAATGCTGTTTGTGGTAATAGTCATTACTCTCTCCTGCTATCTGTATGTTAATTATGACCCAATGCTTTGTTCCCTTTGTACTCCTGCTTATACCTTATATATACCGCTTAATGAAATGTTTAGAATGGAAAATGCCCGCATAGCAATGGATTAGGATATTGATGAATTTATGAAAATAAATGTGCAAAATATTTTCTATGTTCCTAGTAGATCATAGGAATGTCTTTAGCACATGCTAAAAGGACTATCTGTTAAAGATTGAAGGAATCGCTGTTAGCATGAGCTCAAAGCCATTTTGTATTTGGCAGCCATCTTAGTTAGCCATGTGCTTGCCATGTGCTTTCTCCCTCTTCCAGAGCCTTGCACATGCTCAGATAGGCCTAGCTGTCAGAATGCACCTGCTCCTAGTATAGAACTGTCAGGCTATTCTTGCTGATGTAAGGAGACATTTCTCTCCTCCCACTTTTTTGAGCAAGCAAATATTAGTCAGTAAGCATGCTTACATGTGCCAGGACCTCCCCTTGGTTTTATGCTGACTAATGTAACCTAAGCATATATAAGGCCCCTGTTCTCTGTACTCCTTAGAATGCCTCCTACAGTGGCCTGAGGGTACTGTATGAAGCAGTCTCCCTCATCTGAGGTTAATAAATGAATTATTTTTATATTACAGCTTCTGTGCCAATTTCTTCTTTGTTGGTTAAAAGGACCAGGTGCATCAGTGAACCCCTTAGGAGGTTTATATTTCTTCAAATGGCGCCCAACGTGGACCTCATCAGAGAAGTGACTATCCAAGGGAGTGGTCTTGACAGGAAACAGGAATCTACTGAGGAGGACAGGACAGGAATCTACTAAGGAGGTACCCTGCGCATGGAGATTCTCTGTCTCTGCAGCCCAGTATATTTCTGGTCTTCCTGATTTGATCCTCCAAAGGTTTACCGCTCCTGACTGAGAACCTTTTTGGCGTGAGTATTCTAGAACAACTGTTAGGTCACTCAGAACTTGGCAGTGAGATGCTGGAGATTTGTGCTTGGAAAGGTCGTCGACATGTGTTTGACTTGTATTGGCCAATAATGTGATTATCGTTATTTGTGGAAATATGTAAATTGCTATTTATGTAGGCAGGTAATGAGGAGACTTTTCTCTAACTTTTGAATAATTCGTAACAGCGCATATTGTGTTAAGTGCCACTGCTGTATAATATTGTATATGCTGCAATATTCTTGGCATGCCTGTTTCAAGCGCACAACGAAGAATGTGTTGCTTTCTTGAGGTACCATAATGGAATTAGAACGGAATCAGCCGGCTCCCCTAGAGGGGATACCTAAATAGTTTTAGGTATAGAAAACGTATTTCTTCCTTGGTGACTAAGTACGCCATGGATTTAAATATGTACATAAAAAGGATCCTAATCTGCGCACTTCCATAAGTGGTGATATGCAGAGCGTTTTTTTTAGTGTTTTTTAGTGTTCTACCAGCCAAAACTGGCAAATTTGGTGTATTTTGGATTTCCCTTGGAGACCCTGACAGTATGTATTAGTGTACACTGATTTGTCCTGCTCTGAAGGTATGGGATGCTACTGCAGACCACTATGGTCTGACAACACACCACTCCCCTCCTCTTATACTCAAATCCATCTTTTACTTCTGCTGTAGCCCCACACTCCTTTGATAGTTGATATTCTGAATGTAGCAATTTAGTTATAGAACGTGTATCATTTGCTGTTTTTAGGACACTTAACACGTTCAGGCATTTTCAATGGGGTAAAAGATTTACAGTACAATCTGAACACAAACCCTTAGTGGAAGTGTTCACAATTAAAAGTGTTGATTGTGCCTCTTCTCGCATATGAAGATGGGTGATTGGATTGCAAGAATTTTCATTTGATGCACAGTACATTCCAGGAGCTAGAAATTTGCCTGCAGATTATTTATCAAGGTTAGTGGAAAGTGGCAACAAAGTAGAAAAGAAAGAATACATGGGAAGAAGGTACCACAAGTGTATGCGAAGTCACACAGTTGCTGTAAAAGAGGAGGAGTAGAAACAAGAGACAGAAAAAGATTAAAGTATTAAAAGAAATGTCATCAAGGCAGCTGTCTTAAATTTGAGGGACCAGTAAGTTTCCTTGAACTGGGCAACAATGTCAGGGATAATTGTTGTAGGATCAGTCCATAGGTGAATGTACCCCAGATCGGCTAATGTCCTTTTGACATAGGAAGACCATGGATTGCTTGGTAGAAAGCCTGATGTCTGTAGACACTTCATTATAGATCTTAAATAAACTCCTCCAGATTGATTTCTATTCAGGCATAAACAGTACATCATGGGGCATAAAGCAACACTGTCTGCGGTAGCTCTGGCACCAATTTTCGTGAACAGGGGGACAAGATTTTGGAGAGACATATTAATAACCAGCTTACCCATTTTGTGGAAAGTTCGGGCTTCCTACATCCTTCTCAGTCAGGTTTCAAGTCCAATTATTCCACCGAAACGACGCTTCTGGGAGTCACTGAGAGACTGCGTCACTGCATTGATCGCGGAGAGACATCCACACTCATATTACTCAATCTGAGTGCAGCTTTTGATACTGTGTCGCATTCCATCCTCCTCGTACCTCTTCGGTCTCTGGGAGTCGAGGGTCTTGCCTTGGCTTGGCTTGCCTCCTTACTAAACGGTCGCACCCTTCAGGTCTTTTCTGCAAAAGCCTCTTCCAAAATTTGTTCTTCAGCGTACGGGGTCTATCCTGAGTCCTTTACTTTTTAATATCTATGTTAGACCCCTGGCCACTATTGTGGAGAAAGCTGGCCTCACTTTATTTTCGTACGCTGACGATACTCAAATTATATTTTCTCTTTCTACTGTGGAAGATGGCAGCATTTCAGCTCTTAAACAGGGACTGATTGAGGTCTCAGAATGGATGCGTAACAACTTTTTAAAGCTTAATGGGGACAAGACCGAGGTTGTCATCCTGGGCAAAGGGAGGAACTCATGGGGCCCTCAACATTGGCCTAAAGAAATGGGTTCTCTTCCCCAGCCTGTTGCCCAGGTTCGCAACCTTGGATTTCTCATTGATGAGAATCTCTCTATGCGGCAGCAAGTAGTAAAAGTGGCCTCCACCTGCTTTACTATTTTAAGATGGCTCCACAAAATTCTTTGGATGCTATCTGTTTCCACACAAAGGACGGTGGTCCAGGCATTAGTTGTTTCACGCCTGGTTACATTAACGTTCTTTATTTAGGAGCTGATCAAGAGACTTTTAGAAAGCTTCAGGTTGTGCAGAATGCGGCTGCATGACTCCTATGCCATGTTCAGCGGAGAGTCTCTATTTCCCAGTAACTTCGTGACCTCCACTGGGTCAGGATCGCCAGCAGAATTAAGTTTAAGGCTCTCTGCTATATATTCAAGATCAAACAAGGCACGGCCCCCGCATACCTACAGGAATTTATCCAAGCTTATCACCCTACTCGTTCTCTCAGATCCTCTTGTAAAGGTGATTTTGTAATTCCTAGATTTAGGCGGGTGAAAATGGGTGGTCGCTCATTTTCCCACTTAGGTCCTAAGTTTTGGAATACCTTGCCCACTGTACTGAAAACTGAAACCACCTATCTCCGCTTCCGTAAAGGACTCAAGACATGGCTCTTTCAGCAATGATCTATGGTTGTTCTCTTTTCCTCCTTTTAATCTGTGCCCTGGCGCTGGGAAACCCACTGCGGGTAGCTGTGCGCCTTATAAGTTAAATAAATAAAAGAGGTGTTACAGAACCCAGTTTTAACAGTGCCCTCAAAAAGTTGTTTTCTACTACTTGCAATTTCTTGAATGTGCTATTTCCCCAAAACCCATCTCTGTAAATTGCAGCCGCAACTGCTTTCTGCCTGTCTGTCTGTAGCATCGCATTCAAGATATATTCAAGGTATTTAGCAAGGGGATTCATGATGGATTTAATTCCAGCCAACACTACCTAGAGAATGTTCAGTGATCTGTATCTTTTGAAGAGGGGCCGAGGGGAATGTAAACATTTAGGATGTCCACTGTCTGGTGGGATTTTCCTTCCTTTATCAATCTTTTATGTAGGATATTTGCAGGAGATTTAATGACAGGCACTTGCCCAGCCTTACAGTCTAGGTGCACAGAAACCCATGTCGTTAGGGCCCCTGTTGGAGTAAAGGCCAACGATATTCCATGAAAGAACAGATATTGATTCATTAAAGATTACTCTTTTACTTTCATCGGACAAACAATTTATTGATCCAGGAGATGGGGTTGCTGTAACATTAAAATAATGGTAAGGAAGCAGGCCTATTTTCAGTGCCAATACTACTGGCAAGTGCCTCAGGTAGCTAGGCTCAGGGGATAGATTACAGAAGAAGAGGGAAGTAAGATATGATATATCAAAGAATGTAAGCCATATATATTGCAGTGAAAATAGATGATTGAGTCGGGATTAAAGCGCCCACTGATTGTGCTGATTGATAACATTTTACTAAAGACTTGAAAGTAGTAACACTTTTCAGGAATGCCATAAAAATGAATGCTAGTAGAATATGGAACAAGAACAGATTTGCAGTCCTACTAGATAGGTTTGATTTAAGGAACAATGCAAGGGAGCAAGCTGAAGGAGGGAGAGTAAGTGATCATGAAACTATTGGAAATTCATGTACTCCAGATTCCCCACATGTAATTAGGAGGATCTCCAAGTCTGGTAAAAAAAACCTGTGTTCCTGAAGGACCGTTTGTTATCTGAACTGATTCTATAATTTTTAGATCTACTTTTAGCTACACAGAGATTTCTGTCATGTGACATTGTAAACATTTTAATGATCTAACTATGTCATCCTTTAAAGCTGATTATTTCTTAGATAAGTCAGTAGCTTTACTGTCTAATAATTTGTAGATTCTTTTTAAGGTGGAAGAAGTGTGGTATCTGCATGATACTGTACCCATATGTCAGAATGCGCTGTGAGGTAATGAAATGTGGAGATGTGGAAGTTCTTAGGAAAAGAAGAGAGTGACAGTTGAAGGTGGCTAATGTGTCAGAATAAAGCGTACCTCTTCCTACTAGGCGGTTGGATCTTTATTTGGTGAGCTGTGTCCAGATCTCACACTATTCCCCTGTGTTGGAGGGGATGGGACCTTCTGGGCAACTTCTAACATATCTGGTGGGATTAGCAATCATTAAGCCTCACTAAAACGAGATTTCGGTGATGATGAAGTATTTTCTGGGTTACCCTCTCCCATAGGATGTGGGTCAAACACGGCCTATATTCCCAATCTAAGCCAGAGTGGATAGTGTTGTGATGTGGAACTGCTTGGGGCGGCAATCCTCACAACGACTTCCATTGGAAATGTAAAGATCCCACAGTGGTTTCCAGGTAATTGTAATCAATAAAGTTCCATAGTTGAATGTAGCAGGTAAGTTTTTAATCCAATTTTGCAATAAATCATATTGAGTTCATATGAATTAGCAGACCATCCATTCATTCATAACGACTGAAATTAACCAGCAAACCCAAAAAAGAAAGCCAGAGAATGGTATTGGTTTCAAGGTATTCAACCTCAAGCAACCAGTATAAACAGATCATCATGAAACACTGGCGAATATTGTCATCAGAACCGGATTTTGGTAATCTCTTTCACGATCCCCCGATCTTTGCCTACACTAGGCCAATGAACTTTAAGGAAATCCTATCCAAGCCCGCTGATGCAAACACATCCACCATCCATACTGGAACTCGACCATGTTATCATTGCAGTAATTGCAACAATGTGATTAAAGGTAACACGATCTGCCACCCCATGAGAGGGTTTAACATCAAATTGTCTGTTGATGCCACATGCGACTCGACAAATTTAATTTACCTTCTGAAGTGCCCATGCGGCAAAACATATGTGGGAAAGACAAGTAGGAAAATAAAAACAAGACTGAACGAACACAAGTCCAATATCAGGACCAAGAATTCGAAATCTAACATTGCACTTCACTTTAACGAAGCGAATCACAATATATCCCAACTCAAATATTTGGTTCTTGAAATCGTCCAACCAAGAGAAGGTAAAGACAACAACAAGATACTACTGCAGAGAGAAACAGCCTGGATGTACAGGCTACAATCACAGAAACCTTTTGGTCTTAATGACCGGACCGAATTAAGCTGCTATTTATAATGCCGCCCTTGGGCATTTGTTGATGCATCGTAACATTGTCCTGCTGCCACGCTAGATATCGTCATTATGTTTGTGCCACTTCATTGAAATAGGAAGATTCGTTCCCAATCCCCTTTCCAAGATGGCCACCCTCGTTTCCCACACCCAAACTCATTCACTTCATTACCCAGTCTGTTTTTTGTTTTTACACACCCTCCCTACAACTCCGCATTCACTCCGCGGAGTTTCAGCCACACAGACCGCATTTATCGGTCCCGCTGATAAGACTGACCCGGTGAGTTGGATTAATCCTATTTTCCTTACAACCAGCGAACCGCGCTACTCAGTAGTGATTTAGCGCTCCATTTACCCCACGGGGGACTGTTAGCTGATTGAGCCGCTTTCCCGCTGCTCGCGAACCTTGTTACCAATCAATACCTGCTCTCGTGTTAAAACTCGAGCATTCTGCCGTCCTCGTTATTAAACCTATTTTACTAAGCCAGCATTACCCACTGTCTTATCATACCTCCATTTTTTTGGTTTCACGTTCCCCCACTCAGGCTCCTCACACCATCATTTCGTTATTACGTTTATAGCCTGCTTGCCTCACGTTTTGATGCATGTTGAATCAACTTTGAAGTGTATTACATGTTTGTATATCTTTTCTAAATGATATTGATGAGGCCATATATCCTTTTTGTTTTAGAGCTCCTTGAGAAAGGACAACATTGTCCGAAATGCATCGGAGCCATGTACAATTTCAGTCGTTATGAATGAATGGATGGTCTGCTAATTCATATGAACTCAATATGATTTATTGCAAAATTGGATTAAAAACTTACCTGCTACATTCAACTATGGAACTTTATTGATTACAATTACCTGGAAACCACTGTGTTGTCTCACCACACACAGTTCCACATAAGTGTGCCCACCACAGGGATGCGCCTACACCTCCATAGCGCACTCAACTCTTCAATTATTCCAGGACGTACCTGAACAGTTACGCCGCCTGTAGGAGCACCTTAACCTTGATACTTTGTTCACCTTCCTCAAACAAACTTTAATATATAGCTGTGCGCCACGCCCATTTCACTTGGTAAATGTAAAGATCCCCCATCCTTTATTCACTGGAATATAAATCTCTAGAACAAATTGGCCATGGAGGAATTATCAGCTATTTTGTCAGATACATGTAGCGATTTTGACAAATCTTGGGGACAGGTTTTTCCCCATCTCTCACAGGAGCTTCTCAGTCATCAATGATATCATTTAACATGTCATGAGTGATGTAATATGTGAGGTCATAGCAGTGCATTGAAGGGGCACAATTTATAGTTAGCTTTGTAAACTGCTGAATTTTAGTGTTTTTATTTCTAAAACATTCGTTTTTATCTCATTCAACACAACTATAATTTACTTTAACTATTGTATTTTTCACTGTATTTCTGAGGTTATTTTTTTAATGTGATCTAAGATCTTATTACTGTATTACTGAAAGAGAGAAATCCCTCCAGGAGCAAGAGGATAAGAAGTAAATAAATAGGAGACATACAAATAAGGAAACATAAACTGCTACACAGGTCCCACTAGGGGTGTATTCAGAATGGTCTTGGGATTTACTTGAATTTGTTGGGAGACTATTGGAGTTATTGGTGAGACAGGACAATTATTTTAAATCAGCAGATCTCCCTACCAAGCTTATAGTTCCCCTTCCTCATTTAGAAGTGGGTGTTTCGATGATTGATCGCAGGTAGGGTTGCTGCCGTTCCCACCTGTGCACGCTTCTAGATTCCACAAAGGCCTGGACATGATTCTTATGAAGAATTTGATATGAAATTGTCTATATTCATTTTTAACAGGGTTTTTCTATTTTCTCTATCTTACTTATTATCAGTCAGGATCATTAATGCAACAGCAGAACACATTTAAAAGGGCTTTCTTCCTATAACTACTAGTTTAAGTATGTACTGAAAAGGGGGAAAATATTGGCTTTAGGTGTTATTCCCAATTTTTTTACCGGCAGTGACAAATGCTGGTGTTGCCGATATGAAACCAGCTAGGTGGCACCCCTAATCACAGGTGGAACTTTTGCCCGCTCTGCCAGTGGTCAATCTTGTTCACTTCTCTAATTCCATATTCCACTATACTAATTCACCACTAATCCTTTATGGGTTCCAGAGTAGCGTGCTAATCGCCAACAAAGTGTTTCAACACCCCATCAGGGTTACAAACACTATATAAATGCAAACCTTTTTCCCTTTTTTACTCCTCCCCAACCCTTCTCAATCCAAATAACTGACTAACATATCCACCACTCAAACTGCTTCATATTTCACTATACTAAGTTTCAACACTAATCCTTTATGGGTTCCGGAGTACCCTGCTACTCGCCAGAAAAGCGCTTCAACACGCCATCGGGGGTAACAGGCGTTATATGAGTGCAAACCTTTCTTTCCCTTCTATCCCTCTGCTATCCTTCTCAATCCAAATAATTGACTAATATCCACCACCCAAATTACTTTCATATTTCACCATACTAATTCACCACTAATCCTTTATGGCTTTCTGGAGTAGCGTGCTACTCACCAAAAAAAGAGCTTCAACACCCCATCAGGGGTAAGTAGCGCTATATAAATACAAACCTTTTTTTCCTCTTCTATCCTTTTGCTATCCTTCCGAATCCTAATAACTGACTAACATATCCACCTCTTGAAATTTACTTGCATGTTTCACTATACTAATTCAACACTAATCCTCTATGGGTTCTCGAGTAGCGTGCTACTCGCCGAAAAGCGATTTGACGCCTCATCAGGGGTAGTAAGCACTATACAAATGCAATTACATGACAATTAAAATACAATATTTAGGGCGGTCCTACAGATGCATATTTTCACAGCCTGGGTCCGCCATGTGATCCCCTGCAGGGAAAGCAAGCAATGGCCCACTACACAAGTTTATTGGTGAAAAAAAGAGATTGACACGTGGGCCAAAAAACATTGCACCCCTTCAGGATTCATTTCTGGCTAAAGAACTCCCTCCTGGTAGGTGGGAGCATTTTTGGCTGAAATATACTGCCTAAGTGGCAGACAATTAAAAATAAGGTGAATAAGGTACCTGCTTTTGAGCAGGAACAGATAAGGAAACTATTATCATGAAACAGCAGTTTGTACTGTAACAGCAGGAACAGAACTGTGACTACATCCTGAAAAGAGATATCAGCAGAATGTTAATAAATAAGGAAACAAAAAAAATTAAGGTGGACCTACAACAAAGGAAGGGCAGCGGCAGTCTACTTGATAAACTGTAGTGTTCAGGACACAGAGATGGATGAAGTGTTGATTAAGATTTTATTAATCACAAGGGCCCGCGGTAGCGGGAAACAACTGGTGTCAACAACGGCAGCTGTCATCTGTCAACTAGCACAGATGACGTCACATAAATACCTTCCTAACATTCCACTGTGACGTGTATGACGCTGCTAATAGAAATAGATAACATACTAACATAGCATCTCCCATTACAGTATGATATACAACATCTCCCTTCCTCCATGAAAACAAAACTTGAATTTATTCCATAACATAGTCTTTCAGTCTAGTGGGCAATCTTACTACTCTGCCCGATCTAGACGTTTGCTCCCCACCGGGGTGGTTGCCAACATCACTCATACCGGCTACTGTATTTCCATTCCTCTCAATTTCATTGTCAATCATTGAATCCTCCTGAACAAAAGTAGAACCTTCCAGGCTAGAGGAGAGTCTGGTGAAGTTCCTATTAGAATCCCACATCTGTCCTGGACTTGCACTAGAATGTAACACCTCTGAGCAACCAGACACATCATCCCATTCTAGGACACTCTCATCGAGATATCCGTCTCCCTCTTCAGCTTCTCTCATAATGATTTGTTCTTGGCCAGGTTTCAGTTTTACTATGTCATCCTTACTGCGCCATCCTTCTCCTTCAACAAACACCGCACCTCCTGACGCTTTACCAACCTTCATTGGTTTGCTGAGTCTCGATTCTCCTTTGCTTACTAAACCAGGCTTTTTCATTAGTACCCAATCACCCGGTGTGATGACCTTATCCTTAGCTCTGTTTACCTTGTCAGCATACGTTTTATTCTGTGCTTGCTTGCATATTATGTTTTCCCTCACATTTAGTTCTTTGTCGCATATTTGTTTTGCCTCAACAGCTGTTTTCTCCCACACACCTATTTTCGGTGTCATGGCATTGTTGCATGCTCTTCCTCTCATCAAGAAAAACGGGGTAAAACCCGTTGCTTCCTTAGGCGTATTGTTGTACGCATTGATCTTGGTTTTAATAAAGTCTTTCACATTCACTCCATTTGCCACAGCCATTTGAATTCCTTCTTTGAAGAACCTGTTTATCCTTTCCACCTGACCATTGCTCTTGGGACTGTATAAAGGAGTCTTTTCCTGTTTTATTCCGCGCTTATCCAGAAATTCGACCATAGCTCGAGATACCAGCTGTGACCCATTATCAGATACAATGACCTTTGGCTGTCCCTCTCTTTCAAAAATCTTATCTAGGAACTTAATTACTACCTCTGTAGTAACTATTTCCACGAATTTGTAACACACCCACTTGGTGTAGTAGTCCATTAGAACTATTAGATGTTTGCACTCATTGGGCAAAATGTTGAAAGGACCTGCAAAATCTATTGCTACCTTAGCCCAGGGGCCATCTGGGATTTGTACCATCTGCAATTCATTTCTCTCCATTCTCCAGTGTTTGTCAGATTTCAAGCATTGCTCACACTTGTCAATAAGATTCCTGACTTCGCTGTCCACCCCCGGCCACCAATAGTGCATTCTCAGGACATTCCTAGTGGCCGTGGTGCCAGGGTGCCCTCTGTGAGCCATTAGAATAATTTTTTGCCTGAGTCCAAATGGTGGTATGAAGACTTCACCTCTCTTCAAGAACCCATTTTCAAGGGTCAACTCATCACTCACTTGTTGATAATTTCTTAGTTCTTTAGGCATGTTTCTCACATGTGGCCATTTGGATTGCACATACTCCTTCACTTTTCTCAACACATTGTCTTCTTTCGCATTATCTTCCCATTCATCTTTACCTATTGATCCATCACACATCACCGTTGCGTCTATGTGCGCAACTATGCATTCGTTGTCGTCCTGTTCCTCATCTTTAACTTCTCTCACTGGCAGTCTGGACAAACAATCTGCTCTACTGTTCATTCCTCCCTTTATGTGCTCAATTTCGAAGTTGAATTCTTGAAGTTTCGACATTAGTCTGATTAGCCTGGAACTTGCATTGCCATTGCCTCGACCCTTGCCGTCCATCATGTGCACAAGCGGTTTATGATCGGTTATCAGTTTGAAACTCTTGCCCCATAGATAGTCTTTGAGCTTGTGTACAGCCCATACACAAGCCAACGTCTCCCTTTCAATAGTGCTGTAATGTCTCTCTGTTTCATTTAGCTGTCTTGAAATAAAAGCTATTGTATTTTCTTCATGACCTTTCCTTTGGCAAAACACAGCTCCTATCCCTTCGTTGCTTGCATCCACGGTTACTATATTCTCCAGTTGTGGATCGTACGGTTTCAGCGCTGGAGCTCTGGCTATCTCCTCCTTGATCAATCTGAAAGCCTCAACCTGATCGTCATTCCATTCGTATTTCTCATTTTTCTTAAGAAGTTTCCTGAGTGGACTCACCATTTCTGCGTACTTTTTGACAAACTTTGCATAATATTCACTCAGGCCAAGGAATGACTTGAGTGTATCCTTGTTCCTTGGTTCTGGAGCTTCCCTTATTGCACGAACCAAATCGTCCTTGGGCAAAATCCCATCGGCATTTAAGACGTGTCCCAGATATTCCACTTCTTCAGTCATGAATTTGCATTTGTCTCTGGCAACTGTCATGCCTTTATCTCTCAAGATCCTCAGAACAGTTCCTATCAATTTTACGTGCTCACTTTCAGTATTAGAATGTAGTAAAATGTCATCTTGAAAGGCTTCTACCCCTTTCACCTTTCCAAACAAGACATCCATGAGTTTTTGAAAAACTCCTGAAGATGACGCCAGGCCAAAAGGAAGTCTTATGTATCTAAATGCTCCAAATGGCGTGATGAAAGTTGTTAATGATTTAGACTTCTCTGATAGACACACCTGATGATAAGCGGCCCTCAAATCTATGAGAGAAAAGTACTTTGACCCAGCTGTCGACTGAAGGATATCCTGTATTTTAGGTAGGGGGTGACAGTTTATTATAATGTTCTTATTGAGCGACCTCAGGTCCACACATAACCTGATGTCCCCTGTTTTTTTCTTCTTGGACACCACAATAGCAGAAACCCATTCAGATTCCTCTGCTTCTTCAATCACACCTTCCTCTTTTAATTTTTCTAGCGCCTCCCTTAGCTCATTCCTTACAGATAAGGGCACTGTTCTTACCTTGTGCTTACATGGAATTGCATTCTCTTTCAATTTTATGTCGTGACTGAACCCCTTTACACATCCAATTACATCTTTGAACACATCCTCATATTTTAGAAAAACAGTATTTAAATCTATGTCTTCACTCCCCTCACTAATACTATTCATCCATTCTTCCCTCAATATTACTGGGTCTTTTGCACCCGGGACCAAAACCACCCCCAGCTGGGCTAAGTCTCTCCATCCCACCAGTATCCTCCCCTTTTCTGCAACATAGACCTTTGTCTCAATCGCTCTCCCCTTAAAGGTTACCGTGTCGATGAAGTACCCCAACATATTTATGTCTTTTTCTCCAAATGCCTTCGGGTTCATGTCAGACTCTGTCAATTCCACACCCTTCCACCTATCCTCAAAAAGGGTATCTGATATAGTAGTGATTGGGGCACCTGAATCAGCTGTAAATTTAAGTTCTACTTCCCCAATCTTGACATCACTAATAGGACCCTTTATTTTACCATCTTCCATTTCTATGTACAAAACAATATTCGCACACATTTCCTCATCAAAATTTCCTACAGTGTTAATACTTGTGTTACCGCTAACTCTCTTGGTCTTGCACAGGGTAGAATAATGGCCATACCTCTTGCATTTAATGCATTTCTTCCCTGCAGCGGGGCAATTTTTAAAGTCTGCCAAGTGGTCACTTGATCCGCATCTAAAACAGCATAGCTGCTTACCTCCCACTCTTCTCTCATTCATGTTCCTTTCAATAGTCTTACCATCACCCTTCTTCTTTTCCTGCAAATACAATACATTAGAATTATACCCTGTAGAAGATATTTCTTTAGTGGAAATCAAAGACCTCTCTATACCTCTAGCAATATCTATGACTTCCATTAAAGTAGGTCTTTTGCATGCCAACAGTCTTTCTTGCACCTTTTTAGTGTAACAATAAAATACGATCTGATCTCTGATGTATATATCAGTCATTTCCTCATACTCGCATTCTACTGCTAATACTCTTAAACATGCAACATAGTCTTCTACAGATTCCCCTTCTTGTTGTCTCCTTTGAGCAAACTTATGCCTGGCAACCATGATGTTGTTCTCCTCATCAAATTGCCTCTCCAATCTTTTTAATGCTTCCTGATATTCATTCAGGGGAATAAACACTCCAGGTGGACTTTCATATTCAGGCAGGCTATCAAAGATGTCTTGACCTGCTTTGCCCAACAGTCCGAATAGTAAAGAACATTTTCTTTCAGCATCGAAATTTTTTCCATCTATAGAGACAATATAATTTTCAAAAGCCCTCACCCACTTCTTCCACTTCATGGTAGGTTTTCCGGGCTCATCCAAGAAACGTGGAGGAGCACAAATATTATTGCATTCTGCCATGTTATTTATTTTTCAAAAGATATTCCCACAGAGTTTTTCATATAAAATATGACTTTCCTGCTTCCGATTTATAATTCTGTGGCTTACTTGTGTTATTTTCTTCACACTTCACTATTTCCTTACATTCACTTTCCTGCGCGTGTGACAATTGCCTCAGCTGGCTTGTTTGAACAGCCGATGTTCGGTACTAAAACCCAAAATGGCCGCACGTTGTTTACGTCGTGATGCTCCAATCAGCGCGCTCCCGGCATGCTTCACGCGTCTCAGCTGAGGTAACAGACTGACGCCTCAGCTGAGCGCTGCCGTAGTAACGCGCGAAAACTTCCTCGTCAATTTCACACTCCACTGCCGCCTGCTTTGTTTCCTCACAATCGAGTCAGATTTCGCAGCGTGGCCGTCAGACAAGGTTCTCGCTTTCAATTAGCGCCGCACTTCAATACTTAATTTTAAAAGTTAAGATCCTTTGAAGCTTTACTTAACGCGCTACCACTTGTCAATTAACGCAAGCTTTCCTTAATCAGCGCCTCATTCCAACGCTTAGTACTCACTCCGAGTTACATCTGTTTAAAATCTTTGTCTCCCGCAATTACTTGTCATGGATGACTCGATCATCAATCATCGGTTAATCCATCAATTACCTCCGCCGACCCTTGTGGTGACAAGACCCTCGTCGCCAATTGTAGTGTTCAGGACACAGAGATGGATGAAGTGTTGATTAAGATTTTATTAATCACAAGGGCCCGCGGTAGCGGGAAACAACTGGTGTCAACAACGGCAGCTGTCATCTGTCAACTAGCACAGATGACGTCACATAAATACCTTCCTAACATTCCACTGTGACGTGTATGACGCTGCTAATAGAAATAGATAACATACTAACATAGCATCTCCCATTACAGTATGATATACAACATAAACCAGCATCCAATCTCAGAAGAAAGCCATTACATACAGCAAAAGAGATAAGATGTAAACAGAACTGCCAAGAAATTAACACGGAAAGTCGCTACAATAAAAATTGCAAGATGCAAAACGGGACAGAGGGCTGGAGCAAGAAACATAAGCAAAGGAGACAGACCGCAGAAGGGGAAATAGGAGTAAAAAAGCTTAGTTACAAGTAAGAGTTGTACAGATAAAATTATGAATTGAAATGAGCTGGATGCTAGTAACAGGAGGGGTAGACAATGCAGTAGGAGCATAATCTGGAGAATGAGGAAAAAGCATAAATGCAACAAAGAACTCTTGTTGGAGGATCCTGGAAGAGAAGTGGGCGATGACAGAATTGCCAGGGGGCCCGGAAGAGCAACAGAGCACGGAAGGCAGGGAGCTGCAGCAAGCGCACATAAAATAAGGAATAGAAAATGGAATTCATTGAATTCAAAATGGCTGCCTGCGATGCACTAAAGAAACACTGGTAAGGCACCAGTAAGGCTTTACAGGCAGTAACATGTTCACTAGCAAAATTGCCTTTGACTACCCCTTTACAGAATGGAGCATCCTGGGAAAAATTAGATCATCGTCCATTTACTTCCGGGTCTTGAAAAAGGAAAAGGAGCAGACCTTCAGACCTCAGGGACGGCATTTCTCACAATTCTCACAATACTATACAGGATTAACTGTGTTTTCTGAACTTCTTACTCGTATATTTTGACACATGTAGTCAACGCACCTCAGTTTAAGATTCTGAGACCTTTCTAAAGGGGCTGGGGAAGCTTGCAAAGCAGGAAGGACCATGGCAATGAATTCTATGTCCATGTGAGTCCACAGGTGACACGTGACACCTCCTAGTGGCAGGTGTGTTACACTTTATTAGAAGACAGATTTGAAGAGTTATAGATAAACATGATTATAGGACGTATATTAGGAAGCAACACTGATGCAGCTGGTATCTAGCTATGGGAAGCTCTTACTGTCACAGCTCATAAGAGACACAATCAGCACAGAAACTTGGGTAATGAACCTGTTGGATAGGGCCTTCCTGGCATGTCAGTGTTAACATATGTATAGGATCTAGTGGTAAATATACCCAGTGTACTAGAACCCATTGGTGAACTAATCACGTTGTCGGTTTCTCACACTAGCCTTTCTGAGCTCGGTGCGTTCTCAACTGTAGGTTGTATGTGAGATACTTTTTCAGGTTTGGGGTTCACTGACAACCGAAGATGATTCAGAAGGGATAGAGAGATCACACATTTAGATCCCACAATAATCCAAAAGTTAAATGTAGATAATTTTAGTGCCATCAATTTGGTTTTGAACTATACTCCCATAACCTCTCCAGAGAAAATTATAGTAGCAGTGACGATAATGCTGCTTAAAGTTTTATACCTTTTTCAGGTAATGCCCAGACTTGTAAAGGGTTAACTACTCTAATGTTTGCTAGCAGACAGAAACATTTATTTAAACGAAACTGTGCTTATGAACACACAAGAACAGACTGTGAAACCACCAGCCACTCCCTATTAAATGGTTTCATGAAACAAAGTTAATGTTTTTGAGAAGGCTATGGGTAAGTATAGAAAATGATGGCACTACACAAAAGCATTTTGTATTACAAAAATTATAAAACAAAATCCGTAAAATGAAAAAGCAAAAATACATGACATTAATATTATACTGAAAATCATCCCATGATAATATGATGAGGCCAATATTATTCACTAATATCCACTTACATTTGATTCAGAAAGAATCCAGGGTGGGAATGTGTTAATGGTCACATAAATCCACAGGTAAATGTGTTCCATACACAGTTACACATCAACTGCTTGCATAACATTAAAAACAAGCATTTGCAATGCAATAGGTCTCGCATTGGTGAGAGTTTGAGCTATTGGTGTTATAAATGACAATGTTTTTTACCTATGGGTTTTCATTTGTAGTGTAGTGGATGTATGTGGTATGGAGTGAAATTCTGTGGGTTGTATTGGAATTGTTAGTTGTGGAATTGTGTGTTGCTTAGTGTATTTGTGTAGTTTAATTATGTAACATGGTGAAGAGATGGGGTGAGACCTACAGAAAATAGGTAGAAAAGAAGGCTGAAAGGGATGGGTAAACTGTGCACAACTTGGTGAATGAGACAGGGGAGCATAAACAGTGTGTGAGAAAGAGAGAAAGAAGGGTGGAGCAGGCCACAGATTCATAAAGAGGGAGCTTTTGTGTATGCAGAAGATACCCTAGGAAAAGAAGGAGAGCATGGGTTTTAGGGACGGAAACTTTGAAAAGGTACCGGAAAGAAACTGTGGCGCATATTATCAAGACAGGCAATAAAATTATCGCCGTAAAACAGCAATAATGGACTTGATAATACGCTCTATGGAATTACAATTGAAGCCCATGTTAAATGTCCTTCACATTTAACATGGGCTTCAATTGGAATTCCATAGAACATAATATTAAAGCCCATTATCGCCGTTTTAGCAGCAGTTTTCTGCCACTAAAACGGCGATAATTTTATCGCCTGTCTTGATAATATGCCCCTGTGTTTGAATACCTGAAGTGAACCAATATGAGATAAATGGGAAGAGTATGTAAGAGAGTGAGTGAGAGGTGTGAGAGAGAGTATGAGAGAGAAGGACGAGTGGGAGGGTCACACAGAAAGGAGAGGGAGGCGATAGATGAACTAGTGTACAGCGTGAGGAGGTATAGGAAGGTGGTATGTGTGAGTAGACAGTACAGAGAGGAGAGAGGTAGTGTTAGGGAGGAATAAGAGAATGCAGTGACATTACAAGATAAAGGTGTAGTGGAAGTGTGAGATGAATGAGAGGGGTAGTGGGTGTAGGAAGAGATGACAGGATTGGTAGAAGTGTAAGGGAGAGATATGTTGTATTGAAATTGTTTTGAAATTGTGTGGTGTGTAATTATGTGGAAAGTATTTAAATGGTACTGAGTTTTTGGGAATTATGTAGAGTGTGAATGTGTGTAATGGACTTAAATATATATATAACTATAGTGTGTGTTGTGGAGTGGCTTTTTGAGTTACTATATGTGGTGTGCTGTTAAATTTTGTGGCATGATGTGGAAATCTGTGGTGTGTATTGGAGATACGTGGTGTTTTGTGGAATTGTGTTGTGTATTTGAAATGTGTGCTTTAGTGTGAAATTATGTGGTGTGAATTGTAAATGTATGTAGTTGAATTGTGAGGTGTGGAATTGAGTGTCATTGAGTGAAATTATGCCTATTTAAATTGTGTATCATGGTGTGCAGTGCATTTATATGGATTGCTGGTAGGTGCCATTCAGTGTGTTTATGTGAGGTGTATTTGTGTTGTATTAAGCATAGTTTAATTATGTGTAGTGTAATTTTGTAGTGCTTAGCTGTATTATGTTGAGTGTAATTATGTTGTGTGGTGCAGACATATGCGGCATTGAATTGTGCGGAATTATGTGGCATGGTTTTTGTAGTGGTAATATGTGGCATGGTGTGGGGTTTATTATACGGTGTGGAATTATGTGGCATGTTGTGAAGTGTAATTAAGTGTTTTGAAATTGAGTGGACATATGTGCAGCATAAATATGTTGCATGAAAAGTAGGGTGGAGTGCAATGACGGAAGTGGGTGTTAGTAACTGGTGACGATCGACTATCAGCAAATGCACAGATCTATAGAGACTTCAAAGTTTCACCATCACCAAAGCCCATCTATACCGTCTTCAAAACTATAACTAAAGTGCCTGGTGTTAAAAATAAACAATAAACTATATACGGACCAAAAGGATGGGCGAGCAGCACCAGTAGGAGATGTTACATTTATTCCATGCTTGCCGCTATCTGTAGATGCAGTACATAAATAATAATTTCAGCCAAAGCTAAATAAAGGCCACCCAAACATTCCAGAGTGTTTACCTCAGAACGTTATGACCCAGGAAATCAAGGGTGTGTGCACAGGGTAGTTTTATGTGTCTGCACGTGGAATAATGAAGGAAGTAGTTGGTGATAACTGGGGACGACCGACTGTCACCAAATGCACACATCCATAGCCCCTTCAAAGCTTCACCCTCACCAAAGCTGCACATTTAGAGCACCATCGAAAATGTAAATAAAGCGCCTGGTGTGAAAAATAAAGACTAACCTATATAGAGACCAAAACAACGGGGGCGAGCACCAGTGGAAGATATACAATGTATTAGATACTTCCAGCTATCTGTAAAGCGATGCATTATTCAAATAATCAAGCAAACACTTTCAGGCCAAAGATTAAGGCTGCCCAAACATTCCGTAGGGTTTGCCTCATAACGTTATGGCATCAGGGTTTCAAGGGGGCGTCTGTAGGGTACTATTATGCGTCCGCACATGGCAGAATGAAGAATGTGTGTTTTAGCAACTGTTAACTAACGACTGACCCCGAAGCTGTATACTCATAGCGCCTTCAACGCTTCACCTAACTAATACTGCCCATCTATAGTGCCTTTAAAATTATAATAAAGTGCCTGGAGTGAAAAATCAAATTAGCTATATAAGGGCTAAAATATTTGTGGGCAGCACCAGTGGGAGAGGTTACATTTATTCAATGCTTCCAGCTAGCTCTAAAACAATGAACTATATAGATCATAAAGAAAACACTTTCAGCCAAGGATTTTCATTTTTTTTTTAAAGGACATTAAACAAATCGTTTCAAAAGCTTTAATAGACTAATTTTATGCGTGATCTGTCAAGAGAAGAAGACAAGTGATTTAAGTCCATGTGGACCCCTTTTAGGCCACAGCAGTTTGAAGTGCCAAAGTCATCGCCACCTAGTTCCCCAGTGAAGCCACAAAAATAAATGAGTGAGGCAACTCAGATTAAAACAGTGTTAAAAAATAAAATCTGTAAACATAGTTTGTGTGATGTATATATATATATATATATATATATATATATATATATATATAAAGGTAAATATCTTCTGGTGACTGCAGAAGTGTAATCTGTTGTCGTATGTTAAGCTAATAACTTGGGTAGTATGTGGCCACCCACACACAAACATCATTAGTACATGTGTAGATGTACAGTGGGTATGGAGTAGCACCCATGCAAGACACTTGTACAATAGTGCACACAAATATACACACACAATTTGTGCATGTGTACGCGTAAATTAGTATATGCAACTGTGACGGTGTCTTTATATTACAAATGCCATAGGTCACTTAAGTCATATTATAAATATGCCGTACATTTTAATAAATGCATTTTTTATAACATATCACACAGTGTCTACAAGTACCAGCACTATTTAAAAAATTGCTCACTGAGCGGCAACATGGATATATGTTTTTTGTTAACGTGTAGACATTAACTAGTTTGTCAGTAGAGTTACACTTCCATGCGCTACATATTGAAAATAAAAAAAGCACTTTTAAAGTAAACAAAAAACATAAAAAGCCATGCTGCCTTTATAATAACAAAAGGAGCACACCACAAAGGTTACCTCTATAAACAAGCAGGATGAGGAGCGGGAAGGGATTCTGCAGCATACATAAAAAAAGTAAAATGACTCAGGGAATTGTTTTTGTGCAGGAAGGTGCCCCCTCCTGCACTAAAACTATCCGACCTTAAATGCAGGCACCCTTGCACCATGGTGCAAGAGTGCCTGCATTGGCGCTAGACTGTGCAAGGTATGCCAGTGCTGGGAAAAAGCAGGAATATGCCGTAATGTGATAAATACGGCACATTCCTGCCCTTTTCCTGTAATGTAGCTCAGTAAGGTGACGTGCTGGGATGCGTTAAGATTTGCTAAATTTGACCGTAGATTTCTGTGATTTCCACCAGACCGGCATATTGGTGTCGCTCTGAGCTTTCTGTTATTGCATCCTGATATTTCACTGACATACCTAAAACCAGCCATTGTCAGCGGTTGTCTCTGAGCCATCTGCAGAGAGGCCAAGGACTGGATGAGCATTGTGTTCTGAGCTCCATTTTGACCCTGTGAGAGGCCCAGTGAGAAACTCGCACTGCCTTCCCGCAGCTCCAGAGCTCTCTAAACATCTCGAGGTGACTCAATTCAAAGTATATGCACCTCACAACATAATGTGTTACATCAAAAAATATATATTAAACAGATCATCCTGGAAATAGCCAACACGCTTATGGAGTACAAAATTGAGCAAAACGTGAAACATATACAGGAACTGAACTGAAAAGCGGACACGGGTTCCCTTTACGTTTTTATTATTATTTGTTCAGAAATTGTGTTTCACCAGTGAAGTTAAGGAGATGAATATAGGGGCCGATATAGATCCGTTTCAATGTGTTTTACATTTTCACCGGGTCTGAGACACGGAGTACTCAAGCAGAAACTCCACGCGCCTACTCGTTGAAGATTACTTCTGAGACATTCAGGGACTACAATCACAATTACCCCTTGCGAGGCCTTAGCAAGTGTCAGCAGACGGAGTGCAGCAAGGCGCAAAGGCTTCTGGGAGAATACAATGCTACCAGATAAACTCCTCGGCATGACACGTCATGTACTGCTGTGGGCCGAGGCGACCATTCTGAAGAAAGGGGGGGGGGGGGGGGTTTAAATCACTGTCCGAAGTGTTATAAAAGGTTCTGAAAAAAAACTTAACAAATGCCATAAAAATTAACATTTCAGAAAAAGCACATAAATGCACCAATACGACCCATTGCACATTTGTGCACTGATTTTTCGAAGTTGGGAAGCAATGCAGTACACTTCTGGTACATTCTTGCGTGGGGTTCTGCTGCAAATAATTTAATAGACACTTCTTACGCATTTTTTTGTTTGTTTCTTGAAATGCCCACTTCTATTTTCTGTGCACCAACGTGGGTTCAGGGCGTCTTTGTTTTATTTGTTTTTGTGAACGGTGCGAGGGGAAGCCTTCATCTGGACCCTCGGCCCCCAGCTGAAACAGTGGCTGGGAGAGCGGGCCGCTTCGTCTTCAAAGGCCCTGCAGTGGCTCGGTCTCCACTAGCAGCAGATCAGATGCATAGAGGCAGGAGCTGCGGAGCTCCGGAGAGCAGCCTGCGTGTGCCGGTCTCTCGCAGCACAGGCTGTTAAAAGAGCATCGCGCAGGGAGGGAAAGCGGCGGGAGCGAGGGAGGGTTTGTGGGACGTCCAGCAGGAGTGAGAACCAGAGAGACAGGAGATTGGGAACGCGCGCGCGCGGCCGGCTCCGATCGCTTTCCAGAGCGTGCGCGCGCCAGTCTCTGTCTCCTGGGAAGCAGACTCCACAGCTATAGTATCGCGCCTGCGCGATGCATATGGCTTCGCCATATGCGTCGCAGGCGCGAGACCTAAAAATCACTAACAGAGAGGTCGCCTACATGAGACGAGAAAGGTTTAAGGTTACATATGGTTTAGCAGTGCCAAGAACTGGTACCTTTCTGGGGAAGTGGTGGATTATTCAGTGAGGGTAAGGGAGTCATAATTAAGGGTTCATCCCACAATAAGTATACTAGAGGGATTTTCTATGATGTATTCGGCCCAGAAGGCCTTTGATTGGATATTTGTCAGGCTTAGAACTCTAATGATCGCTAGCCGATTGGATGGATATGTGAGACTAAACGATATGGACAGTAATACTTCCAAAATTAAAATTAGCATGTCTTTGGTTTGGTAGCAACCCTGAAAACTGAATGAACTAGGGAAGTATTGCTCTGAGTAATATGTAAAAGGAAATATAGTAATGGAATACATGTTATTGCAGTAATATGCTATTTGTGATACATGTAGGGATTAAAAAAACAAAGATTCTTCAAGTACGTCCATTGTATGTGGCCCATCAATGTGTACACTTTATTTGTTACAAACCTGTTAGGAAAGTGAAGAACACAATTATATTTTTAGTACAAAAGTTGATAAATAACAATACTACGTTTGTCCTATCTTGAATTATGCACCCTCAAATTACAATAGTTACATGGGTAACCTTGGGTGTTGTGAAAAGTCTTCTGTTTTGCTGGTGCTTAAATCAGTTAGTTAATTGCTCGTTAAGGAGAGCATTTGAGGAAAATACTGTGAACTATATTGTACGGATGCTCTGTCCAACACGTGGGGTATAGGTGCATTGCTTTTTAACTTATAAACCAACCATTTATAATGTCCTCGTTTCTCTTCATGGAGGAAGGCAAGGTCAGTTAATTAACTGTGTGAAGGACAAGCTCCAATAACTAAGCACTGACCCTAAAAGGCGCTGTACTAAATCAAACTTGATAAAGCCATGTACTGTCTTTCGTTTGGTGAAATTATTGTCTTAAATACAATCAAGCAACATCCTATGAGGTATTGAGTTTGGCCAACAGGCGCTCTGAGGTTTTTTTTTTAACAGTCACTGTGCACATTGTCCAAAATTTTGCGTACTAATTAGTCGATGATTGATACGGGAGGAGATATTTTAGGAGTGATTCAGAATACTGGTACTCTCTAACTTACTTATCTTCATCTACTTAGCTCAGGTTTCTTTTGCGAGATATACTGAATAAAAGGCCACTTTGTTGTGCTCTGAGGGAATCTGTCTGCCTGGTATCCACCACTCTCAGATTCCAAGAGAGTTGTACCAGTACTCCTAATATGTTGCTCCGGGAAACATCCTTTACGACGCAACTTTTACCACGCAGTGCCTTTACAACGCAGGTTTTTCAACGCAAGCCATTACAACGAATTGCGCTGGGGGGCGCTCTAGGATAGGTAATAGTTTCATTTACTATCCAACACCTTCCCTACTATCCACGGGGACTGGAGTTGGAATAGTAAATTAAACTATTCACTATCCAGCACCCCCCAACGCAAGTCGTTGTAACGACTTGCGTTGAAAAACCTGCGTTGTAAAAGCATGCGTGGTAAAAGCATGTGTTGTAACAACGTACATCCTGTTGCTCCTCTCGATGAAAATGCTGGTTTTGTTTTTTAGCAAAGTAGACATTTGTGATCAAGTAGTGGCTGGTAAGATATATGGTGAGCATGAAGAGTGTGATACCCAGTAGCGAGCTCATAAAGGGCCAGATGTACAACCCTTCTTAGAGGTTGCAAACCGGAAATCGGCCCTTTTGCGACCGCTAAAAACGTTTTTGGCATGTATAAACCCTATTTTGCGAGTCAGTAGCCTATTACCTACTCACAAATTAGGGCTTGTGAGTTGCTGTTAGGAAGGGGCGTGCCAATGGCGTCCCTTTCAAATAGTGAGTCGCAGTGGTATGTACGATTGTTTTGCAGTCGCAAAACAATCGTAGTTACCACCTACTTCATGGACCACTGCCTGCCCTTAAAAAATGAAAAGAAAATTTTAAATAGCAAACACAGACATGATGGTCTGCTGTCCCCAGCAGGCCACCATCCCTGTGATATGTGAGATTCCGAAGGGGTCGCAAATTGCGACCTACCTCATTAATATCAATGAGGTAGGTCTTTAGCGATCTTATTTGGAATCGCACACAGTGTCTGATACACTCTTGTACATTTCATTTTGCAAGTCGCAAATTGCGAGTTGCAAAACTTTGCAATGTGCGACTCGCAAAATGGAATGGCCGTACATCGGTCCCTTAGTCCTCTCTTGTTTTACTATTTTCAATTTGGGATTAGAATGTTTTTTGATTGTTTTTTTAATTACCAGTCTCTACCTCTTTAATCCTTTAACTTAAAAAAACAGTTCTATATTTCCTATGAGTGTGATGAGGGCTATCTTGGAAATTACAGATCGTCCTGTGCAGAACGGCAGAAAGCATTCACTGATAGCTGGAGGCAGCAATCAAGATTCTATGCCACGGGGATGAGGTAATAACATTCGACAAACCTGTGATCAGACTGACTGCATAATAGAAGGCTTCTTGGTGGGAAAAGATGTCTGGCAGGATGATGAGCACAGCCTTTCCCCCCTTCAAGAAGAGAAAGAAGGAGGGCCTATTCTGTGGGTTGGAAGCCAGTATGATCTTGCAGAGAAGGGAGAGGTGAGAGAAGTAATTTGAAATTTGTATTGCCATGTGTACGGCTACTGCTGTGTCTATTCACAGGCACAGTCCATGAATTATGATTCTCATTACCTCATGCAAGGAAAGCTTCTCATGCTGTGGCCTTATGCACAGTGAGGTAGGTAGCAAAGGCTGTTCTGCTGTTTCTACGGTGAAACAGCATATACAAAACCTGGACTTTGGTCCCTCCTGGAGGACCTTCTGGGGACACATGCTTGCTATTTAGCTGTGTATCCTGCTCCTGAACTCTTAAAATCCTATCAATGAAATGTGCACTCACTATAGACGTAGAGATAAAAGGTTGTTAGAGGGCTACATTTATTCCAAATTCTATTCACATTTTAATATTCCTCCTGTTAATCTTTTGTTGTGATATTCGCTTTTACCGCTTTGCATCTAGTGCAGTCTAAGTTAGTATTGAATAAACTGTTGTGGATTGTTTGACTTCTCAGAGCAAGGTGGGATCCCATGTATCTAGATTTAACCTGATGAGTCTCTGGTGGGTTATAGACAGTGTCAGTACTGGTTCATCGCTCTGAGCTTTGCTAGTAGGAGAATTTAGTGAGTCCCCCGCCCACGTGTCCATACTCTGTGTATTCACAGCCTAGATACACAGCTCCAAGGGCCAAAAGAAAAGTAACCGGAGAAGGAAAACCCTTTTAGCTGGTGTCAAATGTGCATTTAATGTAAACCTCTCTTCTAATAACACTCATATGAATTGTTCCCATCCATCACCATCATTGTAAAGCCCCTGATTACACATCCACATTACAGCACACATATTTTGTACTCACACAGTGCATACATTTTCTTTTGTTACACTCTTGTTTGCTTCCTATGCTTGAACTTGTTTTGTACTGTATTTATTTATCTATTTCAGTGAGGCTTGTAACCAGAGCCACTTTGTGGTTCTGTTGAGGGTAGGCAAGAAGTTATTGAGTTTCTCTATCCTCATCCTCAGAAGAGGACTTAAAGTGGCTGTGCAGGATCTGGGACCACTTTTTGGTTACTCAGTTAGGGCCTTCTTTGTTTTTACTTTGTACTCATCAGGGCCTGAGTTTCCTATTGGAATTGGAAAGCCTCTTTTAATAGGTATGCTCTCAGTTTTTGCTTGAACACAACCAGGTTGGGAAGTACCCTGGGTTCTGTCCACAATGCAATCTAAAGTTGAGCAGCAAGCACCAGCAATTGTCTCTCTTCAACTTTCTTGGGATTGTACCTGTTTTTTACGAACATATGTGCCTTACTTGATCTCAGGCTATGATTGGGCGTGTACGGCAAGCATTGACTCCTCAAACCTCCTATGATTTGAAGGCAGCAGAGAGAAGCTTTAAACTAAAAATTGCTATGCTGTTCTTTGGAGACAAGGAAATGTGGCCTGTTTTGTCAGATTGCAGCAGAACCTGGGTGCTTGATTTTGTTAACTCTGCAGTTATGCAATTTCTTTCCTGTGTGTTCTTGGATAGTTACTACTGCAGTTGTTAAGGTTTGATAACCAATTCCCTGGTCCATTCAATGTGGTGAGTTACCTAGAGCAGCACGAATATTGTTCTCAATAGCATTATGTTGAAATTGGACTTTTAAGCTACATTGGAGATTTAGAGGGTCAACAAGAGATTTTCTTGGAACCATACTCTTATGTACTCTACAATTAAGGAGGTAGTAGGTGTAGCTCCCAACTCATTTGGCCAGAGCAACGGCAGACATATATCTGCAGGGTCTCGCACTCTCACGAGTGTGGTATCTGTACCATTCCATCATAGATATCGCTCCTTGGTCTGATGTTCAACTTCTTTAAGGCAAATTGTGAAGTTGTTATGGTGTACCGCAAGTTTGAAAATTGTCTGTGTACATATAGAATTTATGATGCTGAGGAACAAGTATTTGGGCCTGTGGTCTCAGATAAATATTCATCAGTGGAAGTGACAATGGCAATCCCTGTACGACTCTACATGATAGCTGCTTCACTGACAATGTGGAAGAGCCCTATACAATGTGTTGACTTTTGTCTGATAAAAATGATTGTAGCCATTTAAGGGCTGTACTAGTGATTCCGATCCATTTCCAATCACTTTAGCTGTATTGGTTCACTTTGTCATACAGCACCAATAGCTTGAGAAAATCAGTATTTCTATTTGCTTCAAGTCAAAGGAGGTGAACAGTTGTTCCATAATTTTCCCAACTGATGTCTAAATTTATCTTCTCTGCTGAAACATTATTGACTGTTATGATGTTGTTATCTGCTTCAACACATTTTTGCAGTTGATGTCAACAAATTTTTGCAGTTGCTGTATGGCTTCTCGAGCCATGATGTTACTGATAAAGGAGAGGTTTGATATAAATCTGAAGTTTGTTGGCCAGTGTGGATTGGACAAAGGCTCCTTTAGTAGGGGAGTGATAACAGCATGTTTTAGGTCATTGGCGATTTCCAGTCCCACCAGTCTTAGTGAGGTTTGTGTGGAAGGTAGGCGTATTACATGATTAAGACCAGATTTGTCAGATGTTTGTTGGGGCGCAGAGCAAAATTTCCTAGTGAGGGCCTCTTCATTTTTCTCATTCAAGGAACCTTAGAAAACATTAGTGAACAATTGTGCATTTCCCAGCACATTGGCTGGTACTTATGGAGACACTTGAGAGAACATTAATGCAGTTTTCATTGGGTTTAGATTTGTATCAAATGGTAGTTGTGATTTTTGAATCTTTATTGGTTTAAAGGAACACTGTGGGCCTGATTTACAAAGGTAAACTTAGACCTAAGTGTACTTTTACTACTTTTTGGTATTAACAAATGTAAATTGCTATTAGTAACTTTACTACTAGTTGTAGTTTTACTAGTTGTAACTTTTCTACTAGTAAGTTTGGGCCAGATGTAGGTGGCTGTGGTGGGGTTGTAGTAAGGGGTCGGAGACTTGATCTGGATAAGTATGGTTTTATTTTAGTAAAGGTTCTTTTACTGCGTGAAGTGAGTCTGTCCGGGAATAAGCTGCGGGAGCCATGGTAACTGTTGCCCCCTTGGGAGTCTTCTTCGGTCTTGCTCTCCTCGCTTGGCTGGACCAGTCCTACTCCTCCTCGGTTCCGTCACCGCAGGGCATGCAGAAAGAAAATATAGCAGCTGGTCAGGACACGGTTCTCTTAGTGAGTTTGCCCGGGGGAAAAAAAACAGGGGGTGAGAGGAGCACTTCTGATAGTGTATATACAAAAGTCCTATATACACGAGGAGTGCAGGGAATGGTAGTGAGGAGAGCGTGTTAGGGAAACAGGAAAAAAGGGGGGGTCAGGAGAGGCTATTTACAACAGATGACAACAGGTACTAACAGGTCGATTGAGTAACTAGTGAGACGAGTTTCTCCGCCTCCCAACCCAACCCGACACCAGCTCCGTACCTGCTTAAGCCACACTCCTCCAGGAGTGTGGCTCGGCGACTCGCGGGACGTTGACCTCCTGGCGCTGCAACACTCTCGTCCGGTTCTCCACTCGTCTCCGTGCTCCGGTACTCTCCATCTTCTTCCGACACCGCTCGAACTCCGCTCGCTGCTCCAAACTCCTCCAGGGTGATGTCACACGCCGCTGTCTCGTCTTCCTCTTTTTTTGCCAATCCTACCATGCAGACATCATACTGAGGTGTGTCTTCATCTTCCTCATACGCCCAATTAAAGGAGCTGTCCCCTAATTCCTCCTCATGCGTGGGCCATAGGGGTTGCTTGTCCGCGCTCCACTATTTCTGTTTGGGTAGGAGAGAGGGGGGAATATCAGAGTCAACAACTCACCAATCTATGGTAGGGGAACCCCCGTTCCCCAGAACAGCCTCCTTGTTACAGTGGGAGTAATTTTTGTCACAAGTAGAAATGCATTAAAAAAAACTTACAAGAGAATTTTAAAGGATTTGAGGGCTTCTGTTATGGTAAGAGCAGCTGCAGGCAGGACCTATTTGCCCGACAAAGAGCAAGTGGCAGCAGTGCAAGCTTCCATCAGACAGAGAGACCATGTAAAACATGAGCAGCAGCAGTGCAAGGTTCAATCACACAGAAATCACATACAGCACAGATAACAGCAGAGCATGTTTCATACACACACAACCATAATGTGTTTGTAAAGAACATGTTAATATTGTTTCTTAGTGCTGTATAGGAATATTGTTAGTCGAACACACCGGTACTCAATTTGTTAACTTCAGGAGGATAAATGTTTGAGCAGTCCTTTGATCATGAGACTAAACACAGATCCCTGTATTGGATGTATTAGTCCAAATCCATACATGCATCAGGAGGCAGTATCTCTCTCCACTCCCACCCGTCGCACACACCTACATGCGCAAACACACACACACACACAGTCTAGAAACATACACAAAATTGCTTTTTTCCCAGCCACCTAACAAATAACTCATTTGCTCACTACTCTCTTTCGTACCACACACTCACTGCTAGTACTGTGTAGGTTGCACACTTGCTCATACTTAATAAATAGAGGTCTCAATGAAAGCACACTCCATTCTCCTGTCCCTGAGGCTGCAGTGGTGCAGATTTGGACTTGCACCTATTCACCCCCTGGGATGCTTCTGTGATTACCCATGTCAAGTTGGTAAACCCAAGTCTCAAATGATGACAAAGAAAAGTTGGTTACATTAAGAGAAGATCGTACTCCACATCAGACCAAATTTCCAAGAATTGGATTTATGTAGTAACAGGCTTCTTTCAACTTTCTCCTACAGGAAAACATGCTAAGCATCAGCATTGTGTCTAGAAAGGCCTACATGTCTTCACTGTGGGTTCCTGGGCCCATTAGGAAAGCAGGGCCTGGGCAAACCTCATCAGAGCTCCTCGTTTAAATGACCCTGGTTAGATGGTGACTTGGCTGTTCAGGGTGTCAGCTTGTATCTTGAGGTTCTTATTTTCAACAAATAACATCAGATTCTTGCAGGGGGAAATAAGATGACAAGAGCTTTGTTTAATGCTTCAAGTTTAGTTTTTAGTTTTGATGCTTGGTTATTTCAGGTTGCATAGTACTCTTCTTTCTTCACCCACTGCTTTTCTATGTGGCCTTCCCTCATATAATTATTGCAGTTCTCTTCGTCAGTTGTTTATTAGGATTTTCTCAATCGTCTTTTCTGTTTCGACCCACTCTTTTTTTCCTGGCCATTTTTAAGATAAACCACATGTTGTCCTCCTTCTCTGTCGCTTTATGTTTTTTGACTTCACACAGGGCTGCCATCTGGAGTATTCCTGTGATGTTGAGTTGTAGAAGAGCATGAAGAGTTTCTGGGTCAGCGGTAGAGGTGTGTGGACCATGGGCTTGAATCACAAAGGAACTTCAGCCCAGAGTGTGTAGATTCCGCCACGGGTGTGGAGGCTCATCCATGAGTGTGGAGACTCTGCCAGTCGCTGCCGGCATGACTCGCGGGGGGAGGGGGGATGGGGAGGGGGTCGCACAAGAGGAGGGGCTAATTAAAAAAAAAATCAAACTTACCTTCACCGGTCCCGCGTTGCATCCCTCTGATTCCCAGGAAGCAGGCGCCTCCCTCTCCTCACCAATAGCCAATTACAACGCTGCAATGGCAGCGGTTGTGATTGGCTGAGATGCCAACTGCACAGGCATCTACTGGGAGGCCGGTTTCTCCATGCAGGCTGCATGCAGCCTACATGGCAAAAATGTAGAGTGTGTATGACTGGTTTGGTCGGCCCTGGGGCCGACAAAACAGTTAGCACCCACAATAGTGGCCAAGCCACTCCTCCCCTGCTCTGCAGCAGGACTACCTACCCACCCGCCTTCCCCCAACCAAACCCTTCTGCTTTCTTGCAGTGCGAGAAGCAGAAACATAAATTATATTCCTAATACCAATTTACGTTTCTGCTTCTCGCACTGCGGGGTGATACTCCTCCGACCACATGGAGGAGCTGCCCCTGGACTCCGCACTCGTAACTTTAATACACCTAAGTCCCTTTGTGAATCAGGTCCATGGTAGTTTCCCTGCTTTATCGCTTCAGTACCATTAGTTCAAGTGACCGCTCCTGTGTGCTCCTTTGTGATGTATTCCTATAGGTTCTGTATCGATCCCCCTATTCCTGACCCTGTTCTGGTTAACAAGTTAACTAGCAGCCATCCCATGATGCAGAAACCGTTATCTGATTAAGCCACACCACGGCACAGGAACGTGTTATCTGATTAGGTCATAACGCTTGCCATCTAATTAGACAAGAGATATTCCTCCAGCCCCAGATAAGGCATACGGAGTTCTCAAAACAAATCAAACCTATGACAACCAGGGAAAAACCCTGCGGCCATTGTTTTGATTTCACCGAGAACTTCAGCAAAAGAATGTGCTAACGACCAAGTCGTATGACATCCTTATTGACGTATCTATGTCCATCCTTACGTCAATCTCGGCACCTTACAGGTATAAATATTACCGGTATTGCCTTAAGCAAACACACGCGGTGGTGACGAGATCGGAGCAGCCAGACTTGCCGAAGCCCAGAGCAGAGCAGACCCCGCTGGCACAGCCCCGCCTTCCTGACGCGCTGAGAACGAGACGCTGCTTTCTCCTGCAGAGAAATCCAGCTCCGGCGCTTCCAAGCAGCCCTCGCAGGCAGCCTGGAATATCGAGACCAGAGACGAGAGATACCATCCCTCATTCATCCTAAATTCCAGGTACAGAACTGAATAACCCCTCGCAGAGAATTCTTGAGTCAGTCACTTGGCAAAACAAACTTAACTTAAACTGCTACTTTCTATTCCCGCCCACGTATTAGGCTTAGGTCAGGTACACTGGGGTAGGCGTAGTTAGAAACACCAGTTGAGTACGATTAGTCAAATGTATATATGTATGTATCTATTTTATTCATATTAAACCTGCATATGGCTTAGAAACCATATAAATGTTTTTACAGTATTATTTTATACTTCTGCTTTTATTGTATGCACTTTACTTAACCATAAGTATTGCGATAATATCGATCCATTTCTCTTGTATGAGAAAAGAGACTGATCAATAAATACCATCTTTTATTGAACACGCCCGTCTCTTCCTTTTCTCTACAATCTGGTGAGACTAAGAATGCACGTACTGACTGAGTAAAATAAGTTGTCTTTTGTTTTCACACGACTCTAGAGATACACTCTTGATTAGGGGAGAGCAAAGTTGTCATGTTCTATGGTTGTCAGAAACTAAATCCCTTCTTGTCTATCCAGGGAGGTTCAACTCCTCCTTGCCTATTCGAGAAAGTTTCTAGTGAACTCTGAGCTAGCTGGCAAACCCAAAACTTTAAGTCTAATATCGACAGTTGAAGACCTAGTTAACGTCTGGTCTAGGCCTATACTATTGAAGGTATTATTCCAATGCGCAGAGCCTATTGGGATAATAGGAACTACACTACATGGCGCCCAAACGTTTGGAAAGGCGATAAAACTAACGCAAGGCATTAGAGTAACTCAGTCGTGCTTTTTCACTCAGACCCCTTTTTTCCCATAATACTCCAAAGACGTCTGGAGTGGGTGAAAGGTAATATCCGCCAAACCTCGCAGGAGGAAACTCCTATGTATGGTTCTTGGTTTAGTCAACGTTGAAGGATACACTGTTCCAAAATATTGTGCATCTAATCTTTGTTTCCATAAGAAACCTGATCTGCAAACAAACGGAATAACCTTCAGGACAGTACAATGTCAGACAGTGAAGGAGAAAGAGAGGCAGCTAGAATAGCAGCTGAACTCGTAGCAGCTGATCTTACTATGCAAGAAGCAGACCCGGATATAATACTCATCCCGGTCAACATAAGAAAATCTATAACTTTAAAACTTATAGAAAATGGACTGACACCTAGAGGTGGCACAGTCATATTCGTAATAGAGGCACACGAATATCGGCAGACAGAGGTGTTCTATTCGTGGATACATTTTCCAGCAGCAAACGCTGTAACAAAGTACTTCCACTATTACAAAACAGAGGAACCTCCTAATGAATACACTCCTTTCGAGGAGGTGGAAGTGCCACTTAAATTCCAAGAGCACCTGCTCTTGTTTAATGGCGCCCTAAAACATAATAATCACATCACCAGGCTCGGTCCATTAGGTAGACCAGGAGCAACGTGGCCGGTCCTAGCCGGATACACACCACATCCAGACATCGAAAGAATGTCTGCAGCAGATCTTTTAATACAACTAAAACAATTAATAAAAGTACATAGACAATTAGTCCAATATGTAATGCGGACTTCAACAATCCAACCAGCAATTAAAATTCCACAGCTGACCCCTCATCAGGGGAACACAAATAAAATTACACCACAGAACATACAGTCCTGCCTAGGTAAAGTACCAGCTAAACGGGAACAAATACCATTCTGGTTAGCACAAAAAATCACCCAAATAGAGGCGGTGTTTCCAGACACCACTCCTGTGGATAAACACAGGATTCTGACTATCTGTCTTCCAATGGGAATCGCACCACACGTGGAGGACTGTGACACTTGGGGTACAGTCTTTGCTTCCATTTACACAAAAACACATGGTGTTCCATCCATCTCGGTAATACCAGATGTGCTAAAACAAATTCAAGACGAATACGGTCCAGAACCCGCTTTAACTCTTGGTATGAAATTACTGAAAGACTTCAAGCAGGTCTCGGCTATATTACTAGCCAATATAAAGGGAGAAGCAGCAAACGTGGCGATCCGCCAAAGGTTAAAAGAAACAGATATAGCAGACCAACCAGCTGAAATTGCCAGAATCATAGAAAAATCCTATGAGGAACTAGGTAGAGATAGTTTAGGTGGAATACCAGTAAAACCCCGACTGATTGAAAGTCCTGAAAAAGTATTTTTTAATAATAATTTAACATCACAAAAAAAGAGCTGGGATGGAAACAAACAATCCAATGCTAAAGAAAAGAAATTCCAGTCCAGAGGAAGGTCTCCTCGGTGGAGAGAAAAATCTCCAAACCAAGGACACAGGTCTCCCCAAAGTGAGCCCTCTGGGAAAAGATACAACCTTAGAAATAGGGATAATATAAAGAAGCCTGATAGATATCAAGAAATTGATACACGCCCCTCTCAATCTTTTCAGACTTCCTCGCAGAAATCGGAAAGAAGAGGACGATCAGAACAAAGAGAAGAGCACGTCAAGTCCAAAGACAAGGAACCTGCTCATCTAAAAAAGAAATTACAATTTCCAAAAAAGAAGGTAGCCAGTATTAAAGTAATTAACAATGCCGAGAATACTGAGGACACAACTGAAAAACGGAGAATGGGCTCAGACAATGCTAGACAGCGCAGCAGAAGTGAGCATAGCTCGCAAAGTCCTTATGAATCATCTGGAGACAGTGGACACGAATGAATACCTTCAAGTGGAAACTGCAGACACCAGAGTTAGCAAACCTCACAAAATATATGAAATAACTTTACGTATAGAAGGGGATAAGACTAGAAAAATAAGGGGACTATTTTGGGATAATCTCTCCAAGGGCTATGACATCCTTCTAGCTGAAAAAGACTGGCCTCCAGAGTTTGTCAGGGACTGCCCTCATGGCGAAGAAATAATTATGCCTGCCTTCTCAAATCATATCCCAATTCATAAAAAATACACTCTTGCTAGAAAGTGGGCAGTAGCTCAAGCTCCTGCTTTATATAAAAATCATGTAGGATGGGATGAGGACTCTCCTCCTCACAAAATCCAGTTAAAATCACAACCTACTGCACAAAGGCTGTATCCAATCAAGCAAGAAGCTAAAAAACAGGTAAAAGAAATCCTAGACCAATTAGAATACCAGGGGGTGATTGAAACTTGCACCTCACAAATGAACAACCCTTTGTTTCCGGTCCCCAAACCAGACAATTCATATCGTCTAGTTTTGGATTACAGACACCTTAACTCATGTTGCAAAACTTTTGCAGTGCAAAAACTCGCATAGTGCTGCACTAATGAATAACATAGTGCGCAAAAAAATACAAAACAACATTAGACATCTCTAATGGATTCTTTTGTCAAAATATAGCACCAGAGAGCAGATACTTGTCTGCGTTCTCAATAAATGGCGCTCAAAAACAATTCTGTCGGTTACCCCAGGGGTACAAGAACAGCCCAGGATTATTCTCAGCGAGAGTAACAGAGTTACTACAAACATATGATGACGAAGCATTATCTTATGTCGACGACATATACCTAACAGATGATGACTTGGATACTCACTTCAAGAGGGTGAACACCATAATACTTGGGTTCGCAGCAGAGGGTTACAAATTCAACTTTAAAAAATCCAGAATTGCCCATCTAACAGTCCTGTTCTTAGGATATGAATTATCAAGTGAAGGCAAAAGCCTGGCTGACAATTTCCTAGAGAAATGTGCCGTACTCCAAGCACCTAGAACACTAAAAAACCTACAGTCAATTCTAGGCTTCCTAAATTTCGGAAGAACATACATTGCAAATTACGCAGAAAGGGTCAAACCCCTTTATGATCTAATAAAACCAGATTTTAAAAGAACCAATTGGACTCAAATACACACAGAAATTCTGAGATCCTTACAAACAGACATGTTAATTAAAACAAAATTAGAAACACGTGATAACACACGCAATCTTGTGATTCGAGTCATCCCAGGAAGATGCGGATTCACATACCTGACCTCTAATGAGGGAGAAAAGGTACCAATTGCATTCAAATCACACTTGTACACAGAAGCTGAAAAGAAGTTCAGCATTAAAGAAAACATTGTTCATGCAGTTCAAACCGCAATAGCTAGAGAAAAAGATAAAGCTGACGGTAGACGAATCACAGTCAGAACAGCAGAATCAGCCTTTGAGGCATTAACAACCCCGTGTAATTTACCAACAACAGCATTGAATCCAAAGTGGATACAATGGGTGAATTCAATTACAACGGACAAAGTATACTACTATTTTGATCCAGAACTAAAGGAATTAAAAAATCTAGAATATGAAAGAACATACCCTCTGCCAATCGACATTCTGCCCTTACGACAATACGCTTGTGTAATCTATACAGACGGACATGCTCAACCCTCCGTTTGGGGAGAACAAGCATACAACCCCACATGTGAGATTACAAAAGAAGTGTGGCGCGGAGGTAAACTAAGACCTCTATTAACAAAAACACACTCAGTAGAAACTAATTCAGAACAACAGACTGAAATAATAGCATTGAAAATGGCGCTAGAGGAGGAGCTTCGCGCGCACCCAAGATGGTCGCGTGAGCACAGGGCTCCCGGACCCTCGCCACCTCCATCGACTATCCTGTACTTTATCCTGGTTCGGACGACGGGTGATTATTGGCAGAGTTCTACTGATCAGTTATCTGTTTCAAAAAACATTTTTGGACTTCGGGGTCCAGAGCTACAGACTGTCGCAGTTTTCTGGCCTGCTCCGTGGTGACGTCCCGAGCTATCTTGTATGGCCTGCCGTCCAGTAAGTGAACAACAACGGACTGCTAGACTGGCATGGGCCGGCGACCGCTTTTGGTTTCGATTCCTGTCCGGAGACCAACCTGACTCGTCAGCTGCGCAGCCGGTCGGACGTGCCTACACTTCTGGTTTATCCGTTCCTGCTACAGAATTGTTGTGGCTTTTGGTTCTCAGGACAGCACTACCTTCGCCCCTTTGGGTCCTCATTTGACATCGAAATCACCATTTTTACCCGACAACAGGCGACCCGTGCGGGTCCGGGATCCAAGATGGCCACCAAGCCAGAGAGTGGGAAGCGCGGGCCTAAACCGGGCGTTCGAGGGAGTGCTTCGCAAACGAACATTATGGACCGGTACACCCTTGCCAAAGGGTCGCCGGGAGCAATCTCTAAAACCTCAACGACAGCGCCGGAGGACTCATCGATTGAGGAGGAGCCCTCGTTGCGGGATCTCATGGGCGCCATCACCGGTATGAAGGCTTCACTGGGGCAACAATATGAGGCCTTGACTCTCAAATTGGACACTGTGTCGATTGATGTCAATCTGATCAGGGCGGATTTGGCGAAGACGAACGAAAAGGTCAAGTCCCTGGATCTTACGACCACTAGTCTGGTCACCGACGTGTCTGACTTACAGGCTGAGGTCGGGAATCTGAGGAAAGCCAATGATTATTTCTCTGGGCGCCTAGAGGACTATGAAAGCCGTGCCAGGCGCAATAACATCCGCCTGATTGGGGTCCCGGAATCATCGACTGCTGCCTCGTCGGACCTATTGGTGGAAGACCTGGTGCTTAATCACTTGGCGCCCAAGGGTCTCAGCAAGTTTTTCGCTGTCGAGCGTGCACATAGGATCCCCGGCGGTACACCTAAATCAGGCGCTAACCCTCGACCCATCATTGCGAGGATCTTTCATTTTCGGGACAGAGACGCTATCCTGCAGGCTTCGAGGCAGTCTGGTCCCATTGCCTTTGAGAACTCTACCGTTAGCTTCTATCCGGACTTCACACAACAGGTCCAGAAACAGAGGCTGGGGTTTCAAGGGGTCAAGAAGAGACTCCGAGAAAGGTCTATGAAGTATGCCATGCTCTTCCCGGCCCGCTTGCGGGTGGTTCATAGGGATCGTACTTTTTTCTTCGACCATCCTGGGGTCGTGAGTGACTGGCTCGACTCGTTGCCTATGGATCAAGAACCTTTTGAGGACTCTGGCAGGTCGGATCGGGCGGACGGTGGCCTGACGGAGCAGGAGTAAATGTCGACTTTAACCCCGTGCCCTCCACGTTGGCTTTGAACTGTGCTATGCTATGTCATTAATGTGTGCAAGTAATAGTCTTTTTGGGGGTGGGTGGGGGGTGAACGGGTCCTTTCTCCTCCTGGGTTTTCTTTTCGTAGATTAGTTGGGTGGTTGGGCGACAGGCACACTGCAAGTTTATGGGGCTCTTTGGTCTTCAGCAGGGGTGCGGGGTGGGGGGTATAGTCGTTTTGACATTGTTGGGGGGACTGGGTTGTTGGTTTGAATTTTCTTGTTACTTGCAAGGCGAAGGAAAGGCACACTCCTGTTTTTTGCAGATGCTTCGGGTGTGGGGCGGGGGAGGGGCTGAATTTGGAAATGGGGGGTAGGGGACTTCGGTTATTGTGTTGGAACGTGAACGGGTTGGGGGATGGGATCAAGAGGAGGGTGGTACTACAATTGCTGAAACGATTGACTCCAGATGTTGTCTTATTGCAGGAGACTCATTTGCTCGGCAACAAGTGCTACGCTCTGAATAGGCGTGGTTATCGCCTTGTGGCGCACTTGGGTTTCACTTCGGGCTCTAGGGGGGCGGGCATTCTGGTTCGGACCTCCCTCCCCTTGGCTATTGATGAAGTCATACTGGATGATAAGGGACGATACGCTGCCATTGTGGGGAGCTGGGAGGGGAAGGTTCTTATCCTGATTTCCGTGTACGTGCCCCCGGGCCTCCAAGCCACCACGTTCGCTGATCTGAGTGGGCTTATCCTGGGTCTCCCCGAGGGTCTGCTCTTGGTTGGGGGTGATTTTAATGCGGTGGTCTCGGGGATGTATGACCGTCACCCTCCCAGGGAACTACCGAAGGCCCAGACTTGGTTGAGTGACTTCCTGGAGACGCTGGGGCTTACTGATTGCTGGCGACTGCTTCACCCGGGGCAGTTGCAATATACCTATCATTCTGGTGCTCATGGTAGTCTCTCGAGGTTAGATCATATATTACTGCCCTCGGCCCATGCATCCCTCTTACGGGAAGTTCAGCATCTGGCAAGGGGTATCTCGGACCACTCTCCGCTTTGGCTGGTGGTTGACGCCCGGCAGGGCTCAGCGGGCCGAGTGGCTCCGATTAACCCCTGGTATTTGAAGGACCCCAAGGTCAGGGCTGAGCTGGTTAAAACACACAACTGTTATTTTGCCGAAAATGTGGGCTCTGTTTCCTCCCCTAGTGTACTTTGGGAAGCTTACAAGACTGTTATTCGGGGACAGGCCCTCTCGCTGATTGGTGGTGTGAAGTTGGCCAACCGTGCAGAGATGGTTCGCCTTGAGGGGGAGGTCACGGCCCTGGAGGAGTGCTTGGAATCTGGGGTCACCGCTGAGGGGTTACATCTACTGGAGTTGAAACAGCATGAATACAGGGCTCTGGTCACTGAAGCTGCTAAGGAGATGGGTAGGGAACAGCAGGGCCGTCTGTATGATGTGGGTGATAAGGCTGGTAAATTGCTTGCTTGGTTGGATAAGAGGGAGAATGCAAGTCGTGTCGTCCCTGTGATTGTTGCGGAGACTGGTGAGTGTTGTACAGACCCTGCTGATATTGTTACATGTTTTGCCGATTATTTCCGTGAGGTGTATTCCCAGGTATCTGATCGATCTGAGCAGGACTCTCACCTGCTATTGCGTGATATTGCGCTTCCCCGATTGCCTGACACTGATAGAGAGGCTCTGGATGTGCCGCCTACTGTGGACGAGATTGCCGCTGCTGTTCGTTCGGTTCGATCCGGTAAGGCTTCGGGCCCTAATGGACTCCCCATTGAGCTATATAAACTACGCCCGGACTCGCTGGCTCCACATCTGCGCTCCATGTATCTTGAGTCTTTGGAGGTAGGTATTCTCCCACCAGACCAGAGACTGGCCACTATTGTCGTCATCCATAAGGATGGTAAACCTCGCGATCGCTGTGCCTCTTTTAGACCTATCTCGTTGATTAATGCGGAGCCTAAAATCTTGGCCAGGCTGCTGGCGACACGTTTGGCGACTGTCATTGGAGACCTGGTTCACCCTGATCAATCCGGCTTTGTACCGCATCGCAACACGGCGCTTAACCTCCGGAGGCTACATGGCGTCCTGGCACGGGCCGGGACGCTACGTGAGCCCGCCATCTTGGCGTCATTGGACGCTACGATGGCGTTTGATACAATAGAATGGCCGTATCTGTGGGCGGTTCTTGCCAAGTTTGGTTTCGGTCCGGAGTTCGTTCGGTGGGTCAAATTGCTTTATGCCGATCCCATGGCTCAGGTGGTGGTCAATGGTCGGGTTTCCGCACCCTTTGCATTGGGCAGGGGGACGCGACAGGGCTGTCCCCTGTCCCCCTTGTTGTTTGCTCTTGCCTTGGAACCGCTGGCGGCATGGTTGAGGTGGGAGCCGTCCCTGAGGGGCATTAGATGGAATTCGGAGTTTGAGGACCGTGTATCTCTCTACGCTGATGATATCCTGTTATATCTTACTTCTCCCCGTAAATCTCTCATTGTACTGTTCGATGTTTTAACATCCTTTCGCAAAAACTCGGGTCTTGTCATCAATTTGTCGAAGTCCTGTATATATGTTCTGTCGGGAGACGCCCCCCCTCTGCCAGGTGGTTGTCCTATCGCGGTTGTGAGAGATGGATTTAAATACCTAGGCATTTTTATCACCCTGAACCCTGAACTGCGGTATGACCGTAACTTGTTGCCCCCTCTTCAGCGCCTCCGGGCAGATGTTGTCGCTTGGGGGAAACTTCCTCTCTCTCCCCTAGGTAGAGCGGCATTGTTTAAGATGATGTCACTGCCCCGCTTCCTCTACGCATTGCAAAACACACTTGACGTCGTCCCGGATAGATATTTTCGTGAGGTTGAGAGTTTACAGAGACATCTGGTGTGGGGAGGTAGGCCCCGGATCGCCATCGTTAAACTGTCGCTCCCGTGGTATGACGGTGGAATTGCTTTGCCTGATATTCGTCGCTACTATTGGGCGTCTCAATTGGGGGCAATAAATCATTGCATGTATGGCCCTTTGCCGAATCCGGCCTTCGCGATGGACAAATGGTTGTTATCGGGGGGCGACTACAATAGAGCCCTCTACTCGAAACTTACCCCTCGAAACGTGACAGGCCCCACTAGGACTGCTATCCAGGTGTGGAGACATGCTTCCATGGCGCTTGGGTGGTCTGATAAATTGACCCGTGCCACCCCACTGTATGCGTCTGATAGACTTGGCTCACTTTGGCAGTCGAAGGGGTTTGATCGGTGGGACTTAATCGGTATCAGCAGGATTGATGATGTTTGGACTAAGGGGAGAATGAAGACTTTTGAGGAATTGAAAACTGAATATGCTCTGAGCGATCGCGAATTTTTTCGCTATGCGCAGGTCCACCACGCGGTGCTCTCGGTCTTCCCTTCGGGTGCGGAGATTCCGGAGTCGTCCCCGCTTGAAGACAGGGTACTGGACGGACATGTACCTGATAGTACGATTTCGCTTATTTATAAAAAATTGATCAACTCCAGGTTCTGATCTCCTGCTTCGCCTTAGAGAAACCTGGATTGGCGATGGGCTGGAGCTCGACGATGAGGACTGGCAGGCGGCGGTCTCCTCCCCCAGGGAGGTGGCCATCCAGGCGCGTCTTAGATTTGTGCAACTTAAAATCCTGCATAGAGTGTATGTGACTGGTCCCCGTTTGGTACACATGGGTTTCTCTGTGGATGGTTTGTGTCGGCGTGGATGCGGTCTTCTGGGCACCTTTTTACATATCATCTGGGAGTGCCCCGAGATAGTGCGATTCTGGACCCGTGTGCACGAGGTGATGAGTGAGGTTACCGGGGTGCGATCGCTGCCGGAGGCTAGGAGATGTTTGCTGAATGTTTGGGAACCGAACGATTACTCCGTATCGCAGCTTCGGTGGGTAACCTTGGGCAATATGATCGCCAAAAGAGACATTGCGCAACTGTGGGGCGCTCAGGGACCACCTGGGCTTCGGAAGTGGAAACAAAATATGGACTGGTGCATGTTCAGGGAAAAGACTGTATATATTTCTCGGGGTACCCCCCGCAAATGGGGGAAAATATGGACTCAGTGGAACACTTACCGTGGTGATATATGTACCCCCCCTCTCCCTGACCCAGATGTTGCACCTCCGTCCCCGTAACCCCAGGGTTCCTTCACTTACTATTGTGTATTGATTACATTTTGTTCCTTCTGCCCCCCCCCCCCTCCCCTGCGAGACTCTTTTCGATGGAACAGACGCTTATTGGTTGACCTCCCCACTCACACGCCATGTACTGCAACGTTGTTTAAATTGCTGTCTCTCTTTTTCCTTGTTCCTTGCAAGTTGTTCGTATTTATGTTATAAAATCAATACAAAAGTTATAAAAAAAAAAGAAAATGGCGCTAGATAATGCGGATCGCGAATTCCCGACACTTATAGTGTCCGATTCATATTACTGCGTCAAATCATATAACAACGATTTGCAGAAATGGATTCAAAACGGTTACAAAGATGACACAGGTGCAACAATAAAGCAAAAACTGCTTTGGGAACAAATAGTTCTGTTACAAAAAGAACTACCAAAGACTCACGTGATACATACACTGAGTCATCAGCGTGATGGCGTTCACGTTGCAGGGAATTCATTGGCTGAGACAGCCACAGCGGTAGCAACTAAATCGTCTTCCTTAGCTAGAAAAAAGCATACAATGAAATACATTGACGGTGAAACAGTGCTGGCGGTGAAAACGTCATCAAAAGGCGACTGCTCAGCGCTACCGATCAATTATCCACTCAATTATACATACACAATTGATGCAAACTCCGTCCCTTTTGCTCGAATCCCTGGAGTGGGGGATAGAGTAATTCCAAACATGGACAGGAGAACTTTGTTAATTGTAGACGCACATATAGGCGAGGGTCTTAGTCATCTCAGACTGAAAGATTCTCTGGAAGAACTACAATCAGTGTACTGGTGGCCAGGCATGAGCCTGCAGCATCACATTTTTGTAAAAAAATGCCCGGACTGCAACAGAGATCGCAGCGGCGAGAGAAACAGTGTAATACCATGGCGTTTCACTCAAGAAGGGCTAAGCAATAATCAATAAGACCAGTATAAATAAGGCGTCCTATTAACAAACAAAGACTAGTTTCCACTTATAAGGTTGACCCCAGCACTCGGCTGACGTCGGGACTGTTATACAAAGATTTGCGAGTCTAAATGGCATATACGCTAGGAGCATGCTACGTTTGACCAATGTTTTCACTTTAGCCCTCAAGCCTGTGGGGAAACATGGCCAAATGAGCATAGCACAGCGGGATTCTTCTCACTTCCTTCCTGAGGGATACGGGATGGTGTAAAGAAAAAACCAAGGCATAAAGCTATCTATAACGGAAAGGATATTAGGTTCGGGAGCTGGGTGGGTCAAACATCTAATAAGTGTCCAACGTAGTCTAAACAACCTGCCAAGAAATTCTCTGAAGGGATTCAGTCCATACGAATTATTGTTTGGAACTAGGATGTTAGTCTTAGATCTTGACAGTCAGACTTCAGTGGTGAAGGAAAAAAGCTTTGATATCAAAGATCGTTTGGCTATTTTACAGGACTTAAACAAAACAACAAAAGACCTGAGCAACATAAAGTTGAAACAGCAGCCAACAACCACTGAAGAACCACCACCTGTCCCAGCAAGACCTGTCTGGATTCCAAAAGTCGGGGATCTAGTCAGAGAAAAGATCGCGGTAAAGAAGGAATTTGGGCCTTCTTACAGAAAAGCAGTTCCTGTCTTGTCTATCAACGGGACAAGATCAGTTGTACTACCGCCGCTTGCTGGTAAAAAGGAGAACCGAGTTGTATCCATCGACCTGGTAAAACCACAATCATGTGGCCGATAACAAACAGTAGGCCAAGTGGACTCCCGATAAGTAGCAGAACACCAAGATTTGCTACCAATACAGAGGTCCTAACTAAGAGGCTAATCACATTCGAAACGCCTACAGAAGAACAACAAGGACTGTGCAACAATGCAATGGAACTTAAACCTCTGAAAACCCAAATAAAAACATTTAGTAGAGACACACCAACCTACAATGAAGTAACAAACGAATATGCAAGAAACAGTAATACTGAAGCAATTGGAACAATTGACAGAACGGCATCCGGCTACTTCATCAACTTTGACGATTCTTCTGAAGACCTAAGTGAATCGAAAACACAGCCATCAACAAAAACCTTTAAAGATAAAGCTAAAGAACTTTTGAAACAACTGAAAGAAACATATCTAATTTCTCCATGGATTGAATTTTGGGTGGGTTTTGGTGCATTTATCCTCATACTTTGGCTCATCATGGTACTAACTTTGGGACGCTTCATTGAGGGAAAATATGCTAAAATGGACACAGCAAGTCAGAAAATCAACTTGATCCTCAAGCCACACACATCTTCACACGTCAAGCAAAGAGAACTTTCTTCAGTCAACTTCACAGCCAATCCTATACCGGGTGGGGTAGCATGGGACAATACTGACTACGAAATTTATGGTCCAGTTGAAATCCTGAAATATCCACACCAAATCAAGATCTCGTTGAGTGACTTTGTAAAACCAAGCTCATTTGCTGATGATTGGGACTTTGAAAATATAAATGATATGATGTCTGACTTAGTGATGTCTGCTAAATTTACCAAACATGATTATTTGCAGGGTTCGACTAATTATGATAGTATGTACTGTTACAACCACTATGGTAACCATTTTCTACATAAATCGGCACAACCTAGAAATGTTTTAAATTATAATCAATGGGAACATTGTGCGACCCCTCCAAAAGGAAGCTCAAGAACCTTTTATAACAAATATTCATACTTTTCAGGGTTCAACACAAGTAATGCTGAAACATTTTATTTCAAATTGTCAAATAAGACAGGGACAAAGACCATGCTTACAAACACGAAATTGATATATTCAGACTCATTTTTTGAACAAATGAATACTTTTGGTTTTGATTATTGGGACAAAAATGTTGAAGTAAAAAGTGTTTGGGGTACAAAAGAATGGCAAGTACAAGGTATAGAATCATTGTTTAGAGCCTGCATGATCCCAGAACAAATTATATTTTTGAATGACACTGTTCAACAAACTACCTGTCTTGGCCTAGCCAAAATCAAAGACTTAAATAAACCGTCTATTCCAAAGCCAACAATGAACAGCAATAGCTCTACAGATGAAGAGATAGACGTAAACTATATATTAAACCAAAACAGAACAAATCCTGATTGGAAACAATGGTTAATCTGGCCCACAGATACTAATAACTGTCAAGATAGATTCCTGAACAAAATACAGGGGTTCACATTGACCAGGCCAGACCCTAGATATTCCCAAAGACAACACCCAGGGATAATAACCACCTACAGTGTGGGCAAACTCTGCCTTCAATGGCTACAAACTTCCACACTGACAGAAATTAAGCAACACCTAACATTACTTACTGATGGTGCTGACTTGCGTGATTTCATTATGGGACCGCGCAAACAGCGTCAAAAACGCTTCATAGCAGCCTCTGTATATGCAGCTTACAACGAGGCCTGGAAGGTGACTCAAATTGAGACAGCAGAAAGTATACGGGAAATTGACCGTATTAATTTGGAAAAATCACTTTCTGTAGTGGACAATAGGTTAATGACTCTGTCCTCCAGAATTTTTTCTTTGGACAGCATTGTGTCTTCAGCAATCGACATTTTATCGCAAGACTTACTGTTGTTACAACACGGTCAGTCTCAATTGCGTTCTATTGTACAGCTTGACTGGACGTTACAAAATCTGCGTTCAGGCTATGTGCCTTGGCGTTTAATCAACACAACGTCACTATTCAATATCTTTAACCTTACTGATAAACAAGTCAGTATGGCACAGAAGGGTGCTGATTATACAATCCTGAGCATTGAGAAACTCGAGAGATTACCAGTGACAATGTCAGAACGACCTGTCAGTGAATGGATAATAAATGGGATAATTAATATTCCAATATCAACCTTCAGGTTTCAATACTGCCAAAAATATATACAGGCTGGCATGTACGAAAAATTGGGAAAAGGGTACATTAAGACAACATGGAACTTGCCCTATTCACATGCATGTGTCAGTAATAAAGGACAGAAAGTGTTTCTTAGTGGCAATAATTGTGCGATGTCACAAGCGGTACCCTTCTGTGTAATGGAATTAGTTTGCATGGAGCCTGTGAAGGGAACTCAAATAACCTTTCATGTCACCAGCTAGGCGCACCTGCAACAGAAATAGAACCATTCTTTAAAAGACTCTATAATGGGAGTTACCTTCTAATTGTGGATCGCAGATGTTGTAGTTTACTGCCCGGGACTCCTTATCTCGTAACTACGACTGCGAAGGTCATGTGCTGTGGACACTCATTGTTCGCGTTCAACAAACAATTAGGGAGGGTCTAAGGGCAGGTTTACCGACCGGCCAGATATGAGCCCCGAACTCAATACACAACAACAAATAATATCTGGGGGTCAAAGAGTAGGTCAGTAAGTCAAGCAAGAAGGACCACTATACCAAAGGCATGCAAAACAGTATCATTGAGAAGTAATAGTAAGTGAACGGCCAAGTCAAGGCTCAAGAGTATATGGAGAAAAATATTGTTCCCATCAGAAGCCACACTGTACTGCCCTTATTGTCATCATTTGGGTTCTCCTTACCCAGGAGACACGACGGCCGGTAGGTAGTTACCGTGACCGAGATGTGATGTGAGGGCAGAACAGAAAGGTATGATAGTGGCTAATGAAAAAAGCAGTGTCTGGTGATTGGAGTGAAAAAGTGAAGGGTAATGATAAAATTAGGTGAATTGGGTGGAAAAAAGGAATTTATTAATATCCCCCAGTCCCTAAGATTAAAAGGCAGGTGTAGGTGCAGGTTTTAAATAATAACCGCACGTGTTGGTGGTCGACATGTTTCTGCATTCACAAGAAAGAAGTTTCTAATGCATTCTTCAGGACCTTAGAAAAACACTACTGCTTTGTAAATAAGAATGAGATAAATAATGAAAAAATATCACCTGGAAATCCAGGCGTACTCAACCGTATACTGTTAGTGCATAATGGTAAGGGATCCGACATGTAAAACAAACAGACAGACAAACAAAGAAACAAATAGGACACTTAATGTTATTCACATTGTTTCTGTTTGTAATCATACTGGCAATGCTATATGTTCACTCATACTAGGACATCGTCTCAAGTATTCACTCACCCTTGTATGTAGGTTGAGAGGCTTCACCCCACCTGGCTGCAGCGCAGGTAAAAGGAGCACCGCTCTGGGGATAATCATAAGGTAATTACAGAGCGGTTTCATACTGTGACACAAGAAAAAGAAAAAGAAAATAGAGTATACTTCGAGACAAAAGGCGGTTTGGACCTCTTGTATATCGAGTTGTGACAGACTTCTAGGCATGCCCGCCCTAATCTATCAAAGCCAATGAGCACCAAAATATTTGTATATGCAGAGTTTCTCACGTTGATGAGTGTAAAGCGTTTTGTCAAAAAATCGGAGTCGCCATTAGTGGCGTATGATTCTCCGTATGTGCGTTAGAGAGGTAGACAGCGTGCGCGGAGGAATCAGTGCGCACAGGCAGGGATGCACTCACCTTTCCGTCGATGTCTCCAGGCAGTCTTCAGTACTGCTTGGGGGGGCACCGATCGCGGAACACGGTGATGTTTTGTAGAATCGTGAGTAATCCCTGGGCGTCATGTGACAAGGGCAGTCACGTGATGCTAAGGATCCTGGGAAACGTAGTTCGCTGCGCATTTCTGCCGATGGTATAGCGAGGACTGCGCAAAAAGTGTGTAAAAAGTGTATTAGAGCACACTCTAGGCAGCGCAACAAAGTGTGATTAATATAATAAGTCACTCATATGTTGTTGTGTATGTGGCAGTTGAAAACCCACTCCATGATGTGTATGATAACATTCTGTAAGGCAACAAAGTTGGATATTGATATCAGATGGGATATCCAAAGTATACCAATACAGGTGCATGGAAAACTTTCTCCGTAAGATATTTATGATGACACTATACAGGGCAACAATCAGAGGGACATCCAGGGTATAGGCTCATTAAGGCCCTCCTTGTCGCTGTTGAGGCGGTACACCCATTTTTGTTCAATTTTAAACAAAAACCGGCTGACATCCGCACATGAGTCAGGGATGTGCGGTTGTTCAAGGACTGTCCAGTAGAAGTCCTCAGGACCATGACCCTTCTCCAGAAAATGTGCAGTGAGGCGGGTGGCTTGTTTCCGACAACGCACCGTGCTTTTGTGTTCTTGGATGCGTGTCCGTATCTTTCTGGTCGTCATGCCGACATACTGTAATTTACATGGACATGTAATCAAGTAAATCAGATTACTGCTGTTGCAGTTCGTAAACTTGCTTTGTATCCATGGGCGGTTGGTGCCGATGTCAATCTCAGTAGACTTATTGGTCTGGGGACAGACGGTGCAGGTCCCACACGGGTGGTGTCCTATCACAGGTGGTAAGTCCCATAGGGTACCCACTTGCCTCACTTCCTTGTTACGTGGGCGTGTGTGGACTAGTTGATCTTTCAAATTTGGTCCTCTCTTGTAGGCAAACATAGGCTGGGGGATGTCGTCACCTCCGGTTTTGAGGATAGACCAGTGTTTTCTTATGATTTTTTGCAACTGGTTGGATCGACTGTTAAATGTATTGACGAAAGCAATGCGATCCGTCTTCTCTTTTGGAGGGAGGACTTCAAGTAGGGCCTCTCTGTTGTTGTTGGAAGCCCTCTTTTTAGACCGGCGGATGATTTTCTTGGGATAGTGTTTCTCCCTCAATTGAGCCTCCAGATTTCTTGAGTGGACTTCAAAAGATTCCTTATTGGAGCAATTTCTCTGGACCCTGAGAAACTGACCAAAAGGTAGGTTGTCTCTCAGGGCGCGCGGATGGCAGCTGTCATATCGCAATAGTGCATTCTTGGCCATAGGTTTGCGATATAGCTCCGATTCAATGCCAGTTGGAGTGGCATGTAACTTTATGTCCAAGAAAGCCAGGGATGTTCTACTGTACTCGATGGTGAACTTGAGATATGTGTTCTTGCCGTTCAGCCAACTGTGGAATGACATAAGGCTTTCTTCCGTGCCACGCCACACCACCAAGATGTCGTCAATATAACGTTTCCATACATGTATCGATGGTAAGTATGGATTGGTGGTTACTAGGACATCTTGTTGCTCAAAGTTGTGAACGTACAGGTTCGCCAGGCTCGGCGCGAAAACACTGCCCATACTGGTCCCGGACGTTTGCAGGTAGAGGGTATCCTCAAAGCGAAAATAGTTTTCTTTCATAGCAATTTCTGCTAGATGCATGATGAAGTGTGTGGGAGTGATAGATTGGTGGGTGTTCTGCTCCAACAGTGTGCCTACTACTTCTAGGGTCTCAGTTTGCGGGATTGATGTATATAGGGACTCTACATCGAACGACACTAAGATGTCAGTTTCGATGTTGTATTGTATCGTTCGAAGGAGTCTCAGGACATCCTTAGTGTCTTGAAGGAATGTAGGCATTGTTTTAACCATTGGGTTAAGAAAGTAGTCGACAAAGGTCGAGAGTGGTTCTAAAACCGACCCAATGCCTGATATAATAGGCCTACCAGGTGGTGGCCTTAGTGGCTTATGCACTTTGGGGAGACAGTAGAAGTACGGGATCGTAGGGTGTTTGGTGACCAGGTACTGTCCTTCTTGTGATGTTATCCATCCCTCACTTGTAGCTTCCTCTACCAAGGTGCTTATTTTCGATTGTAGTCCTTCTGTTGGATCCGTTCTCAGTGGTAGATAAGATTTGCGGTCACTTAGTTGCCGGAGGCATTCATTTCTGTATGTCTCGGTATCTAAGATAACGGTGGCTCCGCCTTTGTCGGCCGGCTTGATGGTAATCTTATCGTTGGAAGTTAGTGAGCGTAAGGCCAGTTGTTCGTCCCTAGAGATATTCATGAAGGGCTTGACCTCTCTTCTGTAAAGGTTTGTGACATCATTCTCCACAGCTGCTTCAAAAGTCAGAACCTTAGGAGGTAAGGTGGCGCTTGGTGGATTAAACGAAGAGGGTCTCTTCAATCCAGTGTTATTATCTCTGGTAATGGTTTCCCGGTCAGTCGATTTTGCGAAAAAGTAGTGCAATCTTATTTTCCTAAACAGCTGAGATAGTTCGATTTGCGCCTGGAAAGGATCACCTTTTTGGGTTGCTACGAATCCCAGGCCTTTGTTCAAAAGGCGCTCCTCGTTGGTAGAGAGTGTATGTGAACTAAGGTTGATCACGATGCTGTCTGATTGCTTGTGCCCGCAGTGTCTTGGGGGACTTTCTTCCCGCTGCGTAAATCCATCCTCGATTGTTGTGGGGTGTTCGTGTCCGTGTTCCAATGAACTTGTTGTCGCACGGCTCCTTGTCTCCTCCTGCCTCTGCCTTGTCTCTGGCCAAACCCTAAAAAAGGAAAAGACCCCAGGCCTTGTTGCATTTGTGGTGGGCAGAAGGGCGGACCCATTTGAGGAGGGCAATTTGGTCCCATCATCCAAGGGTTGATTGGCCACCATGGTTGGAAGTTGTTGAAGTTCTGTGGTTGACTCCTCCAATTTCTTCTATTTCCACGGCCCCTAGCGGTTTGGTTAGAGGGTCCAGTTTGTGATGTATCCGAATCACTGGAAGTTCCATCCGAACTAGAAGTGCCATACGTGGAGCCACCCTTTTTGCCACCTCGATTGAATGTAGGCGCTGTATAAGTGTCGCTAGTGTATGGGTACACCTTCTCCATTGAAAATCTCGCTAGGTCTTTCTTAAATTTTTCTAATTTAGTAGATAAGATAGACTCCTTGAAGTCTTTGTTGCTCTTGTCCGTGTCATCTTGTCCCTTTTTAAATTGTCCACTTTTTAAAGTGGTTTTTATCTGGCCCTCGAGTACCTGAATTTCAATCAGTATTGTATCCGCAACTCTTTTAGCGGTTTTGATGATCAGGACCAACCAATCCCTCGTACACCTCCAAGCTATCATGGCCCAATCCTTGAGAAACTCTTTATCATCAAGGAAAAGGCGTGGTGCATTGTTAACAATGAGGCCTGTAGGAGCACAGTTGCCTCGAAGGTATTGGGCCATGATCATACCATGGACAGATGTTCTAGAGTGGGACTTTTTTAAGATTAGGACTTTATTCCAACTATCATCGTTGTTTGTTGCCTGAGGTGGAGCCGGAACATTATCTAATAGGCTAGGGTTTTCATCTAAGATATTTTGTACTTCTGCACTTTCAAAAGCTAAGCCCCAATTGGTGGCCATCGTTGAAACGACAGACGAGGAGGGCAGGCCACAAAGAAAAATTCTCGAAGTAAACTCTATTACGCTGGCGACCAAAATAATCGACCAGTATTTAAAAAGACCCACAGCCTTGGCTGTACTAGTAACACGTTCAACAAACAATTAGGGAGGGTCTAAGGGCAGGTTTACCGACCGGCCAGATATGAGCCCCGAACTCAATACACAACAACAAATAATATCTGGGGGTCAAAGAGTAGGTCAGTAAGTCAAGCAAGAAGGACCACTATACCAAAGGCATGCAAAACAGTATCATTGAGAAGTAATAGTAAGTGAACGGCCAAGTCAAGGCTCAAGAGTATATGGAGAAAAATATTGTTCCCATCAGAAGCCACACTGTACTGCCCTTATTGTCATCATTTGGGTTCTCCTTACCCAGGAGACACGACGGCCGGTAGGTAGTTACCGTGACCGAGATGTGATGTGAGGGCAGAACAGAAAGGTATGATAGTGGCTAATGAAAAAAGCAGTGTCTGGTGATTGGAGTGAAAAAGTGAAGGGTAATGATAAAATTAGGTGAATTGGGTGGAAAAAAGGAATTTATTAATATCCCCCAGTCCCTAAGATTAAAAGGCAGGTGTAGGTGCAGGTTTTAAATAATAACCGCACGTGTTGGTGGTCGACATGTTTCTGCATTCACAAGAAAGAAGTTTCTAATGCATTCTTCAGGACCTTAGAAAAACACTACTGCTTTGTAAATAAGAATGAGATAAATAATGAAAAAATATCACCTGGAAATCCAGGCGTACTCAACCGTATACTGTTAGTGCATAATGGTAAGGGATCCGACATGTAAAACAAACAGACAGACAAACAAAGAAACAAAGAAACAAATAGGACACTTAATGTTATTCACATTGTTTCTGTTTGTAATCATACTGGCAATGCTATATGTTCACTCATACTAGGACATCGTCTCAAGTATCCAACTTTGTTGCCTTACAGAATGTTATCATACACATCATGGAGTGGGTTTTCAACTGCCACATACACAACAACATATGAGTGACTTATTATATTAATCACACTTTGTTGCGCTGCCTAGAGTGTGCTCTAATACACTTTTTACACACTTTTTGCGCAGTCCTCGCTATACCATCGGCAGAAATGCGCAGCGAACTACGTTTCCCAGGATCCTTAGCATCACGTGACTGCCCTTGTCACATGACGCCCAGGGATTACTCACGATTCTACAAAACATCACCGTGTTCCGCGATCGGTGCCCCCCCAAGCAGTACTGAAGACTGCCTGGAGACATCGACGGAAAGGTGAGTGCATCCCTGCCTGTGCGCACTGATTCCTCCGCGCACGCTGTCTACCTCTCTAACGCACATACGGAGAATCATACGCCACTAATGGCGACTCCGATTTTTTGACAAAACGCTTTACACTCATCAACGTGAGAAACTCTGCATATACAAATATTTTGGTGCTCATTGGCTTTGATAGATTAGGGCGGGCATGCCTAGAAGTCTGTCACAACTCGATATACAAGAGGTCCAAACCGCCTTTTGTCTCGAAGTATACTCTATTTTCTTTTTCTTTTTCTTGTGTCACAGTATGAAACCGCTCTGTAATTACCTTATGATTATCCCCAGAGCGGTGCTCCTTTTACCTGAGCTGCAGCCAGGTGGGGTGAAGCCTCTCAACCTACATACAAGGGTGAGTGAATACTTGAGACGATGTCCTAGTATGAGTGAACATATAGCATTGCCAGTATGATTACAAACAGAAACAATGTGAATAACATTAAGTGTCCTATTTGTTTCTTTGTTTGTCTGTCTGTTTGTTTTACATGTCGGATCCCTTACCATTATGCACTAACAGTACACGGTTGAGTACGCCTGGATTTCCAGGTGATATTTTTTCATTATTTATCTCATTCTTATTTACAAAGCAGTAGTGTTTTTCTAAGGTCCTGAAGAATGCATTAGAAACTTCTTTCTTGTGAATGCAGAAACATGTCGACCACCAACACGTGCGGTTATTATTTAAAACCTGCACCTACACCTGCCTTTTAATCTTAGGGACTGGGGGATATTAATAAATTCCTTTTTTCCACCCAATTCACCTAATTTTATCATTACCCTTCACTTTTTCACTCCACTCACCAGACACTGCTTTTTTCATTAGCCACTATCATACCTTTCTGTTCTGCCCTCACATCACATCTCGGTCACGGTAACTACCTACCGGCCGTCGTGTCTCCTGGGTAAGGAGAACCCAAATGATGACAATAAGGGCAGTACAGTGTGGCTTCTGATGGGACAATATTTTTCTCCATATACTCTTGAGCCTTGACTTGGCCGTTCACTTACTATTACTTCTCAATGATACTGTTTTGCATGCCTTTGGTATAGTGGTCCTTCTTGCTTGACTTACTGACCTACTCTTTGACCCCCAGATATTATTTGTTGTTGTGGACACTCATTGTTCCCCAGCTCCTTTCCAGACAGGGAGGCAAGGGCACGGCCTAACTTGAAAATTACTTCTATACGAATAGATAATTTAAGCAGAATGAAAACAGTGCTTCTTCAGACGCCGAGCAGACTCACGTCATCAAAAGAAACGTATGATCTCCTAGTCGCAAGGACGACTGCAGAGATTCACTCATTGTTATCAACTAATTCCCCCATACATTTCGCAGAAATCCTGAATGAAATCTTAAATATTTCTGATACCAGTGGAGTCTCAAAGGTATTTAAGACAGCATTTTCAATGGCATTAACACCATTCAAAGCCATACTGGGTATTTTTCCAGATTTCGTCCATTCGATTTTTGGCGGACTTCCCCTCATTTTGGGACTAATTGCAGGAATCCTATTCTTAGTCCCTATATTTCGTTATGGCAAACCGTGTCACAGACATAACACCTGCGACAAGGGAAGAAACAATCCGAGCAATTGGATACCGGGACCGGATATCAAAAATCCTGGGACTATCCCGGCTTAGAGACCTGAACATGACTTGGTTTCTTTCATTTCGACCAATGTGGCATCGATGTGTTTTACCTGTATTAAGGTGCTTGCTGTGCGGAGAAGAATGCGTGTTGGACACTTGTCTGACGCTACAATCGGATGCGCCAATGGATGCAGAAACATGGTTGAGTCCAATAACGGCTCATGCTTTGTGCTGCCCTCAACAGCTACCAATCCTGATGACGGCATTCGTGGAAACTTCACCACTACGATTGAGGGGTAGTGAAGTTCAAGATGAAAGCAGCATCGGTCAGGTTCGACCTTCTGTCAGCAATACTAATCAAAACGTCAATGGAGACAATCATGCGCACGAATGCATGGTTACACCTTTTTCCGAGTTAGTGGAACTCTCCCAGGAAGCTGTTGACAGCTTTTTCGACAGTCTAAATGATATGATGTTCTCACCAGAGCAGAAATAACGACTTTTGAGCAAGCTAGCACACGGCGTTCCCAACACCCTGAATTTGGCCTTCAACTTTAATAATAAAGTAGCATGAACAATTTTCCCTCCAGTTCACGGACAGCAATCTTTTCAGCAGCCCCAAAATATTTTTACGATTTTTCGGGACACTTATCTTCTGCTTAAAGTAAGAACTATTCTTAGAGAACTAAAATTTCTATTTTTAGATACTTTATAGACATTAGCTGCCCGCTGGTATGTTCATAATTATTTTATTCTGTGATGGAATGGTCTCGAACTTTTTCTTCTGTATTAAGAGCCATTTCATGTGTAATTCTCATATTCGATTAGTAATAATGTATACATATACTTGATTACTTTGGCATTATTCTACAGCTTGAGTGCATATAGTACATGTGACTATTTTTTCGTATATTAGATAAATTCGAAATGCATTAAATGTATTTTGGGGTGGTAAGGTATACACAATACTCTACAGTATGTTTTACTATGCCTAGATTCGTAAATATGGCCATAGTTAGCGTGGAGTGGGTGTGATGTATTCCTATAGGTTCTGTATCGATCCCCCTATTCCTGACCCTGTTCTGGTTAACAAGTTAACTAGCAGCCATCCCATGATGCAGAAACCGTTATCTGATTAAGCCACACCACGGCACAGGAACGTGTTATTTGATTAGGTCATAACGCTTGCCATCTAATTAGACAAGCGATATTCCTCCAGCCCCTGATAAGGCATACGGAGTTCTCAAAACAAATCAAACCTATGACAACCTGGGAAAAACCCTGCGGCCATTGTTTTGATTTCACCGAGAACTTCAGCAAAAGTATGTGCTAACGACCAAGTCGTATGACATCCTTATTGACGTATCTATGTCCATCCTTACGTCAATCTCGGCACCTTACAGGTATAAATATTACCGGTATTGCCTTAAGCAAACACACGCGGTGGTGACGAGATCGGAGCAGCCAGACTTGCCGAAGCCCAGAGCAGAGCAGACCCCGCTGGCGCAGCCCCGCCTTCCTGACGCGCTGAGAACGAGACGCTGCTTTCTCCTGCAGAGAAATCCAGCTTCCGGCGCTTCCAAGCAGCCCTCGCAGGCAGCCTGGAATATCGAGACCAGAGACGAGAGATACCATCCCTCATTCATCCTAAATTCCAGGTACAGAACTGAATAACCCCTCGCAGAGAATTCTTGAGTCAGTCACTTGGCAAAACAAACTTAACTTAAACTGCTACTTTCTATTCCCGCCCACGTATTAGGCTTAGGTCAGGTACACTGGAGTAGGCGTAGTTAGAAACACCAGTTGAGTACGATTAGTCAAATGTATATATGTATGTATCTATTTTATTCATATTAAACCTGCATATGGCTTAGAAACCATATAAATGTTTTTACAGTATTATTTTATACTTCTGCTGTTATTGTATGCACTTTACTTAACCATAAGTATTGCGATAATATCGATCCATTTCTCTTGTATGAGAAAAGAGACTGATCAATAAATACCATCTTTTATTGAACACGCCCGTCTCTTCCTTTTCTCTACAATCTGGTGAGACTAAGAATGCACGTACTGACTGAGTAAAATAAGTTGTCTTTTGTTTTCACACGACTCTAGAGATACACTCTTGATTAGGGGAGAGCAAAGTTGTCATGTTCTATGGTTGTCAGAAACTAAATCCCTTCTTGTCTATCCAGGGAGGTTCAACTCCTCCTTGCCTATTCGAGAACGTTTCTAGTGAACTCTGAGCTAGCTGGCAAACCCAAAACTTTAAGTCTAATATCGACAGTAGAAGACCTAGTTAACGTCTGGTCTAGGCCTATACTATTGAAGGTATTATTCCAATGCGCAGAGCCTATTGGGATAATAGGAACTACACTACACCTTTTTGTCAAGTTCTTTCTAATGGAGTGCTCCTGATAAAATAATGAGATTGTGGGTCTATTTGCAAGCAGAAATACATTGGACTATGAAAATTTCTCATTGGTTTTGGGATTTGCACAAGCTGCTAACTGCGCTTAATCACATGGAAAATACAGATCACAGATTGCTGAGACATCTACTGACAGTCTAATGAATGACAAGAGATACCTCCTTTTTTACAGGCTCTAATACGAATGAAATGAGATATAAATCTGTATTGAAAATTTTTGGATAGAGACGAGCTGGTAGCTTGTACCTGTGTCAATGAACAACATATTTCAATAGTTCTATTTTGTTATTCTCTGCATTTATAATCTGTAATTTATAATCAAGTTTTTATGCATGTCAGGCAACATTTTTTTGTTTATTGAAACCAACTTCCATATTACTTTAAACTAAAAGGCCACCCCCTATTAATATGCATGAAGAATCACAATTCTAAATCAAGTCATTTTCAGGCTTTGTTTCGTTTCATAAAAAGTTTAATGAAAATTGTAAGCATAGTAAACCATATTACAAGTATTTGATCATAAAACATATATCTCACATTCTTTAATTATTCTGTTTTATATGTTGCTTAGTACAAATTACAGTATCCTAAAAACAGCGGCACTTCTAAATTTAACCTGCTATTCTTTTAATACGCACTAGGACACTGGAATGATGAACCCAATGAAGTGGTTCAGGGCCAATAATGGCTGTTATAGTCTTATGCTCTAGCATACCAATGTTTGTCTTTCTGTTTTTCCCTTTTTAAATTAGAACATTCTACCCTCAGCGAATAGAAGGTTCTTATAGCATCATTGTCCTTCTGCCTTGAGTTATACCGGTTGTTAAAGGCCATCTCCCTCATTACAGGACCTCGTCTGCAGCCCTGGCTCATAACCTGGGCTCAAAGCCTTTAACAGACAATATAGCCCTCACCAGAGGACCTTAACTGTATAATGTATATCTTCAATTAAAGTACTACCACTTCTCTCACAAAAATGAGGAGCAATGTAATTTTTGCTCAGAGCCAAAGCTGCCTTAAACCACTTTCCCAATTAACATGACACTGTCTACACCACGGGTACTCATAGTACGGCCCGCGGGCCGCAGCGGCCCGGCAAGTCTTCCCTGGCGGCCCGCGGAACTTACAGATATCGTACCCGTGTTTTAAAAACAAATAATTTAAAGAGTGTCTGCAAACACTGCGCGACTCTGATTGACTGCTGCTCTGTGTGGGCCCGGCATTCCAGTGATAGTCAGAATGGAGCTGCAGGGGCGCTAAGAAGAGGTGAAATACAAAAGCCTCATTAAAATGCAAATGGTCTTTTAAAGACCTGAGAAGTGCTCGGGTGCGGCTGTGTGTGTGTGAAGCTGTCTCAGCCTGGGCACACACAGGCAGGGTGAGATGAAAGAGGGTGACAGAGGGAGGTAGAGGGAGGGAGACAGAGGGAGGGAGGGAAAGGGAGAGAGACAGAGGCAGACAGAGTGAGAGGGAGGGAGGGAAGGAGGGAGACGGAGGGAGAGGGAGGGAGAGTGAGGGAGGGAAAGTGAGGGAGACGAAGACAGAGAGAGGGAGACAGAGAAAGGGAGACAGAGAAAGGGAGAGGGAGGGAGACAGAGGGAGGGAGGCAGAGAAAGGGAGAGGGAGGGAGGGAGACAGAGAAAGGGAGAGGAAGAGGAAGACAGTGGGTGACAGACAGAAGGCGGCAGACAGAGGGTGATAGACAGAGGTAGACCGACGGAGGGAGATAGAGGGAGGGAGGAAACAGAGGGAGGGTGACAGAGGGAGGGTGACAGAGAGAGGGAGACAGAGGGAGGGAGACAGAGGGTGACAGACAGAGGGAGACAGAGGGAGGGAGACAGAGGGAGACAGAGGGTGACAGAGAGAGGGAGAAAGAGGGAGGGAGAGAGGGATGGAGACAGAGGGAGGGAGACACAGGGACGGAGACAGAGGGAGGGAGACAGAGGGACAGAGACAGAGGGAGACAGAAGGAGACAGACAGAGAGAGGGAGACAGACAGAGTGAGAGAGACAGACAGAGGGAGGAGGGTGACAGAGGGAGGAGGGCAACAGAGGGAGGGAGACAGATAGAGGGAGACAGAGGGAGACAGACAGAGGGAGGGAGACAGACAGAGGGAGGGAGTCAGAGGGAGAGAGAGTGAGGGAGACTGAGTGAGAGAGAGGGAAGAAGAGAGAGGGAGAGAGAGAGAGAGCGAGGGAGACAGAGAGAGAGAGAGAGAGAGAGGGAGTGAGACAGTCAGAGTGAGTGAGACTGAGGGAGACAGGGAGAGAGAGAGGGAGAGAGAGGAAGAGAGAGGGAGTGAGAGGGAGTGAGACAATCTGAGTGAGACAGAGGGAGACAGGGAGAGAGGGAGGGAGAGAGGGAGAGGGAGGGAGGGAGAGAGATAGAGAGAGAGGGAGGGAGAGAGAGAGAGAGAGAGAGAGAGAAAGAGAGAGAAAGAGAGAGAGAGATGTGAGTATACCGGGTCTTGTGTCTCAGTGGACAAAGGCGTCTGCTGCAGGGACCTATGTTCAACCTCATGGTCACAGTTCTTTTTATTGCTCTAACCTCGCCCCCTCTGAGCTGTGGAGATATCGGGCGACGTAGATGGAGAAGTCGGATGCTTCGAACTGAGGAATAAACACAACTTGCAGCTTACATAACAGCACCACAAACTTTGAAGACTATTTACTGTTGTTAAAGGATTATTGTCATCAGATGACATCATGTATTAAGAATACCTAACTGTACATCTATCCGCCCTGAGTAGTTCAAGAAGATACTTATTATATTAATCCCGACCCTACAACGATTAAGCCATTGAAAGACAGAGCTATCCCCCCTTGGTGTTCTGGTCGGACCCCAGTGTTGGAACTAGAATTGGATTTTTAATCTGGACTTTTTTGTAAAAAATGGTATCTGTCCCCTGGTATTTGAAAGTGTGGAGTGGGTATCTGGATAGGTCCTGAGGAAGGTGGTTGTCACATTTCAATCCCACTGAAACGCGCATCGACCCTGCGTGGAACCCTGTGGAACATTCTGTGGTTCTAGTTGTGGCAGAGGTTCTCCCTGTCATACAATATACTCTACTGTGTACAAATACTGGATGTATGTGGTTGGTGTGAAAGTGAATGAATTGGAGTGATTGTAGTTTGATTGAATTTATTTAATTCTAAACCAGGGGCTTGTGTGCTTTTTTAAAAAAAAATCTTGTTTTGCTATGTATCATTTTGCATTGAAAAAGTAGTAATGAATTAATGAATAATTTATGTATCATGTGAAACTGAGATGAATCGTACTACATGCTAATATAAAGAATATGTTATATTTATAAAAAAAGAAAAGAAAAAAACAGTTTGAAGAAAGAGAAGAAAGTTTTGATAAAATAAAAAAAAAATAACCAGTTGATCACATGTGTCACTGTTGTGTTCTGATGTTTTATGAAATGGATATGAACAATGTTCAAATGTAAAAGTCATATAGGCTATGAGGGAATTATTTAGCGCTGTATAGATTCTTATCCCCTCTTTTCCCTGGCCTCAAGTATTGTTAGAGGGGGTCCCCCTTTTTTGTGTTAACCTCGCCCCCTCCCCCACTGACCCTGCCCCCACCGATGTGGCCCTCAGACACAAACCACACTGTAAATTTGGCCCCCGAGAGAAAGTTTGTGAGTACCCATGGTCTACACCAACATTGTTCTCGGGGAATCCCTGATCAAAGTCTATGAACCAGGAGAAGTGGTAGCTGGGCAATGCTGTTTGTATGCAATATCTAAAATACCAAATATCTGAAATATCATACTGCAGGTATTTACATAAGACAGGATTAATATCCTTTCTAATAATTTTTTTTGTAATGCCACATTATATTAAACCCATCAATGAATCTTGATTAAACATAAACACAGATTCCACCTCCTTTTATAACAAACCACAACACTTAGCTCAAATCCAAGAAACATATATATATATATATATTCACTGGAAAGAATCAAAGTCAAAAGTAACATTATAGTTAGGTGAGAATTTCAGTGACAATGCAATGTTTTAAACATACAAAACCACCGAATTTCACCAATTATAGTTATCTCTAGTAACTATAACTCATACCCTAAGGTAACTATAACTTGGGCCCCGCCATGCACAGTTTTCCTATCATTAATTTCATTGCAAATGTTGCAGTGATATTACCAATAATGTCATGGAAGATGTCATGAGTGATACAATATGTGGGGTGATTAGCAGTGCATGGCGAGGGAGTGAGTTATAGTTACCTTAGGGCCTAGGTCCATCCCCCACAAGCAGCCAACCCCACTCTGCGCATACCTTTGACCGTGTACTGTGGGAGTTTGGCCACAGGGTCTGGTCTGCAGCCAGGCCCTGCATTTAACCCATCACAGGTAGCCAACAGCAGATTGCACACTGCCTTTGGCCGTGCGCAGCAGGTGGTTGGCCACAGGGCTTGGCTGAGGCAGCCACCTCCACTGTGCGCACAGCCTTCGGCCATGAGCAGCACAGGGTTGGACACAGGGCCCGGCCAGGACCTACGTCCAACTTCCCAGCAGACAGCCAACCCCGCACTGCACACAGGCTTTGGCCTGCGCATCAGTGGGCAAGGACCTGTGTTCAACCCCTTACCAGCAGCCAACCTCCCCAAGCCACCTGACTTTAAAATGGGAGTGGGCAGCGCAGCCACCTCCCTGAACATTAGTAGGCTCCTGGGACCTAATCCTTGGGCAGATTACCATAGTAAACAAGAGGGGGTGCCGCATGACCTCCCTTCCCGAGCCTTATTAGGCCCCAGAGACACCATTGTAGGGTGACCAGACATCCTGGATGTGCCCGGACAGTCCCGGTTTTCAACCAGCTGTCCTGGCATATTTTGGCAATTTTGGCTCATGTCCCAGTTTTTAGAGGGGGTCGACAGAAAACAGTGAGAGGCACTTTTTGGGTTTTCTAAAGCTGTGCTAGTTAGCAGTTGTTATACGTAAGCAATTTAATTGAATGAATGAATGAATGAATGAGGGTATTTGTAAAGCGCACTATGCCGAGGCGAGGTATGATGTTGGTTGTAAAAATTACATTTGATGTATTTTCTTAATGCTTCTTCTGTGATACTATGTTGATAAGAGCTGTCATTCTGCGCCATTTTGCTGATGAAAACTTGTACTCCTTCTTCTATTTTTAAAAAATGTCCCGGTTTTTGGTTCTCTAGATCTGGTCACCCTACCCCATTGCCCAGGGCCACATGACATTAAAATGAGTTTAGGGCTCCGCAACCCCTCTCCCTAAGCCTAATGTTGACCCCAGGGACCCCATCCCCCAGGGCCTCTCTAAATTATTGATTATAAATTTAAGGCACCCACCAATAAGCAGTTTTGGGAGCCGTGGGGGAAGCCCCAGGGCCCTCACAGCCCCAACCGGCTCCGGGCATGCTGCAGAAACCAGCATTGCTCCTATATATATGCTTTGTTAATATCATACAATAAAATAAGAGGCAATTTGAATGCTACAGTTACAAAAATCTAAGTACAGTAAACTCATGACGAACCTATGCAATATATCTTCTAATTTATTGAGTTTAATGAAGAGATTTCAAGATCATACTTGTGATGCACATAGGATTGTTAACCCTAGTTTACCATATTATTATTTTTTTTATTGACTTAAAAGACACACTTAATGGGTAATACTAAACTGGTTTAAGGCTGGCATCCAAGATCCTCATAGTATTTAAACCACAGTGAGTGTGGCAGCAAATTTCTGATTAGAGATCACATCTAGAGAGGTAAATCATGCCACCGATTCTAAATCATTGCTTTCAAATTTACCATGTACATATTTACAAATATTCACAAAAACTACAATTTTAGTTGATAGTTAAATATGAATTGAGCAGTTGTGACCCAGCAAATAGGGCCTCATTTGGAGCTTGGTGGCCGGATTACTCCGTCACAGCGATGACGGATATCCCGTCCACCGAAATATAAACCCTATAGGCTATAATGGGATTTATATTCCAGCAGACGGGCTATCTGTCACCATTGTGATGGAGTAACCCATCCGCTAACATCGAAATCAGGCCCATAGCAGTACTTAACCCCATTAACTGAGGTAATTATGCTTAATAGCCGTCTCTCACTCCCATATTTAACTTTGACCAGGGTATCCATAGAAAGTACTAGGCTGAGGGATAGTAAACCCCAAGGAATTGATATCTCATCACTTTTCGGCATAGCACAGCCGGTCCACCTAATCAAAGGCAGCGAAGACGTAATAAAAGCACAGTATAGTGATACAAGTTTTCTTCTGCACTGTCCTCTTTGCAATCTCCTTCCAGTCACCATGACATGGATTGCTGAACATCTCTAAGTCCAATTTGGGAATATTGCAAAACACAATTATCTATCATGCATTCAGAAATATGTATTTGTTTTGAAAAATGTTTACTTGCAAGGTCAATCAGTGCAATAAGGCAATAGCTTTGATCAAGATCCTGGGCTCTTTCTAGGGCTGCCCCAGAGATGGCTTTCAATCATGATCCTGATTTCATATATGCATCCACCTAAAGCAAACTTCTGTCCATGTTATAATGGGGAAGTACTTTACTTTGCCAATGCTATTTCACTCCATTTTATTTTCTTTAGTCATTCTTGTGTGTTTAAAATATTTCTCAGAGCTACATAAATTGACAGACAATATTAGCTTTACTTTGCACCAACAACAATCATATTTTCCTGTGATGTACTTTATGACTAAATAGAAGTTCTACTCCTATTCTAAAGCTGCCTGCTATAAAGCAACCATAATATTCTATTAAAACGCTATGCAATGGTTCATTTTATTTAAAAATGTTATTGGAATCATTTAGCCACCATGTTTAGACAGCAGAATATTATCTTTCATTCTTCTTTTGATTTTAATGCCAATTGCTTTCAATAATGTAGCTATTGCATGAGTTTGCCAAGGCCAGACCAAACAGCTTTGCTAATGCTTCAATTTTAATAGGGATCAAGATAGCTCCTTTACAAAATACTCTACCCAACTCAGCTCAAATTGACTTTATTCGAAACATCTACCAAGTCACCACAATATAAATAATTCATAAATCTTTACTACTCTAAAAGGCTGAGAGATAATTATAGAATTGGTTAAAGGATTACATAATCTTCCTCATGAACATATCGAGAACAGCATTAAACCGTGATCCATATCGCATACGTTTATGTAAAACTTAACCACTTGGCTGCTAAGGGGTATGCATGTAGGTCCATTGACTTTCCATTGAAATCAATGGGCCCTACATGACGAGCTGGGCTCGTCATGAGCGTCGAAGGGGTTAAAAGTGCTAGTGCAAAATAGTGACTACGTACAAAAGTATAAAGATGAAGAACTAGCCAGGCTTCAAAAGATAATACAATTAATTAAGTGTAATATAACTCTGCAAATTCCTTCATCTACGGGGAAAGGCCAGATTTAAATGTGTACTAAGCATATATAAGCAGCATGTTTACAAAATCTAATTACAAAATAGATAAAAATTACAATAATTAATTTTTGGTGTCAGCTAGAATGCCAACTTGAAAAACATTAAATGAAATACGCTTTCAGGCTTGCCTGATCAACTGAGAGAACTATTTGATTTGAACATGGAAACTGAGTTCTAGCACCGAGTCTGATAAGCAGATAATGGTAGCATATGAACATGTCCCTTGATATTCAACATTCAGGTTTTTTTAACAGAACGTCTCCTTATATACTGTTCAATTACCTTGAACTGGTTACGTTTTTAGGTCTCGGCCTAGCGTGCACTGCGCAGCAGTGTCACGCAGCCGAGATTTTATGTTTTTCCTAGAGTGGGGCTTGAATCCGCCCCTCTTCTCAATTGGCTTGCTTCCTAAACGGAGGCCAGCCATTGGAGGAGAGGGGCATCACTCCGTTCAAGCCCCGTCTTTTTGGGATAGAGGGGTGTGTTTTTGCTGTTCTTTCTCTCCCTGACGTCATTGGTAGAGAGCACGCCCCTCATCACGCTGCCTGCACACTCAAGTCAGCTCTCTGATTGGTGTTCTTTATTAACCAATCAGAGGGCCAACTGGCGCGTGCAGGCAGCGCAAGCAGATTCTGCCTCCTCTCCACACACGCTCGCCCCCCCTTCCCTCTGCCCGCAGCTCACCAACGTCCCGCTCTCGCCTCCACCTTTCCCGCAGCCCACCAACATTTCGCTCTCACCTTCCCCCTTCCCGCAGCCCACCAAAGTTTCGCTCTCGCCGCCCCCTTCCCGCAGCCCACCAACGTTTTGCTCTCGCCTCCCCCTTCGCGCAGCCCACCAATGTTTCGCTCTCGCCTCCCCCTTCCCGCAGCCCACCAACGTTTCGCTCTCGCCTCCCCCCTTCCCGCAGCCCTCCTCCGTCCCGCTCTCACCCTCCTCCTGGAGTGTGGCAGGCGAGGAGCCCCCGAGGGCAGCCCCCGCCCCGCCACCAGCCCCGAGCTGCTGCTGCAGAGCGGGGGCGCCGGGGACAAGGTAAGCGATGCTGCGGGCGGGTGAGAGTGTGTGGGGAATCTTGCGCCTGCCTCCACAGTTTATCGGTTTATGATACCACTTCCCAGTGCCTAGAAGCCAGTATTTGCAATGCGAGGTATGTCTCTATTAGTAGCATAATTAGAATTTTTTGTCAATCTGTCGCGGGAGACATCATGCAGCAAGTTGACTGGTTGCTTTGGCTCCCTTGTTCTGTCCCTGCTGTCCCACTGTTGCTGTTACTCTTGTAATTCTGGTGTTGCACACCCCCACCTACCTGATATACATCATCCTCTTATCCCCCAAAGCGTATTCTTGCTCTGATTCTGCATATTCTTGCTGATCATTGAAAACATTTGTATTAAGTATTATTTAATCTTTCTTTATGTTGCTATGCTTCTGTGCTGCACCCTCCTCTTGGTTGATTTGTGTTTAGCGTTTGTATAGCACTTCATATTACTGGCGTCTTCGCAGTACAGTTAGAGTATGCAGCTTGTTATGCATGGATAGTAAGGGATATGTTTTTAGTGTGAGCTATATGGAAAATGTTAGGCATCGTACCTCTGGGCTGCTCCATTTGAGTTTCTGTGGATTTGTCACTGTGCTGTGTGTGTGGGGCTCTGTGTGTGTGTGGGGCTCTGTGTGTGTGGGGGGCTCTGTGTGTGTGGGGGGCTCTGTGTGTGTGGGGGGGCTCTGTGTGTGTGGGGGGGCTCTGTGTGTGTGTGGGGGCTCTCTGTGTGTGTGGGGGCTCTGTGTGTGTATGGGGGCTCTCTGTGTGTGTGGGGGCTCTGTGTGTGTGTGGGGGGGTCTCTCTCTGTGTGTGGGGGGGTTCTGTGTGTGTGGGGGCTCTGTGTGTGTGTGGAGGCTCTATGTGTGTGTGGGGGCTCTGCGTGTGGGGGGGCTCTGTGTGTGTGTGTGTTGGTCTGTGTGTTTGTGTGTGGCATTTGCGAGAGATTAAGCTATTGGCATTGTAAATGACAATGCCATTTATTTATCTGTTTTCAAAACCAACACATAAATAAATATTTTGTCATTTACAAGGCCAATAGCTCTAACTTTTGCAAAGGCGAGACCATTGCATTGTAAATGCTTGTTAAGTATTGTACTGAAGTAACCATAAATGAAAGGTGAGCTAAATTTACATACTGCTTTTAACTATAATAGGTATAATTGAATATTTAGGGGAGAGGGGTTGGCCTAACGGCTAATGCGCTCGACCTCGGACCTGGGGATCTGGGTTCGAGTCTCGGTAACGACGCCAAAATCCTCCTGTGATTCTGGGCAAATCACTTAATCTCCCCGTGCCTAAAAAAACCTGAAAGTGTGTCCTCATGTAACGTAACTGGTGCTATGTAAAGCGCTCCGATACCTGATTTGGTTCGGGTCTAGTTCGCGCTATATAAAACTCTGCAAAAAAAAAAATATTTGTGTGGTATCCCAAAGGAAATTGTTGGGTGATGGGAACCAATGAGCCACTGAACCACTGAATGGATGTATGACGTTACCACGCGATCAAAATGATAGTGTTACATCACAACGCAGCTTTTACAACGCAAGTCGTTACCACGACTTGCGCTGTAGGGTGCTGGTCTTAGGAATAGTATGATTTACAATTCCAACTCCAGCCTACGTACAGTAGGGAAGTTGTTGGAATAGTAAATCACACTATTCCTTAGTCTAGAGCGCCCTCCAGTGCAAGTCGTGCTAACGACTTGCGTTGTAAAAGCTGAGTTGTGAATGTATTGCGGTGTTTTGACCACGTAGTAAAGGTTGTTTCCCCACTGAATTTCCACACATTGCTTTTTGCATGACAGTACTTTGATAATCATTATATTCAAATAATTTTCATCCAAGCTCCCACATTTAGAGCATTGCACCTCCCCATTTTATACCAGAAAATCACTGGCCTATACTTGAGGGCTTCCATTAAACGCCGAATCCTCAGATCTAACCTCATATTCGCTTTACGAGTGCTTGGAGGCTCCTCCTACTAACTTTTTAAACTAATTTCAAATTCACCATTGTTCTAAATTGTGGGACTTATGACGGTGACAGCTGTTGACTATAGTACTTCAGTAGATATTAACACATACAATTGGACTGCTGCGCTTATATGCCGTTACATACTAATTTCACTGTTCTGCATCTAGTAGTTCATTGTATTCACACTGCTATACACATCATGTATTAATCAAGTCCCCGTTTTAGCCCATCTAATAATCATGCTATCTTATGAGTCAATGTGTCTTACATGAAATTTGCTCCTTTTGCTCCACAGTACATTTTCTCCAGTATCGAAGTAGCCATTTTCCAGTACTCCCACATTTCCTTCTTAATGATCATACTAAACATTGGAGCCCATTTAAGACACTTTGGGGTCGATTACGATGTTGTTTGGAAACCATTCCGACCGAATCGGTTTTGGAATGGTTTACGACCAAACGATTACGATGTTTCCCAACACCATTCGGTTGGACTCCCATTGACTTCAATGGGAGCCTGTGTTCCGACCGAATACAGAGGCTCCCATTGAAGAAATGGATGGTTGGGGAAAATCATGCACCCTGTGGCGGGCACCCTTTGGTGCCTGCCACACTGTGCATGGTTGGAAAGGGGGTGTCATGTTTGTCGTAGTCCGCAGTAACCGCGGCCGTGGTCCGTAATAAACCACAACCGAGAAGTATTTAAACCCTTCCTTTCCTCATTAGAACACTTTGCGTTCTAGTGGTTTTACCCCTCCTTAGTGCTTCCGGGTGACTCACCTTGCTTTCCTTCCTGGTTGCTGACACGGCAGCGTTGTCTCCAGCGTCCCTCTGGCTGCTCGTCCTCCCGGCAGCTATCGGGGGCTCCTGTCCTGTTCCTGGGCGTTGGAGTTCTTCTTTCGGGGCATACGGCTTCTCAGTTGGTCCTCACCGGCCTCATGGCAGTGCTCCTCCCTTGTTCCTGTTCCCTGCTTCCTTCGTTGGTGGTGTCAACTCGCCTTCTCAGCTTCAAAGGCTCGGGCACCTGCAAAGGACAACAGAAGAACTCACCATTGCGGTAAAAGGGCATCTGTGCTGTTTATATGTACAATACTCACTTGTTTGATTTCCCTTTGTTGTTTGGGGATTTGCCTGCTCCTGAACTTTGTTATAGTGGTCCTGTGGGGAGATACAACATGAATGTTATGGCTTCCTGAATGCAAGGAAGTACAAGACAAGAAAACTTCCTAGCTATTATTATTATTTTTTCTTTTTCCATCTGATAAGGCCACTCCTCACACATAATAGGTGGGTGTACCTCTCTCTCTCTCTTTTCTGTTTTATCTAAGGCTGCAATTTGTCGCTATCTCACTAATATCTACTATTCCCTTCTACCTTATAGAAGCTAATATTCAATTCCAAACCCCTAACACGCCCAGACTGGAAAATTCCAGTCCAGGCACTAACAAACAAATTAGGCAAAGAAGGATGAGCTGCAGTCCTGGGACCGGATTACATGTTATCTCGATTCCAAGGTTGCTCTGCCCATGCCTGCCATTCTAGAAGATGGGAATGAGTCTATCTAACAGCAAAGGTTTGTCACAATAGAGAGTACATTCATTAGGGCAGCTGAACTCAGCCTTAGAGAAACAAGAGGAAAGATGCATGGAGACAGTTTTCTGCTGAGGCATGCAAAATGAGGCAGGAGCTTAGCTTCAATCATAGAACAGAATGGCGGCTACTAATAAAATGGTGCCATGAATGCTAACTTAACACAGTATAAAACACAAGCAAGGGGGCAATAACATTTTCAATTCTAACATTACCTTGTCCTTTGTTGTCTCCTGTAGAAACCTTCCTAACTGCCTGCACTAACACCTGAGTGGGAGATGCCGTTGGACAATTGTTTTATCTTCCTCTCTTCCCCTCTTCCCCTGTTTACCATTGTCGCTTTGACATAATTGGGCGCTATAGGTGAATAGGGGAAGTTGGGACCTCCTCATCTTGCATGTTGTTTCTGCGGAGACTTAGGTAAGAGCTTGCAAGGGGGGACCTGTGGGTACCCCCACAGGCCTGATTTGGAGGCCCCCAGGAGAAGGGGGCCTGTTACGCACCCCCAAACTCAGATTCTGACAGCTGTTTCGTGTCAGACAGACCAATTCAGAATAGCTGTCCGGATCGGTCATCGTAATCGCTCATCGGGAACTCTGAATGACGCGGGCTGTCCAAATCCTGATTGGAATGGATTTGGATAGCCCGAACCATTTCCTTTCATCGTAATCGGTCATTCAGAAATGTGTCCGAATCGGTCAGAAACATAAGTTCCAAATCGGATTCGCCGAATCTGAGTCCCGTTGGGAGCCTTCCCGAACAGCATCATAATCGACCCACTTGTTTGAGAAAGTTGTACATCTCTGGTTTTCATCCCAGTTCTAACTGTAATCAAATATTTCGGCCAACCTAATTCTCTAAAAAGCTGAAATAATCACAGATGCATCTTTGTGACACTGTTGACTTGGTCTGTAAATCATTCAGGGTTCTTGCTTGAGATTTCAACTCTCTAGACATGGCAAAATACGTCAATAACTTATACTGCTCAATTTGATAGACATGACAAACATTACTTAACAAGACAAAGGTGAAGGAATCATAACAAATCTCTGATTTAAAAGAGTCATGTTCCCTTATTGGACAACATAACCATTGGCCAAATGGCTGGTATAGCCTAAAATGGTGGGCTATTAAACTATAGTAGATGTTACAGCATCTCTCCGCGCTTCATCAACATTGATCACATCATACAACCAGCATGCCATCAACATTGATCAGATCGTACAACCAACTTGCCATCCTTCCACCCTTTTAACATGCATCAGACATGTTCTACTCAGTCACATTCCATCCAGCCTAACACTTACAACACTCTGTGCCCATCCTTCATTTCCCAATGGGAACTGTATCATTTTTTTTTAAAACATATTTTTATTGCAGATGTTCTTTCATCAATATACATCGGTCAACAATTTTACAACATCACTGATAGGGGCGGGTCTACAATCTTCTAATTACACGGCCATTTAGCCCACAACCCGAAGGTCGGGCGGCAACAATCCCATCAGTGATGTACATTGGTACTGTACAGTGCAAGCCCTGACCGGTCTTGAAAAACGAACTGTATCTGCTTTCCCTTTACAGCCTATACCCCAACCAACAAACTAAACCACCCCTGAGGTCAATCACCAAGCATCAATCCCGGAACTTGTAAAAGGGTATGTGAAGCTTGAAACGTCCCCCCCCCACCTCCCGTCCCCCCCTTCCGCCATCGGTGCATTGTTGGTAGGACAGACACTATGGAGCAGGAGTCTCATAGTCAGCAATTAGGGAATCATGTAGTGTACCTGTCGTGTTACGGGGTTGCAGTCAGATCGTTCTCTTCAGTGCCTATGCCCCTCTGAGTGTCGTGGTCGCGCAGAGCCTGCACTAAGGCCTCCCACGCACGCGCCGCTTCCAGTGCCCTGTCATTCTGCTGTCACCGCGCTAGCTGGTATCTCAAGGTGCTCTCTCCCCCAGCCCATTTAAGAAACTCATTGCGCCATTTAGCTCCTGTTGGACCCATTTGTGCCTTCCATTGTCGCGTGATTTCTCGTTTTGCTAGGATTAATCCCATGTCTATAAATTTGCTGGTAATTTTCGTCTTGGGCATATGCGGGAACCAATGAAGGATCCCCACCGCCATGTCGTACTGTAGTGTACGTCCTGTCACTTCATTAAGGGTATCCCCACCGTTCTCCAATAAGAGGTCAATACCGGACAAGTCCACAGCATGTGACCCAATTCCGCCCCGCGTGCCTGACATCTGGGACAGGCCGCAGAATCAGAAGCAAAATATTTTTGTATTCTCCCTTGGGGTCAGATACGCCCGGTGCAGGATGTAGAAGTGAACTAACTGGAACCGCGCATTGCGCGTGCTCTTCCAAGCTCGGCGCATCAACTGAGCCCATGTGGTTTCCGGAATTTCCTTCCCTATATCTGCTTCCCATTTGCCCTTGAGCGCCTCTAGCTGAGGCTGCTTCTCATTAATCATCCTGGTGTACAGGCATGTCACTGCCTTGACCGTTCCCGCTGCCATCATAACATATTGGCATGCCATTGTCGTCTCCGGTTCCTCCAGGCCCCCCCTCCAGTGTGCTTGTATTGCCCTTGTGATCGCCGCATGTAGCAAGAAATCGCCCCGGGGTACGTCGAATCGGTCCGAGAGTGTCTGAAATGACAACAACACCCCCTCCTCATATAGGTCGCCCATTACTTGGATCCCTGCCTCTTCCCAGGTTTGCAATCGCGACCAATCCCCCCCATGTGGCAGTGCCGTGAGCATTCCCAGCGGTATTTCGGGGGCATAGGGGTGCCTCATTCCTGCTCTACGCTGAGTACGGTTCCAGCATAGCCTAACTGTACGTTCTTCTTGGGTAAGGTCGCGCAGGTCCATTCTCTGTTGCATCGCGATGTAAGAGAGTACGTGTCTAGGAATTCCCAGTCCACGTGCCTCCTCAGGTCCCCGGAATTCGCGTGCTATTTCCTGGGTAAAGACCTGTAGTTGGGCAGCTAAGTAATACACCTCGAAGTCAGGTACAGCCAGTCCCCCCTCCGTCTTGGGTCTCATTAGAGTCGCGAGCGCCACTCTGCGGCGGCCCGATCCCCAGAGGAAGGACCCGAACAGCGATCTCAAGGTCCGGAAGACTGCGGGAGGAATCCAAACCGGCAGCGTCCTGAAATAGTACAGGAGCCTAGGGAGCGCCACCATCTTGAGCAGCGCTATCCGTCCCGCCACTGACAGCGGGAGGGTGGCCCAAAAGGACATGCTGCCCTTCAGCGCTCTGATACTACGGGAAATGTTACCCTCCAGTACATCGGTCGGGCTATGATATATACAAACCCCCAAGTACTGCAGACAATCCGGTTCCCATCTAATCGCTCTGGGCGTGGTGGGTTGGGTTTCTCCCTTGCGGACTGGGAATAGACATGTCTTGGACCAGTTGGCTCTGAGGCCCGATACTTCACCAAAGGTAGTCAGCACGGCGTCAGCACCAGACAAGGCTTCAGCAGCATCTTCGAGGAAGATCAGCAGGTCGTCCGCGTAGAGGGAGATGAATTGTTGCCCCGACAGGGTCTGCAGACCTCCGTAATGGGCCCCGGTGCGGATCGACAGTGCAAGGGGCTCCACCGCCAGCGCAAAAAGCAATGGCGATAGCGAGCATCCCTGCCTCGTTCCTCTCTCCACTGGATATCGTGGGGAGATCAGGGCACCCGACTTCACTCTTGCCAGCGCCGAAGCGTACAGCACTGCAGTCCATTGCAGATAGCCCTCTCCTACCCCGTAACAACTGAGCGCCTTATGAAGATACTCCCATTCCAAACTATCAAACGCCTTTTCCAGGTCAATCGATAATATCATGGGGTGAGGGGCCTCCTCATGTACCTCCTCCAACAGGCGGACCAGCCGGCGTATATTCATGGTGGTATTACGTTTGGGTATGAACCCCGCTTGATCCGCATGTACCAGGGTGCCCATGTGTTCCAGCAGTCTGGCCGCTAAAATGCTGCTTAAGATTTTATAATCCACTGTGAGCATCGACAGCGGCCTGTACGACGCTGGGTCACTGCTCTCCTTGCCAGGTTTGAGCAGGGGGATCACCAGCACTTCGCGCATCGTGCCCGGGAGATACCCTAATTGTTTCGCCTCTTTATACACTGTTAACAATCGTGGAGCCAACAAGTCAGCGTAAGCTGCGTAGAATTCAACAGAAAGTCCATCCAGCCCTGGGGTTTTATTGCGTGCCATTCGTTTAATGGCGCTACGGATTTCCCCTATTGCTATGTCCTTACCCAAATCCTGCACCTGTCTGGGTTCTAGTTTCGGGATGGGTAGTCCTCTTAGAAAGTCATCTATGGAAGAGGTATTCACCGTCAGCCGACTCTGGTAGAGGGTTTCATAATAGCATTGGAAACAGTGGAGGATTTCGGGTTGGGTACAGACCTCCACCCCCTCAGCATTACACATGGAGACTGTGGGGGAGCTGCGTCTCGTGGGGTTGGTCAGCCAGGCCAGCAGCGCTCCCGATTTGTCTCCCTCCGCGAGGGACCTGGTTATGTAAGTCTTATGGTCGAAGCCACGCAGTCTTTCCACTTCAACTGCAACCGCTTCCTTCGCCGCTGCAGTCTGTTGTTGTAGCTCAGGGCGCCCGGGCCGCAAAAGCTCCATTTCCCGGAGTTTCCGATCCGCTTTATCGAGGTCATCCAGGAGTATCCTACGCGTTCCCACCTTTGCAGCTATGCAATAGTCTCTCACTACTACCGTAAAGGCGTCCCATTCCGTCGCTCTCTCCTTTGTTGTACCCTCATTCTCGGTGAAATAAGGATTGATCCTGTCGTTCAGTTCCTTTCGGAATACCGGGTCGTCTAACATTTCAGGGCGTAATCTCCAGGTCGGAACACAGGAGACGCCCGGGAACCACTTAACGTCGGCCAGTAGGGGGTTGTGGTCGAAAATTGTCCTCGCCAGATATTCAGTTCTTTTGACCGCAGCCACCAACGCCGTGGAACACAGGAGCGCGTCCAGTCTCACGTGTAATTCATGCATGCCTGAAAAGTGAGAGTAATCTCGAGTGTGCGGGTGCTGGGCTCGCCAAATGTCGGTCAGACCCCATTTCGATTGCCATTCGAATCTACCCTTGGCTATTCGGCGTGCTGGGGAGTCTGCCAGCAGGGGGTGCGACCTATCAAGGACCACATCCACCACCGAATTGAAGTCGCCTCCCATCAGTAGTGGTCCCACTAAGAAGTGGGCCAGAGAACCCGACAGTGACGCAAAGAAGCCCAACTGGTCCACATTAGGCGCGTAAATGCTGCAAATATTTATGTCTTTACCTCCCAATTTTCCCGCTATGGCTACAAACCGCCCGCCGGGTCTATCATGTGTTTGGTCACCTGAAAAGGGATTCCAGCCCTTATCCAAATCAGCGCGCCCCTAGCATAAGCTGAGTATGTGGTGTTGTATACCTGTCCCCTCCATCTGCACTGCAGTGCCAAACCTTCCGATCTTGTGAGGTGTGTTTCCTGAAGCAGCGCTATCTGCACTCCTCTGCGCACCAAGTAAGCATGTACTTTGTGTCGTCTCGTCATAGTGTGCAGCCCTCTTACATTCCAGGTAATACATTTCAGATTAGAAAATTCAACCATTGTCCCATAATGCCCTACTCTCCCTCCTCCGCCCAGTCGCTATTTGGGTCAAGTAGAATAGTTGCCCTGCACCGATGGCGTTCCCACCCTTCAACAAAACAACATCCCCGGATCCCTCATCTACCCCCACCCCCCCCAGAACAGGACCCAAAGACCGTAATCTAGTTCCCATCCAAACTCTCCCCAAATAACAGGTGGAAACCCTGACGGTAGTCACCGCAGGCGTGCCTTAAGGGCAAATGTGGGGGTCGAGTACCAACGGGAAGCCGCCCTCTGCCTGGGCTTCCCTTATGCGATCGAGCTCTAATTACTGAAGTTCAATTGAGGCTTGACCCCCAACCCATTCGTTAGTAGGCTATCAGTCCTCCCCGCTTGAACACCACAATCCCCCCCATTGTTCGTTCCAGTGTTAAATCAGCTCACCCGGAGTCAACCGTGACCGTCCAGCAGACCCTCCGCCGTCTCCGGGGTGATCGTGGGCAGGGGCACACTGTCAGTCTCAGAGTCCTCCGTGTACGTAGGACCCTCCCCTTTGCCAGATTCTGCACTCTCCGATACAGGCACCCCCTGCGAGCCCGACATGCTGGACACCATCTCCAAGACCCCTTGTCGCTCCGCTGTCGTTTCCAGAGCTGAAGGCCGCCCACGTCTGCTTCGGCCATTTCGAATCCTCCTAGACTGCCGCCGAGTCCTCTCCTCTATTACTGTTGGGAAGGGTGAACCAGGGCCGTCCTTGCCAGCTCTATATAGTTCCAGCCAGGCAGCGGCGTCAACGGGGGTATCAAAAAATTTGGTCGTACCATCCAAGATTATGCGGAGCCGTGCCGGGAACAGTAACGAATACTGTATACTTTCACTTCTCACCTCACGTTTTATCGCAAGGAAGGAGGCCCTCTTGCGCTGTGTGTCATAGGTATAATCCGGGAAGAGGTTAACCCTACTGTTCTCCACCTGGAAGGGACCGTTCAGCCGGGCATTGTTGAGTAGGACATCCCTGTCCCGGTAGTGCAACAAGCGCGCGACCACTGGGCGCGGGGGGCGACCCTGCTGCAGCGGCCTGGATGGAACCCTATGTGCCCGCTCCAAAGTGTAGAAGGAGGTCAATCGACCGGAGCCACTCCTCCAGGTAACCAACCATGTCACCTCCTTCAATTTTTTCCGGCAGTCCCACTATCCGGACGTTGTTCCGTCTATTGCGCCCTTCAGCGTCCTCCGCCCTCCTCTCTAGAGCGTCAATCCGGTCCAAGGCATCCTTCATGGCAGCCGAAAGTGATTTTTGTGTCTGCTCCAAAGTGCTCATCGAGCTCTCCACCTCTTTGACCCTGTCCGAGAGCTTACCGTGGTCAGCCCTGAGGAGTCCCAGGCCCATTGCAACCTGTGCAATGTCCTGTTGGAGCACCGTTCGAGTGTCCGTGATTGCAATCAGGATCTTGTCCAGTTGATGTTGGAGGTGAGGGTCCCGCGGCGTCTCTGGGTCCAATTGGTCTCCTCTGTCTGGCAGCTCCACGTCCGAAGTGGCCTGTGTAGTGCCCTTGGCTCCCTTTGTTTTCCCCATGGCGCTCGGAACGCCCAACACCGAGCAGGAGAAGTGGAGAGCAAACCGGCCAGCGGTAACCAAACCTCGCCAAGCCCCACTTCAGTGCACCAGTCGCCGCTCCTCAAAGGATATCCTCCTCAACCCCCCCTCGCTCGGGTCAGGCGGAGCAGCGCAGGGGGCCGGCCATCAGGCCATTCAGCTCGTGCCCCTGAGACGCCAGGTCAGGTCGAGACGAATCAAAGCTATGGGAACTGTATCATAACCATCTCATCTACCTGAATCTTCTTCTTTCACGAAGGATTGTTGGAATGATTATACCCCGGATAAAAGTGGCGCTCACTGGTTACGGTTTGTATTATGTTGCTCAATATCTTTCAGTTGTGGGTGCTTAGGGTGGAGGCAATCATCCAACACCTCCACCTTTAGATCAGCGTATCCTAAAAACTTTGTCTCAAGCCCTTGCACACCAACATACAGATTATAACAAGTTAATGACTTGAAGTTTAAGACAAATACAGTAACACAATGTATGATTTAATATTTCTTTCTTGTCTGACTCCAGCCAACACGTGTTTCGTCGTTCGGGACAAGACACCCGCAACTTCCTCAGGGATGGAAAAACACATACAGAAAACATAGTGTAAGCACAAATTTCATCGGGCATCAATGTTACAGTAAATATTCCATGACTTTCCAACGTGCTAGTAACATAGTATGTCTCTGCCATTTACTTGGTGCAGCGGACATAGGAGAGTGAGGGCAAGAAAGAGAATATATCTTCAAATAGATCCCTTAATCCAATTAGGTATCTGACACATCAGGCTAACCAATAATGGGGGTGTCCATGATAGATAAGCAAGGGTGGGTTGTGTAGAGACTGGATAGTGTGGGAGTTGGGAAGGGGGTTGCAAGTTGTTGAGATAATAAATTAAGTGAAAAACCCCAGGTGCTTATTCCGGCAAGGTACATATACTGGGGCGAACCCCAGGTCTACCTTTGGGTTTTCGAATCAGTATTGAATGCCTAAAAAAACGAATGATACCTGTTTGCAACATATCCTATCCATTCTTAGATCTTGCGAGTCAGCACCAAGAGGTAAATCACATACCTTCTGGCTGGTTATACTTCCGTCCCAGCCTAAATATGGCTGGGCAAGTTGCTAGTAATTCATGAACGAGTCTTTTGAAAGATAATGTATCTGCAAAAAGATAGCGAGTTCATATTAGAAAAGGTGGTCAGGAAAATCCCCTTTTAACAAGATTTCACGGGGGGTGCGGCCAAGATGGCGGCCTAAGCGGACGTGTCTCGCAGCGGCTCCTCATCCCGACTCCCTATAAAGCTTGTATTTGGCTTCTCTGCACCCTGAGGGCTGCTCTAACAGAAGGCTTCTGTGGGGGAAACCAGCCCGATCCCCGCGGAACCATGCACAACCTCCCCGGGGGTGAACAGACTTGAGGCCCGGAGCGCGACCCTCGGCCGCGGAGCCCGCCGCGCGGTGCCGGCTGGGGCGGCCGACCCCGCTGGGAGTGATACGGAGCCGGGACTCGCGTCTGGGAACAGCCGAAGCAGCACTGAGTACCGTGGCCTCCCCCCGCAGGAAGAACAGCGCAAGGGTCCAGCCGCCGCACAGCAGAGGCACGTCTCCCGGAGCGGGGCGCTGCGACGGGCAGCAAGGGATGCTACCAGAGACCCCGGCTTGGGCCTATACGGGGAGATCCTGAGCCCGCGTCTTACAGCCGCAGCAGACGCCGAGGTGAGGAGGCGGCCGGTGGGGCGTCCCAGATGTCAGACCCGGGGGGCAGTGGGTCGAGCCCCCGGCGAGCTGCGCACAGAGACTGGGCTGAAGCGACCCAGGAGCGGGGGCAGTAAAGAGGCGCGATTAGGCCTCGCGGTGCCACAGGAGCAGACGGCCCAACAGAGAATAAGATGCATGGCCAGGCGACCTAGGTGGCACTCGGGGGGGCACACACCGGCCCCCGGCGATCCGGATAATTGCAGGCGTCCCGGCTGCCGCAGTCGAGTGGTGCAGGCGGCAGCGCGGGCCAGACCCGATACTACACTCCCACATCAGATAGACCGGGACATGCCGGAGACCGCGGACAGCCCCGGAGAGGCCTACATTGCAGGGCTGGGAGCGAGCAGACGGATCACCTTAGGCGCCATATCGAGGGGTGCAATCTGGGCCCTGTGCAGAAAGCAGCGACCGGAGCACACGCAAGGCACGAGTGAGCCCAGCAACTGACACGGACCTGGGCGCTCTCCCACTGGCGGGTTGATGGTGGCAACACGGGATGGGGTCTGAGTCCCTGAGGCAGCTTTAGAAGGCGAGGCGCGAGGACAGCGAGTGCAATACCCCGGCGCGTCAGACACATCGCAACGTGGGGTGGAGCACAGGCGCAACCCTGGTCAAGCACCTGCAGCCATCCACACAGACCCACCCGCAGACAGGGCGGACCCTGAGGGCACAAAACCGGGGGGCGCGGGTCGGGCCCTCGGCCACCGGAGATAGAGACTAGCTTATGCAGCCGACGGCCACTACGAGAACACCCTGGCACTCCACCCTCACGGCAGACACACTTCTCCGCAAAGCGGGCCACAGGCCTACATCACCGGGCCCCAGTGACGGCCCAGCGGCGGCAACGCCTGAGTGCGGGGCGCTGAAGGGGATTGAGGCGCCAATAGCTGGAGACGCACCTCAGACATGTCTTCCTCCAACCGCAGAGGTGGTCGCACTATTCCTGAAATGCTCGCAAAAGGAACAGCCAAAGGGGATAAGAGTCCCGACAAACAGACGCCACTGCCTCAACCCAAAGATGGAGATCGGGCCGAAGGGCAAGCGCCGGCCACAATGTCCTTTATGGAAGCTCTGTTCACCTCCCTCAAGGAGGATATTCAGACCCTCAAGCAGGAGATGGCTGGGGAGTACAAAGAACTACGTCGCGACGTGGACGAGATTGGGGAGAGAGTGGCGGAGGTCGAGAACGCGGAGGTTGCCAGAGGCGAGGAAGTGCACACCCTTCAGCAAGAAATAATCAGGCTTCAGGAGCAACAGATGGATCTGCAGGCACACACAGAAGACCTGGAGAGCCGCTCACGACGCAACAACATCCGAGTCCGGAATGTACCATCTAAGGCTGAAGGAGGGGACGTTGCGGCTTATCTCCAGGGTTTGTTTTGGGACATACTGGGGGAGCCTGAAGACTTCGAGATCAGAATAGACAGGGCGCACAGAGTGGGTCTAACACGATGCACATCCGCCCCCCCCACCGGACATTCTAGCCTTCCTCCCTGATTTTCCTCTCAAGGAGCGTATCTTGAAGATGGCACGGCAAAAACAGCCCCTCCAATATCAAGGGCAGGCGGTGGAACTATTTCAGGATCTGTCCGCAATCACCTTACAAAAGCGGCGGACATTCAAGGGGGTCACTACATTCCTACGTGACAAAGGGGTCCCATATTCCTGGGGTCACCCCTTCCGCATCATCTTCAAGTGGAATGGGACCCTACACCAACTCAGATCCCTGCATGAAACTTGCGACCTGCTGGGCATCCCCCATGAAGGGGATGGCTCCGGGGACGAGACTGGTGCTCCTCCTTCTCAATCGGCGTTCTCCCTGGTCGCCGGAGACGGCTGGCAGAAGGTGAGGCACAGGCGACCAAAGAAGAAAGTCAGCAAGCCGGACCCAGAGACTGTGGCGCAAGAACACGCGGCAGCTATACAAGAGGTGACCAGGGACACGGCTAGCGCACCATGAGACACTGTTCATGAGGTTGCAGGCATGCAATGCCGCCACAATGCGAGGGGGTCGGGACGGGGGGCCGTTGGGCCGCCATCACCATTGTTTCCCCTTCAACTTTACACTCTACCACAGGCCTAGCCGGACTGATGACTAGACCTGGGCCAATGTTCACTAGTTGGTTGCTCGCAGTTGGGGTAGGGTGGGGGAGGGGGAGAAGGGAGGGAACGGTGGGAGTTGGGGGGCGTTGGAGTTGGGGGGGCAAAGGGGGGGGGGTTCTCCTTGTCCACGGAATTTTGAGTTTAATTTTGAGTTTCCTCGGCCAACACGAGCAGAACGCAGCGCGACACTGACTCAGCTGAACACCCCACTACTGCATATCAAGCGCGGCGCGCAGCCAGCCCGGCTGACCGATTAGAATGACACGCCCTTTGACTGTTCTCTCACTCAATGTGAGAGGGCTCAATAACCCTATCAAGCGCAAAGCGGTACTCTCTCTCCTGGAGCACTCGAAGGCAGACATCTGCCTCCTGCAGGAAACACACTTGTTGCCCAAAGATCAGCACAGACTCAAGTCCCGATCCTTTCCCTGGCAGTTTTTCTCGTCCACAAATAAAAAGGTGGCCGGGGTGGTGATTCTAGTGGCCAAATCTTTTGGGGGGCGGGTCCTGCAGAGGGAGGCTGAGATCATGGGTAGGTTGCTAGTCCACCGTTTCCTAGTGGCGGGACAGACGTTGTTAGTGGGTACCATATATGCACCCAACGAAGGTCAGGAGAAATTTCTGCATAATGCCCTAGAGGCTGCCACGGCCACCACTTATCCACACTTACTGCTCGGGGGCGACCTTAATCTAGTATTTCACTACACTGCGGACCGCTCTTGCCAGCGGTCTGGTCAGGTGGGGGCACTATCAGCGGCAGGGTACACTCACCTCTCAGACCTGGATCTAGTCGACCTGTGGAGACACTCACACCCACGGGCCACGGCATACACTCACTACTCCGCCGCCCCAAAACGTACGCAAGACTTGATTACCTCCTGTGCTCATCCCAGCTGGTGCTTCAGGCACAAGACGTAGAGATCCTCCCGGCCTCTCTATCCGATCACTCACCGGTGGTGGCGTCCTTCCTTATCCCTGCCACGCCCGGCCCACAGCGGCACTGGCGACTACGGGACGGCCTCTTGCAGAACCCAACCACGGTAGAACGGATTCAAACTGCTCTCGCCCGGTTTCTCACCCACAACGCTAACGATGATACCACCAAAGCCACCCAGTGGGCGGCTCTCAAAGCGGTCCTCCTCTGTGAATTTATCTCTATAGCCACGGCTAATAATAGAGAGCGCGCACAAAAGAGAGCCGAACTCACCCAACGGGTGGCGGAACTGGAACAGATGCATCAACGCACAGGGGCGGCTCGGGCATGGCGTCAGCTGTGTACGGAACGGAAAATGTTGGAAGCTCTAGACCAGGATGTGGCGGAATACGCCGCCATGTACCTAAGACACGCATACTATACCGGAGGAGACCGCTGCGGGAAATTGTTAGCGAGCAGGTTACGGGAGCAGCGTCAGAGACAACATATCCGAACCCTCCAGCCTAGCCACGGTGCCCCCATCACGGAGGACGCGGCCATCGCCGCGGTCTTTGGAGACTACTGTAAGGATTTCCAGGCAGGTTCCGCAGGAGCGTCAGGAATCCGAAGATAAATCCACAGCCTTCCCCTACGGCCTTCCGACTCTATCAAACACTAGAGTATCGAGAGGCTCGCCAGGTGAAAACAGGGAGACAAAACAAGGAAAGGTTGGGAAGGTAAAAAAGAAAGCTTTACTGTAATCTTCGGCGTGATTGTGTAGCACACTGTACGGGATTCTGGTGGACGTAGGACTGAAATAAATATGCACGTTATCTAGCAACAGTTTCTAATACACATACATCACTATGTTGCTCTATATAAACATTACATACCACCAATGTTTTGTCTAAGCCTCAGGACAGATGTATGGGAGGTGGGGGAAGTCGTCTTGAACTATAACTAGAGTGATAGAACAATAATTAATGACAACTCTCCTATAACTAAGAACATGTAATCTTAAGCACCTAAACACAATGCTCTCACTTGGTTTGATGAACAAGACTGTCCGATGGATGTGGTAATCAAAAAATACACTTGACCATAATCCAATGCCACCACCAATACTGCGTGAGGAACTCTATAATACAAAACACATGTATGAGAAATCTATAACTATCAAATACTTGTAGATAAACAAATAGGCAGCGCCCAGCGCTGTTACCGTGATTCTTAGATGTGTAGTTTGGAATCCTGCACCCCAATTAGAGTCCACGCAAGTTTCCACAAACACGGATGGATGTTGGCCCAGGATATGGATGTTGAAGGGGCCAGCCGTTATACAGCCAAGTAATGGAAGGAAGGGACAACTATGGGACTCAGCGGAATGGCGGAGAACAAGCCCAGCCTACGGGCGGTATGCAAAACACAAAATAAATAACCTAAATACCTAAAAGGGGAGGGAGACACACACCACCCGGCCGGACGGCGGAGACCAAGCCCGGCCGTCGGGCGGAGCAGCAGAAGGGAGCGGGTGCAGAGGAAAACGTGCCCGGCCGGACGGCGGAGTCTAAGCCCGGCCGTCGGGCGGAGCAGATGAAGGAAGCGGGTACAGGGGAAAAAATGCCCGGCCGGACGGCGGAGTCTAAGTCCGGCCGTCGGGCGGAGCAGATGAAGGAAGCGGGTGCAGGGGAAAAAATGCCCGGCCGGACGGCGGAGTCTAAGCCCGGCCGTCAGGTGGAGCAGATGAAGGAAGCGGGAGCAGGTGAAAAAATGCCCGGCCAGACGGCGGAGTCTAAGCCCGGCCTGGTGCCATCCCCCCGGATCTGTTAGAAGTGGCAATTTCGGTGGTTCCCAAGCCCGGACGGGACCCCACCCGGTGTAGCTCCTACAGGCCAATATCCCTGTTAAACATCGACCTGAAGCTTTACACGGGCATCATTGCAGGTAGACTGGCACCATACATGCAGCAACTGGTGGAGCCCGATCAAGCGGGCTTCATCCCACAACGGCAGACCAGCGACAACACCAGGTGGGTCCTCCACCTTATCGAGGCTGGGTCGCGGACGAGGCCGGACTGCATGCTCCTCACTATCGATCCAGAGAAGGCATTCGATAGGGTGCATTGGCCCTATCTAGACCTGGTGCTACAGCGGTTTGGGGTAGGAGAAACCCTCCGTAATCGTATATTTAATTGTTACCGCCAACCAAACGCAGCAGTCCGGGTTAACCGTCATACTTCCCCACGGTTCCCGATCGGCAGGGGGACCAGGCAAGGATGCCCGCTCTCTCCCCTCCTGTTTGCGCTCTACATGGAGCCGTTGGCACAACGTATTAGGCAGCATAACCTCATCACAGGCATCCCGTTCGGCGGGGACACGCATAAAATCAATCTATATGCAGACGACATCTTACTTTCCCTGACCAACCCAATGCAATCTCTCCGAGCGCTCTTTATTGAGCTCCACACCTTTGCGCTGGCATCAGGCTTTAAGATTAACGTGGAGAAATCAGAGGCACTGAACGTATCTCTGTCGCCGGAAGTGCTAGCGGATGCCAAGGCTGAGTTTGACCTGCAGTGGTCTGCGTCTACCATTCCTTACTTGGGGGTCTTGTTGGCCCCAATGGTGCGAGCCACAGCGGATGCAAACTATGCCAGACTCAGCTCCCGCCTTTGCGACGACCTCAGGAGATGGAAGCGCCTTACACTATCCTCGCTGGGTCGTATAGCGGCCGCCAAGATGACTTTGCTGACGCAGATCCTCTATGTGTTTCATACCCTCCCTATACGCCCTCCTGGTGGGATGGCTCCAGAAGACACAATCGGACCTGGCACGCTTTGTCTGGAACGGTCGCCGCCCACTGTTTAAACATACGATCGCTATACTCCCCTCCTAGCAACGCGGGGTAGGAGTGCCCGACCTCACTTTATACTTTCAGGCGACCCAACTTCGCACTCTGGTGGAGTGGCACCAACTGGAATCTGGCAAACACTGGCTTTTTCAGGATCAGGCGGTGGCAGGTCGTACGCTTCAGGGTGTCCCATTCTTGCCACGCTGCCATAGACCTCCCAACCTCTACGCATCGCTAATCACAAGGACCGTCCTGGATGTATGGGACAAAGTGGCTGGTAAGCAGGAGCTCACTTCGTTCCCCTCCCCGATGACGCCGCTCTTCGACAACCCTGACTTCTCCCCCGGCCTTGACCCCCGGGCGTTCGTGACGTGGAGGACTACACCATGCAGGGACTTGGGACATATGTTTGATCTTAAAGGCATCCTTCCCTTTCAGAAGGTGAAGCAGGACTATGGCATACCGGAAACGGATCGTTTGCCCTACCTGCAGGTTCGCCATTGGGCTTTACAACCGTCGGTTAGACCCGGTGCACAGCGCTTCCTCACCCCGTACGAGAAATGGCTATTGACACGCACCTCCGATAAAAAACTGATCTCTGACCTGTATCAACACCTACTCCTCACCAACATATACACTTACAACACAGGGAGGGCCAGGTGGGAGAGGGACTTGGGGAGACAACTCACATGCAAGGAATGGGAGGGTGTTTACCACAGAGCCAGACATTCTGCCTACCACATGGGCCTTACCGAAACTATGACCAAAGTGGTCACCTACTGGTACCACACACCTGAACGCCTGCATCGCTGGAACCCCCGAGTTAGCGACCGCTGTTGGAGGGGGTGTGGGGAGCTTGGAACACTGGAGCACTTACTTTGGAGCTGCGGCCGCTTACAGCCTTATTGGAACTCAATCCTAGATTTGATAGACGCACACCTAGATACTCAACTCCCCAGGTTCCCTGCTTATGTTCTGCTTGGCCTTCCTAACGTCTTGATGTACCCCTTGAAATCCATGAGAGGGAGGCTTATTGCGATTGCACTAGGGGCAGCTATGCAAAATATAGTAGCTCATTGGAGAGACGTCCAACCCCCCTTACAAATGGGCTGGCTGCATAGGCTATGGGCGATCTTGGGGATGGAGAAACTATCACTGGCGAAGGCAGGGAAGGGAGAAGAATTTGCAGCACTTTGGCGACCGTTCTTGACCCTGCTGACAGGAGAATTCCGAGAACTGAGTTGCCCCCGATACCTGCGGTTGCTACACCTCGCAGACACCCCGCTTACGGAACCTAAAGCTCAGCCACGCAAGCGCAAGACTCCGGGCGGATCTGCAACCCATGGAACCCACTAGAGAGGTGACGCCTTATAGTCTATTTCTTTTCTCTGTGGACAAGGAGGGGGGTTGTTGCGGGAGGAGGGTGGGGGGCGTTTTTTTTTCTTCCTTTTTTCTTCATGTTTCATAATCAATACAGCATGCACCCGCTTTTTAGCCTTTAAGACGCGGCCGGCCCGGATGGGTTGTAGGCGGCTTGCTGTGTTAACGCCCACAGTTGGAGCATCTCTTGGCCTTGTTTACGCTACTGAATTGTCCTCGACCGGCTTGTGCCTCTGCAGGCACCGGTTGCTGTACTCGATGCAATGTTTTCCTTTGTTGCTTAATAAAAAAGATTTAATACTAACAAGATTTCACCACGTAAGTGTCTGTACGTCTGTATAAATCGACATTAGGTAATGTATGATCAGACCATCTATTCACAAGTATGTAAATAGGAGAAGTTAACGGTAACATTTCTATTATTCAAGTAATTAGCATGCGTGAGACTCCTACACTGTAAAATACATTTGTATTTTTTCTACCTTTGTCTGACTTTGTCTTCCTTCATACTCATCACCTTTACATCCGGACTGGCTATTTAAACTCTTTCATACACGCTTGACACAATTTTGTAATAGCTTCTTCCCTTCAAGTCCTCAAGTGACATTTTTCCAGAGGGAGATTGTGGAACCACTCTAATGCTACCATCTGCTTTACTCCCAGCCACTACTGCCTGCCTTTGCCACTCAATCTAGGTTTCCAAAATAGTCCAGTTGAGTCTCTTCACCTTAAAGTTTACTTCCTCTTTTCTGTCACCTGAACCTCTTTGTGTGTTAACATAACCTCCAAATATCCTTTCCTAAATATAGTCACCTCCTTGGTTGTCATCTCCAGGCACAAACTGTACCTCTTGCCACTTTACATACAATGAACCAAACTGCAACATGCCACAATATAGTCTCTGTCTCCCTAAAGAGGCACAAATAAACCCTCTTTCACAGGATTCTTTTAGCGATTCCAAGTTTCTTAGCAGTTGAGTCACGGTTTCCTGATCTTTATCACACCTTGTACACTCAACATTTCCTGACTAAACTGAATAATGTACTCATCCATGCAGAGCCACCAATATTCAAACCATAACAATTGTGCTGTTCCTTTACTCTTAGATGACTGTCATGTGCTACCGTCACCAGATACTTTCGGACACATTCTGGTGGTATGACTTTTTCAGCTCTGCATACAAATTTACCTACCATCTGAAATTCATCCTTTGCTCATCTAAAATCTCCTGCTTCTACCGGTCTATCCCTCCTACTTGCTTTTTCATTCTTCACATACTTCTGAACTTGTAGTAATACTGGATTCCACTTTATGGAATGTAGAAATACCTGCGGTCTCAATGCCACTTCTTTCAGCTGAAACCCTTTTTCTTTCATTTTTACTTCAGTTTGACATTCTGGCAACGAGTTAAGCAATATCTGATGTAATGAACTACAATCCACAACTTTATTCTTCACCATTGGTATACACTGTACTTTAAAACAATGTCCACATCTGTGTTATACACCTACAAAACATGCACAAAACACTGTCCAAACTTTATGCATGACTATCACCTTAAGTGGCCTGTGCTCAGTCCTCAAAATTAATCTTGTACCAATAAAAATGTTTTAAAATAGTTGCTATGACACAGAGTCATAACAGAATAGTGCCTTTTGATTTCCTAACAGATAGTACACAACTGAACCAAACAGTATGACCACCTCCTTACTTAAATGTACCTGTGTCGGTCCTGCCCCCAATACATATGGACCTGCATTGTGATACAAGTTGATGCCACAACATCAAATCTTGCTAGAGTTGATACTTTCACAATTTTCGGCTTAATCCACTTTTAACTCCTCCTTGTAGATGTTAGAAAGGCGTCCCCGGGGGAGGCAGAAGATGTCTGACTGACCACCCCTAGGTCCACCGCTCCGTCGAGGAGTAGCCGAGCGTTTGCTGAGAGGCCTCCTGAATGAGGGTCCTCTCCTAGGATCGTACAGCAGAGTAATCACAACACTACAGATGGACACCACACAAGAAGTTAAGTTCTCAAGCTTTTATAGGGAATAAACGGTTGCTGGTTCTTGGCAGTATGTACAAGCAGATCGAGGGATCTGGAAAGTCTCGTAAAGGGGGGTAAGGTAGCGGGACACTCTTACTCTGGGCGGAGGAAGGGATACCCTACGCAGAGCTCTCAATCCTCGAGCTGGGGGGTTCCGAGATGTTCGAGCCGCGGCAGCGCCAGCAGGCTTGCAAGGTGGTTCAGCGAAGTAGGCCGCGGCAGCGCCAGCAGGCTCTCGGAAGGTTCAGCAAGGTAGGCCGCGGCAGCGCCAGCAGGCTCTCGGAAGGTTCCGCAAGATAGGCCACGGCAGCGCCAGCAGGCTCTCGGAAGGTTCAGCAAGGTAGGCCGCGGCAGCGCCAGCAGGCTCTCAGAAGGTCGTCGGGTTACGGATGAGTTCGTCTGGTGTCGGCCGTGACAGCGTCAGCAGGGCTTCCAGTCCAGGATACAACTGAAGTCTTAACCCACGGCTGGCCCAGATATAGGTCTGGAGGTCTTTGAAGTCCGGACCCTCGCACCTGGGGGTCAGAGGGGCCGGGATGATGGTGTCCAGACACCCAGCAGGGGGGTGGAGCCAGCGCCCAGGGAGGCCGGAGGGCGATCGATACCAGGCGTCCGGGGACGGCTGGAGGCCCATCGAAACTCCCCTTCCTCCGGGATCTGTCGAGTGGCTACTCGACCACCTGGGTGGATCTTGGTGCCTCGATGTCGGGGCTTCGCTGGGGCCTGGGCTGGGGCCGAGGCCACGTGGTTGTGACGTGGCGGGTCCAAGATGGAGTCGGGCACGGCCTCGTGCTGAGGTCGTGATGGGCCTACGCTGGGGTCAGGCCTGCGCTGGTGGACCGGGATGGTAGCCGGCCCTGTGGGGTTGGGGCGTGCAGGATCGGGCCAAAGGGGCCGCCCGAGGTCTGGTGGAGGGCGGATATCGTCCTGGGCCCGCCATGCGGGAGGGGTAGGACCACGCCATGAGGCCGGGTCCAACAGTAGAAAATACACAACACAGAAACTCTGGTCCCATCTTCAGCAAAGCTCTTCAGCTCACATTTCTATCTGTATAATATTATATACATTTTGAATGAAATTCAGCTACACTTATGAATGCTTATAGTTCTTTCATCAAGTTTAACAAGCATCCACTAGCCCTTTTCTTGGTCAAACACTACCACCATTCATCTCAGAAACCAGATATTCAACTCTTTATCATCTACATATGTAGTATTCATAGTACTGATATCGCTATGGTTTGGGTTTTGGCAATTCAAAAAATCACAGCTCCAGGGCAAATGTTGTACTTTATTTTAGAACTGTCCTAAGAGGAAATAGATAACTATAAGTTATTTAAAGATGAAAGAAACATCGACTTTTAAAGGCATATAAATCCCTCTTTTATAGGAGGGCTGGAGCTCCATCTACCAAAAGATCAAGAACTGCTTACGGTCCTTGGGGGAAAAAAAAACAAGTTGTTGGAAGGAGTATGTGAATTAACCTGAGCCACTGGTGATCGCTTAGGGCTGCAGTACAGACCGCAAAAACAATTGATGGACAGAATGCAGAACAATGTCGTACATTCACCCCAGTACAGAGTTTTGGGCCTAAATCCATCATTTTTTTGCTCACCATGTCATTCCAGTTTGGACCCAGCCATATGCAACTCAGTCTTGACCTTGCGCCCAATGGGAACAGTCCAGCCCGAACTGCCAGGCCAGGTCCTCCCTGGACTGGAAACAAGCATCCTAGGACTGGTTTTGGGCATTCAGCCCTCATCAGCCAGGATAGCAGGTTTGGGGGCCAGATCTTTTTAAGTGAACACAGGAGCAAGTTTTTTTTAACTTTGCCTGACCTTAAGATGGTGGACATCAGATAAGACACCTATGACGGAGGTTTGGAGGAATTTTTACCAGTAGAGACTAATTGATCCTTGAGGGGCAATTGTGGTCACACTGGAGACCAGAGCCCGGCGACTATCCCAGAGGTTGGTTAGATTGGTCGGGTGTGGAAAGGGGCTATAGGCGGACACTGGAGGCACCCTGAGGCAAACTTATGCGGTCGGTCGCTACAGATATGAATGAGGGGGGTGCCTTCTAAATGGCGTCCAGGTGGTTAGAGCTGGCTGCTGCCTCCCATGAACTGGGCTTCATCATGGCTGAAACCAACTACCACCTCAACACCTACACAGGGACCTACAGAGGCCTGGACTTGACGTGCTTTCGTTTCCTCTGCAGCCTAAATGGCAGCCTCCTGCTCCTTCTCTAGATTGTTTTATATCTTCCCTCCCCTCTTTTTCCTCTGTCCTCTAGTGGGGACAAGTTCTTCCGCTCTGCACCATGCAACTGTAGCCTATGTATCTGTTCAAAACAGTTTTTCTTGAACTCTAAGACCGGAGCAACATGGCTGATTCCAGGTGGAGCTGCTAGACAGCTATAGAGGAGATTGGCCTTGGTTTCCCCTTGACCGTCACCTACCCAGCCGGACATTGGGCACAGTTCTTCCTTGTCTCCCTGCTATAGCTCCTACGTCCCCTCCCTCCTACGAATTCTCGCAACATTGTTGCTGAGATCTACCTGTTTACCGGCTTGTGCCCCCTTTCATGCTCTCTAACACCCTTCCCTACCGCTTTCCCTCTTTAATTCTTTGTCTACTTCCTCTGCTCCTATCCCCTCTCCCCTTAATCTCTCCTAGCCCCTGTCCCTTGTGCCCTTTAACTAAGCACTCCTTCTCCCCTTGTTGGGGAAAGATCAAATTACTTATACTCTGGAGTCTCAGTGATTCCTCTGAGAGAGTCCACTGTGCAAAGGGAGCCACTCACAGTTGAGGTATGGTATGGCGCCCCTTGCCAAAGCACTCCCTCTACCCTTTTTGGGGTAGGATCCAGTAGGTAGGCCTTGGAGTCTCAGAGACCCCTCTGAGAGAGTCCACTGCGTTAAGGGAGCCTCTCGCAACCGAGTTCGGGGAATGATACCACTTGCCATGGGATCACAGCTTACTGGATTTTGGACGTAACTATTACTCGTCTACCGGTTTGTGACCCCGTCACCCTTCCCCTCTACTTTCATGCTGTGTTTCTCACCCTCCACCTCCTCTTTCCCTCTTTCTTTCGCTGTCTACTTTCCTGCTCCTACCCTCTCTCCCTTGAATCTCTCCCCTTGCCTGCTTTTTCCCTTACGCATATTTCCTTATTTTTTGTCTCAACCTAACATGTAACTATGTAGCTATGCTCCAACAACTGTGTAACCTTTATAATCGATATATGTTATACTCATGTAAAGTGCTCTGATACCTCCGGGTCTAGCCAGTGCTATATAAAACCTTTAAAAAAAGAAAGAAAACGATGATAGATTCAACCCAGATCTGTGACAGGGGGTGAGTGTCTGAGAAGTTTCAGCGCTCCGTCCATCATCTCCTTTGTGTTTGCTTTGCAGTACAGACCGCCGTTTTCACCTAATGTGCCATTCTAGACAGCGACCTGCCCTATAAAAACCAGTTTTGGTCATGCTACAATAGGAACAGTCCATTCCGAATTGCCAAGCCAGGCCCACTACGGACAAGAATTGAAGCACTCTAGATCAGTTTTTACCAGATTAGGTCCCATCAGTGATGTATAGATTGGGTTTTATGGCACAGTGAGCATGGGACCCTTGTCTGGGCATACCCATCAAACTTAGGGGCCGATTATGATCGCGGACGGACTTGAGTCCGTCCGCGACCCCTGAGCAGGAGGGAACGTCCGCAAGGGCTGCGGCGTTCCCTCCGTGCAGATTAGGATGTGACCACCAGGGTGGCGGTCACATCCTCTATATTTATCATTGCGGCGGCTGCAGCTTCAAGCTGCACCCGCCGCAAGGTTAAAAATGCATGCATCGCATTTGCATGCACAAAGCGGCAGGCACCGCGCAGTGCCTGCTGCTTTCTGCATGCAAATGCAGGGGGGTACCATAGGTACCCCCCATGTGCACCCCCCACCCCACCTTCACCCAGGGGGCCCGCAACGGGCCCCCGAAGTGAAAGTCCGTATGCTTTTTCACGGCGGACAAGCCGCCGCGGAAAAGCATGCCTTTCACACCATTCTAATATGGCTGGCGGTGTCTGATAGACACCGCCAGCCATGTTAAAGCTTTTCCGCCGCGGTCGGAAGGCGACCGCGGCGGAAAAGCTGCGGACGGAATGCCAGACCCACCAGCCATCCTAATATGGTGGTGGGTCTTTCGAGGCTCCGCAGCGGTTTTCCCGCATCCTCCGCGCCGGCAGTGGCTTCCGCCGGCCAGGAGGATGCAGGAAAACCGCAATCATAATAGGCCCCTTAGTGTGTCTATCTCAAATAACAACAAGGTGATTGAAGGAATGCTTGAATTAATCTCAGCCACTGGCGATCGCTTGGGGCGATTGCTTGGGCCGCATTCCACGCCATTGTGTTTTGCTCACTAAGCTGTTGTAGACAGGGACCCAACTTACAGAAACCTGTTTTGATCCTGCTCCAGTAGGAACAGTAGAGCCCGAACTGCCAGGCAAAGTCCTCTCCAGATGGGAACACAAGCAACCCCAGGCTGGGTTCGACCTGATTAGGTCTCATCACTAGATATAGCTTTAGTCCTGTAGCGCAGTGAGCATGAGACACACGTCAAAGCATACCCAACGCACTAAGGGTATCTAATGCAAAAACAATAAGGTGATGGAAGGAATGCTTGAATTAATCTTATCCCGGTGATTGCTAAAGCCCACATACCAGACTATCGCTTTTCACTCACTCTGCCATTCTAGGCAGAGAATCACCTTATGCAAATCAGCCTTGTTCCTGCTCCAACAGAAATAGTGCATCCCTAAACTGCCTGGCAAGGTCCTTTCAGGATGAAAACACAAATAACCCCTATCCGCTTTCAACCTGTTTAGGTCTTATCAGTGAGGTTTAGCTTGAGTGCTCAGGCACAGTGGAGATGGGACCCACATCTGGGCATACCCACTACGCTTAGGGCAAAAACACAAGATGCTAGAAGGAATACTTTCATCACTGTCACTGGTAATTACTTGAGCTGCATTCCAGACGGTTGTGTTTTTTGTCATTGTGCCATTCTAGAGAGAGACGCACCTTACGCAAATCAGTATTGGAGCTATGACAATAGAAACAGTCCATCACAGCCAGGCCAGGTCCCCTCCAGATGTGAACATAAGCAATCCCAGACAGGCTTCGATCTGATTGGTTCTAATCAGTGAGGTATAGCTTGAGTCATATGGCATACTGAGCACAAGTCACAAGTCTGGGCATACCCTTCACACTAGGGGGTCCACTGCTAAATACAACAAGGTGATGGAAGGAATGCTTGAATTGATCGCAGCCATTGGCAACCACTAAGGCCGCATTCCAGAACACTGTTTTTGCCCACTGTGACATTCTAGATGGAGACCGGCCTGTAGCGAGTCAGTCTTGGTCCTGCGCCAGTAGGAACAGTCCAACGCAAAGTGCCAGGTCCCCTCCAGATGGGACTCAAGCAACCCCAGACCAGCTTTAGCTTAATTAAGTCTCATCAGCTTGAGTCCTATTGCATAGTGAGCACGGGTCCCACGTCTGGGCATACCCGGTGCACTTAGGGCATCTACTGGAAAAAAATAACAAGTTGATTGAAGGAATACTTGAATTAATCTTAGCGATCGCTCCGCGCGCATTCCAGACTATTGTTTTTTGCCCACTGTGCCATTATAGACAGAGACTCGCCTGGGGAGACAGAGGAAGCTGCTGTATTGTATTGTAAAATTTATTTAATACATTCTACCTAACAAATTCAGAAAGAGGAGACAAGAATGCATCACCTTCATCATCAGCCTAAACCTTTTAGATGGGTGAAATTAACATTTTGTTGTTTGGTTTAATATACCGAAGAAAAGGCTGCTGGTTTATTACCAACTAAATAGTAGCAAAGGGTCGAACCCTCAAAGGAGGGAGGAAGAGTGTGTGTGTGAACAAACAGCGAAATCATTCACTGGGCACTCTCAGTGTTCCTAAAGAGTTCCCATCAGAATTCCGACCTGTACCGCCCTACATCATTTGGGAGTACGACACATTGCACACAGGGGGTAGCCCAATGTACGATTTGGCAAAGTAATGCCCCTTCTGTCTTATGTATCCCAATGTGTCTGGATGTTCAATGGGTATCAGGTGGTATCTGACAAGCAGTCGACCTCCCACTGACAGCCCAGAGGGACGTCCGGAGTACCAACGGACAGAGCGGGGCTCCGTCATACCTGCGCTGAAGCCGGGTGAGGTGGGGCGACATTCTCCAGATTATTGGGAGAATTACAGGTGATAATTATCATTTCACTTCCCCCTTCCTCCTTTTTCTGTTGACTCACTAAATTTAGCAGTAGCACACAAGGTCCTGATGAAGCAGTAGGTGACCTATGGGCCCTAGGTAAAACTGCAGAAACATGTCGACCATGACCATTACGAACGTCAGGGTAGTTATTTGTTGACACTACCTTTTGCACTGTTTTTATTGTTGGGAATGGAAGGTGTCTATTAAACTAATTTCCTTCCCTTACCCAATTTTACATCACTTTTCTTTGACACAACTTGTTTTTCACTATGTAGCACAGCTTGTCAGATACCACCTGCTACCCATTGAACATCCAGACACATTGGGATACATAAGACAGAAGGGGCATTACTTTGCCAAATCGTACATTGGGCTACCCCCTGTGTGCAATGTGTCGTACTCCCAAATGATGTAGGGCGGTACAGGTCGGAATTCTGATGTGAACTCTTTAGGAACACTGAGAGTGCCCAGTGAATGATTTCGCTGTTTGTTCACACACACACTCTTCCTCCCTCCTTTGAGGGTTCGACCCTTTGCTACTATTTAGTTGGTATTCCTATAGTCTTAAGGGCTGTAGCACTGTTGGTCGTTAAATATTCCCTTGGACCCCATTTTTGAGTTAATACTGCTGGTTTATTACTGCTTCATCAGCACTTTTTTTAAACGAAACAATTACACAAGTAACACATTGAAGAGATCTCACGCATTGTGCTTGCGAACTACTGGTGCAATACCTCAACCTTATTAGGTAACAAAAGTTCAAAAATAGTTTTAGTTAATAATCATTTCACAGAGCAGCCTCGCCTAAGATTCCACTGTAATTGCTAGTTCCCTTCCATCTCTGTCATTTCTAAAATACAGGATGATCGTGCACTCCTTGACGCCGTGCCCATATTACAACATTCATATTTTAGACTCCCTACATGCATCCCCTCCCTTGTCTTGCAATCCTGTTTTGTTTCCTTTGCTTGGATTCATGATTGTCTACGTTATTGTCTCTGCTCCTTTATCACGTCGATCACATTCGTGTATATGCCTGCTTTTGTATGTCTCCTTTTGTCATCTCCTCTCCTGATTCATTATAGCGATTGTGGGTCGACTGTAGAGCAAAATCGCAGCCGACAATTAAATGTGCTCAGTGGTTATGGAATGTGCAGAGCCTGCTTAACGTGTTTCCTCATATGAAATACCAGATTACACCCTCTTTGTGAGAGGTATGCTGACTGCCTAAATGAATTACATCAAATATGTTCTTTCATGGGGCTCTAAAAGAATTCAAAAACATATAAAAACGCTTTTGAACATGTCAGTAATTTAGGAAGAATTTACAGAGGTTAAATAAGAACCTTCCAAATGAAAAAATAAGTTACAGAAATAAAGTACAAGTCGCATCTGAAAAATCAGAGTATATCAATTATAGTAAAACAAATCAAAACAGTCACTGCATATTATACATCTCTGGGGTCATTTTGTAATGGTTTCAAAACAATTTGTAACTGTGACTGCATGAAATCAGCCCCAGTTTGTGCCTTGATCCTACCTATAATTGATGGGTTTAGCAAACTGGATACAAGCTACAGGTTGGATGTAATTTTCAATTTTAAGGTTAAATAAAAAAAGGTCAGAAAGCGGGCATCTTCATTAGAGGGTTCATAGGTGCTTCTGGGAAAACACACTCCAGTTTACCTCAACAGTTGTTGGGGATAATAACCGGTAGAGTGTGACGTGCCTGCAAAAGAACCAAAAACAGAAAAACAAAGACAGGGGAAGGGACGTTTATGAGTTAGGGATACAAGAGTTAGGGTTTGAGTGGCAAAGAAGGCAATAAACTAAGGATGAAGCGGTTGGGGGGATGCAGCCGCACAAAGGATGATCGTAATGTATGTGTACTAGTGTGCAATACACCTAACTAAATTGCTGGAATCCTCGAGAGATGGGAAAAGGCAGATAATTGCACAAATAAAAGCAACAATTTTTGGGGGGCATTTTTGAAAGTAAATAGTATGGACAGTTGGTGAATAAACCAAGGAAATGAGCTCCCAAAAGGTGAAGGTCAGAAGAGCACAACGTGATCCAACAGTGTGGTGATGAAAGACACAGGCCCATTACCAGGAAAGCCCTTTGAGGTAATGCACAGATCTTAAAATTCATTCTAGTCGTAATGCGTGCAATGTACAAAAATGAGATCGATTCAAAATAATTTGCACCTGTCACTTCTAGTGAACTTTTACAGTTTAAATATAGACAGTGCAAAGATCTGGAAGATCAATATCCTAATCTCCCACATCTAAGTCTAGCTCCATTATTTTAATTATATCAGAATGATCAACACACACCATCTATTATAAACAATGTATGTCAATTACATATAATTTTATTTAACAGAGTGCACATACTCAATCCATGTTTTTCCATAGGAGGTTCTTTTGTTCAAATCGTCTTCTTTTTATAAAAAACTTTTCTTCCAGTGTAGCCAGCGCGTTTCGCCTTGTGAAAGAGACTTCGTCAGGGCTTATAGTATAGTAGCACCTATGTTGACTAGTGTTTGTAGTTCACCATGTGATTTGATAACCACTCAAACTGTATAGCCTTCTCACAAATTTTACTATCCTGTTACCACACGGGTATTTTTCTTATTGCCCCAACTGTATGGTCATTAGTTGCATGTATAGCTCAAGCTGATGTCGGCAAATAAATCCTTATGCGCAGAATCCCACAAGACAACGTTGTGCAGTTAACCAGAAGTTCGAAAAGAACGTGTATTCAGTGAAATATCTTAAGAAAAGCGGGAAAATAATTGTTTTTTTTAATTCGAAATACAAGATGGCAAGCAGTTATTTGCCAGTTCTACATGGAACTGATGTTGTGAGGAATTGAGACCAGTATAGAAAGCATTCACATAATAAAATGTATATCTAATGAAAGAGTCTGTGGTTACTCCATGAGCTCAGCTGGACTAGGGCCTTCATTACAAATTTCGTGTTAAGTCTGTGGAATTGACAGCACCTGATAAATAGCAAATCTTCAGGGTGAAAAGCACCTGATTATGAGTTTCCCCACACCCTCGAGAATCAGAATTTATTAGGTGCAGTAAATTACTGGTACTGATACATTTTGCACCGGGAAACATCATTTATGTGGTATTTATGAGGTACGGTAAATAACAACACACACTAATTATTTATCGCACCCGATAAACAGAGGATGCGTGTTAGAACCATAACTCGCTGTTTTGGACTGTCTGTAGAGCCACAAGCTAGTCTTAAGATGAATTTGATCTCGAAATGGCCAAAACTTTTGAATAAGGATTTTTAAACCCGCTTTCGGGTGGAATAAAGTTACCATATCAATAGGACTATTGGAGGACTCCATTTTGTTAGCAGACATCTATACGCCTGACTGAGTGTATAATCCATTGTCACAATCCCTTCTCTATATGTAATAGCCTGCCCCACAGCTTCATCATGGACCCAAGCAGGATAAGCAATCTGGAGCTGGGGGTACTGACTGATGAGGTGGGAAATCACCATGACAAACTTATAGACCATGTGATGATGAAGGTGCCAGCTAAAATTCAGCCACAGATTTGGAAAGAAATAGGCAAATATGGTAATGCTGTACCATCTTTTCCACAGGAAGTAGAATATGTAAAAAACAGATACCATGCCCTAAAAAGATTTGTTTGGGACATTGTGTCTAAACACAAATGTGACCCCTTGGCCACAGGTGGGGGACTATCCAAACAGCTGTATATGTAGCTCTGGGAAGAAAAGATGTTTAGTATCCTTGACCTATCAGCAGGGCCACTGGAATTATACGGCAGAGGAGCACCAAATTATGCAGCGGTGTTGACTAAATTACGTGGAAAGGAAAGAAAAATGATGTGGCAAAAGTGGCACATTTTCTAATTGTATTACTTCATTGTTTTATAATTTGTACAAATGGTAATACTGTCTGGGCAATGATTTCACCTCATTAGTACCTGTTTAACAACCAAATGCAGAAATATGCAACTGAAAAATGACCATTTAACCTTTGCGAGAGGGCTTCCACTGTGGGCAACGCATGTCACCAGATTTTAAGTTATTTTTAATTCATTTGAGCTAGAATTTTTTTTTTGTTAAAAGCTGCAGATTATGGAGCAGAGGATGGATTATGTGGCAACCATGGTAAACTCATAATTGGGCGGAAAAAGCTGCAGCCCCAGACTCATAGTTCCAGTTGCCCCGGCCTATCGGGCACAGAGGACAAGGCTAGGGGAACAGAGCTTTGAAGCATCCAAGAGTTAACAGGTACGTGTGTACCCTTTACTAATCACAGTGTTAAGATAATGTACTATAGACTAATGAAGGAATCACTGCATATGAGAAGCTGTCACATGTATCATAATTAATCATGCCAGCCATGATTGAGGCCTTAATACGACTTTACTATGTACAAAGTTGCATAAAAATGACTTGACAACATAGACCTACCACTCTCATGCCACATCAGTGACAACTATGCATGCTGTGAAAAGGCAAATAGTGAATTTACACTACTGTATAGAACAGTAGGAAAAGATGTACTTAGGCTCAAAGTTAGGTCTTCACATTACACATGGGTAGGGTGGCCAGAATTTTAAAATCAAAAACTGGGATTTTACCAAAAAATAGAAGAAAGACTACAATTTTACTTCAACCCAGCACACAGAATGACAGCGCTCCTCAGCAGAGAATTACAGAAGAGGCAGTGAGAAAATACATTAAATGCCATTTTTAATGCCAGTAGCATGCCTGTCACTTAAATTGCTTTTTTATAACAGCTGCTAACTATCCCTGCTTTGCAAAACATAAAAAGATACCTCTCACCATTTTCAGCCGACCCTCTCTAAAAACCGGGACATGCGCTTAATTTCTTGAAATCGTCCGGGAGGTCACCCTATACATGGGAGTTAGGGCCGGCTTTAGGGTTGTGTGACCGGTGCCGCCGCACTGGGCGCTGACTTTGGTTGGGGGGCGCTGTGTTTCAAAATAACTTATGTGTTTAAAAGTAGGTGAACTTCCTTGTACAGCCAGCAGTTTACAGGCAACAATAAAAATGTCAAGATTACTCTGGTGATTAATGCCCCTGCTGGTGAAAGATCAGAATTGTGTCTAGTGGCAGTTTTGTCTCATCATAAAGTAGAGCAGAGGGTTAATGTGCCTGCTGCAAAGAACGTGTACCATGTAGATCACAAAACTGAGTGCGAGCAAACTATGAGCAGCCCTATAAAAAAATGAAATGTTTGTCAGAGAGGTACTATGGACAGCTGAGGGGCACTGTTGGAGCGTGGTAGTGAGGGAATTAATGTAGAACAGAGTTCTCCAAAGTCGGTCCTGGAGGGCCGGATCCATGCCAGATTTTTAGCATATCCCCATTTAGATAAATATAGTTATATTAAAATTCTGGCATGGATCCGGCCCTGAACCCTGGTGTATAAGTAGATCATGAGGGGCGGGCGCCAAAAAAGACTGTCGCACTCGGCGCCACCAGCGCTAAAGCCGGTGGGCAGTTGCCTTACAGATGCAAACAATAAACCATGTTTCATTCCTATTATGGAGATACCAAGTTACAATGAGGTACAGACAAAGTTGATTGTGGTTTTGTTACTGGCAGAAGAGATGCCGATTTGAGGATATTCAACCACTGCTGGACTGAATAAGGCTTTTTAAAATTCACCGTAGCGATAAGTATAAGTTTACGTGTACTTACTGTAAACATTGTTTTCCCTGTCTGTTGTAATGTCTGCATGCAGCTATTCAAAAACATCATGGTATAATTTTGGCATGGTATCACTGCACTGACTCATTGTGTACGTCATCTGTACATTTGTTGAGTCCGGCATTTTGGTTATGTAATATGTCATTGTTCTCAGTTTCATTTCGCAAGTGGTGCCACTTGTGTTTAGTAGCCTGGCACATTAACAAATTACTTAGTGGTGTGTGACTTGGTTTTGGTGCCACCTGGAGGGGTTGTGTATGTCTTACAATGTTTGATATAAAGAAATATACCAGGTGAAAATTGCAATGTATTTGGGGGCATTGATTTTCTTTTTACAATGTTTGATCTACTGATACCTGCTGTATTTCCCAGGGTATTTGAGGGTATAGATCTTCTTTTTAGAATGGTTGATCTACTTCTATTTACCTGGTGTATGTTTTAGGGTATTTGGGAGTATAGATTAACTTTTTTACAATGGTTAATCTACTGAAATATACCAGGTGAACATTGCAAGGTATTTGGAGGTATAGATTTTCTTTTTACAATGTTTGATCTACTGATATATTCCAGGGGTATTATGCAGGTTTTTTGGTGGTATAATTTTTTTGTTTTAATGGTTGATCTACTGATACATACCAGTCGAATTTTCAGGGTATTTGGGGGCATAGATTTTCTTTTTACAATGATTAATCTATTGAAGTATACCAGGTGAATATTGCAAGCTATTTGGAGGTATAGATTTTCCTTTTACAGTGTTTGATCTACTGATATATTCCAGGTGCATTTTTCGGGTTTTTTGTGGTTTAGATTTTCTTTTTTAAATGGTCGATCTACTGATTCATACCAGTCGAATTTCAAGGGTATTTGGGGGCATAGATTTTCTTTTTCAAATGATTAATCTACTGAAATATACCAGGTAAAATTTGCAAGGTAGTTGGGGATATAGATTTTTCTTTTTACAATGGTTAATCTACTGATATATACCAGGTAAAATTTGCAAGGTAGTTGGGGGTATAGATTTTTCTTTTCACAATGGTAAATCTACTGATATATATACCAGGTGCATTTTTCAGGGTATTTGGGGGCATAGATTTTCGTTTTTACAATGATTAATCTACTGAAATATACCAGGTAACATTTGCAAGATAGTAGGGGGTATAGATTTTTCTTTTTACAATGGTTAATCTACTGATATATACCAGGTGTATTTTTCAGGGTATTTTTGGGGGTATGGATTTTCTTTTTACAATGGTTGATCTACTAATATATACCAGGTATAATTTGCAGGTCTGTTTATTTGGGGATGTTGTGCCGCCACCTCGCCCCCCCCCCCACGTCACCCGAAAGCATCAAGCCCGAACATCAGTGGGGAGGGTGTGTTCTTACCTGGAACATTTGCATTGTAGTAAAAGCATGGCCCACAATAAACACAAAGGATGCACTATATGCACTTGTCATGGGCCCTAATTTTTGAACCTGCGTATTTCCAGATTTCGTGATATATCATTCATTATATGTGCAATATGTTTTTCATGCACTAATTGGTGACTCCACATTTATATCTGGTTTTGAAGAAGAGGATTTTTTTCAGTGATAATTTCAACCGGTTTACAGTAAACCAGCATAGTTATTGCAAAATTTAAATAATACATGTGAAAATTATCAAGAGCAGAATGTATCACTGTCATTATTTACCACATGAGATATTTATTCCTTGGCGTATTCTCCTCATAAGGTTATTTTCACATTATACTAATATTGCATGCGATTTTCAGGTCATAATTCGGCACTTCGAAAGTAACATGTTTTTTACTCAGACATTCTGTATTGGCTGTTCCAGATGACTTATACTTGGGACCTTAATGTGAGGACATTACTCCATCGCCCACTATCAAAGCGTGAACTGCACCACGTTAATGTTTTTCCATCCCATCTCACTCACATATTCTTTACTAGTAACGGTTGTAGACTAGAGGAAAAGGGAGGAAGGAAACAGCGGTTTAGGCGGAGCTTAATTTGTAAAAAAAGAATACGTGCATGGGCCTCGTCAGGAGGCCACTGCAGCTTGCGCCACCCTCTGCCAGGGCTACTATGACACCACAAACACAATTACTATTTATTTAATTTGTAAAGTACACTGTCACCTAGCAGGCATCCTGGCGCTTAGCAAACTCAGAGTACAGAATAATAGTGTGCCCGGAGCAGACAACCAACTATGTCTTGGGAAACAACCACGTTTTTAAACTCAGTCTACAAGAAAAGAGGTCACTAACTTGTCTGAGCTCCAACAGGAGTTCGTTCCAAAGTTTAACAGCTGCCACACCAAAGGATCTACCACCCGACCTGACTTTCCTGAACCTCGGTATCTTAGCCAGTCTCGCCGATGAAGAGCGGAGACTTCTCGCAGGCACATACCACTCAAACTTTCTCTGCAAAAAACGCAGGCCCCAGCACATGAAGGGTTTTAAATAGTAAACAAAGGGACGTAAACTGAACTCTCAGTCTCAACAGGAGCCAGTGCAGCTCTGCCAAGGCCGAGGAGGAAGAAGACTTTCTGGGCCACCCCATGGCTAGCTTGACTGCCGCTGACTGAATTCTCTGCAATCTATCCAGAAAAAATTTCGGAGAGTCAAGCAAAAGGGCATTACAGTAGTCTAGTCTACTAAGAATAGTGCTACGTGCCACTAATGCACGCGCCTGAGGGGGCAGCAGAGGAAAGATTTTCCACAGTGATCTAATAATAGCGAAACAGCAGGCCACCGTTTTCGTAACCTGAGCCTCCATAGTGAGTTTATTGTCAAACATCACCCCATCACACTCCTACAAGTGTGATAGTTCAGACTGTTCCAGGCCCACAAAGCTATAAGAATGGCTTGGGCGGCAGGTATTAAACATTGTAATGTAGTTTGAATGAATAAACAACTGTTGTTGTCTTCATCTACAAATTATGTAGACAGCGCCACCTTGTGTCAGACTGCCACAAGTTCCAGTGTTTGATATAAAGAAATATACCAGGTGAAAATTGCAATGTATTTGGGGGCATTGATTTTCTTTTTACAATGTTTGATCTACTGATACCTGCTGTATTTCCCAGGGTATTTGAGGGTATAGATCTTCTTTTTAGAATGGTTGATCTACTTCTATTTACCTGGTGTATGTTTTAGGGTATTTGGGAGTATAGATTAACTTTTTTACAATGGTTAATCTACTGAAATATACCAGGTGAACATTGCAAGGTATTTGGAGGTATAGATTTTCTTTTTACAATGTTTGATCTACTGATATATTCCAGGGGTATTATGCAGGTTTTTTGGTGGTATAATTTTTTTGTTTTAATGGTTGATCTACTGATACATACCAGTCGAATTTTCAGGGTATTTGGGGGCATAGATTTTCTTTTTACAATGATTAATCTATTGAAGTATACCAGGTGAATATTGCAAGCTATTTGGAGGTATAGATTTTCCTTTTACAGTGTTTGATCTACTGATATATTCCAGGTGCATTTTTCGGGTTTTTTGTGGTTTAGATTTTCTTTTTTAAATGGTCGATCTACTGATTCATACCAGTCGAATTTCAAGGGTATTTGGGGGCATAGATTTTCTTTTTCAAATGATTAATCTACTGAAATATACCAGGTAAAATTTGCAAGGTAGTTGGGGATATAGATTTTTCTTTTTACAATGGTTAATCTACTGATATATACCAGGTAAAATTTGCAAGGTAGTTGGGGGTATAGATTTTTCTTTTCACAATGGTAAATCTACTGATATATATACCAGGTGCATTTTTCAGGGTATTTGGGGGCATAGATTTTCGTTTTTACAATGATTAATCTACTGAAATATACCAGGTAACATTTGCAAGATAGTAGGGGGTATAGATTTTTCTTTTTACAATGGTTAATCTACTGATATATACCAGGTGTATTTTTCAGGGTATTTTTGGGGGTATGGATTTTCTTTTTACAATGGTTGATCTACTAATATATACCAGGTATAATTTGCAGGTCTGTTTATTTGGGGATGTTGTGCCGCCACCTCGCCCCCCCCCCACGTCACCCGAAAGCATCAAGCCCGAACATCAGTGGGGAGGGTGTGTTCTTACCTGGAACATTTGCATTGTAGTAAAAGCATGGCCCACAATAAACACAAAGGATGCACTATATGCACTTGTCATGGGCCCTAATTTTTGAACCTGCGTATTTCCAGATTTCGTGATATATCATTCATTATATGTGCAATATGTTTTTCATGCACTAATTGGTGACTCCACATTTATATCTGGTTTTGAAGAAGAGGATTTTTTTCAGTGATAATTTCAACCGGTTTACAGTAAACCAGCATAGTTATTGCAAAATTTAAATAATACATGTGAAAATTATCAAGAGCAGAATGTATCACTGTCATTATTTACCACATGAGATATTTATTCCTTGGCGTATTCTCCTCATAAGGTTATTTTCACATTATACTAATATTGCATGCGATTTTCAGGTCATAATTCGGCACTTCGAAAGTAACATGTTTTTTACTCAGACATTCTGTATTGGCTGTTCCAGATGACTTATACTTGGGACCTTAATGTGAGGACATTACTCCATCGCCCACTATCAAAGCGTGAACTGCACCACGTTAATGTTTTTCCATCCCATCTCACTCACATATTCTTTACTAGTAACGGTTGTAGACTAGAGGAAAAGGGAGGAAGGAAACAGCGGTTTAGGCGGAGCTTAATTTGTAAAAAAAGAATACGTGCATGGGCCTCGTCAGGAGGCCACTGCAGCTTGCGCCACCCTCTGCCAGGGCTACTATGACACCACAAACACAATTACTATTTATTTAATTTGTAAAGTACACTGTCACCTAGCAGGCATCCTGGCGCTTAGCAAACTCAGAGTACAGAATAATAGTGTGCCCGGAGCAGACAACCAACTATGTCTTGGGAAACAACCACGTTTTTAAACTCAGTCTACAAGAAAAGAGGTCACTAACTTGTCTGAGCTCCAACAGGAGTTCGTTCCAAAGTTTAACAGCTGCCACACCAAAGGATCTACCACCCGACCTGACTTTCCTGAACCTCGGTATCTTAGCCAGTCTCGCCGATGAAGAGCGGAGACTTCTCGCAGGCACATACCACTCAAACTTTCTCTGCAAAAAACGCAGGCCCCAGCACATGAAGGGTTTTAAATAGTAAACAAAGGGACGTAAACTGAACTCTCAGTCTCAACAGGAGCCAGTGCAGCTCTGCCAAGGCCGAGGAGGAAGAAGACTTTCTGGGCCACCCCATGGCTAGCTTGACTGCCGCTGACTGAATTCTCTGCAATCTATCCAGAAAAAATTTCGGAGAGTCAAGCAAAAGGGCATTACAGTAGTCTAGTCTACTAAGAATAGTGCTACGTGCCACTAATGCACGCGCCTGAGGGGGCAGCAGAGGAAAGATTTTCCACAGTGATCTAATAATAGCGAAACAGCAGGCCACCGTTTTCGTAACCTGAGCCTCCATAGTGAGTTTATTGTCAAACATCACCCCATCACACTCCTACAAGTGTGATAGTTCAGACTGTTCCAGGCCCACAAAGCTATAAGAATGGCTTGGGCGGCAGGTATTAAACATTGTAATGTAGTTTGAATGAATAAACAACTGTTGTTGTCTTCATCTACAAATTATGTAGACAGCGCCACCTTGTGTCAGACTGCCACAAGTTCCAGTGTTGACAATTAACACCTGTGCCGAGCACCGGAAAACATAGGCTCAAATTAAGCACTGGCGTTTCTGGAAGAAACCAGAGACCCTTCATGAAGAAGGCACAAAGTGTCGGCAACCTCTTGTTAACTGCTAAAATACAGCCATAATTTGGGTGCAGGGGGCTCCATAGTATTCTGGGTTCCAGTGACACAGGATCTGCAGCACTATTGGTAGCTATGCCCCTGGAAGGAAGAAGCAGATGAGAATAGCTAAACAACAGGAGATGTGGTTAGGTACCAAGAATCTGGCAATTTACGTCCAGTAATCTGTCAATCAAAGAAGAGCAGTCATCAAGGAGAAACCTTTCTGAGGACCACAGACAAGCGAAAACAACTGATTGTCTTCAGCATGGGAATTAAGCAATGATTCAGGTTACCCTGTTAAGAAAAATTACTACACAATGTTCCTATAACATTACCACTAAATTTAGCATATGCAAGAGACATTGGCAAATTCTGGAAATTAAATGAAATTCTGCTGAAAGATGAGTACTCAAACAACTGCATTGTGAAATAAAGGAACCATTGGAGATAAATTAAACCTGTGCACACAACTTGAGCACTAGAAGGTGTGGTTATGTTATTTCGTACTCGGCTAAAAAGAAGAAAGACTGAGCTAAAGAAATAAAAAAATAAAAAAAATTACTTTGAAAAAAATACACACTAGATAAATTCAATAAAAGAGTGACATTTGAAGTAAACACACACAAACCCTACACCACAGCCTCTGAGTTCCCCCTCTTCAAACCTCACCATAAATACTTGGATAACGAAGAAAAGTGTGGGAGGGAGTTAGCATATTATGTCAAAAATAGAAAGATTTAGGAACACTATTTAATGTGAAATATGAGAAAGGCTGTGTCAAGTTTAAAAAACAAGACGATAAGTAATGAATGCTGCTGCTAGCTCTTTGAAACATTATATAGAGAAAAGTGATGTACAAACATGCAAACCAAACCTTTTGCCAACAGTGTAGAATTGCAAAGAGTAAATGTGCAAAACAGTTGCATATTAAATTATGCATTCACTAATAGCAGATACGGAATGCTATAAAGAATTTAAGAGGCAGTAAACCACCTTGAGTAGATGTACTTTCCAGAAAATGTTAAAGAATATTCGTAAAGTAACTTTCAACACTTTTAATCAAAGTATAGCCTTATATAAATTTGAATGAGAAATTAAAGATCCTCTCATTTCAGAGGGGAAAGATCTACTAATGTGTAGAATTGATAAGCTGATTTAACTCATCAATGTGGGTGTCGAGGTGCTAACTGAATGTTCTACAAGCAGTTTGGATACAGCTAACAAAGGTATCATACAGAACAAAGAGGTGGGTCTCATAAAGGGTAGACATGGCCATGACTACTTTAGATTATTTTCAAACGTATTAACAATGAAGGGCAAGCGGGGGCGTGGCTAGCACCATGGCGAGCTAGGACGTGAGGCGCAGGAGCTCCCGGCAAGCTACAATCAATATCCGCCGTACAATCGAGACCCACTCCACCAAACCATACAGAACGTGTAGCAAGATCTCCTGAAGCGGCGACATCGTCCCACTGTCTCTGCAGTGGCGCTAAATACTTTTAAAACGAAGTTTCCCTTACCGTTCGAGAAAGGCTCCCGACGGCAAGATGGCGGCGGCGGCAGCCGAGCCTCGGCTGTGGAATTGAGAGGCACTTGGCGGATTCCGTAGGCTGAGGAGCGGCGATCGCTGGCCTGGGGAGGAACCGTGGAACATCTGGTGAGCCCCACGGAGCCGGACCTGAATGACGAGACGCCCTGACTCCCGGCCGCCCTTTACCAAGATGGCGACGGAGGAACGCCGGCGGTAATCGGGAGTTGCAGGGGCACATCGCCGAGTCCACCGACACCGAGGAGGAGCAAGCGGAGGAGCGGTGAGGCGTTCCTGGCCCGGAAGGTGAGCGCAGAGGGAGTAGTGGCCCTTCCAAAACCGAGGCTCCCGGCTCTCAGAACCTTTACCAACATGGCGGCTGTTGCCAGGTAACGGGACCGGAGGAGCCTCGGTCGGACCCCCAGGCAGCGTGGCACCCTGGGACCCACGCTGGGTGCCACGAGTGATCGGCCCTGATACGGGGGTCATTTAAAGTGAGGAGAGACATTGGTGCCGGCCCCCTCGTCCTGCACTTGGGTGGGCTGCTTCTGCCTCCCCAGGGAAGGGGTGCACAACAGCCGAGGTTGAGGAGGTTGGGGCCCGGAGAGCTAGGGGCCTCCCCCCAGGCACCATACTGAAGGATTAACGGACCGGAGGGGGTGAGCCGACTGAAGCAGGCCCCGAGAGGGACGCCAGGCGGCGAGGGGCATAAGAAGTGGGTCCCAACGCACTAACTCGGAACAGCCACATCCACCCCGTGACTACAGACGAAAAGGGTGCTGGGGGCACTTGGGGGACGGCAACAGGAGACAGGGACTGACCCACACCGACTAACGATTGTGGCAATCGGGAAAGGGGGATCAAGCCTACATCGCGACCCGGTATATCGCTGCAGAAGCTATTGAACCCCCAGCCTCCCCAGGACCACCCATGCCGCCGGAACGAGGGAGAAGTACCATAATATCCTACGAAAGCGCAGCACACTGGCAACACCAACCATGGGGAAAAAAGACACGTTACCCAAACCCCCCAGACAGGGGCCCATGGATAATTTTGCTGCACCGCGACTCACAAGGGAGACCATCCACGCAGCCTCGGAGGTGAGAACGGACACAGACCGGCTGATGGAGGCTATTCAAGCATCAAGATCTGATATACAGGAGTCCCGAGCGGCCTTGGAGGTGAAGATCGGAGAAGTGGGATCCGAGGTAACCCTCCTGCGGCAAGACTTCCGGAAACTGTCCGACAGAGTAACGGTGACTGAGACACGGATCGGAGAGGCTGAGGATTCGATCTCCACCCTGAGGAAAGACATGATGGAACTCCAAGCATCCCACCGACAACTACAATGGAAGGTCGATAATGCCGAAAACAGAGCAAGACGCAACAACCTGCGCTTTGTGGGCTTTAGAGAAGGAATTGAAGGGACTAACATGACATCATTCCTCCACTCATGGCTAAAGGAAACCTTCCCGTCAGCGCAGTTCTCGTCGTGCTTCGTCATCGAAAGGGCGCATAGAGCCCTACTGGCGAAGCCCCCGGAAGGTGCGAGACCCAGACCGGTTATTGCACGATTTCTCAATTTCGCTGACAGGGACCTGATCTTGAGAGAAGCGAGGAAGCTGGGTGAGATCCGATTAGAGAATACGAACATTATGATATTCCCGGACTACAGCCAGGAAGTCCAGAAACAGCGACGCTCCTTCGACTCCGTGAAGGCGAAACTGAGAACATTAAGCATCTCCTATATGCTTCTCTTCCCCGCAAAGCTCAAGGTGCTTTATAAAGACAAGTCAATCTTCTTCACTCATCCAGACGATGCCTGGCAGTGGCTCGAGGAACGACCGATACTACACAGCAGAGAGACCACGGGACGCGAAGAACTAGACAGGTCACTAAGGCAAAGGGCTCAGTGGGACTTGTCAAAGCCACAGAGAAGGAAGTCAAAGAGGATGAAGACACGCACTCCGGTGACGCCCTACCGGGGACATACATCAGATGGAGCTCGGAGAGGGCGATCGGTGTCCCCGGGGGAAACCTCCACAGCAGGATCTAGATTTAACTGTCTACGGAAGCATGCCCGCTCGGAAGGAGATGAAGAGGAAGATGTGGAATGCAGGGCATCAGGGGGCGAGGAGGAGGAGGAGGGGGTGAGGCAGGACTCAGTCCATCCACTGGTAGAGGCGATCCGCGACCTGGAACATGACTCTTCGGAAAAGAACAGTTTGCTCGGGACGGCTACACAAGACTCACATTCATGAACGTGGGTGGAGTGGGTTACTTAAGATGGCAGCCGGGCGACCTGAATCACGCAAGTTGACACTGCCCCTTGTTTTTGCCAGTTTTTTGGGTTGTTTGTTTTTTGTTTCTGGGTGTATAGATTGCGCTTGATCCCACACCCTTTTCCGCCTTGGTGGGGAGGGTGAAGATCAGTTGAAGGGAGGGTGGCAAGGGTGGGCGACAGACCGACTCCTACAGAAAGTTCTGTCCTGCGTTGGGATGAGACTGGAAGGGGAGGGTGGTGGGGTGGGGGGGGGACGAGGGGTGCCACGTTAATGATTCAGGTTGGGGAATGGGCGGGGAAAATGGGGGGGGGACACAATAGTTGGTAAGAAACAGCAGCGCACTTTAAACCTCCACACCACATATGCATGCTTGAGATTACTCAAATACAGCCAGCGCCTTTTTGAATGGCAGGTACCGTAGACACTGCACAAGGAGGAGATAGGGGAGTCAGCATCCTGACATGGAACGTCAATGGTCTGGGCTCCAAGGTTAAGAGAGGTTTGGTGAATGCCTACATTAAAAAGGTGGACCCGGATGTTACTTTCCTACAGGAGACCCATCTCAAGGGTACTCAGTGTGCCTTCATTGCTAGGGGCAGGCATAGAGTTCTAGCGCATGCGGGGTACACCTCCGACTCCAGAGGGGTGGCAGTCCTCATTAAAAAATCCTCTCCATTCTGCATTACACGCACATGGATAGATACGCAAGGGACGTACGCGGGAGTGCAAGGGACCTGGAATAGGCACACTTACACACTGATCTCGGTATACGCGCCACCCAAATTGCAGGCGCGAACGCTTACCGCTCTGGCGAATATCCTACTAGACACGGCGGACACGGTTCAAGTGGTGGGTGGGGATTTTAATGACGTTATGAGTACAGCACAGGACCGATCTGGGGAGGCAGGTAGAAATGGGCACCAGACCGCACTAGCCAGCCAGATAGCCAATATAGGACTCACTGATGTCTGGAGGTGGTTACATCCAACGCAACAGGCCTATTCCTACTATTCCGGGGCCCACAAGGTGTTCTCGCGCCTAGACTATGTTTTCATGTCCCGACAGTACCTGAATATGGAGGATAGCGCAGAATATAAGGCCAGGGGAATATCGGATCACTCGCCACTACTGGTAACGGTGGGGCGTACCCGGGGCATTGCGAGAGGGGCCTGGCGCCTAGCAGCTTGGGACCTACAGAATATGGTCGTACTGCGAGGCATCCGCGCGGACATTAAGGTTTATATTTCCGAAAATGAGGGTACGGTGGAGTCAAGTGTCACCTTTTGGGAAGCCCTGAAGCCGGTCCTGCGTGATAGGATACAGGGCAGACTGGGAGACGTAAACTCCAGGCCGAGGTCGCTGCCTCGGAACAGACGATCCTAGGGCGGGAGAGGGAATATCAGAACTCCAAAAATACCGAGAACCTTAGGAAACTCCTCGACGCCCCGAGGCAATACCCGGAGTTAGTGACTAATGAGGCGAAGACCCAAGCTCTTGCTACCCTCCATCGCCTATATGACGTGGGAGACAACTCAGGCAAACTTCTAGCGTGGCTCATTAAAAAGGAGCGGGCGGCTAGGTGGGTGGATAGTATTCGCGAAACGGACGGGACACTTGTTCATACGGACGCGGAGATAGCTGAGGCTTTTGCTACCCACTACGAACAGTTCTATACAGCTAGGGAACTAGCGACCCGTGAGGAAGCATCACAATACATGGAACAGGTAGACCTGCCGGTGCTATCCTCGGAGGCTCGGGCGGGTCTGGAGGCGGACATAACGTCCGACGACATTGGAGAGGCCATTGCCAGGCTGAGGCTGGGCAAAACCCCGGGTCCGAATAGTTTCCCGGCCGAATTCTTAAAGCGCTCAGCGGACCTCTTGACACGCCATCTTAAGGGCCTCTTTCTTGGTGCCTACCAGGAGGATGAGCTCCCCCCAGACCTCGTCATGGCAACGATTGTCCCGATCTACAAGGAGGGTAAGCCGCGGGAGGACTGTGCTTCTTACCGCCCTATCTCCCTCCTTAACACGGAGGTGAAATTGCTAGCAACCATTTTGGCAGCCCGCCTCAGAGCGGTTATCCCAGACCTCATACATTCAGATCAATCGGGGTTCTTGCCTGACAGGGCGACCAAACTGAACCTCAGACGCACCCACAATTAGTTACAGGAAGTGCGGGACTGGGAGGAACTACACTGGTTCCTATCCTTAGACGCCGAAAAAGCTTTCGACGCGGTGCACTGGCCTTTCCTCATTGCGGTCCTCCACAGGTTTGGCTTTGGGCCGAACTTTGTGAAATGGGTCCAACTCCTATACTCTACCCCGAAAGCGAAGGTACGGGTGAACCAGACGCTGTCACGTGAATTTCAGATCCAAAGAGGCACCCGACAGGGCTGTCCCATGTCCCCCCTCCTATTTACACTCACCATAGAAATCCTAGCAGCGCGGATTCGACAGAACGAGGGCATCTCTGGTTTTGCAGGCAATGACACGACCCCGGCACAAGAAAAGATCTCGCTCTATGCAGATGATGTCTTGCTATACATTACGAGACCAGAGACCACCATCCCGGAGTTATTCCGGGAATTGGAGCGCTATGGTGGGCAGGCGGGTCATAGAATCAACTGGCATAAATCCATCCTTTACGACCCGGGGGGACGGGACCGGTGGGGTTGTCTACCGGAGAGACTGCTGACGACTACGGAAGGCTTCCAGTACCTGGGAATCTATATAACCCTGGACAGGAATATATCATTCCAAAGGAACGTGGGATGGGTCGGGCTTAATGCAGTGGCGGATATGGACCGCTGGCGACAGCTCCCACTCACAATTCTGGGCCGAGCGGCCATGTACAAAATGATAACCTTACTTAGATTCCTCTACGCCCTGCAGAACGAATACTACCCACTCCCGACCGGGACCTTCGCTAAGATCCATGACGATCTAAGGTCCTTTCTTTGGCTAGGCAAACATCCCAGGGTGGCTCTGACTACACTCCAGAGACACCAATATAGTGGGGGGATCTCGCTTCCTAATCTAGAGGCCTACTACTGGGCGGAACATTTGACGCCTATTAACGATTGGCTGCACGCCCCGGCGGACCACCCGACATATGCCCTAGAGAGAGCCAAAATGTCGTCGAAGAACATACTGTACTATCTTTATGGTGGCACTGGAAGAGTCCCGCTCCTACCGGCGACGTCTCTCACACTCGCCGCATGTACTAAGGCAACTAAACGTATGGGGTGGGAAAAGAAGCCCACACGACAGACCCCGCTGTAGCACTGCCGATGGCTGGCTGAACTAAACAAGCTACGAGGCTTTCAGAGGTGGGATGACATTGGAATCTCTACTATCGGAGACGTAATAGCCAGGGGGGAGCTGAAGGCCTTCCAAATCCTTAAAACCGAGTTTGGCCTTCACAACACACAGCAGTTCAAATATATCCAACTACGACACCCATGGCGAGCCCAAAACGTCACGCTTACCGACATCCCAGAGTATGCACCATTAGAGGGACGACTTCTCCAGGAGCAGATACTGGGGCAGGCGGTCTCCTTAACGTATAAAACCTTGACAAATAATATGCTGGGAGACCTGGCGCACCTCAGAGAACGGTGGGAAGCGGAGGTGGGAGAGATGGAAGACCTGGACTGGGAACTAGTGCTGATGCATCCCCGGGAGGTGGCAATCAAAGCGAGACTGTGGCTTATTCACCTTAATGTGCTTCATAGAACCTACTATGACAGAGTACAACTCAGTAGGATGGGGAAAGTGGACGACCCTCGATGCCTGCGATGCCACCAATGCGATGGGGATTTTTACCATACGATCTGGGCATGTGACAGAATACAGACTTACTGGGCACAGGTCTTCCAGGAGCTAGAGGAAGTTTTGGGGGTTCCGCTCCCTCTGGACCCTAAGCTGGCATTGCTGGGCATGACAACGGAAGTGGACCTGACCCGCCCGCTTACCATCTTTCTCGTTCTTGCATTGGTGGTGGCGAAAAGAGACATTGCTAAGTACTGGGGGGCACCGGAATCCCCGGGATTGGAGGAATGGCGAAGGGGGTTGGACTTATATATGGCAGCCGAGAGACTGACTTACAAAGCAAGGGGATGCCCCAAGAAATTTCGGAAAGTTTGGTCCAAATGGCGACAACACCACGGGCTGGAGGGAGGGATATAGGGGAAGGAGTTCTGGGTATGGGTCACGGAGAGAATTCTGTTGTTGATGCTATGATGGGGTGCAACAAGATGACCATGATGGGTGCCACTGGGCACTGGGCATTCGACTCTTCGAACTGAGTAGTAATCTTTGGACTGTGTGGGGGTGGGGGGGGGAAGAAGTGAAATTGCTGCTTTTTTCTTGTATGTAATGTTGAGTTTTGAAAAATTAAAAATTTCACAATAAAAAAAAAAACAATGAAGTGCAAGCATTGGCAAAGCCAGTAAGTCCTGCCAATGCAAGACTTATTGGCTTTGCCACTGTGTTTTAGCCATGTTGCACACCAGTGTGGCTGCTGTTCAACATGGCTAAAAGTTAGTAGTGTAGAGGAGAGAGGCGTGGAGTGGAGTGTCATAGAGCTGAGTGTCAAAGAGTGCAGTAAAGTGGCGAAGATTGGGGCTAAGTAGTGAAGAATGAAGAAGAGTGGCAAAGAGTGGAGTAGGGTGGTTTGAGTGACATAGACTGTCGTGGAGTATCATGGATTGGAGTGTTGTGGACTGGAGTGGAGTGTCATGGATTGGAGTGTCGTGGATTGGAGTATCGTGGAGTGGAGAGGCGTAGAGTGGAGTGGTGTAGAGTAGAGTAAAGTGTTGTAGATTGGAGTGTCGTAGAGTGAAGTGTCATAGAGTGGAGTATTGTAGAGTGGCAAAGAGTTGATTGTCATAGAGTGGCGTTGAGTGGAGTAGAGTTGTAGAGTGGAGTGGCATAGAGTGAAGTAGAGTCGTAGAGTGGATTTGAGTTGTAGAGTGGAGTGGCGTAGAGTGGCATAGAGTAAACTGGCATAGAATGTTGGAGTGGGTGTAGAGTGCAGTAAAGTGTCATAAAGTGGAGTGGGAAGAGTGAAATGTCATAGAGTGGAGTGGTGTAGAGTGGAGTGGCGTAGAGTGGAGTAAAGTGTCATAGAGTGGAGTGTTGTAGTGTGAAGTAGAGTGGAGTAAAGTGGCATGGAGTGCCGTAAAGTGGCAAAGATTGGGGCTAAGTAGTGAAGAATGAAGAAGAGTGGCAAAGAGTGGAGTAGGGTGGTCTGAGTGACATAGACTGTCGTGGAGTGTCATGGATTGGAGTGTTGTGGACTGGAGTGGAGTGTCATGGATTGGAGTATCGTGGAGTGGAGAGGCGTAGAGTGGAGTGGTGTAGAGTAGAGTAAAGTGTTGTAGATTGGAGTGTCGTAGAGTGAAGTTGAGGTGTAGTTCCTATCATCCCAATAGGCTCTGCGCATTGGAATAATATCTTCAATAGTATAGACGTAGGACAGAGGTTAACTAGGTCTTCTACTGACGATATTAGACTTAAAGTTTAATGTTTGTGCCAGCTAGCTCAGAGTTCACTAGAAACTTTCTCGAATAGACAAGGAGGAGTTTAACTTCCCTGGATAGACAAGAAGGGATTTAGTTTCTGACAACCATAGAACATGACAACTTTGCTCTCCCCTAATCAAGAGTGTATCTCTAGAGTCGTGTGAAAACAAAAGACAACTTATTTTACTCAGTCAGTTCAGTGCATTCTTAGTTTCACCAGATTGTAGAGAAAAGGAAGAGACGGGCGTGTTCAATAAAAAGATGTCATTTATTGATCAGTCTCTTTTCTCATACAAGAGAAATGAATCGCTATTATTGTAATACTTAGAGTTAAGTAAAGTGCATACAGTAATAACAGAATTATAAAATAATACTGTAAAAGCATTGATATGGTTTCTTAGCCATATGATACTTAAAATGGATAAAATAGATACATACATATATACATTGACTAATCGTACTCAACTGGTGCTTCTAACTACGCCTACCCCAATGTACCTGACCTAAGCCTAATACGTGGCGGGAGTAGATAAGTAGCAGTTTAAGTTAAGTTTGCTTTGCCAAGAGTCTGCTTCAAGAATTCTCTACAAAGGATGATTCAGTTCAGTACCTGGGAGTTTAGAAGGCTGGAGGGCTGGTATCTCTATCTCAGGTCTTGATATTCCAGCTGCCTGCGAGGGCGGCTTGGAAGCGCCGGAGCTGGATTTCTCGGCAGGAGAAAAGGCAGCGTCTCTCTCTCTCAGCGCGTCAGAAAGGAGGGGCAGCGTCTGTGGGCTTCGCTGTCAGCTGGGCTCCTCGGTAAGTCTCGCTGCTCCAATCTTGTCACCACCTCGTGTGTTTGCTTAAGGCAATGTCGGTATTATTTATACCTGAAAGGTGCCGGGATTGACGTAAGGATGGACATAAATACGTCAATAAGGATGTCATACGAACTGATCGTTCGCACATTCTTTACTGAAGTTCTCGGCTAAATCAAAACAATGGCTGTGGGGATTTCCCAGGTCGTGGTAGGTTTGATTTGTTTTGAGAACACCGTATGCCTATTAGGGGGCTGGAGGAATAGTGCTTGCCTAATGAGATGGCATGCGCTATGACCTAATCAGATAACGGGCTTCTGTGCCGTTGTGTGGCTAATCAGATAACGGGTTTCTGTGCAGTTGAATGGCTGCTAGTTAATTATTAACCAGACAAGGGTCAGAAATAGGGGGATCGATACAGTACCCATAGTAAATACACCACACCCACTCCACGTAATCTATGTCCATATTTACAAGTCTAGGCATAGTAAACATACTAGTAGTGCATGTGTATACCGAACCACCCCAAAATACAATCAAATGCATTTTGAAATTGCAAAATGGGAAATACACGAAAAGATGAGTATAGTCACTATATGCACTTCAAGCAGCATAATAAAGCTAAATCTAAACGCATATTTTTGAAATCAGCATGAATGAAATGCGGAAATTACACATGAAATGGCTCTTAATACAGAAGAAAAAAGTCGAGACCATCTCATCATAAAAATCATAATACTCGTGAACATGCTAGAGGGTAGCTAATGTGTCTTGAGTAGCTAAAGATAGAAATGTTGTTCTCTAAGAATAGTTTTACTTTAAGCAGAAGATAAGTGTCCCCAAAAAAATCGTAAATATTTTGGAATGGAAGGGGAAAAAATGTCTCGCTCTCTGTAAAAACTGGTGAGAAAATTTCTTTTGCTGTATTTTCAAAGTTGAAGGCCAAATACAGGGTGTAGGGAACGCCGTGTGCTAGTTTGTTCAAAGTCATTCTTTCTGCTCTGGTGAAAACATCATATTGTTGAGACTTTCGAAAAAACTGTCAACTGCTTCTTGTGAAAGTTCCACTAGCTCGGATAAATTTTGTAACATGCATTCATGAGCATGATTGCCTTCATAGATGTTTTGTTCAGCATAGCTGACAGAAGGTTGTACCTGATCGATGCTGCTTTCATCTTGTACTTCACAACTCTTCAATCGTAGTGGTGAAGTCTCCACGAATGCCGTCATCAGGATTGGTAGCCACTGGGGACAGCACAATGCATGAGCCGTTACCGGACCCAACAAAGTCTCTGCGTCCATTGGCACATCCGATTGTAGTGTCAGACAGGTGTCCAACACGCATTCTTTGCCGCATAGCAAGCACCTTAATACAGGCATAACACAACTTTGCCACATCGGTCTAAATGAAAGAAACCAAGTCATGTTTAAATCTCGTAGCCTTGCTAGTCCAAGGACTTTAGTTATGCGGTCCCGGTAGCCAATAGCTCGGATTGTTTCTTCCATTATCGCTGGTGTCTTGTCTGTGACGTGGTTTGCCATAGCGAAGTAACAGGATCAAAAATAGGATGCCTGCCACTAGTCCCAAAAGGAGAGGAAGTCCGCCAAAGATGGAATGGACAAAATCAGGAAAAATACCCAGGATGGCTTTGAATGGGGTTAAAGCTCCCGAAAACACTGTCTTAAATACACTCGCGATTCCACTTGTATCAGAAATATTTAAGATTTCGCTCAGTATTTCTGCGAAATGTATGGGGGAATTGGTTGATAACAGTGAATGAATCTCAGCCGTTGTCCTTGCAACTTGGAGATCATATGTTTCTTTTGATGACGATAACATGGTTGGCGTCTGTAGGAGCACTGTCTTCATTCTGCTTAAAGTATCAATTCGAATAGAAGAAATCTTCAAACTGGGCCACAACCTTGCCTCCCTGTCTCGGGCATCGTTCGGGTACAATACTCGTTCACAGCACATGACCTTCGTAGTCACGGTTATGAGATAAGGTTTTCCGGGCAGCAGACTGCAACATCTGCGATCTACAATTAGAATGTAACTCCCGTTCGAGAGTCTCTTAAAGAATGGTTCTATTTGTGTTGCAGGTGTGCCTAGCTGGTGACATGAAAGGTTATTTGAGTTCCCTTCACAAGCTCCATGCAAACTAATACCCTGACACAGAAGTGTACCGCTTAGTGACCTTTCACAATTATTGCCACTAAGGAACACACTTTGTCCTTTATTACTAACACATGCGTGTGTGTATAGGGCAAGTTCCATGTTGATTTAATGTATCCTTTACCCAACCTTTCATACTGGCCTGCCTGTATATATTTTTGGCAGTATTGAAACTGGAAAGTTGTTATCGGAATATTTATTATCCCGTGTATTATCCATTCAATGACAGGTCGTTCTGACATTGTCAATGGTAATCTCTCAAGTTTTTCAATGCTCAGAATTGTATAGTCAGCGCCCTTCTGTGCCAAACTGATTTGTTTATCAGTAAGGTTAAAGATATTAAATAGTGACGTTGTGTTGATTAAACGCCAAGGCACATAGCCTGAACGCAGATTTTGTAACGTCCAGCCAAGTTGTACAATAGAACGCAATTGGGACTGACCGTGTTGTAACATCAGTAAGTCTTGCGATATTATATCGATTGCTGAAGATACAATACTGTCCAGTGAATATATTCTGGAGGACAGAGTCATTAACCCATTGTCCACAACAGAAAGTGATTTTTCCAAATTAATACGGTCAATTTCCCGTATTTTTTCTGCTGTCTCAATTTGAGTTACTTTCCAAACTTCATTGTAAGCTGCATATATAGAGGCCGCTATGAAACGTTTTTGACGCTGTTTGCGTGGTCCCATAATGAAATCACGCAAGTCAGCACCTTCTTGAAGTAAAGTTAGGTGTTGCTTAATTTCTGCCAGTGTGGATGTTTGTAGCCATTGAAGGCAGAGCTTGCCCACACTGTAAGTAGTTACTATCCCTGGATGTTGTCTTTGGGAATATCTAGGGTCTGGCCTGGTCAATTTGAACCCCTATATTTTGTTCAGGAATCTGTCTTGACAGTTATTTGTGTCTGTGGGCCAGATCAACCATTGTTTCCAATCAGGATGTGTTCTGTTTTGGTTTAAAATATGGTTCACGTCTATCTCAACCTCTATAGAGTTATTACTATTCGTTGTTGGCTTTGGAATAGACGGTTTGTTTAAGTCTTTGATTTTGGCTAAGCCAAGACAGGTAGTTTGTTGAATAGTGTCATTCAAAAATATAATTTGTTCTGGGATCATGCAGGCTCTGAACAATGATTCTATACCTTGTACTTGCCAATCTTTTGTACCCCAAACAGTTTTTGTTTCAATGTTACTGTTCCAGAAATCAAAACCAAATGTATTCATTTGCTCAAAAAATGAATCTGAATATATCAATTTTGTGTTTGTAAGCATGGTCTTCATACCTGTCTTATTTGATAATTTGAAATAAAATGTTTCTGCATTACTTGTATTAAACCCTGAAAAGTATGAATATTTATCAAAAAATGTTTTGGAACTACCCTTTGGTGGAGTAGCACAATGTTCCCATTGGTTATAATTTAAAACATTTCTAGGTTGTGCAGATTTATGGAGATAATGGTTCCCATAGTGGTTATAGCAGAACATTTGATCATAATTAGATGAACCCTGTAAATAATCATGTTCTGTAAACTTAGCAGACATTACTAGGTCAGACATCATATCATTAATACTTTCAAAGTCCCAATCATCAGCAAATGTGCTTGGTTTTACAAAGTCACTTAACGAGATCTTAAATTGGTGTGGATACTTCAGGATTTCAACCGGGCCATAGATTTCATAATCAGTATTGTCCCATGCTAAACCGCTTGGTATAGGATTGGCTGTGAAGTTCACTGAAGAAAGTTCTCTTTTCTTGACATGTGAAGATGTGTGTGGTTTAAGGACCAAGTTGATTTTCTGGCTTGCTGTGTCCATTTTAGCATATTTTCCCTCAATGAAATGTCCCAAGCATAGTACCATGATGAGCCAAAGTATGAGGACAAATGCACCTAATGTCACCCAAATTTCAATCCATGGAGAAGTCAGATAGGTTCTCTCTAGTTGCTGAAAAAGTTCCTTTGCTTTGTCTTTAAAAGTTTTTGTTGATGGCTGTACTTCTGGTTCGCTTTGTTCTTCTGAAGAATCATCGAAGTTGATGAAGTAGCCGGATGCCGTTCTGTCAATTGTTCCAATTGCTTCTGGATTACTTCTTGTTTTTGGCTTTTGCTTTGTTTCATTAGAAGAATCTGTAGTTACATCATCGTAGGTTGTTGTTTCTTGATGAAAAGCTTTGATTTGGGTTTTAAGAGGTTCAAGTTCCATTGCTTTGTTGCATAGTCCTTGTTGTTTCACTGTAGATTTTCCAAATGTGATCAGTCTTTCAGATTGAACCTCTGTGGATGTAGCAAACTTTGGTGTTCTGCTACTTCTTGGGAGTCCACTTGGCCTACTATTTGTTATCGGCCACATGATTGTGGTTTAACCAGGTCGATGGATATGACTCGGTTCTCCTTTTTACCAGCAAGGGGCGGTAGTACTACTGATCTTGTCCCGTTGATAGACAAGACAGGAACTGCTTTTCTGTAAGAAGGCCCAAATTCCTTCTTTACCGCGATCTTTTCTCTGACCAGATCCCCGACTTTTGGAATCCAGACAGGCCTTGCTGGGACAGGTGGTTTTTCTTCAGTGGTTGTTGGCTGCTGTTTCAACTTTATGTTGCTCAGGTCTTTTCTTGTTTCATTTAAGTCCTGTAAAATAGCCAAGCGATCTTTGATATCAAAGCATTTTTCTTTAACCACTGAAGTCTGACTATCTAAGTCCTGCATTAACATTCTAGTCCCAAACAATAGTTCGTACGGACTGAGTCCTTTCAGAGAATTTCTTGGCAGGTTATTTAGACTACGTTGGACACTTATTAAATGTTTGACCCACCCAGCTCCCGAACCTAATACCTTTGCTGTTATAGATTGCTTTATGCCTTGGTTTTTTCTTTACACCATCCCGTTTCCCTCAGGAAGGAAGTGAGAAGAGTCCCGCAATGCAATGTTAATTCTGGCCAGGCACCCCCCATAAGCTGTTCTAGAGCTAAAGGAAAGATTTTGGTCAGAACGTAAAATGCTTCTAGCGTATATGCCATTATAGACTCGCAAATCTTTGTATAACAGTTCCGACGTCAGCCGAAAGTTGGGGCCTACATTATAAGTGAAAATAGTCTCTTCATGTTAATACGACGCATTATTCATACTGGGTTTTATTTTTTTGTTGATTTGATACATTCTGGAGTGAAACCTCTATGATATTAAACCGTTTCTCTCGCCACTGCGATCTCTATTGCAGTCTGGGCAGTTTTTTACAAAAATGTGATGATGCAGGCTCATGCCTGGCCACCAGTACACTGATTGTAATTCTTCCAGAGAATCTTTTAGCTTAAGGTGTCTGAGACCCTCACCCATATGTGCGTCTGCTATTAACAAGCCTCTCCTGTCCATGTTTGGAATTACTCTATCCCCCACTCCAGGGATTCGAGCAAAAGGAACGGAGTTTGCATCGATTATGTATGTATAATTGAGTGGATAATTGATCGGTAGTGCAGAGCAGTCGCCTTTTGATGACGTTTTTACTGCCAGCACAGTTTCACCGTCAATTTATTTTACTGCACGCTTTTTTGTAGCTACGGAAGCCGATTTAGTTGCTCCCGCTGTGGCTGTCTCAGCCAATGAATTCCCTGCAACGTGAACGCCATCACGCTGATGACTCAGTGAGTGTGTCACGTGAGTTTTTGGTAGTTCTTTCTGTAAAAGAACTACTTGTTCCCAAAGCACTTTTTGCTTTATTGTTGCACCTGTGTCATCTTTGTAACCGTTTTGAATCCATTTCTGTAAATCGTTATTGTATGATTTGACGCAGTAATACGAATCGCACACTATAAGTGTCGGGAATTCGCGATCGGCATTATCTAGCGCCATTTTTAACACTATTATTTCAGTTTGTTGTTCTGAATTATTTTCCACTGAGTGTGTTTTTGTAAGTAGAGGTCTTAATTTACCTCCGCGCCACACTTCTTTTACAATTTCGCATGTGGCGTTGTAAGCCAGCTCTCCCCAAACTGAGGGTTGAGCATGTCCGTCTGTATATATTATACAGGCGTACTGTCGTAAAGGCAGAATGTCGATTGGCAGAGGGTATTCTCTCTCATATTCTAGATAATTTAATTCTTTCATTTCCGGGTCAAAATAGTATTTTACTTTGTCTGTAGCAACAGAATTTACCCATTGTATCCATTCTGGATTCAGTGCCGTTGTGGGTAAATTACATGGTGTTGTTAATGCCTCAAAAGCTGATTCTGCTGTTCTGACTGTAACCTGTCTACCGTCGGCTTGGTATTTTTCCTTTGCTACAGCTGTTTGAACCGTATGAACAATGTTTTCCTTAATGCTGAACCTTTTTTCAGCTTCTGTGTACAAATGTGATTTGTATGCTATTGGTACCTTCTCTCCCTCATTAGAGGTCAGGTATGTGAATCCGCATCTTCCTGGGATGACTCGAATCACAAGGTTGCGTGTGTTGTCACGTGTTTGTAATTTTGTTTTAACTAACATATCTGTTTGTAAAGATCTCAACATTTCTGTGTGTTTTTGAGTCCATTTGATTCTTCTAAAATCTGGTTTTATATGGTCATAGAGAGGTTTAACTCTCTCTGCATAATTTATAATGTAAGTTCTTCCGAAATTTAGGAAACCTAGAATTGATTGTAAGTTTTTTAGTGTTCTAGGTGCTTGAATTACAGCACATTTCTCTAGGAAATTGTCAGCCAGGCTTTTGCCTTCACTTGATAGTTCATATCCTAAAAACAGGACAGTTAGATGGGCAATTCTTGACTTTTTAAAGTTGAATTTGTAACCCTCTGCTGCGAACCCAAGTATTATGGTGTTCACTCTCTTCAAGTGAGTATCCAAGTCATCATCTGTTAGATAGCTGTCATCGACATAAGATAATGCCTCATCATCATATATTTGTAGTAACTCTGTTACTCTTGCTGAGAATAATCCTGGGCTGTTCTTGAACCCCTGGGGCAAACGACAGAAATTTTTTTGCGCGCCATTTATTGAGAACGCGGTCAAATATCTGCTTTCTGGTGCTATATTTTGACAGAAGAATCCATTAGAAATTCTAATGTTGTTTTGTATTTTTTGCGCACTATGTTATTCATTAGTGCAGCACTATGCGAGTTTTGTACTGCAAAAGTTTTGCAACATGAGTTAAGGTGTCTGTAGTCCAAAACAAGACGATATGAATTGTCTGGTTTGGAGACAGGAAACAAAGGATTATTCATTTGTGAGGTGCAAGTTTCAATCACCCCCTGGTATTCAAGTTGATCTAGGATCTCTTTTACCCATTTTTTAGCTTCTTGCTTAATTGGATACTGCCTCTGAGCAGTAGGTTGTGATTTTAACTGGATTTTGTGAGGAGGAGAGTCCTCATCCCATCCCACATGGTTTTTATATAATGCAGGAGCTTGGGCTACTGCCCACTTCCTTGCAAGTGTATATTTTTTATGAATTGGAATATGATTTGAGAAGGCAGGCATAATTATTTCTTCGCCATGAGGACACTCCCTGACAAACTCTGGTGGCCAGTCTCTTTCAGCTAGAAGGATATCATAGCCTTTGGAGAGATTATCCCAAAAGAGACCCCTTATTTTCCTAGTCTTATCCCCCTCTATACGCAATGTTATTTCATATATTTTATGAGGTTTGCTAACTCTGGTATCTGCAGTTTCCACCTGAATGTATTCATTCGTGTCCACTGTCTCCAGATGATTCATAAGGATCTTGCGAGCTATGCTCACTTCTGCTGCGCTGTCTAGCATTGTCTGAGCCCATTCTCCGTTTTTCAGCAGTGTCCTCAGTATTCTCGGCATGGTTGATTACTTTAATACTGGCTACCTTCTTTTTTGGAAACTGTAATTTTTTATTTTGATGAGCAGGTTCCTTGTCTTTGGACTTGACGTGCTCTTCCCTGTGTTCTGACCGTCCTCTCCTTTCCGATTTCTGCGAGGAAGTCTGAAAGATTGAGAGGGACGTGTATCAATATCTTGATATCTATCAGGCTTCTTCAGATTATCCCTATTTCTAAGGTTGTATTTTTTCTCAGAGGGCTCCCTTTGGGGAGACTTGTGTCCTTGGTCCGGAGATCTTTCTCTCCGCCGAGGAGACCTTCCTCTGGACTGGAATCTTTTTTCTTTAGGAGTGGATTGTTTATTTCCATCCCAGTTCTTTTTGTGAGTGTTTAGATTATTTTTAATAAATATTTTTTCAGGTTTTTCAATTAGTTGGGGTTTCACCGGTTTTCCACCCAAACTATCTCTTCCTAGTTCTTCATAGGATTTTTCTATGATTCTGGCAATTTCAAATGGTTGGTCTGCTATATCTGTCTCTTTTAACCTCTGGCGGATTGCCACATTTGCTGCTTCTCCCTTTATATTGGCTAGTAATATTGCCGAGACCTGCTTGAAGTCTTTTAGTAATTTCATACCAAGAGTTAAAGCAGGTTCTGGACCGTATTCATCTTGAATTTGTTTTAGCACATCTGGTATTACTGACATGGATGGAACACATGTGTTTTTGTGTAAATGGAAGCAAAGACTGTACCCCAAGTGTCACAGTCCTCCACATGTGGTGCGATTCCCATTGGAAGACAGATAGTCAGAATCCTGTGTTTCTCAACCGGGGTGGTATCTGGAAATACCGCCTCTATTTGAGTGATTTTTTGTGCTAACCAGAATGGAATTTGTTCCCGTTTTGCGGGTACTTTACCTAGACAGGACTGTATGTTCTGTGGTGTAATTTTATTTGTGTTCCCCTGGTGAGGGATCAGCTGTGGAATTTTAATAGCTGGTAGGACTGTTGAAGTCCCCATTACATATTGGACTAATTGTCTGTGTATTTTAATTAGTTGTTTTAGCTGTGCTAAAAGATCTGGTGCAGACATTTCTTCAATGTCTGGATGTGGTGTGTATCCGGATAGGACCGGCCACGTTGCTCCTGGTCTACCTAGTGGACCGAGCCTGGTGATGTGATTATTATGTTTTAGGGCGCCATTAAACCAGAGCAGGTGCTCTTGGTATTTGAGTGGTATTTCCACCTCCTCGAAAGGAGTGTACTCATTTGGAGGTTCCTCTATTTTGTAATAGTGGAAGTCCTTTGTTACAGCGTTTGCTGCTGGAAAGTTTATCCATGAATAGAATACCTCTGTCTGCCGATATTCGTGTGCCTCGATTACGAATATGACTGTACCACCTCTCGGTGTCAGCCCATTTTCTATAAGTTTTAAAGTTATAGATTTTCTTATGTTGCCCGGGATGAGTATTGCATCCGGGTCAGTTTGCAGCAGAGTATTGTCAGCTGCTATGAGTTCAGCTGCTATTCTAGCTGTCTCCCTTTCTTCTTCAGTTTCTGACATTCTAATGTCAAGAAAGTTATTTTATTTATTTGCAGATCAGGTTTCTATGGAAACAAAGATTAGATGCACAATATTTTGGAACAGTGTATCCTTCAACGTTGAATAAACCAAGAACCATACATAGGAGTCTCCTCCTACTAAGTTTGGCGGATTTAACCTTTCACCCACTCCAGACGTCTTTGGAGTATTATGGGGAAAAGGGGTCTGTGTGAAAAAGCACGGCTGAGTTACTCTAATGTCTTATGTTAGATTTATCGCCCATCCAAACACGTTGGGCGCCATGTAGTGTAGTTCCTATCATCCCAATAGGCTCTGCGCATTGGAATAATATCTTCAATAGTATAGACATAGGACAGAGGTTAACTAGGTCTTCTACTGACGATATTAGACTTAAAGTTTAATGTTTGTGCCAGCTAGCTCAGAGTTCACTAGAAACTTTCTCGAATAGACAAGGAGGAGTTTAACTTCCCTGGATAGACAAGAAGGGATTTAGTTTCTGACAACCATAGAACATGACAACTTTGCTCTCCCCTAATCAAGAGTGTATCTCTAGAGTCGTGTGAAAACAAAAGACAACTTATTTTACTCAGTCAGTTCAGTGCATTCTTAGTTTCACCAGATTGTAGAGAAAAGGAAGAGACGGGCGTGTTCAATAAAAAGATGTCATTTATTGATCAGTCTCTTTTCTCATACAAGAGAAATGAATCGCTATTATTGTAATACTTAGAGTTAAGTAAAGTGCATACAGTAATAACAGAATTATAAAATAATACTGTAAAAGCATTGATATGGTTTCTTAGCCATATGATACTTAAAATGGATAAAATAGATACATACATATATACATTGACTAATCGTACTCAACTGGTGCTTCTAACTACGCCTACCCCAATGTACCTGACCTAAGCCTAATACGTGGCGGGAGTAGATAAGTAGCAGTTTAAGTTAAGTTTGCTTTGCCAAGAGTCTGCTTCAAGAATTCTCTACAAAGGATGATTCAGTTCAGTACCTGGGAGTTTAGAAGGCTGGAGGGCTGGTATCTCTATCTCAGGTCTTGATATTCCAGCTGCCTGCGAGGGCGGCTTGGAAGCGCCGGAGCTGGATTTCTCGGCAGGAGAAAAGGCAGCGTCTCTCTCTCTCAGCGCGTCAGAAAGGAGGGGCAGCGTCTGTGGGCTTCGCTGTCAGCTGGGCTCCTCGGTAAGTCTCGCTGCTCCAATCTTGTCACCACCTCGTGTGTTTGCTTAAGGCAATGTCGGTATTATTTATACCTGAAAGGTGCCGGGATTGACGTAAGGATGGACATAAATACGTCAATAAGGATGTCATACGAACTGATCGTTCGCACATTCTTTACTGAAGTTCTCGGCTAAATCAAAACAATGGCTGTGGGGATTTCCCAGGTCGTGGTAGGTTTGATTTGTTTTGAGAACACCGTATGCCTATTAGGGGGCTGGAGGAATAGTGCTTGCCTAATGAGATGGCATGCGCTATGACCTAATCAGATAACAGGCTTCTGTGCCGTTGTGTGGCTAATCAGATAACGGGTTTCTGTGCAGTTGAATGGCTGCTAGTTAATTATTAACCAGACAAGGGTCAGAAATAGGGGGATCGATACAGTACCCATAGTAAATACACCACAAAGTGTCATGTTGATTGTCATAGAGTGGCGTTGAGTGGAGTAGAGTTGTAGAGTGGAGTGGCATAGAGTGAAGTAGAGTCGTAGAGTGGATTTGAGTTGTAGAGTGGAGTGGCGTAGAGTGGCATAGAGTAAACTGGCATAGAATGTTGGAGTGGGTGTAGAGTGCAGTAAAGTGTCATAAAGTGGAGTGGGAAGAGTGAAATGTCATAGAGTGGAGTGGTGTAGAGTGGAGTGGCGTAGAGTGGAGTAAAGTGTCATAGAGTGGAGTGTTGTAGTGTGAAGTAGAGTGGAGTAACGTGGCATGGAGTGTTGTAAAATGGCGTAGAGTGGCATAGGATGTCATGGCGTGTCATAGAGTGGAGTGTTGTAGAGTGGAGTAGAGTGGCCTAGAGTGAAGTGACATAAAGTGGTATAGTGGGGTGTGGTGGAGTGGAGTGTTGTGTCGTAGAGAGGAGTAGACTATTGTAGAGCAGAGTGTCATAGAGTGAAGTGGAGTAGCGTTAAGTGGAATGGGGTAAAGTGGAGTGGTCTAAAATGGAGTGGTGTAAAGTGGAGTATGCATGGTGTGTTAGCGTTACCCTCTCTTTCCAAGAATGCTATGTACTTGATGCTTGGTAAACAGCCCAGGTTATCCCCCTGAAAAAAAAACCAATATCCACATCTCCCAACTTCAAAATCTTCGTCGCATCTCCCTTCTGCCCTTCTGTACGAAAATAGTGGAAAAAGTGGTAAACGGGCAACTCATGAAATATCTGGAGGAGGAATCCCTCCTCCACCCCACTCAATCGGGGTTCAGAGCCGGCTACTCGACGGAGTCAGCCGTCCTCTATTCCACTGAGTGCCTCAGACAGATGGAGGATGAAGGACAGACAGCAGCGTTGGTTTTATTAGATCTCAGTGCAGCATTTGACACCGTGCTGCACACAACGCTGCTGTCTCGCCTCTCCGATATGGGAGTGGAGGGATTTGCCCATGCCTGGATAAAATCTTTCCTGCCTAATAGAACTTTCCAGATACACTGTCCCCCTTTCAAATCCTCCCCCCGGAAGCTGAGCCATGGGGTCCCACAGGGCTCTAGCTTAAGCCCTACCCTGTTCAACCTTTACATGGAACCCCTGGCTCATATAGTCGAAGCTTTCGGGGTGGATATTGTCACCTATGCTGATGATACCCAACTGATGATCAAGCTTACGCCCGAGCATACGGAAGATGCCATTAACTTTTCCGAATGCTTGTCATCAGTGGCTACATGGATGAATAACAACTGTCTGCACCTGAATGGCGAAAAAACTGAACTTTTAGTTGTTGGCAAATCCCCCTCTGCCTGGTCGCACATGTGGTGGCCGGCGGAACTGGGCAACTTCCCCTCTCCCAAGGACTCTGTCAGAAATCTCGGAGTGATGCTTGACTCGGATCTCTCTTTCAGGTCTCAGGTTAACAAAGTTACGGGCAGGTGCTTTAGCACACTAAAAACCCTCCGTAAAGTCCTTGACCTTCTCCCCATCAATGCCAGAAAGACACTTGTCCATGCCCTAGTCACACCCCATCTTGACTGCGGCAATGTTCTGTTCTTAGGTTTAAGTAAATAAGGCCTGCACCAACTGCAGTGCGTGCAAAAGGCTGCTGCCCGCCTGGTACTTAACCTGCCTCGTAGAGCATCGGGGAAGAATGCTCTAGCGAAGCTTCACTGGCTTCCGGTCAAGGAATGTATTGAATTTAAAGCCCTATGCCTTACGCATCGCATCGCCCAGGGCAAAGGCCCAGGCTATTTGCAAAAGCTCCTCACCATTCACCATCCCACCCGAAATCTGAGGTCGACCGGAGCGATGCTGTTCAAACTCCCCCATACCCGCAGAGCCAGGATGGGTGGTCGTTCTTTCAGGTACCTGGCTCCTAAACACTGGAACAAACTCCCACTTGACCTCCGAATGGAACCTTCAGAAACTAGATTCCGTGCTAAACTCAAGACTCATCTGTTCCCAGTTATCTAATTTGCTTTTCTCCTTCTAACCGTGGCTTCATTCTATCCAACTTCTGTCTCTTGAGATTTAATAGCAATCTAGCGCGGGGACACACTATTTTTAGTGTAGCCAGGCGCTTTAGAAATGGCTTTATTATTATTATTATTATTATCACTGCCATTACAGGCAACACATTTTCAACTGAAATGACCATTACTTTTGCACATACAATTTTACTGATAAAATTATACAGCGCACAAACGATAATGTGTGGGAATGGCATCACCTAGTGTACTGATTTATTCTAATTGTATTAAAATACTCGTTTTTTCCACACCTCAGAATTATAAAAAATGGGGCCGATTGACAGAACTAATCTAAGAGAAGATCCTAAACTTACTACTTTTGGTATTCATAGAAGGCACTTAAGATTTTTGGTATTCACAGAAACCGGATGTATGTCGTTACAACGCAATGTTTTACATCGCAGTACTTTACGACGCATGTTTTACAACGCAAGTTGTTACCACGACTTGCGTTGTTGGGGGCTGGATAGTGAATAGTTTAATTTACTATTCCAACTCCAGTCCCCATGGATAGTAGGGAAGGAGTTGGATAGTAAATTAAACTATTTACTCTCCTGGAGCGCCCCCCAGCGCAATTCGTTGTTACAACTTGCGTTGTAAATGTTGCGTCGTAAGGGAACTGCGGTGTAACATCCGCGTTGTAAAGGATGTTCCCCACAGAAACCACTTACGACTCCTAACTTTGTCCGCACTCAGGTCGGAATTTCCACACTCGGGCCGGAATTTCTGCACCTGGAGCAGAATTTCCGCACCGGGAGCAGAAATCCAACACTTGTGCCAGAATTTCTGCTCCCGGGTCAGAATCTCCGCTTCGGGACGGAATACCCCCACTCTGGCCGGTTGATCATTTTCCTCAATGCTAAACACCTGTCCAAGTGCCTACCATTCCCCACCATGCACCAGCTGACACAGTGCAGCCCAATAGCCAATCTCAGCCCTGCAGCATGTATGAAAGCAGAGCAGACACACACAAACTCTTTCAAAATGTCACTGAATGTGTTTGTTGCTCTGCCCCTTGCCATGCGGCAAGAAGACTTGAGGAGGAGGAGGAGAATAGAGAGGATCTCCAGACAAAGGATCAACCTATTTGATATGTCCAGCCAAGATGTCAGGGCCAGATACCGTTTCCCTCCAGAAGTCATCCTTGGAGATGGTATGTGAGTGGTAGCAGGAACTTGACTCTGTCACCTGTAGCTGCCATGTCATTCCAGCATATCTCAAGATACTTTCTGCTCTCCATTTCTTAGCGACTGAGTCATTCCAAAGGGTCTCCAGTGACCTTATGGGCATCTCTCAGGCAAGCCAGTCGCTGTGCTTGCATCAGGTAGTGAGCTGCATCAATGCAAGAGCCCACCATCACATATGAATACCAATACACTGGACATGAGACAAAGGGCAGCTAGAGATTTCTATCTCATTTCTCGCTCCCCATGTGTGCTGGGTGCAATTGATTATACCCATGTGGCCCTTCAGCCACCCCACCGCATTGCACACATCTTCTGCAACAGACACCGATGGCATTCCATCAATGTGAAGGCTGTCTGTGATGCCAGTGGAAGATTCATTGATGTTCATACAGTGTTTCCAGGCAGGACCCATGACAGCTTTGTATTCCGCATGTCACTTCTTGCCCGGCGGATGCTGCCTAGAGAATTTGGCAACATGTGGCTACTGGGTAAGTACCAAGCAGTAAAAATGAGGGATACGTGTAAATGAAATGTATGAATGCCACCTTACATTAACAACAATTGTACAATAAGAATCATCAAGCAACATACACGGTCTCAACAGACACTGCATGTACCAAAGTATTGATCATGTTCATTGTAAATTAAAGAGGGAAATGGAACCAATTGCCCTTCTTCCCTCCTCAGGCGATGCTGGGTATGCACTCTCCCCACAACTCCTCACACCTTACAGACATCCAACCACTATACCTCAGCATAGGTGCAATACGGTACATATACGAACTCGAGCCATCATAGAACTCACTTTTGGTCTGTAGAAGTCGCGATTCAGATGTCTTGACCGTACAGGGGGTGTGCTGATGTACTCCCCTGAAGTCGTGTGCAAGATCATATAAGCCTGATGTGTTTTGCACAATATAGCTTTAACGCATGGCTTATACATACCTCTTGTACCTCGGATAGCTCTGAATCCGGGAAACCGGGCCATTGCACATGACAGAGGTCAGGGTATGCAAGTCTGTGATCAGCTGCTTGCCACGTTTTTCACATGAGCAACCTGTTGTGTCATGGACAAAATGTTGTTTGCTGTCTGTTATCAATGATGAAAGTTGGATAATTACAACTCTGTCCAAAAATTCCATCCTGAGACTACTTTGCAAGCCACACCAACTGCATGCAAACCACAGCTTTTGACAGTAGTCAAAAGAGTGACCGTGCATCAGGTTATGTGCCCATGTCAGCAATCAGTGTAGGGGATGTCCCTAAGGAATCTATTGACTCAGAGGAAAAGATGTACATGTTCTGAGAGACCTTCCCTGACCTTATGAGGATGGGTTTCCGAATCACAAAATGGCCTAACTATTGCCATGTCAGAGTTTTTGCCCCCAACAGACTTGAGTCCCCCACAAATGATGGGCCCACAACATGAGTAACGATGTTATGGGTGAATCTGGCATTACGTGTCTGGGATATACAGCACTGCTTCCCCTCAATTTTCCATAACACAACAGACAACTCTTGTGTTGAGCACTAAATATGGACTTCATGTACCATAATGCAAAGGAGGAGAAAACTAAACTGGGGTTTGATGTTGTGTCAGCCCCCCTTGTCCCAGCACAAACCTCATTAAATGGTCTGTTCTCCCTTTTGTTTCATGTCTATGATTTTCTCCTATACTGCCATTTCAGGTTCCTCCGCTACAGAACAACAGGATGGCAGTGGATTTGATCTGTGATGGTGGATGAAACAGAATGAATACAAAATGGCTGTAAACTACTTCCTGTGATGTATTTCCTGTCTACCACTTCCTGCATGTCATTTCCTATATGAAGGTATGGGTTCCAGTCCGTTTTCGCAACTTTCAGCAACACCTGCGCACTCTCCGTATGTAGTTTGTGCTCTTCACATGCGGACCTGACGCTCCACACCCAGAAATTTTGTTTTTGGGCCGTAACGTCCAAAATTGAACCGGAACCCATAATTTCATACAGAAAATAATATACAGGAATACAGGAAATACATCACAGGAAGTTGTTGATAGCTATTTTGTGTTCATTCTGAGTCATCCTCTCTCACAGATCATATCCTCTGCCATCCTGCTGCTCTTTTCAAGCTTATTTCTCCCAAAACGGCTGAGGGTTATGAAGAGAAAGCACTTTCACTGAAAGGGAATTAGACATTTTAGCTGAGAGGGTGCTTGACAAATATCCTCAGCTAAATGGGGGGCCAGAGGACCAGCTGATTAATGCAGGGCGGGCCACACTATGGGCCAACATTGCTGAGTGCTGCAGTGCAGTGGGCATTTACACCAGGAAGGCGAGGGCATGCCACAAGTGCTGGGATGGTGGTGGATGTACAGGTGGTGTGAGTGCCTGTTCAGGGTGCGGTGGTGGGTGTGTACCCTTGCTGTGCTCCTGTGCGGTTTGTGGTACATGTGTGTGGGTGTGATGTGATACAGACAGATGTGATGGCTTCCCTCCCTGCGTTGACCGTGTAGGGAGTCTTTGGATCACTTTCATCATGCCCTACATCACCTTCATGGCCAAGACGACGTGTCTTAAACTCTCTTCCCTTTGGATGGGTATCATGTCTCTGATATTCTTAGACATGTCTTGCCAAGATCTATCCATCCTATCCAAAACATGGGTCAGTCTGCCCACCACCTCAGTGATTTGGTGCATGTCCTGCAGGGCCTCAGACATGTCTGACAGGGTAGCCCCTATGGCACGAATGTCCTGCCTTACATCTGCCTGCTGTTCCATCAATCAATCAGAACATTTGTAAAGCGCACTGCTCACCCGTGCGGGTCTCAAGATGTTGGGGGGAGGAGGGGGGATGCTGCTACTCCTCGAATAGCCAGGTCTTGAGTAGTCTTCTGAAGGTTAGCACGTCCTGGCTCTGCCATAGGAGGGTGGGGAAGGTGTTCCAGGTCTTCCCTGTGAGGTGGGAGAACGATCTGCCGCCGGAGGTTGCTCTTCGGATGCGGGGGACGGTGGAGAGGGAGAGGTCGGCGGAGCGGAGCTGGCGGTTGGAGGTGTAGAAGGTTGAGTCATCTGTTGAGGTATGCTGGTGTTGTGCTTTGTGTGCGTGGGTGAGGAGTTTGAAGGTGATCCTCTTGTTGACGGGGAGCCAGTGCAGGTCTTTCAGGTGGGGTGTGAAGTGGCTGCAGCGAGGGATGTCGAGGACCATGAGTGCAGAGGCGCCTTCCGACTTGGAAGAAGTCCCACTCCCACTGGCCACCATGGCCAGGTGCAGGCCCTCTCTACAGGGGTCAACCATGGATGAGACCGGCAGGTCCAACACCAGGGGTGGGGGTGTTAGGTTGAAGCCTGTGGACAGGAGAATGGTGCCCAGGGAATACCTGCACCACATCAGGGTTGGTACTTCCCTCAGATGGTGGAGAGAATGCCTGGGATACGTTGTATAGGGAGGAGTGTGTAGGGAAACCACCACGTCTGTCCTGGATGTGAGGGCTGTGAGGGAGCGATATCTGTGTTGGGTTGTGTGTGAGCTGTGGCTGGTTAGCTCTATGCTGGGGACAGACAATCTTTCGTTTTGGAGGAGGTTGAGGCAATTTGCTGGGCGGAGGGTGTGAGGTCTTGCAAAATGTGGGCGATGTGGGAACATTTCTGTCCATGGCATCAGAATCTTCATCCTCTGATAGGATGAACAGATAGTCACCATCATCGTCCAATCTTTCAGCCTCCTCAGGTACTTCCTCCTCCTCCTCTCACACAGTACTTGCAGCCAACATGACTGCCTGGAGGAGCAGTGGATTTTTCCCTTTGATTGATCATCGCTCAACACTGGTGGAAGGTCCATCCTCCTCATCATCATCATCACCTGGAACACAGAGGTTGCAACAGGATAAGTATTTGACCTAGTACAAGATGTGGTGCAACACAAGGGTTAGTTCTACTGTTCATTGCTTCAAGCGATGACGCACATGTGACCTGGTTAGGGTACTCCTACAAGTGACAGCTCACACCATTGCACTGAGGTGTTAAACGGAGATGTACATTCCACAAGCAAACTCACCAGCTCCAGTCACAGCTTTGTATCCCTTTGCCATCCCCCTGATGTCAACTGCTGAACCATGCTCCTCATAGGTTTTGTTGACAAAGCCATCCCCGATCCAGCAGCTGTAGAGTGAAGTGACACTATTCTCAATCATCTGCATTACTAATTTACAAACAGGCACATGTGACACTTATGATATGTATGTAACTTTGTAAATACCAACTGCAGGTTCTATGCAGAAGGGGATTTTGATATTTGTGATGGTTTTATAATCTATGATAGGGAAACAGTTCACGCCACAATTACCTGATGGACAGGTGCAAGAGGGGTTCCCTGCTGCAGCCAGGATGTCTTGCATTCCCCGGGATGATGTTGTACGCCGCACTGGTGTCATCCTGTCAGCAGCTGTGATGAGACATACATGTCTATATTTCAGTACACCAGATGGTAGCTATGAGTTAACATGTATATGTCATTCACAATGACCATTGATAGGATATTCCTGGCCAATATGCAGCATGTTTACCTCATGAACTTTACATGTGGGCCCCTGCTCACATGCAACAATTGCCAGCTCTTCCCTCCACACAGCCCTGACATTGATGAGATGACACACCAAAAGACAAACATGTATGAGAAGGTTACTGATATTTGAAGGAAGGGGAGAAATAATCAGGATGCCACCGCATTACATTGGTTACACCTTCACCGTTAAGATTAACATGTCTCATGAGTATAATGTTATCTGTTGACAAGTCGAAAGGAGTGTACATCCACAGGCTGACCAGGTTCAAATTTGCACATCAGTTCAAACATTGCATTGCAGAGTTCATATGTGAGATGTGCATTATTCAGGTACATTTTGTGTGCCATTTGTGCTCCCTACCCATGAAGTCACAAAGCTCATTTTGGAATAAGAGATCACACATTTGTTATGTCCATCATTTGAGTATCCTCTGTTCCCATACTCCATTCCCAACATCATGGTAGAACTAAGCTGGCAATGGATGATGTCTTGTACAGCAGACATCCTAACCTCATATATTATACACTCACTCATATAGGTGAATACAGTAGAAGAGGAGGCAAGCAGACTGCAACATTTGACTAGGATCCCACATTGTGGGAAAGTTGAGAAGCTTTGATGGTTGCCGCCTACACTGGATTTGCGTTGTGCTTTTCAGCCTAGAGATTTGAACATTTCAATTCCTAAATCTTCACCTTAGCAGCCCATACATCCATCACAAAAGTACACAACTGGTATCAGTGCAAGACTCATCCAAACCAATTTCAATATGATTTTTCGATTGGAATTTTGCTAGAGAGTTTTCATGTCATTGAATCACAATCCAGTTGTGTCTATGACACTTCATATGACACTGTATACTATTTTATGTCCATTCTGCACTCACTTGTCATACATTTTGTGTCATCCTTTAACTAGTCACCATGGTGTGATCTGGTATGTGGTTAAATGCCATATATAGGTATATTGTGATTATGGCTAAATGCTGCCATAGAGCTGCCTCCTGTGTGTCACTGGCGCAGTAAGGTAGGAGACCATATAGGCATTTGTGGTGCCTCACAATGAACTCCACAATCATGGTGGTCTCCTCAGTTGTGAAGTTTTTCTTCCTTCTCATTTTGTACATATTCCTGTAGTGATGAACAGCAAATGAAAACAGGAACTCTCTGTGGCCAAACCTGTTCCTTGAATGTGTGCTGCTTTTTTATGTGGTTTGAGGTGCTGGTTTTGAAGTTGGTGTTAATTGACTTCAGCTGGAGCATGGCGGGGGATGGTAGGCACTTGAAATGATCATCAGACCCAAATGCTGATATTCCGGCCCGTATACGGAGATTCCGGCCTGGGTGCGGAAATTCCGGCACAAGTGCGGGATTTCCACTCCTGGTGCAGAAATTCCATTACGGGTGCGGAAATTCCGGCCTGAGTGCAGAAATTCCGGCCTGAGTGCAGACGTAAAGTTAGGAGTCGTAAGTGATTTCTGTGAATACCAAAAATCGTAAGGGCCTTCTGTGAATACCAAAAGTAGTAAGTTTAGGATTTTTTCTCAGATTAGTTCTGTGAATAGGCCCCCTTGTTCAGACGGCTGCCAGGAGTGAATCAGCCCCAAAAGGAGTTTCCCTAAAAGCTTTTGGTAGGGTCACCCTAAGTGTCCCAGGGGGTTATAGCGATGACCCAAGGAGAGGTTTTGTTCAGGAGTAAATACTCTTAGAACTGATACTTTTGTTTAAATGCTCCAGGGTGCAGGTACCTGTGTTGCATTGTTCTGAGACTGCTTGGCAACAAGTTAACCGAAGTAAAGAGAGTCACATTTGTACACTATTGGATATTGCAATGCTTTGTGGCACTGACAATCTAGGTGGTGGAACATTGTGCATTTTTTACTATTGTTACATTGGGTGTCCTTATTATATATTTCTGCCTGTTCTGTTGTTGTGACGCCCTGACAGTGTCACCACAAAATGACATTAGGCCTGACATTTGCAAACTGCACTTCATTATAATGTGTCAAGCAGGAGCAGGTTTTTGGATTCAGGGCTTGCTGGAGGCGCAACCCATTGGAGTGAGTATTTCCACCTGCCATCATGCATGTAATTGCAAATTAATGCATAGCATTGAGCAGTGTGGTGTAATAACATTCTTAATAAGCAAAAGCACTGGTTGGACAATGATTTATTAAGTGTTGTTTGTTGTGAACTGGAACAATTCATCACTAGCCCTACCTCCCTTGAGTAAGCCTTGGGCTGCTCTGTTTCACTATCCTGAGAGATTTAAGTGCTACAAAGGCGGTACTTGGTTCCCAGTGAAAGGAAGATATGAGCCTTCTTAATTGTGAAGGAGACACATTCTTCCCAACTAAAAACCCACCTTCTTACAATTGAGACTACTCAATTTTTGAGAATTAGCTGTAGAAAAAATCAGCTTGACGACAGGTGTATCTATTTGCATAATCATTTTTAATGGTGTAAGCAAAAATATCAAATTGTAATTCACAAACAAAGTCTGGATCTAAAAACCAATCATGGTGGTTAAAAAGAAATTCTGAGGAAATGGAAAGGCAACAACTGTGCAAATGTTGACTGTGAAGACTGGGTATATGAAACTGCTAACTTTAGAGAGTATCTAGTACAGCACAAGAAACAATAATTGTACATTTGAAATAATGCGGACAACTTGTTGTTACAAAAATATATAGGGCCCTATTATGATGTGAGTTGGAGGCTTTCCGACCGACATCCCTGGTTTGACTTTTGACTGCCTAATTACAATGTAGGCGGTCGGAAGTCAAACCAGCTGGTCATTCCAGCTGGCTTCCGACGGGCTCCCGTTGGCCAGTCGGAGTCGCAACGTAATCCCTTTAGGACGGAGTTTCTGACATTGGGGTTACAATGTCGGTTTCACACAGCCTTTCCATGCCAGCCTTTCCGACATGGAAATACTGTTGAGAAACTACTTTGGGGGGGCCCTCTTGCCTTCAAGGCCTGCGGTTGTGGGCCTGGGAGGCACCTATGGTGCCCCCTGTAAATCCCTGCACCCTGTGGCAGGCGCCACTCATGGTGCCTGGCATAGGGTGCAGGGGGATGTATGACATTACAATGCATACTTTTACATCGCATGCCTTTACAACGCGGTTTTTACATCGCATACCTTTACAACGCATAGCGCTTTGGGGTGCTGGATAGTGAATAGTTTAATTTACTATTCCAACTCCAGTCCCCGTGGACACTAAAGAAGGTGTTGGACAGTAAATTAAACGTATTCCCTATCCTAGAGCGCCCCCCAGCGCAATGCATTGTAATGGTTTGCGTTGTAAAAGTTGCGTCGTAAAGGCACTGCATGGTAAAAGTTGCGTTGTAAAGGATGTTTCCCAGTGCAGGCACATACGCGAACTCCCATTTCTCTATTGGAGCTTGTGCTGCGGCAGGTTTCTGCAAAACCCACAAGATGATGGACGGAATGTTGCACAGTGGCAAAACATTCACCCCCAGTCACAGATCTAGGTTTAATCCATCGTTATTTTGCTCACCAAGGCACCCAAGTTCAGACATGGCCATATGCAAATCAGGTTCGACCCTGTGCCTCATAGGAACAGTCCAGACCGAACTGCCAAGCCATGTCTTCCCTGGACCGGAATCAAGCATCCTGGGACCGGTTTCTGGCTATCAGCCGTTTTCAGGCAGGATAGCTTGACTCCAGTGGCTTAGCGAGCACGGGACCCCCGTCTGGGCATACCCTTTCCACATAGGGTGAACAGCAAAATACACAAGATGATGGACGGAATGTTGCACAATGGCAAAACATTCACCCCCGAGTCACAGATCTAGGTTTAATCCAACGTTATTTTGCTCACCAAGCCACCCCAGTTCAGACATGGCCATATGCAAATCAGTCTTGACCCTGTGCCTCATAGGAACAGTCCAGACCGAACTGCCAAGCCATGTCTTCCCTGGACCGGAATCAAGCATCCTAGGACCGGTTTCTGGCTGTCAGCCGTCTTCAGCCAGGATAGCTTGACTCCAGTGGCTTAGTGAGTACGGGACCCACGTCTGGGCATACCCTTCCCACATAGGGTGAACAGCAAAACACACAAGATGATGGACGGAATGTTGCACAATGGCAAAACATTCACCCCCAGTCACAGATCTGGGTTTAATCCATCGTTATTTTGCTCACCTAGCCAACCCAGTTCAGACATGGCCATATGCAAATCAGTCTTGACCCTGTGCCTCATAGGAACAGTCCAGATCGAACTGCCAAGCCATGTCTTCCCTGGACCGTAATCAAGCATCCTAGTACCGTTATCTGGCTGTCAGCCGTCTTCAGCCAGGATAGCTGGACTCCAGTGGCTTAGTGAGCACGGGACCCACGTCTGGGCATACCCTTCCCACAAATGGTGAACAGCAAAACACACAAGATGATGGACGGAATGTTGCACAATGGTAAAACATTCACCCCCAGTCACAGATCTGGGTTTAATCCATCGTTATTTTGCTCACCAAGCCACCCCAGGTCAGACATGGCCATATGCAAATCAGTCTTGACCCTGTGCCTCATAGGAACAGTCCAGACCGAACTGCCAAGCCATGTCTTCCCTGGACCGGAATCAAGCATCCTAGGACCGGTTTCTGTCAGGTTTCAAAGCGCAGCACAAGCTCCCATAGGGAAATGGGAGTGGGCGCATCATAATAATTCCGGAGGTCAGTCCCGATTCTACAGCATGTCGGTTGGAGGCAACTCCGACCGACATCGTAATCAGGCCTATGGTGTTTAACACAATTTAAAGAAATATATGGTGATTACCACAATTTAAAGGAGAACAAGATAAATTACACCATCAGTTATATTTTGCTTAAGCTGACAATAGTAAAATATGCAATTTAAGATGTTTTTGTATATATTGTATATTAATGAACAAATACCTTTAAGTCAATTGTTGAGAGTATTTAGAAAGTTATTTATGTATTCATTGTAACAATCCAGTAAACATATTTAAACCAAACCACAGTTATCGATTTCTGGGGCTGGCAATACACAGACTCATGGAAACTTTAGAGAGAAGAGGAGGCAAAGGGGAGCCTGGTGTTACTCTATAATCCCCCTGTCCAAGGTACAAGAGAAAATTCCCCTACTTTCTGTGGTCAGTACAAACAAAATGAAAAATGGGCCAGGTGATGGGAAGACACTCGAACATTATTAAGTGTCACAAGATGGTCAGACAACAGGTGTGATACATTATGTGTGATGTAACAGAGAAAGGCTATGTGAATGTGCACTGACAGGGGGCAGATGATCTGGAAGTGCCAATAGACAGCTATTAACAGACAGCTAATTGTGCATACACCGTGTATCTTTAAAACAGTTCAGCTCATGAAATAAAAATTATTCCTAACTGTTTGATGATTGACAAGGTCAACACTAAACCATGTGGTGAGTACTGAGACTGACTATAATTTCTGAAGTGGGCAATATTGTTACAAACCATACCACTGGGGGTGTTTTTACGCAAGTTTAGAAGAGTTGATTAGTCGGAAATGGCATTTCTGAAATTTAGTCCTGAAAACCGAAAATAAAAATACAAAAAATCTGAAAAGTAACTTTTTTTGTGTAACTGGCTGAAATGAGTTCTGGAAATTATGCTTCTTAAGGTGACAGTGACCTTTCCAATCTATATGAAATGTTTGCCATGTTCAGGGAACCCGAGATAAGACAATTCTTAGGCAATGTCCCCTGACAGTTGAAGTACTGAAAGCCCATAAGTAGAGAGAGGCCAATGAGAAATGCGACAGACTACCCTGCCACCAAACTCTCAGTCCATCCCCCTAATTTAGAGATAGGGAGACCCTAAGATTGTTGTCGACGGAGCCCCCATGGAAGGGTACCATCTGCAGTGAGACACGCAGCTCCTGTTAAAGCCCATCCAGGTATTAGGTAAGCAAGAGACACTTGAATAAGGTCAGTCCACATCCAGAACTGAGTCAGAAAAGAGCCACGTGAAAGGTGCAAATCCGAGTAACCCAGCACCACAACATCAAAACTGCTAAAAGAAGGCAGATGAGACAAGTCTTCAGAAGCATGGTAAGCAACAGTTAAAAGTGTAAGATTGACTGTGCAGAATGACAACTGAGGTGCCACAAGCTGAAAGTACTAAAATCTGCACTTTATGCCCCCTTTCCATGAACTAAACTTATAATTAGGGCTATATATAGCACCTAATAAATACCAAAACCCAGGGTATCAGATTTTATTGGGTGTGATAAATAGCATGTTGGGCACTCAAAATTTAGGGCGAAGTAGAAAGACCAATGAGTATCGCTGATCTGTCCATTCTCTGCTCCTCTCTGAATAAAATACTTATGTCTGTAACTTATATTAATTTGTGCTTTAAAAATGCATGTGATGAATAATTTCTAATTGTGATTGAGTTCTAAAGGTTCCCGAAATGTCGAGTCCATTGTTTCATTCCCACTCCCGCCATTAACCCTGATAAATCTTTGATTGCTTCATCTCTCCATTCTCAGCTCAGTCTAACATATTTAAATGTAAATAGTAGAATTCATTACAGGCTTCCTATGTATTATACCTTCCACATTCCATATTTACCCATGCCAGTGATAAATTCTACCCCTGGATGTGCCTCTCGTGTTAGGAATGAGTCGCATGTAGGCGATGAGGATGGAGTGCTCTGATTTTTCGCTGCCTTTTGGCCACCCTGCACACCACTCCTCCTCTGTAATATGCTGGTGCTCAGAATAAGGCCTGTCATTAACATTTGAGCCAAGGATGGCCATGATAAGATGGTAGATTTTGCCAACATTCAACAGTTGAATCCAAACAAGACTGAGGATTGCTTAGTCTCACCTCTATGAGCCTCAGCCAGCTGTAAGACCGTGGGTATAATGTGTGATTCTGACTTATTGTATACCCACATTAACAAAGGCAAACATATGGCAGAAACACCTAAAACCATTCCAGAATAAAATTTCCAGTTGGAATATCTGATTTATTTTTAACGTAAAATATTTTTGAGAGCCACAAAAAGGACTTTATATATAATCTCAATTAACAATAGTTTCATTCCACAGAGCACAACACTTGTGTGGGTACAATATATGGTACGTGTAATCTGTAGCATCTCAATGGGAGAATAAATAACTGACAACTACATTACAGCTGTAACATTATGGCCAACCAATGTTTTGTGACACTTGTTGCTTTTTAAGGCTGTCTCTCCCACTAACCAACCACACCTCTCAATTTACCTTTCCATTCATTTGTTCCTTTACATCTGCACCTTCTCTCTCTTTCTTCTGTTTCCTCTACCTAACCTCTCTCACAACCTTACTACTTTCGTAATATCTCTTTTTCTTCCTTTCTCTTTTTTTATCAATAACTCTCTTCTGCTCGTCTCTCTTTACTTCCTTCCTTATTTCACCATACCTTCTATACCTCACTTATCTGTTACTCACCTCTCTCTCACTACATCTCACCCTCTTTCAACATCCCCATCAATGTTACCCAATAGACTCCCTCTCTCTGTATTTACTTCTCACTGTCTGAAGCTCTCTGTACTGCTCTCTCTCTATCTACCTTCTCATTGTTCTTAAAGTGGGTCTTCAGTTATAGATAAATACTTTTTCTGTTTATCTAAAATCTCCCACCCTTATAATCTCTTCACCTCATCTCTGTCTCAATATTCCTTCTCTCATCTCTCACCTCTCTTGCTATACTATTCTCTTTACCTCTCAGTCCTTCTCCTGTCTTCTGTCCCCTTCTATTTCGCTTACTCAACAGAATGAAAGCCCGCTGTCTAGCTACAGAAGTAGAGACATAGAAAGTCAAGATTAGAGACAAGGCAGGAGAATTTATAAAAGGAGTGAATAAGAAAAATTAAAGATTTCCCAAAGTGGAATGGAGAAAACCTTTGAAACAGTGCTTTGATTTTCACAGTTGCCATGAGAATGTCAGTTGTATAGGGGGAGGTCTTAGTGGTTATGAATATCTGGCAATCAAAACTATTTTCAAAAGCTATGTGTATATGTCTTATTTTAGACTCATGCACTAGCCCACTAAACATCTACCAAGTCCCAGTTACAATGTTTGCTAGAGTTTTCTTTTGCTACTATTTGACTGGGGGGGGGGGGGGGGGCGCCAGGCAGCTTGAGCTTTTGGTTGTGTTTGCATGATCCCATTTCTGGAGGTTTAGTGTATAATTCAGTAGTATTTTGGCATCAATTTGCCTTGAATTACATGAAAACAAATGATATATCTAAGTTTTTTTCTGAAAAAGGGGCCCCAAACAATGTTTTGCCTGCGTCCCAAAAAAACCTTATTATAGCACTGCTCAAACTGGCATTGTCCTCGCTAACAATCTGGAAAGAGGCCACAGAAAGAATACCACTGATCTTAGATTCCAGTAGAGAGCATTTACTTGGGCCACGTATCCCACTATCTCCTGTGTTAAAACAACAGGGGCTACAGCTGCATAGCCCTATTCCTCATTAAAGCATGGAGCTAGCCTACTCACACTGTTGATAGTTAAGATATTCTTTCTTCTGGCTGTAGAATCTCTTTTACTTAAAGGTTAACTATTTCATTCAAATAGTTAAAACTAGGACCCCTCAATGTCTTAAAATCTAACCTACCAAGCCTAGAACTGGATATATGGGCTCCATTGTGGCCGACATAGTAGGTTATAATTCCTTCCATAGTAGGGAAATCTTTATATCCAAATTGTAAAAGGTCTCCACATTTCTAAAAACTAGGTATTCCTATAAAGGTGTAGCCATATAATTTGAGGCAATTCCTCTGAATCGCCTTCTCTCTTGTCCAATTCACAGAATATACATCGGTCAATGTTACATGTGCAAGGTAATAATACTGAGAATATTGCTCCTATTAAGAATATTATGTGGGCCACACAAGGTATACAGAGATGTGGAGGTCACAGTTCGATTGTACCCCTCTGCACACCCCTATCTGTTATTGATATTTTCTTCCTCTGTTGGAATGCCAATGTAATCTTCTACTTTAGCTGTCAGTGGTGGCAATTTTAACCAATAATATGTTTGTGTACCTCCATTACAAACTGCTCATGCTCCATATGTCTAGTGTTGATCTATTCTGACCCACAACAGTCAAAATACGCTGACTTTGCAGTCTCCCGAGATCTTAATTTTGTTTCTAGCAGACAAGCCGTTGAGTATCTCAGGAACATGATTCAAATTCTGTAATATCTGGCCTTAAGAGAACAGAAAAATTAGCAAGACCATGGCACATTGGTAAAGGTGAATTAAAATCATGGTCAAACTGCTTCGTTTCCTGTTGAAACTTTCTTTTTATTGGTATGAAGTTTACACATGACACTGAAGACTAAGCTATCATTCTACTTCATCATCTGTGGCCTCAAGGTCAGGGGGATATTCACAGATGTTAATGTTATTTTCATTCATTCATCTATACCAACCACTCCATTCCTTTTATACTCCTAGGCCTTTTAAATGTTACCAGGTTTTTATTCAATAATTTCTTGTTCACCTACTTCACCTCATGCATTTGCAGGTGCTCAACTTGATTAGTAATCTCCAGAGCGACAGGAGAACTACCCGCAAGTGTGTGTCGCCTAAGGCTCTGGCACTATATGCCCCTCTGGTAGATTGTTAAAATTTCCCTTTAGGCTGTTCCATGAAATTATGTAGTGGATAACACGTTGACTCACCAAAATATAGTCAAAATAATATTGATTACAAAGATATCGCTATCCTATACTTAACTAAAATAACACAAATATTGATTAAATAAATCACTATCAAAACTATATAAATTTAACAATATCAAACACACAAATATTGAAACAAAATATTGTCTACTGCTTAAATATATACACAATATCAAAAATATTGAAAAACACAATATTGACTACAATATCACTAAAAAAAGAAAAAAATGTTTCCATCATTAACTCCTTTTTAAAATTAATACATAAAACAATAACAATAAATAACCTATCCCCAAAAATAATAACAGATTAAAAAACCACATCCAACTATTTACATATATAACCATATGTATTCATTATAAATTTACTATTAAAAATAAAAAACATAAACAATAAGCATTATTACCAGGAAATAAATACTACAACACACATTAAAAATAAATGAATGTCATCCTTAAAATACATTATTAATTCATAGATGTAACAAATACTCATATTTAAAAATAAAACAGAAACACTAATTAACCTCCAGGAAAAAAGTTGCAACTGAAAAAAATGCAAACTACACGCATAGTAGTCAATAACATTTACAGTAAAACAAACTAACCAATACAAATATAAACATAATTAAGTGAACACTATTATTAATTATTATTCACAGGAAGAACCTAATAAATTCAGAGAATATCACAAACCACCTGGACTGTATCAAGAAAAGCCCATAGGAAGGTTTTAAGGGAATAACAAGGCACCTTCACAAGTAAATTAAAAAAAGTAAATGAAGTACAATGTAACGTGACATGATTTTGAAGAACGCAAATCTATAAATAAATGCTCAAACTCTCTCTCTTATTATGTATGCTAATACTTAGATACTAAAGAAGCACTTCTGGAAAATGTAGGACTTTACATCGAATAATTCAACTCCACACTCGCAAATCTGGGCATAGGCACCTTCTAAGTAAATAAAATAAACACAGTTCTAAAAATAAAACAACCTCTACAAGTGAAACTTAAAACTAAAACCGCACCATCCTCCAAACTAAACCTGTATGTTTAACATGTAACTAAAACATTCTCACCAACAGAAAAGGAAATGTCACCTGACCCAAATCTTGACAGCATCACAGAGAAAACTGACTATAATCAATTTCAACTCAGAGCAAGAACCAACATGTAAGTATAAAATGTAAAACATGTTTAACTTACATTAGCAAACAGAATAAACATTTTTAACACAATCATGTGTTTCAAAATTATGCAACCTTTCCAGACAGAATAGCAAAAATAGCCACTTATCTCACATCGCAGAAAAGCAAACAAATGCTTTGCACATGGGATATACATGCAGACAGAAAAGCGCAGGTACTGAGAACATAAATTGGAAATGTACTAAATATTATGCAAATGTTTGTTTGAGGGGTCTACAACGAAAAGCTAAATTGTAATTAACATAAGAGAACACAACCACCCCCAAATGTAACAGAGTTGTTAGAAGTAAGGCACATACTTCAAGGTTTATTAGAGGCAAGAGCCCACTACTAAATTGTTAAATGACATACTTCCTAAAGTACCTGAGCACATTACAGGTCAGCTACCAGCAATTGCTACTTCAAAGCAACTAACTTATGTTTTAAAAAAGCCTCACGTCATACCACTTCTGCCCCTAGATGATACCAAGACATATAAATTCCAGAACACCTAAACACTACACGTAACTGAGAACCATTTCTCTCACACGGCAACCAGAATAATAACAGAAAAATAATCATAATTGCAACTGAAAATACCCTCCTAAGAGAATATAAATGTTAAACATGTAAATCCTAACAACTACTCCACATGAAATTATAATAGTCTTGGAACAGGCAAGTATACAGACATTACTTACACTATACTCACACACAGCCATACTAGGCTACTATTACCACTTCAATCAAAGCATTTAGAAACTTTATCAAGAAACGTTTTCATGGCAGTAAAAGCAAAATACATATATAAATATTTCAAAATGTAACATTTACCACCCAAAAATAAATACAAATATGCTCCCTACAGTTGCGTAGCTGAAGTACTTGATCCACCTCGACCTCCCAAAAATCCAATCCACAAACAAGTCAAAAATAAAAAGGAAGAAATCCCCCCAAAATGCAAAAAAAAAAATTCCAAATCAAAATTCACCAAAACAATCCACAATCTTTTTACATTTTTGGAAAAGAAACGCACAAAATATTGCTACAAACGGTGCACTCTGTCTTTCTAAGCTATGTTATGTTTGTATTGTATTTGGAATGTCTGTATTGCGAGGGGAGGGTGTTATGTTTTTTTACAGATCAGACATTTTTTCGATATTCTGCCCTAACACCCTAACACAGAGGAAGTAATGAATTTGCTGGGCTGATTTCTGCCCTGATTGCCCTTAACAATGCTGTCCTTGCAATCATATATTATACCTTGGAAGGCTTTTTTACCTTTATCATTCCACTGAACAGGGTCAGGAGCCTTCCTCTGAAGCAAATCTGTGAGAAGGTTGGCTTTCAAGAATATTTTTAGAAGAACCTTCTATAGTATTCCAGAATGCCTAAATAGGCTACCTTTTTGGAGTTACGTCTTTTTTTGATCGCAATGTATTTTGGTTAACTGATGGAGCACTAACCATTTCTAACTTCGAATATAAGATATTTTACTTAATTTCTACCAAAGGTGCTTTAACTGTTAGACCTGCCTAATGTAGGGCTCTGCATACATTTTGTAAGTGTTTTTCCACGAGGGACTATAAATAAAAACATCGTCCAAATATGCCTTAGATGACTGTGGGTTGGTTGTTAGTATTTTATCATCTGCTGTAATTTAGCATTCTCTCCTGTGTAATCCAAATGGCATGAGTTTAAATTGGAACACGTCTTGGAGAGCAGAAAAAGCAGTTTTATGTTTGTCTGTTGCCAAGGAGATTATGGTTGAATGTGAGGTATTAGAATCTTGACAAGAGCGGTGGTGCCATTTACAGCTGAACAGGTGAGGGAGCTCCAGGTATATGGCTGGTTGGAAATAAACTTGATTTCATCTGCATGCTGTCTTTGGAGTTTACTGCAGACTTCATGTCTCCTAATAATTTGCCACACTCCTTTGGTGAGAACCCATCACATGGGGTAATTGTCACAGCAGGAAAGGCTGCAGGATCTTGGACTCCACTCCTCCCTGCTTGTTGCAGTACGGCATGGCAGTGGTGTTGTCCGTGAGAACCTGCACCAGCCTCCCCTTGATGGTTGATAGGAAGGATTTCAGGGCAAGATTAATGTGGAGCTGGAATTGGAGTTCTGCTGGAAACCACAGGGCTCTGAGCTCCACCTCGCTTAGATGACCTCCTGAAGCTTAGAAGTGACATGTCTCTGATGATCATCAATTCTCGATTGGGAAGGGAGACTGGCTTGCCGCATGTCAGGTTGACAACTGCCTGCCACCACAGAAGATCCCGAGCTGCCTCCTAACAGATCTGTCTGGAGTAGTTGAGACAGCCCCAGTGCTGGACCCACAAGAGTTTCCAATTCAATTCAATTTTGCTTTATTCGAGGTTAACTCATAAAAGCATTTACAAACAGTGATAAAACCGTTAAAAAACATTTATGATTAAAAATACAGATAAAAATTTATAAAAATACATCAATTGCAATATCGGGTAAAATTATACAGATAAAGTACAATACAAACACTCTGACTATACCTCATCTATAATCATCTGTCTAAAAACTTTTGTCTAATGGACCATGACCAACCAAGGAATTTAGCTGTGGCTGTTACTATAGGCAATAAAGAACTGGTGCATATAATTCTTAAGGCCACCACACTGCTAGTCGTTCCTAGGTTCTTACACATCGGGGTAAGCCATATGCGTCTGGGCTCTGCATACGTCTTACATACAAATAAGAAGTGACCAACTGTTTCATCATGCGCTCCACAGGATGGGCAAGAACTATTCGATGGGCCACCCCACCTTCCTGTCAGAGATCTGATTGGAAGAGCTCCTGCTCTAATCTGGAAAAGCAACTTCCTATCCCTCTGGCTAGTGATAACATCCCAGTAAAGTTCGAGGGTGGGGAGGGACTTCACTTCCAGGAATCTTCCAGCCATAGTCTCTGAACTAGTTTCATTCCAGCTTCGTTCGGCCACCTTTTCCCAATAGATCTCCTTGAGAATAGACTTAGATGGAAATAAAGCTCCTTCTGGATTTTCCCATAACGTGTGGAGTCCGAGGAGACCCAGCATTTTTCTAAGTTCTTTCGGCCATCCTATTTTGTGGAACACATCTGCATTGATTACGTCCTTAAATCCCTCAGCATAATGCAAGAGTTCAGGTGTAGTTTGGAGTCTGCCCCAGTACATGATTGGACGCAGCCTTGCTAAATCAGTTACAGCCTTCCTGCCCAGATCGTACCTAAGCGGCAGCAAAGGAGTACCTTTAGGGAGGCTAGTAATGAGTCGGAAGAATTTGTTTTCCGAGATTTGCAGTGTCCGAAGGTTCTCATAACCCCACAGCTCAGCCCCTTAAAGTGATGATCCGAGGGCTTTGGCCTCATACACCTGAAGTGCTGGTTTTACTGGTTGTTAGGGATTTTCTGTGCTCAGAGCCAAGGGCACCTGCTATTTGTTTATGTCTTATAGTTGTAATGTCTATATGTTTGGTCCATCTTAAGTCATTTGATATATGGATTCCCAAATATGTAAAAACATTGACAACCTCTAATGGGTGACCATTCATAACGATGCGAGATCTGCGGCCACAACATGGATTAAAAACCATAAGCTTTGTTTTGGACACATTGATTTCTAGTCCATGATCCTCACAGAATTGATCAAAGATGGATAAAGCATGCTGTAGGCCACTGGGGGTCTTGGATAAAATCAGAGTGTCATCTGCAAACATTAAAATCGGTATCTCGGTACCAGCCAATGATGGAGCGTCCACATTTTCAGACAACATATGGGCAACAACTCCATTAATATACAGCGTGAACAGCGTGGGGGCCATCGAGCAACCTTGACGTACCCCTCGCTCAACAGGGAAATCTGAGGTGACCATACCATGACCTCCCCACTGGATCCTCACAAAATTTTCCTCATGAAGCCTCATTAACAGTGTCAAAAGTTCTACTGGTAGGTCCAGGTTCTTCAGCACCTGCCACAACTTAGACCTTGGGACTAGGTCAAAGGCAGCCCGCAGATCTACAAATGCCGCGTACAGGCTGCCCTTGCCCAGTAACACGGTCTTCCACTGTAACAGAGTGAAACGGAAGACCTGGTCCATCGTGCTGGTAGATTTTCGAAAACCCGCCTGAAATGGCGACAGGGAGTTGTTCTCTTCGGCCCAATCCAAAAGTCTATTGACAACCACCCTACCAATCACCTTTTGGATGGTGTCAATTAGGCTTATGGGCCTAGAATTTCCTGGTTGCGATTTATCCCTTTTTTTTAAAACAGGAAAGAAAAGAGTTTCCACTGCAGGGCCAGCATGTACGGTCTAGTGTACAAGACTAGGAGGTTACACAAGGCCAAGAGCCGAAAGATCTCAGAACTGAGATAGAAACATTGGAATCATATTTGCTGCGGCAGTGGAAAGGCCTTGAATGCCAGGGTGTCCATTATAGCACTAATGAAAGGAATTATTTCCTTTGGCCCCAGATGGGACTTCAGCTCACTGATAGCAACCCCAAGGAAGTCAAAAGGGCATTCGTCATCCAGAGCTGTTTGGCAGCAGACTCCTGCTAGCCTGTCTGTAGCAGCAATTCATTAAGGTCCTGGAAATCATGTATTCTCAACCTCAGAAGATGATCTGTGGCCACTGCCATCAGTTTCATGAACACCTGAGGGGCTGTGCTAAAGAGAAGGACAGCTTGATAAATTGGAAGGATTCCCACCCCACAGTGAACTTCAAGTAGCGTCCGTGGGACTGCAGGACAGGTATATGAATCTAGGATTCCGGCAAATTCAAAAACACCATCCAGTCCCCAAGATCCAGAACAGAGTTGTTCTGCAACAGAGTAAGCTTTTTGAACTTGAACTTTCACATAACAGCCTTCAATGACCAGAAGGCCATTGCACACCTAACATTTCCATCTTTCTTTGCACAAGCAAGTAGCAAGGATAGCATACCGCTCCCATCTCTGAGTCCAGCACTGGCTCCATGGTCTCCTTGGCCAGCAACAGACTGACGTCTTGCATTAAGATTGGTCTATCAAAATCTGTCCTGGTGTGGAGGGAATTTGCAGTAGGGAAGAAACCAAAAAGTAAGGTGCAGACCTTTTGGACAATCTGTAAGACCCATTGGTCTGATATGATGGGTTCTATCTGGGGAGAACATTTCATATCCCCTACTAGCTGGCTGTTAGTATGTGAACTAAAATAAAAAAAGGAGTCAAGAGGCTACAGCTTTGAGAAACCTCCCCTATATCATTATTTCATACAAGAGCTCAAATCAGGTATACACTCTTTTTTTTGGGTTGCGGCAACCTTGCGGGAGAAAGAGCCATCCCCTTACTACCGGCAAGAATCCCGCAGACTAATCACTGCCTTTAGAAAAGTTAAAGGCAGCAATCTTCTTTTCACTTTGAGTTTCCATGTATTCATGTATTCTGCGTTACACTATTCAGTGTATAAGCATATATATATATATATATATATATATATATATATATATATTTTTTAAATAGGGAGTACCATGGTACACATAGGCGTCGATTCCGATCCGGTAAAAAGCGCTCCGAATTGCGGTTCGGAGCGTTTTTCCCCGTACAAATCGCACCTGCATGCGTCCCCGTACGAATCAGCAAGTACGATCACAACCTAAGGCGTCACTCCGTACGGCACGTAAAAAACGCCGTACAAAACGAAAGTCCATACGAAGTGCAGTTGGCTGACGCTCCACGCTACATCCGTACGTAAATAGACCGCGTCTTCCGAACCGGGAAGTACGATCCGTGTTGAACACACTCCGTACGGCTCTTTTTCTACGAGAGCTCAAAACTACCGTAAAACCACACTCCGGCACAACCCGCACCCCAGTACACGACAAGCAGGACATGAACGCCATCGTCCGTCTCATCCCTAAACTGTACGGCCACCACCTCGTACTTAGAAACCGACGACGGCGCAGAAGGTGAGCACAACGAAGTCCAACATACCTGTACGTGTTGCCACACGGGCACATCTCCATTGCACTATTGTAATGTCTGTGTATGTAGCGCCACACACTCCCGCACATCACTAGTGTAATTTGGATAGAGGCTGCACCAACGTCATCGACCACGGGGTACGGTACGTCACCACACAACACCATTGTAATACGGGTTCGGGCCCACCTACGTCATCGACCACGGGGTACGGAACGTCATCGCACATCACTAGTGTAATACGGTGACAGGCCGCACCAAAGTCATCGACCACGGGGTACGGTACGTCACCGCACAACACCATTGTAATACGGGGACAGGCCCACCAACGTCATCGACCACGGGGTACGGAACGTCACCGCACATCACTAGTGTAACACGGTGACAGGCCGCACCAACGTCATCGAGCACGGGGTACGGAACGTCACCGCACATCACTAATGTAATACGGTGACAGGCCGCACCAACGTCATCGACCACGGGGTACGGTACGTCACCGCACAACACCATTGTAATACGGGGACGGGCCCACCTACGTCATCGACCACGGGGTACGGAACGTCACCGCACATCACTAGTGTAATACGGTGACAGGCCGCACCAACGTCATCGACCACGGGGTACGGAACGTCACCGCACATCACTAGTGTAATACGGTGACAGGCCGCACCAACGTCATCGACCACGGGGTACGGTACATCACCGCACAACACCATTGTAATACGGGGACGGGCCCACCTACGTCATCGACCACGGGGTACGGAACGTCACCGCACATCACTAGTGTAATACGGTGACAGGCCTCACCAACGTCATCGACCACGGGGTACGGAACGTCACCGCACATCACTAGTGTAATACGGTGACAGGCCGCACCAACGTCATCGACCACGGGGTACGGAACGTCACCGCACATCACTAGTGCAATAGACGTGTGGGACATACGTCTGCCATGTCAGTGTAAGTCTAAGTGGTGTATAGTAAACACATCCACCAGTGCCCAGCATCAGAGTGTGTGTGTGGCTAACACCCCCACCACTGCCCACCACTGCCCACCAGTGCCCAGCATCAGAGTGTGTGTGTGGCTAACACCCCCACCACTGCCCACCAGTGCCCAGCATCATAGTGCCCACCACTGCCCACCAGTGCCCAGCATCAGAGTGTGTGTGTGGCAAACACCCCCACCACCGCCCACCAGTGCCCAGCATCAGAGTGTGTGTGTGGCTAACACCCCCACCACTGCCCACCACTGCCCAGCATCAGAGTGCCCACCACTGCCCACCAGTGCCCAGCATCAGAGTGTGTGTGTGGCTAACACCCCCACCACTGCCCACCAGTGCCCAGCATCAGAGTGTGTGTGTGGCTAACACCCCCACCACTGCCCACCAGTGCCCAGCATCAGAGTGTGTGTGTGGCTAACACCCCCACCCCTGCCCACCAGTGCCCAGCATCAGAGTGCCCACCACTGCCCAGCATCTGAGTGTGTGTGTGGCTAACACCCCCACCACTGCCCACCACTGCCCACCAGTGCCCAGCATCAGAGTGCCCACCACTGCCCAGCATCAGAGTGTGTGTGTGGCTAACACCCCCACCACTGCCCACCAGTGCCCAGCATCAGAGTGCCCACCACTGCCCACCACTGCCCAGCATCAGAGTGTGTGTGTGGCTAACACCCCCACCACTGCCCACCACTGCCCACCAGTGCCCAGCATCAGAGTGCCCACCACTGCCCACCACTGCCCAGCATCAGAGTGTGTGTGTGGCTAACACCCCCACCACTGCCCACCACTACCCACCAGTGCCCAGCATCAGAGTGCCCACCACTGCCCAGCATCAGAGTGTGTGTGTGGCTAACACCCCCACCACTGCCCACCAGTGCCCAGCATCAGAGTGCCCACCACTGCCCACCAGTGCCCAGCATCAGAGTGTGTGTGTGGCTAACACCCCCACCACTGCCCACCACTGCCCACCAGTGCCCAGCATCAGAGTGCCCACCACTGCCCACCACTGCCCAGCATCAGAGTGTGTGTGTGGCTAACACCTCCACCACTGCCCACCAGTGCCCAGCATCAGAGTGCCCACCACTGCCCAGCAACAGAGTGTGTGTGTGGCTAACACCCCCACTACTGCCCACCACTGCCCACCAGTGCCCAGCATCAGAGTGCCCACCACTGCCCACCACTGCCCAGCATCAGAGTGTGTGTGTGGCTAACACCTCCACCACTGCCCACCAGTGCCCAGCATCAGAGTACCCACCAGTGCCCAGCATCAGAGTGCCCACCACTGCCCACCAGTGCCCAGCATCAGAGTGTGTGTGTGGCTAACACCCCCCACCACTGCCCACCACTGCCCACCAGTGCCCAGCATCAGAGTGTGTGTGTGGCTAACACCCCCACCACTGCCCACCACTGCCCACAAGTGCCCAGCATCAGAGTGTGTGTATGGCTAACACCCCCACCACTGCCCACCAGTGCCCAGCATCAGAGTGCCCACCACTGCCCAGCATCAGAGTGTGTGTGTGGCTAACACCCCCACCACTGCCCAGCTGTTACATCAAAAACATACCATTGTTAACCTCATTACCATCAGGAGATTGACACATTTTAGCATACCTAAATTTGAACATCACACCAGCTCCCAGGCACACAGCAGTCACAGACATCATCACACTAACTACATTTCAGAAAAACAAAATATTAGCTTTATTCAGCTGATTCCAAATAGAAAAGCAAATAAGAGTCCTCGCTCATTAAAGGCCAATGGCCAGTCCATAAAAGTCTCTGCAACAGTTTGTGCCTCCATGGGTGTTATCACACCCAAACCTGCCTGCACATGGCGTTTAATCCGCTGTGGTAACTACGGGGGCACCATCTGTGGAATCCTCCGGCACCGCATGGACAGGAGAGGGAAGTACAGGTGGAGTGGGTGCAGGTGTAGTGGATTCATCCACACTGGTTGGGGCATCGCCGAAAGTTGATTCAAAAACCTGGCTGCACACCTCAGCCAGTGCGGGAAAACTACCACCTGAACCCGGGGACACATTGGGGGTGGAGGTACAGGGCTGTGAGTCTGTTCTACTGGGTGTGTGGATGCGTGTGTGAGGTGTCTCCCCTCTCCCTGTGGGTGTGCTTACTTCCCCTTGAGACTGGGTGCGTGGAGCTTTGAGCTTCTTATGCTGTGTGTGTGCGCTGGGTGTGTCTGACCTGTGGCGTGTGCGTGTATGCTGTGTAGGTATGTGAGAGGCAGAGGTGGATGGCTCTGAAGGATGGGGGGACAGATGCTGCTGGGTGTACATAGCTGCCGTCAGTGTTGACTCTATGGCAGCCACACTCCGACGTAGATCAGACATGGCCGATGACATGCCCTCCATGAACGACACCACCTGTGTAATCAGTTGTGTATGTCCATGGAGGACAGTCAGCATGGATGTCTGACCTACTGCAATCTGCCGGAGTAGGTCCACAGTCTCAGCACTGAGGGCAGCAGGGGACACAGGGGCAGGGGCTGCGGTGCCGGGAACAAAGGAGACACGGGGGCTAGCACGGACCCTAGGCACACTAAGGACTGGGAGGGTGGAGATGGTCCTGGAGGAGGGGAGGCCAGCCAAAGATGAAGAAGTGACCATTGCTGCATATTCCCCCTCCTCCTGAGAGTCTGACTCGGAGTTGTCGGCATGGTAAGATGTGTCAGTCACATGTCGTCCGGCCTGCAGACTCTCCTCACACTCTGTGCCACTGCCTCCCTCTGACACCTCAAAGCAGGTGGCACTGTCGGTGTGTCCCTCTGCCTAGTCCACGCCTGTGTCTCCTCCAGATTTAGATGATGATGCTGTGTGCAAGGAGAAGAATAAAAACATATCAGTCACCTGTACACATCAGACATATCAGCTACAGATCATTTGGCCTCATTTCTCAACATGGCATACATCATGAGTCACATGACACTGAACTCTGCACACTGACAAGTCCAGTTGTGGACAATTGTCAGAGACACAACGCTCAATGTATAGTAGGATACAAGCTACAGGCAAGGCAAAAACTTGTATGAGAGACACAATGATGATCCACTGCCTGACAACAGGATAGCTGATGATGCATCACAGATCATTTGCCCACCCTGCCACCCAATCCCAGACCTGGTCATGTGTGATTTGCTACGACCTTGTGCCACATGGGAAAAGTCCTGCCTGAACTAACATGTGATGCCATCCTGGGACCTGAAACAAGTGTCCCATCACCTCACACTGGCATCACAGCTGTCTACACCCAAAGCCACATTGTGTGGCTGAACATCAATAATATTTACAAACAACATGCAACATATTTTGAGAATATGCACACACGCACTGCCCAGTGTGAGTATGCATAAGCCCAAAATATTGCACATGTACATTGTGCACCTGTAGCTAACACATGACAATTAGTAAGTGTACCATGGACAAAGCCCACTGAGGCTGACTTGTGCAGAAAACACATGTTGAGACTCAAGATCGGTGCCAAAATATGAAGAAGGGCAGACACAGTGCACATGTGGTGCTACATGTAAGGTACCAACAGGTGTCACAGACCCCCCACAACATGATGTGCAAAGGAAGATGCATCCTGAGACATTGCACCATAGGAGTACATGTCAAAAACAATCATTAGCCAAAGCGCAGCTCAAATGTGGAGTAGGGCAAGGCATGTAAAGAAGCAGCTGCTGACACTGGGACATTCTAATGCCAATGCATAAAGTGCCTGCCTGACCACACCACTCAAAATATGGGAGTGTTACCATGCCTTGGAGCACTTCAGGTACCATTTAACACACACATGAGAACAAACAGACATGTACCTACCCCCTTCTTGCTGCTGTCCCTCCTGCAACTGCCTATGGAGGTCTGGGAACACCACTTCCAGGACCCGGAGCATGTGGGGGGTGAGGTGGCGGGTGCCGCCATGCCGGCGTGGAGCTTCCAGCTTCAGCTGTACTCTGGCGATGCGGCGGGTCCAGCACCGGATGTCCTGCCACCTCTTCTTGATGTTTCGGAGCCTCCTGCGAGGCCCCCCCTCACTTCTGACAGCCCTGGCGATGTCCACCCAGATTTCACCCTTCTCATAGACAGATACCTGTCACAAATGTAAAGTAAGAGAACATCAGTACACCTGGTCCATGTTCCAAAGACACACATATGTGCACAAAATACACGAGGACAACAGGGCATCGTATGCTACACACATTTGCATCATTGTCCAGGAGTATGTGGCCTGTGAGCAAACACTACTGCATTACATGCCATTGAAAGGCTACAGATGACATGACGTGCGCTAAACACTCTTAGAGCATGGCACTCACAGAGCAATGTATGCTACATCTGGGTGCAGTGGAGCCCGTGACACGCTGTCACACACCCCACTACAAGAAAGAACCCTCTTGAAACAACACTGTACACCCTGGCACTCACTCCCAAAAACATTGCATCTATACACTATACATACCCAGTGGCCATGATGTCACACACACAACAGGTGCACACTCCAAGGTATTGCACACATCACTCACCTGATCCCCTGATTTCCCATACAGCTTGCTGTAGTTGGGCAGGAGGGCATCCAGCAGGGCCTTGTTCTCAGCATCAGTGAATGCAGGTGCCCTCTCCATGCTCAGCTAATCAGGGTCCAGAGGATTCAGAGACAGCAGCTGTGGTTACCACACCAATGTTGTGCAGGCAAGTGCCCTCCCACAGCCACATGCTGCCTTATATCTGTGCTGCAGAGGGTCTGTGAGTCCAAGGAGTAGTGGGGGATAGGCCAGCATCCTATGTTCCATCCAATCACATCACACATAAGGCCATTACACACATATGCATGGTTTGAAAATTGAGCCTGAGCTGAACAACAACTTTTGCAACATTGTATACTTTTGCCCAACTGAATTTTCTAGAACACCTGTAGGAGGCTCAAAAAACTCTGTATCCATGACAACCTGGTTGCATTTTGAACAGTACAGTGTTCCCCTAGTTGTTCCCTATGTATGTATTCAAATACCCACACAAGTACAGTGACATTGCCGTTGCTAATGCAACCCATTCAATGGTGTAACAAGGCGTACAGACACACGTACCATTGGGGTACGCTTTGCTCGCGTATGGCTGAAATGCAATAGGGAAACGAGGCGTACACACGCACGTACCATTGCGGTACGCTTTGCTCGCGTATGGCTGAAATGCAATAGGGAAACGAGGCCGACACACGCACGTACCATTGGGGTACGCTTTGCTCGCGTATGGCTGAAATGCAATAGGGAAACGAGGCCGACACACGCACGTACCATTGGGGTACGCTTTGCTCGCGTATGGCTGAAATGCAATAGGGAAACGAGGCCGACACACGCACGTACCATTGGGGTACAGTGCGTCAGACATGGTCAAGTGAACGATTGGGTAGGCTGCGTCCCTGTCCACCTTCATGTCACCATTGGGAGAGTGACACCAGGAAATCACATAGCAGGGATGTAGTCTACACTCATGTCGACGATGTGGATGCATACATCAGCATGGCATACATACATCAGGATGCCCCAGGTGTGGCAGACATTGAAGAAGCACAGGGATTGTGACCTTGTGCCTCAGTTGATGTGTGAAGAGCTTGCGCGACATGTCATCAATCATACTGCACATGTGCATCACATACATCCAAGAATTTGCACCGGAGTAACGTCAGCAACATGTTGCGGGGCACATGAACACTGGAATGGCACACCATTCAGTACAGGGAACTGGCACATGATGACTGCAACATGCCCACTGTCACAGAGGTGTAATAGCCGCACAGCATGACCCTGTGTGACCACATCATGTGTGTGCCATGTGCGACATTGTGCATGCTGTTTGCATATGCAATGAACAGGTCAGTAACGTATTACTCACCTTAGAATATCCCCACATGTTATCCTGGATATGGCAATTTCCGTTCTGCTGTACACTTGTGTGTCGGTAGGCATGTCCTGCGGCTCTGCAAGTGTCGTTGGCGGTGTGTGTGCCGTGATGACGTTGTCTGAGTAGTCATACATCACCTCTGCGTGCACACGTCAGGTCCTCTTTTTTCACAACACCAGCGCTGGTCCGGTATAAGTGTAAGCTTACACATTTTTTTGCCAAAATCATAGTACAATCACTTCTGACCATTTAGCTTTGATTGTCTGACTCAGGACGGTGTCAATAGGGATGTCATTTGCAATGCCTGTGAGGAATGCAAACGACTCATGTTGGTGACTGACCCTCACCGTCTGTGTCTCCACTGTTTTCACGTCAAGCACAACAACTAGAGCTGCTCCGACTGCCGGGACCAGACATATGAATCCAGGTGTGATTGGTCCCACAAGCCACTCAGACTCCAGCAGTTGGCACTGCACCACAATAGCTCATGGTCTTGACGTAGGACGAGTGCATGGGCGTGGGTGTGGAGACATCAGAGCCCCTTATTTTGACATCAGTCCTCCAGGGCAAAGTCGTCAGGTAACCCAAATAAGTCAGAGATATGTAATTGCAATTCCAAATCACCACCATGCCAGTGCAATGCAGCATGGGATTAGGGTGACACCGACCACGCAGCTCCGTCAGAATTGCAGCCGTCGTAGCCAGCACCACGACCTCCGTTCCCTGCCCTGCATGTGATGCAGGAGGAGTAAGTGCACTTCCTCATGTCCATGATGTCCCTCACCCCACCAACGGCCTACGCGTCGGCTTCTGGCCCAGCGTACCCGTCTGGGGGCACTAGCGCGTCTGTTGATTTGCCCCTGACGCCATCACTCGCTGAGTCCCGGACGCAGGCGGCGCATACGTCCCAGAACCGCTGTGACAGACAGGATCTGAATGTTCATCCTGGTCCCCGCTGGTTTGACTCACAACCTCACTGGCAACTATCCCCCTGGTGTCAGCCGTGGCGCCGTTCTCGGGTGGTGCTGGCCCCGATACCACACACTGTACGTCTCCGGCGTGGGAACTGTGTGGCAGAACACCGCTATTAATGCTGCATGGGAAGTTAAACTTCAATGATCCGGGCACAGCTCATTACAATGGGTGTTAATGAGTATTGGGAGGGTCATGAAGACACACTGGCACGTGAGTGTCAGTCCCAAGACAACAAGACAGGTGGACTGGGGGATGCGAGTGGTCTGGACACCTAGCCAGACACTAGTGATGTCTCTACTCCGAACGTGTTTCTGGATGAGCGGGCAACGTACAGTGTTGTGTTTACGTGGGCGGCCGGAGCCTTGGCCCTTCATCTCCCCGTTGCTGCCGTGAGGACCAACTCGTCACTGAGGTCCTTAAACTACACTAACGCTCCGCTGAGCCTCTGCAGGCGTATCTTGATGAATGTACTGTATGTATATTGGCAAGCATGTACAGCCACGCAGCATGTTTGGCTGTAGATAGGCACGTTGTCAGACCCCCACATCCCTCCCTGGACAGACCATGTTCCCTGTCCTCCCACCCCACCACAGAGAGCATGTGCATCCAGGCCTCCAAATCACAGACCACATTCCCGTTTGCTCCGCTGTAGAGTGTATCCAAGAGGTATGAGCACTACGCAAAGATGTCATCATCCTCCCTGAGCCTGGGAGTGAGGTCTTCAGGGCACCCCCTTTGGAAAGGCCGTTGCCTGACTTGGAAGCCATGAGGGAGCGCAATTGCATCCGTCGATATCGCTTCAACAGACAGTTGATCAAGGACCTGACGGGCAGGCTAGAGGCTCACCTACAACCACGCCACAGGTATCCAACTGCACTGACACCCAAGGTAAAGGTGATGGCAGCCCTCCATTTCTTTGCCACAGGTACGTTCCAATTTACCATAGCTGATGTGGGAGGGATGTCTCAGACTATGTTTAGCTGGGTATTGGGCGATGTTTTAGGAGCTATGTTGCTCCACCTTGATGAATTCATTACATTCCCTACTCCAGAAGAGTTGACAGATGTCAAGGGGGAATTCTATGCCCTGGGCCGCATGCCACATGTAATTGGTGGAATTGATGGTACACATGTTACTATGGTGCCACCACAGGCTCAGGAGCAAGCGTATCGCAACAGGAAACACTACCACTCGATAAATGCCCTGGTGGTGTGTCTTGCCAACATGATTATCTCACATGTTTGTGCACGTTTTCCAGGATCGTGCCACGATGCTTTCATCATGAGGCGTAGCAGGGTACCACAGATGATGCTGCAGCTGCACAACCACCGGGCATGTCTAGTTGGTGAGTATACACTGTCAGCTCTGTATGTCAGTATGTCACAATTTCATGATCTGCATCATATGAATCACTCTTGTACATGATGTCAATTTGCAGGAGACGCTGGATATCCAAACATGCCGTGGCTAATGACTCTGCCACGCAACCCCAGGACAGCTGCAGACCAGCGTTACAACAATGCCCATGGGAAGACCAGGCGGGTGATCGAGCGAACTTTTGGACTCCTGAAGAGCCGGTTCAGGTGCCTGGACAAGACAGGCGGAGCCCTCCAATACAGCCCGCGCAAGGTGTGTGACATCTTCAACGTGTGCTGCATGCTACACAACATGGCAGTGGTTAAGGCAGTGCCACTCTACCTTGATCCTGATGAGCTGGAACATCCGCCCGTTGAGGATGAAGGCCTTGGCCAGGATGCCAGTGATGAGGAGGATGAAGATGATATCCGCACTCACCTCATCCGCAACTTCTTTTCATGATGGTGAATTATATCAGCTTTTATGTAAAAGATGGACGATAGAGTTGCATGGGTAGCATGCTGTGTATGCAACAGACTGTATGCAATGTCACTTGGATGTGTGTTGTGCAGTGTCACACATGTGCAGTTGTAATGCAACACACATACGTGCTATGTGTGCACTTGGAATGTACGGTGTTCTACTACATCTGGCTATTCAACAGACATTGTCAAAATGACATTATACAGAACTTGACCCCTTGTGTGCCACTCTCATCCACAGCTCGCCCTGCCTGTTGTCCGTTGGGGTCATCGTGATCATCCTGCTATTGCTCATTATGATTGCAACGTCAGCCAAATCAACGGAGCATGCTTGGACATGTGGAGAAGTCAATTTAGGTAAGGACTCATATGAGGCTGTTTAGCGTTGGTATGTTTAGAAACGTGTGGTACATGTTCATGTGCATGTAGTGAGACCATGCATACATGCAACTACATTATGTTACTTATTACATGTATGGCCACTCCCATGACAGGATAGTCACCCCATCTGACTGTCATCTGTTGTAGTTTGAGACTCTGGTGAATGCATCAATGTGTGTAAACATTGCCACTGCAACATTGCATATACCATGGCTTGACATTGTGTCAGAGGTCACAACCACGGACTCTGTGGGGGATTGCAGCCTCACTGTGTGCATTAGAATGTGACTGGATCCTCACCTCCAGCTTGTGGGCCAGTCCAGTTTGATTATCATGAAGCCATGTTGTGTGGGTGTGGCCCAGTGTATGTTCCACATGTTAAGACAACTGTCCTGTGAATCAGTTTACATGGATGCATTGCCCCTTGTAGCAGTATATCATGTCACTGTCATGTCGTTACCTCAGTGCAGGTTGAGAATACTGCTACGCCAGCCTTCACAGTCAGTAGCAGTTCTGTTTTGATTCACATGATGCCATGTATGTTTAGCATGACAAAATAAAATGTTGGGATGATGCATATGTGATTTATTGTGTTGCACCAGTGGAGTGCGGTCATTCACATGAATCTCTGGTCCCGTGCAGCATTACTGTGCAATGGTAGGGTCTCATTATGTAGCTTGGATGAACATCACTTGCACTTTATATTTCTTCTACCTGCATATCATGTTTTGCATAGTAATGCAAACTTGACAGATCAAAAGACTGGCTACAAAGTGCCTTCATTGCATGTCGGTCATTAGCTTCCTCATCATATGTGATACTTACAGCTGTTGTGGGTGAGGTCAAGTTTGCCTACATGGCCCTTATGGGTAACCAATATCAGATACAGACATTACAGTTAACGTAAGTTGCATTTCCATATGTTTCCATTTCTTTGTAAGGTCCACCTCATCTGAGCCAGTGAATGAGTTTTAACAACATAGATCTAATTGCATGGTAGCTCACTTGTGAGCGTTATACATGACTCTAATGGATGACAGACTGTCCTAGGTTTTATGTGTCCGTGTCACAGCATTGGATCCGATGTGATGGCATGAATACTCATCAAACATGTTGTCCAGTCAGTACACTTCACTGGTGTGACTGGTACAGTGTAGCAAATGAGGTATTTTGAAGTGTCAGTGACATGAGAATGTACTCCTAATGGTTCTTTGCCTCTGTTTCAGGTCTCCCTCTCTGCAGTTCCCATCCTCTCCTTCCCTCGCCTGATCACCCTTTTGTGTCTGTCGTTTGTACTCAGACCAAGGGGCTATTTGGAGGTGGAACCCTTTGAGCATCACACCACTCTGATGAAGAAAGGTACGGCCAGTCCTTGACAGCATTGTAGGTAATAGTACTGCTGCATTACAGGTGACATAGTTAATAGTGTAATTTGGACTTCTTGGCAATGCACATGTATGTTTGAAAATGCTCCATGGGCTCACAATGTAAATAATCATGTAGTGCATGACGTCTGACTCCTACAGTATATTGTGCCGCCTTGATGTCAACGCACATGTCCTTCTAATGTGCATCTATAGTATTTGGCATTAAGTTTACTCATGCTTGTTATGTGTTTACCTATAAAGTGACCACACGCATGGGGTTGGGGAAGGCTAGAATACTATGTTGTGTGTGAGGTAGATGGCTTTGTAGCTGCTGTTTGGCTTTGAACACAGTAGCTGTTGTCTACACCTGCTGACGCTGTGTGTCTTGTGCCCCACTTGTCCGTAAGGGCCCTGATCCAGTGACTGTGATCTGTGGTGATTACTGTGCCATTTTATTGTCAGTGACCCTGAGTGAGGCAGACACTCCTGCCTTCACATCCACATGTCACTTTGTGGCTTGCCAATGCCCTTGTGGTATGTGTTTGTTTGGCAAGTTGTCACACCCCTCCTGCCGTCATGTCTTCACTCATTGCTGCTGCTGCATACACAGCCACCATGCAGCGCACACTCTCCACGAACACAGACACCTACAGGATGACCCTCCTTTCATCCATTTATAGAGCATGCTCCTGCCACCCTACACACAGACAACACCAGACAATCACCCTCCTGCTATCACAATGCTTGGAACTCAGCCATTGCTGCTGCTATGCCTGTGTGTGCAACACATACTGGCACGACTATGCAGATTCACATGACATTGGGTCTACGTACCACCAGGTCATGTGCCGTGTCTACCACACACACCTTCCATAGGTACAATATTGTACAGTGTTACCTTGTCAACACCACATTAGCACAAAGCTGCTAGCTTACAGTCACATGCCAGTACACAACCTGCTCACACCACTTCAACATTGCTGTCACAGTCAGTCAAGTTGCCACATGGGACACACACCATGACCCTGTCTCTTGGGTGTGGTGTTATTTCCCCGTTCTGGTGTAGGTATTTGTCAGACGTGTGTAGTTGTCCTGTATGCGTTGCTCCCATTACAGTAGTATAGTACTTGTAGCTCCATAGGGGTAGGTCACCTATTCAGGTGTGCTTGTGTAGAGTGCTTCAACCCATTGCCCACAGTCTGTCCTGCCACCCTTGTCCTGTGCGCCACTCATCACATCCACAGTACTGCATCATGCTGATGATAGCTCACATACCTGAGGACACAGTTGTAGGTACTCCCTACGTGGACTACTACTTTAGTGCCACTGATCTGTACACCTCAAAGGGACTCTCCTGGGCCTGCCTGTGATAGCATTTTTGGGATCCAAACCCCCCTCCAGCATTTACTGTCCCACGCAGGTGTGTATTTCCATCCATGTATGTAGTTGTTAGGAATTTCTGAACAATGTGTGTACTCACTCAGGTTCTGATCGAAGTGTGTGGCTGATTGCAGTTTGATGTATACCCTTGCATTTTATACATTTGCACACACATATCACTTTATGCTGTTTCAAAGATAACTCACCAAATGCGTATGAGGTTTTGAATATTTATTGGGTGATCTTGTGCAGGAAACGTGAATAGGTGCTGTACAGGAAGGGGTGGAATCCAAAGTTCACTGCTGGAGATGAGATGCCTTACAGTTTCAGTCACCAGAGTCCAGGCCACAGTGCTTTGCATCATTGGGCAGACTGTGACCAGCAAGTCCATGTGGGAGAGTCTCATAGGGGATGCTGTTGCACCCAGGGGCTATATGCCAGGTCCAGTGTTCTGGGAGATGTCCATGGCCCACTGGTCCTCAACGTCTTCGCCGTGGAGGACCCACCTTCCTTGGGGGACCCTCATGTGCAGGCATGGACGGTGCATGGGACGCTACGTCAGAGAGTTTCCTCCTCCTCCTTCTCCTCCCTCCCTGTGGCTGGTGTTGCACTTTGCCGTGATGTTGCTGGCCTTGTGACACAGGGAAGGGGCTGCATGTTGGCAGCCTTCTGACGTAGCGTATGGCAAATGTCCCGATGCACCATCAAGAGCTGAGCCTGGTTTGCCTCCACCCGTCCATAATGTAGGTCTTGCCTGGCTATTTGCTCTGCCTGCTGTTGTTTGACCTGGTTGAGGGCCTCCGCAAGCTGGCTTACCTCCCTGGTGTCCCGCCGGTATGCCTCCAGGATGTTAGCAAGTTCAGGCATACCGGGTGCTGCAGCTGACTGTCCAGATTCTCACCTCCGCCTTCCGCCACTCCCACCACCCTGACCCACATGAGCACGGCCTGCGCTTGTGGGCACATCTGATCGACGGGCCCCCCGAGTGCTGCCAGGGTGGAGGTCGTCAGCAACCTCAGGGGCGCCCGACAAAGGGTGTCCCTCATTTTCAGACTGGCTCTCTTGTGGATCATGGGCAGGGCTGTGACCTGTCTGCTGGGATGTGGTGGGAATGGGTCCGGTGGTTGGCTGAGATGTAGCTGGTAGAGTTGCTGCAGGGGTTTGGGATCCAGAGGAGCCAGGTTGGTTGGGGTCATCCACAGTGCGTTGAGGGACGGCGCTGTTGGTGGGGTCTGGGTCCTGCTGAGCCTGGGACTGGGATCCTTCTCCCCCCTGGTTGGGGGGGAGCTCCGCACGTTCCCCTGTGTGTGGGAGAGACAGACACTGTTAAGGCACTATCAAGTGACATCTTGTTTAGTTATCCATTATCAGCATCACAGTTCCACAAGCTTTACATTGTTGACATTGTTCAGTTGTGTATGTAGTGGTAGGAAAATAAAAAGTACGATGGGGTATTTACATTCTTCCATTCTCTTGACAATGACTGACACAGCCATTGCTGTGTCTTGTGTTGCCGGCACCACACGTGTAAAGCATTGCTCAGTTTCACGCAACATCCAGGATACGGTGTAAATCCTTATGTCTGCGTCATGCATGCACAGAGTTCATATGCAGCATGTTGATGTAAGAGACAGAGCATCATTATTTTGCTTGTCATCTACTACTTTGGATGTCTTTTGCTGTTCCGTGATGGCCAAACAATGCCAACACCCCTGGACCTGTACACACACAGTTATAGATCATCGCTTTTGAACTTGGCACTTCTCAAAGACGCATCACCTTGTCAATACCCATGTCCATGTTGGTACTTAAGTGCATCCACAAAGTTCTTGAGATGGGGCACGTGCATTGTTTGAGTGGAACAATGGACTGGAGCCTCTGCTATGTGCATGTATGAGTTGTATGCATATTCATACGAGTGAGTGTTTTGTTGTGGTACGTGACAATTGGGACAGTGTTGCACTCCAATGCCTGTCCCCAGGGGATGAGCTTCTGTAGGGGGGGTGTGTGACAGTGGATGCTATTAGTTTGCTTGTGAATTGCAAGCGTCCATCGTTCATGATTTGGCTGTCCCCTCATGTAGCATGCTGGCATAATCGTGGATTTGTGTTGGTGCACAGGATGTGTGACCTTGTCCTGGTGTTTGTGTTTGCAGTGATCACAGGGGGGACTTGTGCTGCCTACACCTGTGCCCATTGTGTACTACAGAGCTCTCCGAGATGTGTGTCCTGACACAGTACAGTGTTGACTGCAAATGGTGGGTTAGCAGATGACTGCTGGTACTTGTGAGACATCCCTAAACATTCTGCTCTATGGTTTTTGTAAGGCCTGTGCAGTGCTTGTGTGCAACTGTGTGTGTGCCCAGGGAGCTGCGTTGAGGTGACAGAGGGAGGAACACTGAGGGATGGATACAGAGGGAGGCAGGCAGACAGAGGGAGAGAGTGCGACAGTGGGAGAGGGCAACAGAGGGAGAGGGCAACAGAGGGAGAGGGCAACAGAGGGAGAGGGCAACAGAGGGAGAGGGTGACTGTGGGAGAGGGCGACTGTGGGAGAGGGCGAATGTGGGAGAGGGCAACAGAGGGAGACAGAGGGAGAGGGCAACAGAGGGAGACAGAGGGAGAGGGCAACAGAGGGAGACAGAGGGAGAGGGCAACAGAGGGAGACAGAGGGAAAGGGCAACAGAGGGAGAGGGCGACTGTGGGAGAGGGCGACTGTGGGAGAGGGCGACTGTGGGCGAGGGCGAATGTGGGAGAGGGCGAATGTGGGAGAGGGCAACAGAGGGAGACAGAGGGAGAGGGCAACAGAGGGAGAGGGCGACTGTGGGAGAGGGCGACTGTGGGAGAGGGCGACTGTGGGAGAGGGTGACTGTGGGAGAGGGCGAATGTGGGAGAGGGCAACAGAGGGAGACAGAGGGAGAGGGCAACAGAGGGAGACAGAGGGAGAGGGCAACAGAGGGAGACAGAGGGAGAGGGCAACAGAGGGAGAGGGAGACAGAGGGAGACAGAGGGAGAGGGCAACAGAGGGAGACAGAGGGAGAGGGCAACAGAGGGAGACAGAGGGAGAGGGCAACAGAGGGAGACAGAGGGAGAGGGCAACAGAGGGAGAGGGAGACAGAGGGAGACAGAGGGAGAGGGCAACAGAGGGAGACAGAGGGAGAGGGCAACAGAGGGAGACAGAGGGAGAGGGCAACAGAGGGAGAGGGCGACTGTGGGAGAGGGCGACTGTGGGAGAGGGCGACTGTGGGAGAGGGCGACTGTGGGAGAGGGCGAATGTGGGAGAGGGCAACAGAGGGAGAGGGCAACAGAGGGAGAGGGCAACAGAGGGAGACAGAGGGAGAGGGCAACAGAGGGAGACAGAGGGAGAGGGCAACAGAGGGAGACAGAGGGAGAGGGCAACAGAGGGAGACAGAGGGAGAGGGCAACAGAGGGAGAGGGCAACAGAGGGAGACAGAGGGAGAGGGCAGCAGAGGGAGACAGAGGGAGAGGGCAACAGAGGGAGAGGGCGACTGTGGGAGAGGGCGACTGTGGGAGAGTGCGACTGTGGGAGAGGGCGACTGTGGGAGAGGGCGACTGTGGAAGAGGGCGAATGTGGGAGAGGGCGAATGTGGGAGAGGGCAACAGAGGGAGACAGAGGGAGAGGGCAACAGAGGGAGAGGGCGACTGTGGGAGAGGGTGACTGTGGGAGAGGGCGACTGTGGGAGAGGGCGACTGTGGGAGAGGGCGACTGTGGGAGAGGGCAAATGTGGGAGAGGGCAACAGAGGGAGACAGAGGGAGAGGGCAACAGAGGGAGACAGAGGGAGAGGGCAATAGAGGGAGACAGAGGGAGAGGGCAACAGAGGGAGAGGCAGACAGAGGGAGACAGAGGGAGAGGCCAACAGAGGGAGACAGAGGGAGACAGAGGGAGAGGGCAACAGAGGGAGACAGAGGGAGAGGGCAACAGAGGGAGACAGAGGGAGAGGGCAACAGAGGGAGAGGGCGACTGGGAGAGAGCAACAGAGGGAGAGGGAGACAGAGGGAGACAGAGGGAGAGGGCAATAGAGGGAGACAGAGGGAGAGGGCAACAGAGGGAGACAGAGGGAGAGGGCAACAGAGGGAGAGGGCGACTGTGGGAGAGGGCGACTGTGGGAGAGGGCGACTGTGGGAGAGGGCGACTGTGGGAAAGGGCGAATGTGGGAGAGGGCAACAGAGGGAGACAGAGGGAGAGGGCAACAGAGGGAGACAGAGGGAGAGGGCAACAGAGGGAGACAGAGGGAGAGGGCAACAGAGGGAGACAGAGGGAGAGGGCAACAGAGAGAGAGGGCGACTGTGGGAGAGGGCAACAGAGGGAGAGGGAGACAGAGGGAGAGGGCAACAGAGGGAGACAGAGGGAGAGGGCAACAGAGGGAGACAGAGGGAGAGGGCAACAGAGGGAGAGGGCGACTGTGGGAGAGGGCGACTGTGGGAGAGGGCCACTGTGGGAGAGGGCGACTGTGGAAGAGGGCAACTGTGGGAGAGGGCGAATGTGGGAGAGGGCAACAGAGGGAGACAGAGGGAGAGGGCAACAGAGGGAGACAGAGGGAGAGGGCAACAGAGGGAGACAGAGGGAGAGGGCGACAGAGGGAGAGGGCAACAGAGGGAGAGGGCGACTGTGGGAGAGGGCGACTGTGGGAGAGGGCGACTGTGGGAGAGGGCGACAGAGGGAGACAGAGGGAGAGGGCAACAGAGGGAGACAGAGGGATAGGGCAACAGAGGGAGACAGAGGGAGAGGGAGACAGAGGGAGAGAGCGACTGTGGGAGAGGGCGACTGTGGGAGAGGGCGACTGTGGGAGAGGGCGACTGTGGGAGAGGGCGACTGTGGGAGAGGGAGAGGGCAACAGAGGGAGACAGAGGGAGAGGGCAACAGAGGGAGACAGAGGGAGAGGGCAACAGAGGGAGAGGGCGACTGTGGGAGAGGGCGACTGTGGGAGAGGGCGACTGTGGGAGAGGGCGAATGTGGAAGAGGGCAACAGAGGGAGAGGGCGAGACAGGGATGGAGACAGGTAGTTTGTGCTTGCTCTCTTGCTACACTGCCTTACTGTGTCACAAAATGATGCATCTCTGAAAGGTGTGTCAGCAGATTTTTAATGTTTAGAAGCTGTGGTCTACTATCTTGTGTGATATTTCCCTATCCCTGTGCATTGGGCATGGTGCTTGTGTGTGTCCCTGGGACATATGGGATGAGAGCAGCCTCCTACCCTACACATTCCACCCTTTGTGCCTCCCCCTTGCAACTACCCCCATTTGGTTGTGTACTGCTGGGACTCATGCCCACCCACCCCATGCTGCTGGGCACTGTTGTTAGTCTACCCATGTAACTTGTGTTTTTTGTACACTCACCAGACTCAACGGCTCCTTCTATTCCATGTACTCCCACCGGTGGCAGCAGGGCCATGACCTTCTCCTCCCAGGGATGGTATACAGAAGGTCTGCGGGGACCACCACCTCCAGTGTGGTGTGCAGAGGCGTAATCCTGGTCCATCTTCCTCTTGACCATCCTCCGCAGATCGTACCACCTGGCCTGGCATTCCCCCCTGGTTCGCCTGATGGGTGCAACAGCATTGACCCGGTCTACGATCCTCTCCCACAGGCGTGTTCTTTCTGCCATGCTGGTCTGTCTGACCAATGCGCCAAACAGCTGTGGCTCGACTCTGATGACTTCATCTGTGAGTATCTCATTCTCCGGGTTAGTGAACTTTGGATTCTTGGGTGTGTTCATGGTGTGGGGTGTATGTGATTGAGGGGGTGATGGTGTGTATCAATGAGGGTGTGTGGGTCTGATTGTGAAGGGGGTGGTGTGGGTGTAGATGAGATAGGGTGTATGTGTGAAGGTATGTGGCTGCAATTGTTTGTGTGCTCTCTGTTTCCTCGCAAGAATGTGTATGTTGCAAAGGATGATGGGTTGTATGTGTGGACCCTTTTATTGGTGAAATGGTGGGTGTGGCTTATTTTGAATTGGTGGTATGTGTGTTATATGGGGTGGGTGTTGGTGTTGACCTCTGTTTGGCTGTTTGGCTGTGACCAGGACATTGATTGTCAATGGTGTGTACACAGGAGACATGTTCAGTGTTGTAGTGCGACTCGTTAGCAAGGTCCTTGTGGTCGTTTGGGTGTTGGCGTTATGTGTGCGTGCGGTACTTGTGCGTGCGATTGACTTGGACGGGCCGTTGGCGGGTGGGTGAGGTACTGGGTTTTTAAGAACCGGCACAGAACCGGTAACCCAGCGGTGTCAGGGAATCAACACCCAGAGACCTCGGGTTCTCCTGAGTCAGACCTACAGAAACTCAGAGTCTTCGGGGTGAAGTCAAAGATTCGTTTATTGGCTGCAACCAAGGTAACAGGGTCCTAGAAGTACAATACGGGTATGTTCTCAGGAGACTGCACACTTTCACGAAGTCAGGCTTCTCTCTTTATACATGATTTTCAGCCTTGGGCAAAACATTCCTGAAATTCGTGGTATTTCATTTATAGTTACTGGTTACAAAAGAAAAGCAGAGTCATGATGACATGTACATATTTCATGTCGTGCTGCCCATAACAAATCATCCGGCAAGGCCCAACATTTCATCAGATATCGCTGGACCCCAATAAAAACGGTCACCTCCCCATCATAAAGCAAGTAAAGAAAAGGAGTGGAGAAAAGATGTGAGCGAGATATGGCAGGTGTGCGTGCTCAAATGGTTTTATGGCTGGTTGAGCCTAGATGCTATCTTGCTCGGCCACTGGGAGGGAACTGACCTAACGAGTTCGGCCTGGGGCAATGGTTCTAACTTGTACTGGGGTCAGGGAGAAGTCGATTAAGGAGTATGTGTCCTTGTGGAATCAAATTCAACTGGATTAAGGCCTATGTAAAGGGCAACATGTGGCTAAGGGTTGAGAATGTAAATGATGATTTCGAGGTGGAATCGTCGCTCGAATACGCCGAAAATACATGTACATGATGTACTCGACATTCTCGGTCTTTTGATACCAAATTCGTCCTATTTCGACGATGTTTTTATTCTCGAGTCCAGTACTATTATATGGATCCAGATTTTCAGAACCACAGACCCTCCTTTTGCCCTTACATAGGCAATTAATCTATCCTCATGTTAGTCTGAGTCCAGATCTATATTCCTAAAGTCATTGAGATGTTGCTGTAACATCATTCTAGTGCTGAGTTCATTTCGTGACACAGGCTTCCTTACACATGATGTAGCACAGAGGCCACATATTGCAGGAGCACACTGTATGCATAGACAGAACAGGAAAAGAATGGCTAAGACCATCCCAATGACCATCAGAATTTTACATCCCCAGGCAGATATCAGTTCCCAGAACCATCCCATTAACGACCAATCTCCTTTATCCACATGAATAGATTTGGAAATCTTATGTAGTTTGGAGATGGCCCTGTATACTGTTGGAGCATTATCTGGGATGAAAATGCAACAACTGGACTGGATCAATTTGCATACTCCACCTCGGTCCGCAAGTATTTCATCCAAAGCGACCCGGTTCTGAAGGGTCATAAGACGATCCGACTGGAGCTCAGCAGTCAGGTTACTAAGGGCACCAGCAGTTTCAGTCACGGTGGATTCAACTACCCTTGTCAATTGCCTTATGTTCCTGCTGTTAGCCATGGCTCCCCAGAACGGCAGAAAACCCATTGCAAAGTCACCAAATTCTTGACCTGCAGTGTCTTCTTTACTCAAAACACCTCTAACTACCCTTGTCCGATGGTAATCCGCCGCTGCTGTGTAGGTGGGAGGTAACAGGAATGAAACAAAACATGAGCCCGAGAAGTCAGGGGGCAACCATGTATAGGCTCTATCATGGCAGATGAAATAAGTACCCTTAGCGGCTAAAAACGCAGGGGAAGTCTGAGATCCAAAAACATACGTTTCTGTACAGACACTCTTCCCTAGCTGAGCTCTGGGATTCTTGCCAATACCTTGCAGACATAGTTGACCTTGATGGGGTACGATCCAGATAGGGGACGATCTCTTGGCTTGCTGTTTCTCACTTAATGTAGTGCCATATCCGGTCACGTTCCAACCTACATATGCAAGTATCTCATCATCCGGTGTATCTTCGTAAGAAGTTACTTCCTTGATCATGTCAACTATACCTTTGACTAGGGCGCTAGTCTTGAGGTTGTCTTTTACAGAACGTAGGGGTTGGATTTCTCGTGCATATATGAACATTGTCCTATATGCCCATACTGATCCATTGTGACTAAATGGCAGGACCAAATAGGGGATACCTTTGTCCGTTGTGTGAGGCATGAGACCACACACCCAACAGTTAGTTGTGTTCATTACAAGTTGGTGTTGGTGTAATAACTGAACGAAGGAGTTATTAAGGAACTCTAATCTCCTATTTGATTCGTGGTCAGGCAGAGGGTGGAAAGAATGAGAGGAAACAGTAGGAGGAGGTATGGGTGATGTAGTGGGCGCAAATGTCACATGAAAAGAGAATACAACATAGCTTATCAAAAAGACCATTACGCTGAATAGCATAAAAATACACACTATTATAAAACCTTTCTTCGTCATCGTTTTAAAAAGTCTCTGCTTAAAGTTCATTTGTTTGTCAGGCCTCTCCACATCAGGAAACTCCATCCTCTCTAAGGTGCTGCCCGCGGTGGTAGGTTGTCTCTGCTAAAGGATGCTTCCGTCAGTCTAGGGTAACTCCCTTGGACCAACCAGAACCAGCGACCTAACGTCGTCAGCTGCACCCAAAAGTCTTTAATCAACCGCGACCCTAGCAGCGGAACCCGGATGGCGGTTCGAAAAAAAACAAAAATAAGCAAGTTACCTAGATGGGAGATCTGCACTTTCAAAAATAGGATTTGGGAAAAAACAAATTTTTTTTATTAGTCCACAGGTTTCTCTCTCGGATCATAAAAGAAATCACTTTTACTTTAGTCTGTTTTTCTTGGTCGTAAATTGTAGCGTCTTTTCCCGGGTACTGTCTGGTCCAGAAATAGTAGTTCAGGTTCCACAGAGTTCAATTGTTCTGGTGGTGGCACAGTTTCTCGAAAAATGTTCTTGCTTTCACAGTCAGGTTTAGCTTCTTTTACACGTTCATCAGTTGTGCGCTCTGAGTCAGTGCCTCCTTTCTGGACCCATTGGTCATGTGGCAGAGGGAAGGGTATCTTCTTACAATGGATCCCGTGGACCCAATTGGCCTTCCCCTCCACCCTAACAGCCGACCTTGTAGACAGGAGGACGAGGTGAGGCCCGGTCCGTCTGGGCTGGTCGTTTCTTGTTCTTTGAAAGTTGCGGACAAGCACCCAGGAACCGGGGTCAATGGAGTGACCCGGTGTCTCGGAGACCGGAGGCAAGGTGTTGTGGACCTGTTGATATAAAACACGCAATTTAGCCGTCAATTCATACAAATAGTCAAGCAAAATAGGGTGTTGCAGCTCGCTAAACTTCGTGGGCCTAGGCACTCCCCATATGTTGGCTGGCCGACCAAAGATTATTTCATAGGGGCTGAGTTTCACTCGCGAATGCACAGTCCTTCTGGTGGATAGGAGTGCTAAGGGTAGAGCGTCGGGCCATTTAAGGCCTGTGCTCGCTTGGATTTTGGCCAATTTAAGTTTAAGCGTGCCATTGTAACATTCCACTAATCCAGCTGATTGGGGGTGATTTGCAGCGTGGAACTTCTGCCTAATGCCTAGCCCTTCACACACTCTTTTCATCACACGACCCACAAATTCACTTCCGTTGTCAGACCAGACCATTCTAGGCATTCCGAACCTGGGGAAGAACTCTTTTACAAGGGCTTTCGCTGTGGACAAGGCAGTATTGTCTTTTAGGGGATAGGCTTCTACCCATCTTGAGAAGGCACAAACAACCACGAGCACGTATTTTAAGTTGTTGCACCTCTCCATGTGTATGAAATCTAGCTGCAAAACCTCGAACGGATACGTAGGAGGTGCAAAATGACCAGCTGGAGTTGGGGTTCCCCTACCAGGATTGTGCTTCAGACATACCATGCAATTCTTGACAACATTCTCTGCATACTTGGGAATCCCTGAATTCTTCCACACTGGGGCCAACAACTCGTAAATCCCTTTCGCGCTGATATGGGCCATTCCATGAGCCATTGTAACCACTGCAGGCACATATGCATCGGGTAACAACCATCTCTGTTGTTCTGTCAATTCAATCCAACAACCATTTGCATCCATTCTCCCTGTACTTTCTCTCCACATGCTTAACTCTTTCTCCGTGGCCTCAGCTTGGATGGACTTCACACTTTCTATCGTGTCTTCACATATTCCAACATCACCAGTCCATCTTTCTGGGCTCGCAACATACATTCGGCTCATCACATTCGTTGCAGTTTCCTTAGCGGTTTCATCAGCAAATGCATTTCCACGACCAACATCATCAGTCACTTTCTTGTGAGCACTACACTTCACGATCGCTATTTGCAGGGGCAACGTCAGTGATTCAAGAAGCTCATTCACCAACTGACCATGCTGAATCTTAGCTCCATGCGAAGTCAGGAACCCACGTTCTCTCCACAATCGTCCAAAACTATGAGCCACACCAAAAGCATACTGGCTGTCGGTATAGACAGTCACTTTCATTCCTTTAGACAACACACATGCTCTCATCAGTGCCACGAGTTCAGCGGCTTGAGCTGAACCATGTGGTATTCGCGCAGTTTCAATGACTGTGTGCAAAGTTGTGACAGCATATGCTGTAGTCACGTTACCATTTGGGAGCTTAAAGCATGAACCATCCACCCATAATGTACCATCGCATTCAGCAAGAGGAGTGTCGAACAAATCAACTCTCCCTTTCGTCTCTTCCTCTGTTCTAAGAAAACAATCGTGCTGTTCTGAAGCATCCGATTCCTCTGCAATTGGTAACAATGTGGCTAGGTTCAAGGTGCTGCACCTTTTTATGTGCACATGGCTCGCTAGTAGCGTCAATTCGTAATTGGACAGTCGAGCACTAGTTAAGTGCTGTGTCTTGGTCCTATTTAACAATGTGTCTACTGCATGCGGGACCATCACGATTAGTGTATTATTCATTACTAGACCAGCAGACTGTCGAATGGAAACAGCTGCTGCTGCTGTGGCCCTTAAACAACTTGGCAATGCTCGTGCTACCGGATCCAAAGTTGACGAAAAATAGGCGCATGGCCGCTGTCTATCTCCGAATAACTGAGTCAGCACAGACAATGCACAGCCCTCCTTCTCGTGGACATATAATGTGAAAGGCTTACTGTAGTTGGGGTTACCTAACACAGGGGCCGAACATAATGCTGTGCGTAATTCAAGAAAACTTTTCTGACACTCTTCAGACCAAGGAATGGGATAGGGTGTATTTTTACACGTTAATGCCACCAAAGGTTTGGCTAATAACGAAAAATTTGGAATCCACTGTCTACAGTACGATGTAATGCCCAAGAAAGCACGTACTTCTCTCTGTGTTCTTGGCACACTCAATTTTGCTATTGCCTGAATTCTTTCTGGGGTCAGTTTCCTTCCCTCCTTCGATAAGAGATGACCTAAGTAGGTCACTTCTTGTCGGCAATATTGAAGCTTGGAAAGTGACACCTTGTGATGCAGATCACATAGATGACGCAATAATGACAACGTGGCCATTTTACAAATTCTCTCAGTATCTGCAGCGATGAGCAAATCGTCCACGTACTGTACAAGAGTGGCACCTTTGGGCAAAACCATTGTGTCAAGCTGACTTTTCAGAGCTTGACTGTATATTGAGGGGCTTTCACAGTAGCCTTGAGGAGCGCGTTTGAAGCGGAAACTGCGACCTCCTAAACTGAAGGAAAAAATATCTCTGCTTTCCTCAGCGATCGGGATACTGAAGAAAGCATTCTTCAGATCAATCACCGAAAACCAGGAGGCAGAGGCTGGAATCATAGTCAATAATGTGGTAATGTCGGGGACAACTGGGAATTGTGGCACAACAATTTTATTCACCTCTCTAAGGTCAATCACGAATCTGTACACAGGTGGCTGAGAAGGGTCAGTTCGTTTTAAAATAGGCAGAACAGGACTATTGCAAACATTGCCTCGTGTTTCTTCAATCACGTCTTTTTCAATCAACTCGTAAACAATCGCTAGTAAAGCTCTTTCACCCTCATTAGATATTCTGTATTGGGGAATTCGTGGCATTTTGACATTCGACTTCAATGTTACAACATATGGTGGAATTTCTAAAAGACCTACATCATTTGGACCAGTAACCCAAAGAACATCTGGAACAATCGACAACTCTGCTGGAAGTGTATTTCTCGACAAATACATGGGAGAAACCACTTTCTTACCTAAAGTAAGTTGTACTCCCGAAGGAGAACAGTACAAAGTCGCATACAATCTTTTTAGCAAATCTAATCCTAGCAAATTTTCACCACAACCTGTTGTCAAAATAAGGGGTGCTTCGAATTCACAAGGACCAACAGAAAGAGATAAAGGGTCAGAAATCGGATTTCTAACTGGGGCGCCAGAAAAACCTACAGAGACGTTCATTTCGCCAGACAAAGGTGCGCCAGGGAGTTTGGAGTGCATAATAGAACTCTTTGTAGCACCAGTCTCCAACAGAAAAGGTTCTGACACACCTGATGTAATCACCTCAACGTAAGGTCCACTCTGATCTACTGGAACTGAAACGACTCCCTCTCTTCGTCTATGGCTGTCCTAGCAATCCGCATTTTCCCACTGCTAATTTTCTGTGTAATACTCATCAACGTAGTATTGAGCTGTCCTGTCAGATACGTTATTTTGCTGATCAAACCTGTTTATTGAGTTTTGTGGTGGAAGGGGACGCGCGTCCTGAGGGGCGTTTCCACGCCCTCTACCTCTAGGCGCTTGCTGACTGCCACGACCTCTTACACCAGAAATTCCATTTGCACGTTGTGGTAGGGCAGGACAGTTATACTTGTAATGACCCTCCTGTTTGCAATATAAACACTGGTTAGGACCTACGCGGGGTTGAGTGTAATCGAATCTTTGCAAGTTTCTCTGATATTGTTGAGGCTGCTGAAAAGTATTCTGGTAGTGACTCTGACCATTATTATTTTGATTACCACCACCACGTGGCGGATAGGCTTGCTGTAGCAAAACCTTCGTTTTGAGTTCCCTAGTTTTCTTTTCTACTTTATCTTTCTCATCTTTGTCTCTATTCTCGTAGTACTGTGCGGTAGCTAATATCTGGGCTGAAGACGAGACTGCCCAAGAACTTTCCGAATCTTTTAATTTCCTACACAATTCTGGAAGCAGATTGTGCACAAATTTATCGACAAACAATCTCTGACCACCTTCTGTGGTCATATCTTGACCGCTGTGGTCAATGAATGTTTCTTCAAATCTGGTGAAGAAATCTGAAACAGTTTCTTCTTTCTTTTGCTTGCATGCAGATAACTTATCCCAATTTACGCGTATTGCAGGCATTATCGTTTTCATGTAATCTACTATTCTACCAGGTAGTTCTGCTATCAGAGGCTCAGGCTTGGCACCACCAACTTGTCGTGCATCTGCAGCAGTAATATTAGCCCACGTGTCACCTAATTCCTGGTCATGATCTACATGACGAATTATACCCCATAAAGGCTGTGGAACAACGTTCCCAAATAACATATCGATATCGGCCAAATTCATTATACATGACCCAGCAGTTTGCGACAATTCCTTATAGTACCCTGCAGGATTTTTACGCGGATCTGGTAATGTTTGTTTGAGTGCTAAAACTTCGGCTCGCTTCCATGGGACATGTACCCATACACGGTGAAAGTGTGGCAGGACAGGTGGGACAGCGGTCGCGTCACCCTCTCTCCACTGTGGGGGAACTTCTCTCATAGGGTATTGTCGTGCCTTTTTCCTACTAGATGCACTAGATTCCGATGGTGACCCAGAACTGTTTCCCTTACTTCGATATGATAATAACATTTCAACTGCCTTTTCCACATCGGGACCTACAATCATACCCTCTCCAAACTTAAATCGTACACGACACATCTCTTGTGGGATGCATTCCTGATCATTGTCTTCTAAATCCTCGCCAAGAAAGACACAAATCTGTTCGAAAACATATCTCTGTGTCGCTGCTTCCCATTGATGGAAGACTTCCATGACAGACTGTACATCATATTTTGCCGTGTCCATGACCCATTTCCGAGCTAAACTATTCAGGGAATCTCTCTCTTGATAATCAGGCAGTTGACTTCGCAACTGTCTTCTTCCTATATTAGGGGTCGTAACAGGCGACCCGAAAAGAGGTAAAAGAAGATTAGTAACAGTGTTGGCCATTTTCTGCCGAATGGAAGGTGAAACTGAAGGACAAACGGGGTGAGATAAGGCGGGGGTAGAGATGGCAGAAGAGGTATCAGGGAAAATAGATGTGGTACTAGGCAGAATCGTAGAGGGAGCATTAGGAGACGTAAAAAGTATAGTAGGCAAAATCGTAGAAAACACAGGTGAAACAGAAGTGGTCGGCGGGCCTGGAGGAGGCTGCACCGAAGAAGTAGAAGCCAGCTGAATAACAGCTGGTGGGTGCTGTGGAAGAGCAGGAGGCGCAGGGGTTGCTGTGGCATTCTGCGCATAGGGGGGTGGTGAAGTTAATAATTGCGACATTAATGGGTCTTTTCCACGCTCTTTTGCTGCCTCTTGCTGAAGAGACGGCAAAACTGGATAACACTTATCTATTGCCATTTTACGTTGCCTGTGCAACTGCTCATTTATCTGCTCTTCTTCATTATCTTTAAACTGCACGGCAGCTTGCATTACCGAAAGTCCTCCTTCTCTCTTATTTTTCTTAGCTAATGTAATTTCTTTTTGTTTGGCTTCTTTGCGCCATAAGCGGAAAGAGTCAAACATCGCCGGCCGGGCTTTCTTTTTGAAGAGTTTAACTTCAAGGTTGTCTAAGATTTCCGAATCAAAGCTACCATATTGGGGCCATTTTAAAACACCATCTTTCCTAGTGTATTTAATCCATACTTCGTTGTAAACGATGGGGCCTACCCCATGTTTAACATATAGCTCGTAAGTCAGAGTTCCAACTGGAGGAACCGGACATGAGTCCTCCAATCGGGAGTCCCTATTATTACTACCAAGACAAAACAAATTCCCAAGTCTAAGACTAGGCATCCTCGCTCTCTAGTCTAGTTTCAAAACTTCAAAGGATTTATCGATTACGATATTTCTCGTGAATACACGAGTCCTTCGGTTATGGTGCTTGCAAGAACCAATACAAAACCTTTTGTATCCCAAAGATACCACAAAGTAAGTCCAACTAAGGACTGGAAGACGCTCCACTTATACTTAACTGAAAATATCGATGGCGTCACCAGAAGACTCGTCTCAGCGTTTCGCTCTACCGAAAACTTCAAGGGTCCAACATCAGGGCGATAGCCAGGGCAGCAGTCCTTGTAGCCGTCGGGAAGTGGGGAACCTCGCAGCAAAGACCTTCGGACCACGTCGACATGCAGGGGTCGATGAGGTGGTGGGCCCTCCTCCGGAATTTCCACACGAAGCTCCTCACGATCTTCAGGCTGACTGGTACCACGGGAATCGCCCCACGTTGGGCGCCAATTGAGGTACTGGGTTTTTAAGAACCGGCACAGAACCGGTAACCCAGCGGTGTCAGGGAATCAACACCCAGAGACCTCGGGTTCTCCTGAGTCAGACCTACAGAAACTCAGAGTCTTCGAGGTGAAGTCAAAGATTCGTTTATTGGCTGCAACCAAGGTAACAGGGTCCTAGAAGTACAATACGGGTATGTTCTCAGGAGACTGCACACTTTCACGAAGTCAGGCTTCTCTCTTTATACATGATTTTCAGCCTTGGGCAAAACATTCCTGAAATTCGTGGTATTTCATTTATAGTTACTGGTTACAAAAGAAAAGCAGAGTCATGATGACATGTACATATTTCATGTCGTGCTGCCCATAACAAATCATCCGGCAAGGCCCAACATTTCATCAGATATCGCTGGACCCCAATAAAAACGGTCACCTCCCCATCATAAAGCAAGTAAAGAAAAGGAGTGGAGAAAAGATGTGAGCGAGATATGGCAGGTGTGCGTGCTCAAATGGTTTTATGGCTGGTTGAGCCTAGATGCTATCTTGCTCGGCCACTGGGAGGGAACTGACCTAACGAGTTCGGCCTGGGGCAATGGTTCTAACTTGTACTGGGGTCAGGGAGAAGTCGATTAAGGAGTATGTGTCCTTGTGGAATCAAATTCAACTGGATTAAGGCCTATGTAAAGGGCAACATGTAGCTAAGGGTTGAGAATGTAAATGATGATTTAGAGGTGGAATCGTCGCTGGAATACGCCGAAAATACATGTACATGATGTACTCGTCATTCTCGGTCTTTTGATACCAAATTCGTCCTATTTCGACGATGTTTTTATTCTCGAGTCCAGTACTATTATATGGATCCAGATTTTCAGAACCACTTGGGGGGGTTCGCGTAGGCTTGTTGGGGGGTGTGCGTGCGATTGACTTGGACGTGCCGTTGGCGGGTGGGGGGGTTGGCGTAGGCTTGTTGGGGGTGTGTGCATGCGGTACTTGTGCGTGCGATTGACTTGGACGTGCCGTTGGCAGGTGGGGGGGTTCGCGTAGGCTTGTTGGGGGGGTGTGCGTGCGGTACTTGTGCGTGCGATTGACTTGGACGGGCCGTTGGCGGGTGGGGGGGTTCGCGTAGGCTTGTTGGGGGGGTGTGCGTGCGGTACTTGTGCGTGCGATTGACTTGGACGGGCCGTTGGTGGGTGGGGGGGTTCGCGTAGGCTTGTTGGGGGGTGTGCGTGCGGTACTTGTGCGTGCGATTGACTTGGACGTGCCGTTGGCGGGTGGGGGGTTCGCGTAGGCTTTTTGGGGGGGTGTGCGTGCGGTACTTGTGCGTGCGATTGACTTGGACGGGCCGTTGGCGGGTGGGGGGGTTCACGTAGGCTTGTTGGGGGGTGTGCGTGCGGTACTTGTGCGTGCGATTGACTTGGACGGGCCGTTGGCGGGTGGGGGGGTTCGCGTAGGCTTGTTGGGGGGGTGTGCGTGCGGTACTTGTGCGTGCGATTGACTTGGACGGGCCATTGACGGGTGGGGGGGTTCGCGTAGGCTTGTTGGAGGGGTGTGCGTGCGGTACTTGTGCGTGCGATTGACTTGGACGTGCCGTTGGCGGGTGGGGGGGTTGGCGTAGGCTTGTTGGGGGGGTGTGCGTGCGGTACATGTGCGTGCGATTGACTTGGACGGGCCGTTGGCGGGTGGGGGGGTTGGCGTAGGCTTGTTGGGGGGGTGTGCGTGCGGTACTTGTGCGTGCGATTGACTTGGATGGGCCGTTGGCAGGTGGGGGGTTCACGTAGGCTTGTTGGGGGGGTGTGCGTGCGGTACTTGTGTGTGCGATTGACTTGGACGTGCCGTTGGCGGGTGGGGGGGTTGGCGTAGGCTTGTACATGATGTACTCGTCATTCTCGGTCTTTTGATACCAAATTCGTCCTATTTCGACGATGTTTTTATTCTCGAGTCCAGTACTATTATATGGATCCAGATTTTCAGAACCACTTGGGGGGGTTCGCGTAGGCTTGTTGGGGGGTGTGCGTGCGATTGACTTGGACGTGCCGTTGGCGGGTGGGGGGGTTGGCGTAGGCTTGTTGGGGGTGTGTGCATGCGGTACTTGTGCGTGCGATTGACTTGGACGTGCCGTTGGCAGGTGGGGGGGTTCGCGTAGGCTTGTTGGGGGGGTGTGCGTGCGGTACTTGTGCGTGCGATTGACTTGGACGGGCCGTTGGCGGGTGGGGGGGTTCGCGTAGGCTTGTTGGGGGGTGTGCGTGCGGTACTTGTGCGTGCGATTGACTTGGACGTGCCGTTGGCGGGTGGGGGGTTCGCGTAGGCTTTTTGGGGGGGTGTGCGTGCGGTACTTGTGCGTGCGATTGACTTGGACGGGCCGTTGGCGGGTGGGGGGGTTCACGTAGGCTTGTTGGGGGGTGTGCGTGCGGTACTTGTGCGTGCGATTGACTTGGACGGGCCGTTGGCGGGTGGGGGGGTTCGCGTAGGCTTGTTGGGGGGGTGTGCGTGCGGTACTTGTGCGTGCGATTGACTTGGACGGGCCATTGACGGGTGGGGGGGTTCGCGTAGGCTTGTTGGAGGGGTGTGCGTGCGGTACTTGTGCGTGCGATTGACTTGGACGTGCCGTTGGCGGGTGGGGGGGTTGGCGTAGGCTTGTTGGGGGGGTGTGCGTGCGGTACATGTGCGTGCGATTGACTTGGACGGGCCGTTGGCGGGTGGGGGGGTTGGCGTAGGCTTGTTGGGGGGGTGTGCGTGCGGTACTTGTGCGTGCGATTGACTTGGATGGGCCGTTGGCGGGTGGGGGGTTCACGTAGGCTTGTTGGGGGGGTGTGCGTGCGGTACTTGTGTGTGCGATTGACTTGGACGTGCCGTTGGCGGGTGGGGGGGTTGGCGTAGGCTTGTTGGGGGGGTGTGCGTGCGGTACTTGTGCGTGCGATTGACTTGGACGTGCAGTTGGCGGGTGGGGGTGTTGGCGTAGGCTTGTTGGGAGGGTGTGCGTGCAGTACTTGTGCGTGCGATTGACTTGGATGGGCCGTTGGCGGGTGGGGGGGTTCGCGTAGGCTTGGGCGAGGGGTATATGTGTAGTATGTATTGATGCCGCTTGCTGTGAGGCGAATGATCCCGTACGAATCAATGTTAATGCGCGAATACTTTGGGCCGTACGAATCGCGGTCAGGCTTTTCGTACCGAATCGTAATTGTGAGTTTGTACGGCCTGGTAACGAATCGTACGGTAGTATTCACGAGGCTTATTCGTACGGGTCAACGACTGTGGTTCGTACGGGTCGCTGACATTCGTACGGAAATCGACAAAAATGGATCGGAATACGGATGTCGGACGGTAGTTTCCCATTCGTACGGAATGTACTACGAATACGAATCGTACGGCGGATTTTTTTACTGGATCGGATTCGGCCCCATAATGTAGTGTGGCGAGTGAGGCGAGAAGACTGTGTACACTGGTGCACAAGTTATCTGAATTTTAAGGTGGTGAGGAAGTATAAATGTGAAATATAAATACGACATATAACTTTTTAAGTGATGCTTAAATGATAAATTAAAGACATAACTATAACAGTAGAATTTCTAATGGTTGTGTAGTTTAAGTTGGGTTTGTATACTAAAGATAAAGTTTTTCTGACTAGAACTTACCTTCAACATTTTTTTTATTTTGGTGAATTTCCATTTGTTCTAATGTTAGTAACAAATACGTAATATTGGTACAGTTTAGTGGTGTGGAGTGGAGTGTTATGAAGTGGAGGATACTGGTGTAAAGTGTACTGTGGTACAGTATATTTTGGTATATTGGAGTGGAATAAAGTGGAATTAGGTATACTGGAGTGTCGTACACGGGAATAACATACAGCGGAATGGCGTAGAGTGGAGTCGCATACAGAGGAGTGGCGTGCACTGAAGTTGGGTACAGTAGAGTGGCATATATGTTTAACGTTGTTTTTTTGGTGAATATATATATAAATATATATAAATATATATATCTCAAAAGTTTTGGATTGAGTGATTTAAAACATTAGTGTATGTTTTATTGTAGGAGGATGGGTAAGGGAGTGGTAGTTAATTGTTGATGTTAGTGGTGGTTGTTGCCTATCCCGAGGGAGGTTTCGTTCATGTGTCTGACTACGCAATATTAAGACCAAATTATTTTGATGTTGTGGTATGAGATAGGAGTACGTGGGCTTTTAGGGGTTCAAGTGGGTTATTGGTAGGGTTTGTTGCTGTAATTTGCCTTTCAGGTTGGTGTCAAGCCGCAGTTTACTCATTCTTATGATTTAGCAGTGCAGATTGACACAGGCCTCTGTATGATAACATCTAGATTATCTTCATAGCTCCTCCCTCGACGCGCAGAGATATTTCTGGGGCAATGTCACCATGTCTAGGAGACATTTCTTAATGTCCTCTAAGACACAGGTCTGTCTCTCAACCAACCTTGGTACCTGCTCCTGGTTGGTTTTGATGGTCTATCACAAAAAAGGAGCTCAGAGGGAAAAGAAAGACCAGGGTTGCCCTCCACTCAAAGAACATCAATACCAATGAAACCCTGTCTTATGAAATGCAAATCATGTCAGTGTGCCTTGCAGCAAAACAACTTAGTATTAGTGTTTACCTTGGCAGTATCCTCTTAACTTTCATATTTTAGTGGATACCTACTGCGATGCATTCAACAATTTTTAAAACATAGTTATATTTTTTTTTAAACCGGGGGAAGAAAAAATGGTATATTGATTACCGTCTCCTGACAATCGCACGGAACACCACAAGAATGCAGAACTAGATCACCTGCACAGTGCTGACACCAAAGAAATATGATAACCAAAAATGTGTCAAAGCAAATTCTGCAGAGAAAAAAAATCATCTGCCAGAAAAAATGTGTGGCGAAAAGAATGACACCTCACCGGAACACCACCCGTGGGGCACCTGGCAAAACCTCACCAGACTAGGCCCCTTTTCTCATCATTGGTCGTCAACAGGCACACCTCTTCGCAACCTTTTATTCCTAATGTATAGGTGTGAACCATTGAATTAAAAAGGCTGGTAGCTAAACTCGCATACCGATGGTATGCGAGTTTAGCTACCAGCCTTTTTAAATCAATGGTTCACACCTATACATTAGGAATAAAAGGTTGCGAAGAGGTGTGCCTGTTGATTTTAATCACACTATATTGTCACTAGCAGCTCCAACGGTTCTGCTATCAGTGCACTCACACTTTTCTGTTTGGTTTCTGTTTGGACACATTTGTTTCATTATTTTTTTAATTGAATGACGACCAATGATGAGAAAAGGGGCCTAGTCTGGTGAGGTTTTGCCAGGTGCCCCACGGGTGGTGTTCCCGTGAGGTGTCATTCTTTTCACCGCACATTATTTCTGGCAGATGATTTTTTTCTCTGCAGAATTTGCTTTGACACATTTTTAGTTATCATATTTCTTTGGTGTCAGCACTGTGCAGACGATCTAGTTCTGCATTCTTGTGGTGTTCCGTGCGATTGTCAGGAGACGGTAATCAATATACCATTTTTTCTTCCCCCGGTTTTAAAAAAAATATAACTATGTTTTAAAAATTGTTGAATGCATCGCAGTAGGTATCCACTAAAATATGAAGGTTAAGAGGATACTGCCAAGGTAAACACTAATACTAAGTTGTTTTGCTGCAAGGCACACTGACATGATTTGCATTTCATAAGACAGGGTTTCATTGGTATTGATGGTTTTGATGGTGAACAGGGTCTCCACCATTTAACAAATATGACTAAGCACAGAGGAATATTGCTGAAAAAACGGATCCTTCCAAAGTTGAAGTGTTGCCCAAGTCATTAACAGGCAAGTATAACTGTTTAACAATGCCAGCAAGTTGGCAACTGGAATGTTGAGGGAAGGAGATTGTTGAATAGGGAAAATGTCATCCTAAGCAGAGGTTTCCTGGACTTAAGTAGGTTGGGAGAAGACAGGGGACACACCTGTACTGGAGAGTGAGAAGGGGAGTCAACTGAGGTAGATGAGATGAGGAATGAGTTCAAAAGAGAGTCCTGAGTAGCAAGGACAGACATTCTATCTGTGCACTGTTTAGAGGAGAAGACGAGGTGGTGACAGGTGATGGATGGGCTGACAGCACAGTATCTTAAAGGTAAAAGATGATATGATCTGGATGAGTACACTAGAGGCCTATTCAACTACAATATAAGTGTGTGTTGCAAGTGAATAAGGTAAAGGAAATACTGTTTGTGACACTTATTTGATTTGCGGGGCAGATAAATGGCTTCCTTGAAACGATGATGAAAATAAGATAAGGACGTTACCTCACAGAGATGGATTGGGATGGCTGTATGAAAAGGGTGAGATAAGATAGTAACCAATACCTAGTAGGTTAATGCAATGCCAATTCTTGAAGGGAAGAGATTGCATTGGTATTCAACATGCATAAGCCCATAAAGACCTCTGTAATGTAACTGGTTGTAGAAGGCAAAAGTATATCAGTATGAAAAGTGTACATTATTGTTAATGTGGCTGCTATAGATTCCATTGGATGGTTAAAACACAGAATACCACAAATACAGGAGGGGATGGAGAGGGAATTGGGTGATCCAGCACACGTTCTCCCCACACTGACCAATCAAAAACAACTAAGGTGTGATTGCCCGGTGATAAAGCATGCTGCTTCGGTGGGTGAGGGCAACTGCATCCTATAAAGGATGCCCTGTTGACTGCATATGATACCACTGAGATAAGTGCAGGGTTGGTGGATCAAAAGAACAACACTCCTTAGTTGTTTATGATAAAACTCAGATACACTGTGATCACAGAACCATTTTTCATAAAACAATAAGAACATATACAAAAAAGTATGTGTTACTGCCAATTTGTCTCAGCATATGTAATAATGATATATTGTCAGTGATGGGGTACGACCAAGCCATGCAATACTCTAGAGCAGTGGTTCTTAACCTTTTGACTTCTGAGGACCCCCACTTGATCATTACTGGAATCCGAGGACCCCACTGAGTCATGATTGGAATCTGGGCCCCACAGCCTCCGCAATTTCTATAATCTGCACCACAAAACAATACACAAAAACACAGAAACAAGCATTCATCACACAAATACACAAATTATGAAACATTTTAATTAACTGACAAATTATAAAAAAGGTTGAAGCTTTTCTAAATTCAGTTGCACTCCCATTGGCTGCACTTGCACTGCTCCCATGAATCAATCTAAGAATACCAACTTCACTTTTAGACTCCAATTTTAAATTAATTCTTTCACATTTACAAAATGTTTTAAAATTTTCAGTTATACATTTTGCTTCTTTATTTGCATACACTTTAATAATCTGATGATATACTTAATTTTCTAAGCAGGCGTGGGCTCACTGAGCATGCGTCGCGGACCCCCCTGGACCACAGGTTAAGAACCACAGCCCTGGAGTGTGTTTAGACAGTAATATTACTGCGGCATACCTGCGCGTGAGGTAGGAATTTCTTTTGACGTGCTTTTTACTGCATGTTGCTGTTTATAAACTGTTTTTTTCATGAGCTTTTATGGTTGTATATTCGACTGATTTGAATTGACAGCTGGCCTGGTTGTCACCCTGCCACTTCTGAGGCTACTCCTTCTCCAGTTATTGCTACCAAAACACTTGGTATGGGGACTGTAGTAGAAAGCTTGAATTGTGAAGATAAGTATAATCAATGTACAAAGTAAAGTGAGGAGTAAAGCTGCGTGTGAGGGGATGTACGAGATCTAGACCTGTCTGTGTGGGGAAAGGAGAGTGTGACATGAGAGGGGACATGAGTAGTGTACAATAAGAGGTTTACATTTTTAAATTGCCTGACGTTGACCTTTATTTATACTTTGAAAAAGGCATAAACTTCAGGGGAAATACTCCCAAAAGATCATATTCCGCAGGAACACAGTGTCGCAAAACATTGTTTTTGCAGGCACTTAAGTAGACTATATACATACCGCACACATCACAGTTGACAGTAAAATGACTACAGTAAATATTAGCCATCTTACCTAATCAAGCCTTACAGTGCACAACAGATATTATGACGGGTTAGCGAGACTCAGCAGGGTGTCATCTCAAGGGGGACGACCTAATCCCTGGAAATTGCAGGGTCAAATGTGTCAGGCTCTTCAGTGGCCCTTTGACGGAGATACTACGTGAAGGGGTCCCAGATGTTTTTGTGTGGGTTTTTGGAGGAATAAGATCCCAAAATGTGGTTAGTTGCTCCTGGTAGTATGAAACGTCGGTCAGCCACACCGCTAGAGGGCACTGGCTTTTGGCCACAATGTATCCTCACTCTGCACTTAGCTAGCAGCAGTAGCAACCCAATAAGGTGGCGGGGTGCGTCCGGAGCTTCCTTTACATATTCAAGGAGGCACACCAAGGAGTCTGGTGGGAAGGAGGCCCCTATGATGGCAACGACAAGTCCACATATAGTCACCAAGTAGTCTGCTACCCTCGGGCAAGTCCAGGCCAGGTGCACAAATGTGGCATCCGGCGCCGAGTAACATAGGCAGTTAAAATCGCAGGGATAATGGTAGTTTGTTCCATATCTAGATGTGCGATTCTAGACAGTCCATAGGGCGCCCATAGTTCTCCTTCCAGAGTTCCCCCAGGTCCCTGCTTAGCCATATGCCTAGATATCTAGTTTGTTCAGTTGCCCATTTCAGTGGGTACTCCATCTGGTGTGGCGTTGGGCCTCTGTAAGTGGGAAAAATATCAATTTTCCCCAATTGACCTGGATTCCTGAGTATCCCCCAAAACTGATCACTTCTCGCGTCATGGGCTCTAGGTTTGTTTGTGGCTCCCGGTTTTAGAGGGTAATATCATTGGCATACATTGACACAACCAGCCCCGGGAGGTGAAGCCGATGCCACGCTCTGCATGGTGTTGGTGCGGCCTGGCTGCTAGTGGTTCCATGGCTACCGCAAACAGGAGCGGGGATAGAGGGCTTCCTTGTATACGCGTAATCTCTAATGGGTCTGAGACATGCCATTTCAGTCTGATGCGATACGTGGGGACTGTATATAAATAACGTATTTTTTGAATGAAGTTAGGGCTGAATCCCAAGTGTCTGAGCAAGTGGAAGAGAAATGAGCATTTGAGGAAATAAAAGGTGGGTCTGAGCCTGTCCAAGCCTGGGGCCCTATCCCCCAGCACACCTGCAATGACCTGGGCGATCTCTTTCGTCATGGTCAGGGCATCAAGGTATTCCCTGTGCCCCGGGTCCAGCTAGAGTAATTGGATAGAATCGAAGTAGCTTTGCAGTGACTCTGGGTCACACACCGTCCCAGCAGAATAGGGCTGGGCTTGAAAGGAAGACATTACTGCAGGCAACTCCGTTGGGGAGGTGACCAACCGGCAACTGTTGTTCATCAGTTCAGTCACGTATGCAGAAGCGCAGGGTCTGTGCAGCAGCCCCGCCAGCGTTCTACCGGGGCGGTCTCCTTCGCCATATCATCGCGCTGCATTCCTGGCCCAGGTATTTTACCTTCCTGTCCGCCTCCGTGTGATATTCGGATAGCTTGTCTCTGATATCAGCCAGTGCGACAGGGTTAGGATCACAAGTGTATGCCTGCTCTAGTGTTTGAATCTCTGGTTCTAGCCTCCCCAGTTTCCCTCTAATTGCATTCGGCACTCCAGATTGCTTTGCGATGCAAATTCCTTGGATTACCACCTTGAACGCCTCCCACAAAGTAGATGGCGATCGAACCAATCCAGCATTGAGAGCGAAACAATCTGTAAGAGCTAGATCGATCTCCTCCTTGAATGCCGCATACCGTAGTGCATGTGGGGGCACTCGCCACGAGAATGCCCGAGGGAGGGTCTGTGGGAACTGGATGACCAATTGCACTGGCGCATGGTCAGAGAAAGTGCGCGGTAGGTGGACGACTGAGATGGTCCAGGCGAGAATGTCTCTGGACACTAGCCAGAAGTCTATGTGGATCCAGGAGCTGTGATATGTAAAAATGCAAGTGCCTTCACGCATAGTTTGATGAGTGTGCAGCCAGATATCTAATAGTGAATTGTCAGTGATGAGTGAATTGAGAGTGTCTGCAGCCGGTGGGGTGCCTGCAGGGTTAATGTTTGTCAGGTGTGTGTGTGTGATTGAGGTAATATGCATGCTGCTTCCCTATATTTTTCCATTTGCAGTTTTCCATAGTAGAGGTGGAAATCTCCGCCTGTAGGCGTAAAGCAAAAATGCAGTAGTAATGTTATTAGTAGTAACTTTATGGTCATATAAATTAGGTCCAACCTATAATGTAAGGGGTGATGACTCGTAAATCCTACTGCTGGAAATAATGGTCTCTGCCCAGGCAAAGGCATAAATCTACATGTGTGGAGATCTGTTAACTTAGATTTGCCTTTGTGAATCAGCCCCAAATGTTTTTGGGTGGGAAAATGTCTGAGAGTTGTCCCTAGTGAGGCCATGAGCAGAGCCCAATGTGGACACAATCCATTGCACATGGCGCTTGGCTCTTGGGAGCAGAAGTTGAGCGCAGAGTCTTGCCTTTGATGAGGTCCCATAACCTGTTCAGTGCCCTCAGGTTTAGATACCTTTCAAAGGGCATTGAGCACAAGGCTTTGGTTTTGGCCAGTCCCTGCATACCCACTTGTATTCTCAGGTTCGGCTGAAGTGCAGCAGAAAATGAAAACTTTTTCGCTAAAACTTTTCATTTGACAGGTATCTTTGGGTTAGAGTGAAGGACCTGGCCTTCAGCCAGGCCCTCTGATGATACTCTATAGTCATGGAGAAGTGGTGCAAAGCCTTTGTGATACTTGAAGAAAGAGTTGGTGTGTCCAGAATGAAGTGACTGGTCAGACTAAGGAGCATAAGATGATGATTGAGTTCCGTGAGTATGTTGGTGCATTTCATTATGCATTTGGATATGAATGTGGAGTACCTAGAGAATAATGCCAACCCATGGTATCACTTAAAGGGTGAAAACTTGACATATCTGTTCAAAGAAGATGTTCTGTCAGAGAAAACTCTCCACATGGTGGAATCTTGCATTTTTTTTCAAAGGGTAAGGGGTCCATTTGGGACAACTTACCCTAGGGACACCTTTCCCTTTGTAAATAATATCGGCAGCCTCGGGCGAAGAAGGCTTCCTCTATGTTTTCTGAAATTAGGATTTGTTTTTAAGCATCACCAGTTCCATTAAGAAAAGCAGGCTCCTTTAAAAACAAGCATTTGCAATGCAATAGGTCTCACATTTACCCAAGTTTGAGCTATTGACATTACAAATGACAATGTGATTTCTTTGTTTTTCTAAATATAAATAAAAGGCATTGTCATTTGCAATACCAATAGCTTAAACTTGTGTAAATGCGAGACCTATTACATTGCAAATGCGTGTTCGTTGGTGGTGACCAAGGCACTAATATAAGCAAACATTTACTACAACGTGTTAAGTCCAGTGGTGGTACCCTGAGGTGACGCCATTGTTGCATCTGTTCTTTCTCTTATGTGGTAAAGCAGGGACAGGGAGTCCAGCAGACCGCAGGAATGTCGGTTGGGGGGGGATGAAGGGTTAACACAGAGATAATTATGGATGCGGGGGGAGGGCGAGGGGCAAAGAGCATCGTGGCCACAGGGAGACAGGTCGGGAGTCATTGCAGTAATGAGTACAGATGCTGTGGTGGGTGGGATTCGAGGATAAGAGGGGGTGGAGGCACGCTTGCAGTAATGAGTAAAGATGCTGTGGGGACGGGGTGCGGGGATATGGTGCGGGGGCGCTGTCTATGCAGTAATGAGTATAGATGCTGTGGGGGCGGGATTGGGGGATAAGAAGGGGGTGGGGGCCACCCTTGCAATGAATACAGATGCTGTGGGGTGGGGTTCGGGGATAGGAGGGTGGTGGGGGTCACCCTTTCAGTAATTAGTACAGATGCTGTGGCGTGGGGTACGGGATTAGGAGGGGGTGGCGGCCGACCTTGCAGTAATGAGTACGGATGCTATGTGGGCGGAGGTTCGGGATAAGAGGGGGGGCACCCTTGCAGCAAGGTTCCTGTCTAAGGAATCTGGAGTGCTGGCTGCCCGCTCTGAGCAGAGAGGATGGCATTGAGGGTGGGGGTGTCCTGCCACCTCAAGGTCTCGAGGCGAAGCAGATGCCGCAAGCAGGAGGGTTTTTGCCCTGGGTTGCAGTTACCATTGTCCCACCCCAAGTCCTTAACCAGGAGTGGACAAGGCTCAGGCGAAGGAATGCCCCCCATGGCGTCTGTGCTTTGGCATGTGTATAGCGCCCTGTATAACTCACTTGGCACCTCGGCGCTTTACTCATCTGGGTGCCCTTTTAATCTGGTCCTGTGTGTGGTTCTTTGTGCTCGCTTGAGGTAGTCCTTCTTGTTTGTGTTTCGTTACTTGAATTGTAAATTCTTTGATCCTGTGAACATCTTTGTAGCACCTCGTGCGGGTGTGTACGGACACAGTGGGGGTCTGTCACTTGTCATATGCTGGGTGGTCGGTGGAGCGATGCCCACTGTAGACTGTCGTGCTGACCGGACCGTGGCTGCCATGCTCTGCCCATGCATGAGCGGTGGGATTAAGCTGATTTAACCTGTAAGGCGCTATGGTGGATGTCGGGTCAGTGAACCTGCTGCAGTCGCAGAGCTTCGCTGATCTCTGATTTTGGTCTTGTGCTGTGGGATGAGGGCAGAGTTGCTTTGTATTGCGTGTTGGTACTACTCTAAGGCCCCACGTATACATGCCAACATTTTAGGACAGGGACGTGGGAGATTTAAAGTAAACCAGACGGAAACCAGTGGTGCGCGCGCACCACAGAGGAGCAGACGCGGGAATCGAAACCAGTGGTGAGCGCCCACCACAGAAGAGCGGGGCGAGGGAGCCTGTCGTCTGTGCCGTGCTGATGCGCGTGCTAGACACCAGTAGGAATAGGCGGAGCAAAGGCGGGATATGCGCCCGCCTTTGCCCAATTGCGGGCCTTTTTAAAAAAAAATAAACGTGCGAAACCCAATGGCAGCCGGTGAGAGCAAAACCACATGCACAAGTGTGTGGTTAGCTTTCAAAACCCCCTTACAAGAGGTCTTGTGCTACGCGAGTAATGCTGCACACTGCAGCGCTAGGCACAAGACCTAAAGAAAGGTTTCCCATTTGGAAATTTAGGCATGGTGGTATGCTGTTCATTGCAAGCTATTATCCCTGTGTTTAGAGCCAATTGTAGGGGGGGCACAAATTGTGACAACATCATAAATATTCATTAGGCAGGTTGTTTGTGCTGCAACCTCCTGTGCCTGGAGATTTTGTGACATAACCTACCAGTACATAGGTTGCAGGCCAAAGTCAGAGAGAGTCTGCAAATAGGACTCTATTTGCAACCACTATTTGCGAAATGTCTCTTTGAACATCAGGCCCTTACTCAACGAACCCTAGAAGACATTGAGTCTTTGGCCTGTAAGCCCAAATCGCCTTCTGGAATCATTTAACAATCAATAAGGCGATACCTTCCAAAATCAAGCTTTGCTACATGCCCCGAAACCCTCTATCAGAAATTAGTCCTGTAAGCTCTCTATTCTCTTTAGGTACCACAATAGATATGTCTTCAGTATCATGCCAGGATAACTCTTAATTTTACAGGATGCATCAGTTCACACCCATCTCAATTAAACATATTATATGTCAATCTCCACCTCAATTTCTTTGTTTCTGAAGCTATGTCCAGAAAGATATAGGGTCCCTGATGAAGGAGTCATGTGAGATCCTTCTCCTCATTTTGTCTTTCTGACTGACCTGCTATGATATACAGTGTATCAGTCATATGCCAGGAGCAATCACAGTTAGTAAATTCTGAAAGTGGGTGGATCATAAATACCTTCCTCCAATTGCAGCAAACGAGTAAAGCAAGTAAGCCTGAAACCCTTTTGGAGACTCAAGGGGGGCTTTCCCTACGTGTATTTTTTAGGGAAAGTGCACTGAATTCTGCATTTTACAGCACAATTTTGATAACAAATGGCTGAAGGTTTTGAAAGGGCATTACTGAAATATTCCTATATGTTTGTGGTGTGTCAAACAAATCTCCCTCCTAAGTGGTACTGACAAAACAGCTATCCTTGAATATGCATATGGTTCACTCGGAAATATATGTCAAAGCAGCTCTTGGTACCTACTTTACTTACAATCACAAAGATTTTTCAAAATGAATTTCCAAGGGGTCAGAAGCCCACTAGATAGGTGCTTTGCTCATCTGTGCCAACCTCGGCGAGACAGATGCTCTGCCCAGGTATGCCAACCTCTGCAATACCGTCCATTCCCTCACTTTTTTTTCATCCTAACTTTCAGTCACCTGGTGTTGTTAGAGCTGACATCCTTGGCATGGTATTGCCCTAAATTGTTTGCCTTCACTCCGCCTGTATTGCTGAATTCTTTTTTGTTGACCTTAAAACTGTGTGCACTTTACCACTGCTAACCAGTGCTAAAGTGCTTGTGCTCTCTCATTCAAACATAGTAAAAGTGGCTTACACATAATTGAACCATTTAATTTACTTGCAATTCCAAAGTAAATGGTACTACATGCACACAGGGCCTGTAAACGAAATACTACTAGTGGCCTCCACCACTAAAGTAGCCTTTTAAAACATGTCCTAGGCCTGCAACTCTAACAACATGCGATTTCTACCTGGCAAAATAAGCCTTTGCCATAGAAATGGCAGTCTTGGCAGAGAAAAAAACTCCTAATGTCGTTTTTCACTGTTGTAAGGCATATCTCTCCCATTGACTAACACTGGGTTACGTTATTACATTTAGTAAGTGATAACATTGGATTGGGTGCAAATAGAGATATGCTGTTAACACTCAAATGAATTATAATTTTAAACCCTCTTCAAGGGTGAAGTGAGATTTGAAGTCACAATTCTGAAAATGACACTGTTATAAACTTGGCATTGTTTTTGTCCTAACCATTTGTGCCTTCTCCCAGTGTCCTGGCTCACATGCCTGTGAATGGCTCTGCTGTTGAGGTTTGTGTATTCCTTTCAGACAGTCTCACAAAGAGGGCTTAGGATGGGTCATCGTGGCAGGATGAATGGGAGAAGCTGTACCCAGCCCCACTTGCACTTCAAAGGACCCTGCCTCACACACACTCGCACACAGAGAATCTGACACCACTCCTGCTGTGTCTTTTATCACTCCAGACTTCTTGGAGCCTTCACAGAGGAAGGGGAAGAACTTTCCAGAACCTGTGGGGGGGGGGGGGTAGTATAAGGAATCTGTGAGAAGTTGGCCTGATGTATGATGTCCACAGTTCTGTGGGCACCCTGTATCAGTCCAAACAATCCCTTATGGTGGTGGTTGTAAGTCAACCTTATAGACAAGCTATCCTATCCTAGGGGTAGTATTGACTAAGCAGCCTTAAAGGCTTAACTCAAGAGGACATGTGAAGCCAGCTGTTTTACCATATGCAATCCTGTAATACCAAATGAAAGGACACCACACAAGTTATATATTATTAAAAATATATGTATTTATTCTCAGAATAATCCCCACTACTCTTTATGAGCAATGAAGCACAAGCGTTTAAATAAAAGCACAGTATAACATAAACAAGTTGCACGTTTTTGGATGAGACTCAAACCATATATCAATAAAGTGGTATAACAATCACTAATCGATCGGGGATAAGGCCTAGGGCCTTGTGAATCGCTGGGACTACACTGGACTAAAAGCAGTTAGGACGGGAGTAGCCCGCGGGATTCGGGTGCAGTGCAGGAAGCACGGCTTGCACCAATGTAAAGTCAATGGTGCGTAAAAGTTACAATGTTATTGCAAAAGGAGTCTTCCGACTGGACTAGGACTACCAAACTTTAGACTTAGGCACTAGAGGTGTGTAACTGTGTGGGAACACCGGCGCTAGTAAGTTACCTCACCCACAGGAAGCGGATGCACAGGTGTCAATCTGTGTCGGGTTTCGTCACGCAGTTCGATGGTGCCTGAGGATGAAGATGCTGCAGGCGTCCAGAAGAGAAGTGTCCGGTGCGATCCAAGGGTGGATCGAAGTTGAAGGGTACCTGAAAGTAGAGGGGACAGAGTCTGGGTCACTAGCCAGTGACCAGGAAGGAACCAGGCGATGTCGGGCGCAATCAGGTTGATGACGGGTGCCTTGTCTCCGCTGCCACGTGGACTCTGGGGCACCGAGGATGTCCTGGAGTGGATCACGAGCTGTTCCACAAAGGCTCTCGCTGTCGGCGGTGTTGGCTTCCAGATCAGAGTCAACAAGCCTTGGCAAGGGCAACCCACGCAGGATTCGAAGAAGGCTTAATACTCGGACCAGCAAGGTCAGAGCGGGTGCTCCTTTTCAGGGGAGCGAGGGCCAGTCTGGAGCAACCAGCCCAGTGGTGTAAATTCTTAGGTTCGTCGGTTCTGAGGCCACTACCCAACGGGCAAGTGACCGGAACAATGCGTCAAGCAGAAAGATGCAAAAGGGCCCCACGCAGCACTTGTCAAGTGTGGAGGGGTGAGCTTCGGTGCACGAGCTGCTCGGGGCTGGAGCTTCTCAAACTCCAATGCACAGCTTCAAGGGAGCCTCGGGTGCTGCACGGTCAGCGCTTCGTTGTTTCTCCAAGATGGCCGCTCCCACGCTTCCGGTCGCCTCCATGGGTCTCAGCTTTGCAGAGACTGTAGATCGGGCTGTTAGAAGGCAGGCTCGCTGGGTCTTGTTGATCTCTTTTGCTCGAGTTCCGGCAGGAACTGCAACAAAGCAAATGTCGAGGTGCTGGATGGTGCCTGTTTGCACAGGGTGGTCACTCCTTGACCACAAGGGAGATTCTTCAGTCTTCTACGTCGAGTAGGATGTCGAAGGGTCCAGAGTTTCGTTTCATAAGTTTCAGTCAGGATAATCTGATGTGCATTGGCACTGCTCCCACCTATATTCCAAATCTGGGGGCTGGATTACCTGCTAGGTCCCTCCTATGGGTGGGACCCAGGAAGTGGGTGGTTACACCCCTTTCCTTTGTCCAGTTTGCCGCCAAGACTGGGGCTGGAGTGCCCCAAAACCGGTTTGACTGGAATCTGCCCAGTGACACCTTGTGTGCCCCAGGCAGTGTCTAGTTTCTTTCAACCCTCCCTGCTACAATCCACTATCTCCTGTCTGGGGTGGTGTAACACCTCCCTGTGACAGGAGATCCTTTGATCAAGCCTCCTCTGTCGAGTTTCGGTCAGCAGCAGGAGGCCAGACCAGTGTCTGTGGCAGCAGCATCCATTTTGTGATGCTGGGGCTCTGGTTAGGATTAACCGCATTTGCAGTAAGTAACATGTCTTCTCCCTCTAGAAGGGTGGAATGCTACCCCCGTTGACAGAACTGGCGAGGGGGTAGTATTCCAAAGTGTATGACACCAAACACGACATGTTTTGATAAAGCCAAACCAAAGTTAGCATTAACCGTGAGGATTATAATGCACTTAAGAGTATATGGTATGGCAGTATCACTGGAACAGCAGTAAGGAAATGGTTCCGAACACTGCAGACAGGCTCAGCTCATGCTAGAGCACCATCTCACATAAAACCAAGCACTCTGCCTCCAGGATTGTAAAGGCCTGCCATAGGAGTGACTGATAGGCATATATGTGTCCAGATATAGGTTTAGATATAGGTATACTATATCTAAGCAAGAGGTGATTACACCACCTTGCCCCAGCTGAGTGATCAGCCAGTTGTGTCAATTTAAGAACCAGCCATGGGTGGCAAAAGCTATGCTTCAGCCCCTGGTAGGCCTTGGATGCCCCTATGCCCTGGGCACCTATAGTGCACTGTACAGGGGCTGACAAGGAGCCCATACCAAATTGGTTATGCACCTAGGGTGCATGGAGTCCATTTTAAGAGAGAGCAGATAGCCTGGGCCCTGGTTAGCAGGATCCCAGGCCAACTAAGTCGAAAACCAGCTAAACACTAGGCAAAAAAATCTGGGGTAACCATAGTCAGGTATCCACCTTCCTACATAGCCCCCCCCCCCAAACGAAAGGAGATAAGGCTATCCTTGACCAGGTAAGCCTATATTGCCTAAGTGGCCATATAAGGAAGTACCTGCACTAGCATGGTTACCCCCTGTCTTATGGTCCACTAAGCAATCCCTCACCCTGGGGGTATCAGAGGGTCTCCACCGTAGGGAATCACTATCTTTGCTGTGTTTGGCAAAGTTAAAGGCTGGTGTTGAGATGAAGCACTGAAGTGAGGCTCCACTAAATTAGGGCTCAGCTTCCTCCAATCCTCTTCCACCATGTGTGCCTTTCTTTCCTTGACTGAGTTGCACTGTGCTCTCAGGGTCAACCTCTGGCTGCCTACAGCTGGAGGCTGGGTCCCTTCTGTTGGCTTACTGGAGGGACAGGTCAGGTTTGGGGCCCTTAGGTCCCAGGTTTGGCTGTGCCCAACAGTTTCCATCTGTGGGAGGTCCCTAACTAGTGGTAAGGGAGATCCCTCGGGAGTTTTTAACTTTTTCACCTTGCTAGGGCTGCTAGCTTTGGTGCCCCTAATCTGCTGATGGGGGTGCTTTATTTGACAGGGGGCCCTTTGGGGCTCCCTGACCTCCTTGACCTTTGTAGCCCTGGGCTGACTGAGGCAGGGTAGAGAGGGGCAGTTTACCTGCTCCAGACTGGGTCCCACCTTGGAAGGGTCCACTGACATCAGGGGCTCTGTCAGGCTAGGCCTGACTACCTCTGGGGCAGTTCCTTCACAAGGGGTAAGATCAGTTCCCTTAGGAGGCTGATCCTTACCTAATGTCTGGTGGGAGGAAGATTTCTCCTCCTCCTCCATGCTCTCTGTTTGTGTGGAGGGATCCATAGTTTCAGGCTTCTCAACACATGAATCAGTTTGAGTTTGGGCTGTGGCCATCACAGCCCCACCAACCTTTTCAGGAAGGGACTCAGTTTGGGTATGGGCTGTTATCATAACAGCTTTGCTAACCTTTTCAGGAAGGGATTCTGCTGAAGATGGGGCTGAGTCTTGCACAGCCCTATCAACCTTTTCAGGAAGGACATCTTGGATTGGGGCTGTAGCCATTACAGCCCCACTAACCTTTCCATGGAGATTTACCATTTTAGAATGGATTTCTTGTTCCACCTCAGCCCAGGCTGAGATTTCTAATTCATTCCCAAGTAGACAATCTACAGGCAAGTTTGATGACACTGCCACTCTCTTTGGGCCAGTGACACCTCCCCAGCTGAGATTTACTACTGCCATGGGATGATTTTTCTGAACTCCATCAATGTTTGTCACCTGATATGTGGCACCAGGTAAAAGTTGCATTGAGGGGACTAGATTCTCAGTCACCATGGTGATACTAGCCCCTGTGTCTCGATAGGCCTCAACTTTTTGACCATTGATGATGGGCTCCTGTCTATATTTGCTCAAAGTGTTTGGGCAATCAGTGAATTTGGCAAACCCCATGCCATTCTCATAGACAAGAGTATCTGGACTAGGGGACCCGGTTAGGCCAGAATCCACCTGAGCTCCAAAAGTAAACCCACCCAAATTTTTGGGGGTGCTCCCACCACCTGGGGGATTACTGCTGACAGTAACAGGAGGTGTTGGAGCTTTACTTGGAGGTATATTTTCTTTATTGCTATTCCTTGGACAACAGCTGTCTGTTTTCCAGTGGCCAGGCTGTTTACAGTCATGGCAGTAAGGTTTCTTCTGGGTAGAGGAGTTGTTTGGGACCCACCCCCATCCTTGGTGTTTTGGGGCCCTGTGGGAGATTTGTCTTTAGATTTATCCCCACCCTCCTCTTGAGCCTTGGAAGTATCCTTCTTTTGGTCATTACCCTGATTCTTAGGCCTAATCCTGGTTCTGACCAATTTGTCTGCCCTCTCACCCAATTATTGTGGAGAGGTCAGATCTGAGTCCACCAGGTGCTGGTGTAAAAGCTGGTTCTGACAATTACTTAGGATCTGCTCCCTCATAATCAAATTATACAATCCTGTATAGTCATGTACTTTGCTGCCATGTAGCCAACCTTCCAGAGCCTTAGTAGCACAATCTACAAAATCAGTCCAGTCCTGAGTCTGCGCTTTTTGGGTGTCTCTGAACAACAACCTGTATTGTTCAGTGGTTAATCCAAACCCATCAATAAGAGCACTCTTCAGGATAGTGTAATTTTTAGCATCCTCAGCTCTAACAGTGAGGAGCTTATCTCTCCCTTTCTCAGAAAAGGAGAGCCACAAGATTGCTGCCCACTGATCTTCAGGGACCTGCTGTACCATGCAAGCCCTCTCAAGAGCAGTTATCCATTTGTGGATATCATCCCCATCTCTGTAGGGGGGCACAATCTTACTCAGGTTTCTATGATCATAGGACCTGTCTTGATCTTTTGGGATAATGCTGCCACCAGTGGAAGTCTCCCCATTCAATCTCTGCTCTCTTGCAAGAGCAAGTCTAGCTTTGGCCAGGGCTAATTCCTCTCTTTCTATTTGGAGATTAACTGCTCTCATCCTGGCCTTATGCTCTCTTCTTTGAGGGGAAGTCATTCCTCTCTGTGATTCTCTTGAGGCACTAGAAATGTGAGAATCCCTGGAAGGGCTTCTCTCTCTCCTATTGCCTGGGAGAATCCGGGCATGTACTCTGGGGAGGTGCTGGCCCTCTCCATTTCCATGTAGGTCCAAGTTGGCTTGGCTAAGCCTTACCACTGGTACCTGGGTATCCCCTTAACCATGATCTGACTCTTCACCTTCTGCTTCGGGGTCTACCTCCTCATTTTCTACTTCTGGGGAGGTGTTCTCAGTGTCTGGGGGATCCACTCCTGTTCCTAGTCCTGAAGGAGCTACTCTAGCTTTCTCAAGGTCATCCTTTTCTAGGATGGCTATCATGATAGGAATGGTAGGGTTGTGACCCTTTCTCAGCTTCCTTGCAGTGCACAAGGCACTCAAGTCTTTGTAGCTGAATTTGTCATAGCTGGAGGTTGCCTGTGGAAGGTCAACCCTCACAGGTAGAGACCCTGTAGGTTCACCTGTGCCAGACATGACTCTAGTGTGGTGTAAGTGATGCATCTACCTACACTAAGTGTTTTCCTACTGTCCCTTACTAGTGAGTTGTAGTCAGGGTGTGCTAAGCCCTTCTACCTACAACCACTAAGTTCAGTAGAACTCAAATATGCTAAGCTTTTATTTATATGTACCTATGGTACTTAATGTGATCTTTCAATTTGATAAAAAGATTGCAAAGGTAAAACAACAGCAAGCTCAAATCCGTACCGCTGCTCACCAATGTGAGAAGTTGGCCTGATGTATGATGTCCACAGTTCTGTGGGCACCCTGTATCAGTCCAAACAATCACTTATGGTGGTGGTTGTAAGTCAACCTTATAGACAAGCTATCCTAGGGGTAGCATGGACTAAGCAGCCTTAAAGGCTTAACTCAAGAGGACATGTGAAGCCAGCTGTTTTACCATATGCAATCCTGTAATACCAAATGAAAGGACACCACACAAGTTATATATTATTAAAAATATATGTATTTATTCTCAGAATAATCCCCACTACTCTTTATGAGCAATGAAGCACAAGCGTTTAAATAAAAGCACAGTATAACATAAACAAGTTGCACGTTTTTGGATGAGGCCGGTGGCCACTCAAACCATATATCAATAAAGTGGTATAACAATCACTAATCAATCGGGGATAAGGCCTAGGGCCTTGTGAATCGCTGGGACTACACTGGACTAACAGCAGTGAGGACGGGAGTAGCCCGCGGGATTCGGGTGCAGTGCGGGAAGCACGGCTTGCACCAATGTAAAGTCAATGGTGCGTAAAAGTTACAATGTTATTGCAAAAGGAGTCTTCCGACTGGACTAGGACTACCAAACTTTAGACTTAGGCACTAGAGGTGTGTACCAGTGTGGGAACACCGGCACTAGTAAGTTACCTCACCCACAGGAAGCGGGTGCACAGGTGCCAATCTGTGTCGGGTTTCATCACGCAGTTCGATGGTGCCTGAGGATGAAGATGCTGCAGGCGTCCAGAAGAGAAGTGTCCGGTGCGATCCAAGGGTGGATTGAAGTTGAAGGGTACCTGAAAGCAGAGGGGACAGAGTCTGGGTCACTAGCCAGTGACCAGGAAGGAACCAGGAAGGAACCAGGCGATGTCGGGCGCAATCAGGTTGATGACGGGTGCCTTGTCTCCGCTGCCACGTGGACTCTGGGGCACCGAGGATGTCCTGGAGTGGATCACAAGCTGTCCCACAAAGGCTCTCGCTGTTGGCGGTGTCGGCTTCCGGATCAGAGTCAACAAGCCTTGGCAAGGGCAACCCACGCAGGATTCGAAGAAGGCTTAATATTCGGACCAGCAAGGTCAGAGCGGGTGCTCCTTTTCAGGGGAGCGAGGGCCAGTCTGGAGCAACCAGCGGTGTAACTTCTTAGGTTTGTCGGTTCTGAGGCCACTAGCCAACGGGCAAGTGACCGGAACAACGCGTCGAGCAGAAAGATGCAAAAGGGCCCCACGCAGCACTCGTCGAGTGTGGAGGGGTGAGCTTCGGTGCACGAGCTGCTCGGGGCTGGAGCTTCTCAAACTCCAATGCACAGCTTCGAGGGAGCCTCGGGTGCTGCACGGTCAGCGCTTCGTTGTTCCTCCAAGATGGCCGCTCCCACGCTTCCGGTCGCCTCCACGGGTCTCAGCTTTGCAGGGACTGTAGATCGGGCTGTTAGAAGGCAGGCTCGCTGGGTCTTGTTGATCTCTGTCGCTCGAGTTCCGGCGGGAACTGCAACAAAGCAAACGTTGAGGTGCTGGATGGTGCCTGTTTGCACAGGGTGGTCACTCCTTGACCACAAGGGAGATTCTTCAGTCTTCTACGTCGAGTAGGATGTCGAAGGGTCCAGAGTTTCGTTTCATAAGTTTCAGTCAGGATAATCTGATGTGCATTGGCACTGCTCCCACCTATATTCCAAATCTGGGGGCTAGATTACCTGCTAGGTCCCTCCTATGGGTGGGACCCAGGAAGGGGGTGGTTACACCCCTTTCCTTTGTCCAGTTTGCCGCCAAGACTGGGGCTGGAGTGCCCCAGAACCGGTTTGACTGGAATTTGCCCAGTGACACCTTGTGTGCCCCAGGCAGTGTCTAGTTTCTTTCAACCCTCCCTGCTACAATCCACTATCTCCTGTCTGGGGTGGTGTAACACCTCCCTGTGACAGATCCTTTGATCAAGCCTCCTCTGTCGAGTTTCGGTCAGCAGCAGGAGGCCAGACCAGTGTCTGTGGCAGCAGCATCCATTTTGTGATGCTGGGGCTCTGGTTAGGATTAACCGCATTTGCAGTAAGTAACATGTCTTCTCCCTCTAGAAGGGTGGAATGCTATCCCCGTCGCCAGAACTGGCGAGGGGGTAGTATTCCAAAGTGTATGACACCAAACACGACATGTTTTGATAAAGCCAAACCAAAGTTAGCATTAACCGCGAGGATTATAATGCACTTAAGAGTATATGGTATGGCAGTATCACTGGAACAGCAGTAAGGAAATGGTTCCGAACACTACAGACAGGCTCAGCTCATGCTAGAGCACCATCTCACATAAAACCAAGCACTCTGCCTCCTGGATTGTAAAGGCCTGCCGTAGGAGTGACTGATAGGCTTATATGTGTCCAGATATAGGTTTAGATATAGGTATACTATATCTAAGCAAGGGGTGATTACACCACCTTGCCCCAGCTGAGTGATCAGCCAGTTGTGTCAATTTAAGAATCAGCCAGGGGTGGCAAAAGCTATGCTTCAGCCCCTGGTAGGCCTTGGATGCCCCTATGCCCTGGGCACCTATAGTGCACTGTACAGGGGGTGACAAGGAGTCCAGTATCAATTTGGTTATGCACCTAGGGTGCATGGAGTCCATTTTAAGAGAGAGCAGATAGCCTGGGGCCCTGGTTAGCAGGATCCCAGGCCAACTAAGTCGAAAACCAGCTAAACACTAGGCAAAAAAATCTGGGGTAACCATAGTCAGGTATCCACCTTCCTACAGAATCCTCCCACGTTTGACCTCCAGAGCCACTCATCAGAACACTCCTGGACCTGGGGGCATGGAGAAAAGGTCTGCCCTTCTGGTTGAGTTCTACCTTGCTGTCTTAGAAGGAAGACTGGACCTGCTTACCTTCATCTCAGGCAAACTTGAATGACTCCAAGGGTCAGCTGGGTGACCTCCTGTTTGAGCTAGAGGGACAGAACAAAATCCAAAAGCCTTCCTGCAACTGCCCAGCTGTCCTGTTGCAGCATGAACTGCCTGGGCCTGCAACTTGATGTGCATGAGCCCAGCTGGCCTCTGTCGGAGTGAGTTCCTATCCTCAAGAGGTGCCACTCAGGTCCTGGGACCTTGCCTGGCATCAATCTGAGTTTATTCCAAGAAGAAAAGGTGAAATCCTGAAGTTTGGTCTCTTTGTGACTGTGAAATGTCCCTTTTATGCCAAAACAGTGCCGCTCACGCCAACCCCCAATGCGTAGTGCCGGTGAAGACCTACTCTGCGCTCTACAGTGATCTGCAGCAATCACTGACAATGCAAGATATGCACTTCACGGTACATCAACAACAGCTCGTGGAGACTGCCAACGAAAAGCTCCAACAATGCCCGTCCGAAATGCCCAATGGACTCTTCAAGCTACAGCGACGACAGCCTGCGCCGCCCCACCTGTTCTTCGTGCAACAGCGACGGCTATCCATGGCGCTCTCCCTGCCCCTTGTGGCCTTCTCCACCATGAATAGAACTTTTCTCTCAGGACTTTGAGATGATAACTCTTTCAGCTCAATTAACCTGGTCCCTGAATCTGACCCTCGCTCCATTGCCGTCAACTATATCGACTAAACACTTTAAAATCGAATATCTCCGGTTCTACTGATTAGATTTTTGTCATTCTGGAATCTTTTTATTTATTAACATTTACTCTATATTTCTGAAGTGGTTTGGGATTGATCTTATGTTATATTTTGACTTCATTACTGTTTGTGTGCTGCAGAAATACTTTACACATTGCCTTTAAGTTAAGCCTGACGGCTTTGTGCCAAGCTACCAGAGGGTAAAGCACAGGTTAGTTTAGTGACTTTTGTGGTTCACTCTGACAAGGATTGTGGTTGTTGCCTGAGTGGGGCTTCCACCTCCCTTAACCAATAATCCAATTTATTTCAGTTGTCTTTTACTTCTTCTATCCAAGAACTCCAGGAAATAAGATCCAAAGGGTGAGGTTGGAGACACCTCGGATGACAAATGTTTTTACCTTGTCACAGGCTAGGGTGGTTTCATTAAGCTCACTGTCCCCACCCTAGCCTGTAACACACTGACTGAAATAAGATCATTATGCTTGAAGATCACTATGCATGAACCGTAATTGTTTTATGTACCAACCCCAGTGCAAATGGCGTTTATGTTCCTGCTTGTACAAGACCTGGAAAAATCAATGAAAAAATAATGAAATTATTAAGAATTCTTTTCTTGTATGATGTCAAAAAGAGTACTTTTGAAATCTGCACAAAAGATTAATAAAAATGTAGGACACAAGTAACTCTAATTAATGCTTACAGTTGCAAGTAAAAATAAAAATCACATGGTGAAACATTTTTATATCCAGCAAGATGTCATGCAGAATCGCTAAGGAACACATCCCTGTAGCTGGTTCAGTAAGTAATATTTATTAGCCTGCGAGAAATACAACCTGACAAATAGTCACTCAAATATAAATTCAATATTTCCCCAAAATCATAACACAGAACAACAGAACTAAAAAGAAAAAGACTAGCATATAAACAAAACTTAAAATACTGAGTGTATTGTATTGTACTGTGACAATATCCTGCACGACGCAGGCCCTTCAGCTCAAGGCTAAAGTGAATCAAATATTCACTGTTCATAATCTAAAATAGAAATCATGAACCAATTTGAGCTTATATGCTGCCATATTGATTAGCCAAACATCAATTATTCACCGTTGCATACTAATAGTGTATCAGCATTGTTTATTACTTTAAAAAAATGTAATTCATAGATTTAGAAACAAATGTTACCATTCTATGAACAACTTTGCTTGGTTGCCCACTAAAACACATTTGCATTGCTGCCTGACACATGCCAACATTATATATGTTGAATAGTACTCATAGATAGCCCTGTCTAACTCCATTAGGACTAAGATACACTATAATGAAGTGGCTATGGTCTCTTTAGGCTAACGTCTCTCTAGCTCGTTTACACAGAGCCGTCAGAGCTGAACAGAAATATAATTCATCCATTTTCCTCCACGTTCAAGTATGTTAACTTGACGGAAGCATATATTGATATAAATTCTATGGATCAAGGATTTAAACCAGAACCAATATACTTTGTAGGAGATGGCAATGAGAATGACGTTCTTATGTTTAGACCAATCATCAACTTGTTGAGGAGCTTCAAATAATCAGTTAAACTATTTTCTTGGATTATCACCTGTAATTTTGCATTGAGTCACTCTTTAGATTTAGAACCGGTCTTTATCGTAGAGCGTGCTCATCACTCCCTGGGTCCGCGTCCTCCTACGGGCGCCCCTGCCAGGCCCATTATTGCCCAGATCGTAAACGAAAGGGACCGTGATGTCATATGACGCCTCGCCAGGGAGCGCCACACCGTTCGCTACCAGGGTAGGGACCTCTCATTCTATCCAGACTTCACTCTCACAGTCTAGGCTGCTCGGTGCAAGTTTCTGCCTGTTAAGAAGCTTCTGCAAAAATCAGACATTCCATATGCTAAGCTATGTGTCTCCCACAAGGGAAAACCACACTATTTTATGGATGTGAAGGTCGTTATTAAATGTGCCTAGCACATCACAGCCAAGATGGCATTGCCCCTCTCGTTACCCCGGCATTGGGACCATACCCACCTCAACGAAAATCACTAACTGGTCACGTCTTTCTGATGCTTTCTGGGGCTGATTCACCTCTAGGTGTTCCTGTTGCTTGCTCGAGGAACACCATACTCTGTCAGATGAACATGTGATCCCCTAGGCCTTACTTCTCCACAGGCTGATAAGAACATACTTGAACTGTTATCACCTGGGAGCCTTGCTGACACTCTTTGAGCTGACAGCCCCCTCGGCCACCCAGCTGGTCGCTGCTGGGATGTTTGTCTGACTCTCCTCTGCATCCTGGTCCTCTTGTAGTACCTAAGAAGGGTTTTTGGGGAGGAGGAGGGTGAGTTTCACTCAACCATGTTCAGGGGTTGGAGTGGGAGGTGGGTGGTATGGGTTCTCACATTACTGTTTGTTGATGTTGTTTTCTCCCTGACAGGTCCCTTTCACGGCCTTATCCCCTGCGCTCGCATCATCCTGCGGCATTCCCCCACCTGCCACTTCGGTCATTGCCCTCGCAATCCTTTCACTTGGCGCTATGACTACCACCCGATGTTATACCTGGAACATTCATGGACTCAATGACCGCAGGAAGGCTTGTCTAGTCCATACTTACCTCACCAGGCACCATACTGACATTTGGTTCCTCCAAGAACTTCACCTTACACAGGCCACAGTGTCCAGACTGCAAGCACGTTGGTGCATAGATGCCTACACCAATGCATAGTGGGTAGCAATATTGATGCATAAGGGCCTGCCTTGGCAGATGTGGCAGGCTATTTGTGATACCAATGGTCGTTATGTTATTCTGACTGGCACCCTCCCCAAACAACCTGTCATCCTAGACGCTGTTTATGACCCTAACACTGACAGTTCAAACTTCTTTTTTGAGCTATCGCGGCTTATTGTTGGGCTAGGCACGGCTGCTATCCTTTGGGGCAGGGACTTTAATGTTGTTTTGGATGACAGACTTTACCATTCAGGACTGTCCAGACTGCCTTATCCTAACACTGTAACATCAATTAAAACGTTCATACACAATCACTATCTCAATAATATTTAGTGGATTACACCATGCATCAGACGGGGAGGGCACCTGCATCACAGCAATCCATTACACATGGCCGGATAGACTATTGGTTTCTCTCCCAAGAAGCACGTGCCTGGGTTACGAAAATAGTACATCTGCCCCCCACCCTTTCTGCCCAGGTCCCCGTCCTGCTGGAGCTGGATATGCCACAGTCGATCCCTTGGGCCTTCACATGGTGCCTTCCCTCGGGTGCACTTCCCAACCCTGTCTTTCGAGACGAGATCTATAGTCAACTATTTCTAACACAATGAAGGTTCGGTGTCTTCCCCATCACTATTGTGGGAGGCGTTTAAGGTCGTGATCCAGTGAGCTTTCATCAGTAAACAATCCAGTATCCTCAAGGCGATCTGCGGACATCTCACCAAACTGGTTTGGGAAATCCGATCATTCGAACTGGAATATTTCACCACCAGAAGTGCAGCCTCTATGGGCGCTATTTGGGCTAAGTTGACCAAGTTCAATGAGGAGGCACTATGCGAGATGAACTACCTTGACTGAGATGCGAGTGCACCTAGATATGAGGAAAGTGACCTTGCTGGTGAAACGATTGTGGTCTGGCTTTGCACGCCCAGGACCTCCATGTACGTAATAGAGCTACTTGAAGACAAACATCCACACCCACTGGTCTATTGCACACCATCAACTCCTTCTACTCTAAACTTTACACAGCCACCCCAGTTCACTCTGCAGATAAGCTGGATGTATAACTAGACTCCATCCAGTTACTATGGCTAGAATGTGACCACAGGTCATACTTAGACTCCCCCACTATGGTGGAGGGGATAATGAAGATCATTCAGGGCCTCCCGTGTGACCAGGTGCAGCACTCAATGGGTTGATAACTTCCTCCTACAATGAGTTTGCATCCAAATAGCTCCAAATCTGTTAGCGATGTATGAGGATTCTTTGGAGCAGGGGTTCTCCCACCATCTCTCTGCTAAGCAGCCATGGTGACGCTCCTCAAGCCTGACAAACCAGCAAATAAATGTGACTCCTATGGTCCACCATCGAAGATCAATGTCGATGACAAAATATTTGTCAAATTATTGGCAAACAGCCTCCCTCCATTGTGCGATCGGATCAGTCCGGATTTTTCCTGGGTTGCCCTACATCTCACAATCTCTGTACGATTTGTGCCCCCAATCAGACGCTTGACCCACAGCTATCTGCCACTACCATGCTCCTTGACACCACTAAGGCTTTTGATTCTCTTGAATGGCCTGACCTCTTTCCATTACTTACAGTCCTGGGTTTCAGTTCACGACTCATCAGACAAATTAAACTTCTATACATGCTTCCCACTGCCTGAACCCAACTTAATGGTATGCTATTAGATCCATTTCTGATAATCTGAGGGACATACCAGGGATGCCGACTATCCCTGATGCTGTTTGCTGTAGTGATGGCGCCCCTCGCGGCGCTGTTTCAGCAACATCAGTCCCACCTCGGCCTCAGCTCTATGCCGTGAGCTCTGATAGTCTCAATGTACGTAGATGATGTTACCCTCTATATCCACAGGCACTCTAAGAACTTAGCCCTAACTATACGAGAGGCCATCCGCTTAGGTGGCTTTTCTGGCATACACATCAATTGGCCCAACTCAACACTTTTTCCCTTCACCGACTGCACACAGCCCTTCTCGTCGGAGTACCCGCTGCACAGTGGGCAGCTGACTTGGTTCGCTATCTAGGCATTTGGCTTAACGGGGACCCGGAGGAGCTCTGGAGGGCCAATTACGGTTGCGCTGTAGGGTGGTTGAAAGACAGAGTTCCGGTATGGTCTCGCTTACCACTATCAGTGTCTGGACAGATTGCCATCTCCAAAATGATCATCCCTGTCACATTTCTGAACCTTTTTCTCAATCTGCCAGTTCCTCTTATGGTCCACTTCCTTCAGCGAATGAGATCCAACTTGGTCGCACTGACCTCAGCTGGCAAGCAATCTAGAATTTCCTGGGAAATCCTCACATTGCCACTGGAGTGGTGTGGCTCACTGGTTAGAGGCGGCAGACCCGTAAGCAGAGAACGTCCTGGGATCAGGGTTCAATTCCCGACGCGGCAGGGTCGTGGACCAGGGTCAAAACGGACTCATTAATTCTCACCTCGGTGCCTACTCTAACCAGGGAACACACTCGGCAACTCTGGGCATTAAGCTTGCCTCATCTCTACAACGGCCCCCCACAGACGCCGGGGATGCCTGGTTTCACCTTGGAGATACCCAGAAAGGGACCATCTCACAGGGAAAACCAGGACGGGTTCCCCAGCGGTCTTCAGCGCCAGGATACTCCATGGAGTCGCAGTGCGCTTTACAAGTACACCCACATTTACATTTACTTGAACAAGGAGGGTTAGGCGCGCTGCGCATGACATTATAAGCACTTTGCGCACAGGCACAATACATACTCCTCTGGCTCAATTCCAACTGTTCACAGCCATTGAGGCAGACCATGCTGCACCCTGCCTCCTAACTACAGCATTGTATCTACCTTACAAGCCTCTGCAGTTGACACAGTAGAGTGCGTGTGCTGGGTGTGGGATGGCATGAGGAAACGTGCAGCGCTCTCGTACATATATGCCCCATCTATACCCATTGGGTGATACCCCATTGTGCCGCTCCTACAAGATGCGGGGGCAAGGGTGCTCAAACTTTGCCTAGTTCTATTCTGATATCTTTATCCAGGAGACCAGTTCATACCTCCATTTGAATGCCAGGGAATGACACACCCCACTGCGCTTCAGCTTCTCCTATATCATCAACTTTGATCCACCTGCCAGGCATTACACAACACATGTCCTGCCCCCCTCCTTCAGTCCCAGCTCCAGAACATATCCTCACAACACCATTCCCGCTCAAAATAACTGTGTCCCTTTACTCCATCATGCAAACTACAGCACCTGTTCATATACCAGTGGCGCTCACTGACAGGGAGGCTGAGACTGATCCACCACTAACTGATGCATAGTGGTCCTACAGATCATCTCTCTCCCAATTATAGATTGCATCTCATCCATTTTAAATTCTTACATCACCTATACTGTACCCCTTCACTGCTCCTCCTTATGGGGCTGATCACCGATGCACACTCGCTTCGCTGCACAGCACCTCAAGCCTCCTTCCTACTCCTCGCATGGGAGTGTCGTCAGATGGCGGCCTTATAGTCGGAAGTGTTCTCTCCTGTGGAGGACATCACGGGTCATTCCTCTGCACACAGCCCCCTGATTGGCCTTCTGAGCTATGTGTGGGACGTACCCGTGGGGAGTCATAGACTCACCGCTATGCTCCTCCTCTTGGCCAAACACAGGTTTTCCATACATTGGCGACGACGGCCTGTCCCCACTCTTGAGGCCTGGTTGAGGGATGTGACATATTGTCAAGAACAATTGTCTCACTTCTGGGAACTTATGCCACCTAGATATCGCTACAAGGATATTTAGGAAACCCTTCTCACTTTTTTTAAAAACAAAGCGATTACCCTGCCCCACCAGCAACTGAAGCTGGTTCTAGCAATAACACTCATTCACCTGGTCCCAAATGTGGCTGTATTTTGAGGTATTCGGAGCCTAGCGCTCTTATTTTCTGTATTGTAACTACTTTGTCAGCTCAGATATTTCTGGTTTGACTTGAGGGGTATTCTTAGCATGAGATGGACTTTGCTCTAAATGTGATAATTGAGGCCATTGGGTGATGTGATTTAATGCACGTGGTTTCTATGTATTGTATTGCTCTGTGCCTTGTCTAAACCCCCTCCCTATCCCCTACTGTCCCCACCATCCTGTCTTGGGTTTTTTGCTGTACTGCTGCTTATGGCTAAATACCAATAAAGACATTTTAAAAAGTAGTTGAAGCAGCGGCTTACCCTGGGTGCCATGGGCTCCAATTTAAGGAAGAAAATTGGGTCCCAACATCTTCTGGTTTCATAGTACAAACAACCACTATTTGGAGTAAAGTGGGCTCCTGCTGCCATTACCGATGGCTACGGCTCTAAGTTGAAGAGCTGAAGCAGCGCTATTTCACCCCCTTAGATAATGATAAATGGGTTCTTGTCACAGGAACTTTCAAGGCATGTGCTGCTTTTGGCTGGAAATATAGCAACATTTGTTGACATATCTAAAGTAAACAAATTAACATAAAATCGCATACATAGAGCAACAATAAAACACAGTTAAAACATAACGGGGCATATCATAACAAAACAGAACACAACAGAACAACCAAAGTACAAATACAATAAAATCACATTGCAATAAACATAAAGCTTAGGCTGGCAGTTAAATAAACTGTTGCTAAAGGAGAACCTGCGAGGCCCTCTCTTGCCTTCCAGTTATGCCTCTGAAAAATACATTCACACCATTTTCTTCTCTTTTGACACTTTCAATAATTCAACAGTTGTGCATTCCTCCTTTACTCACTTTCCTATAGAATTGTGATTACAGTTGCTACATACGTGACCATTGTTCTGTATGCTCTGCAGAGAGGTCATAGATTAGATGAGTAGGTTCTGCACAATTAACGATGCACTGGCAGGCACGGTGAGAAACTCACACTACTTTCAGCTCAAACTAAATCCACCCAGGCACATAGAGACGACTCACTTATTTGTATAGACTATGCCAGAGAGATTGCTGGATGAAAAATAAAACAAATGGAAAATATCTTAGGAAATTTTAAGATCAAGTGAAACCTCTTTAAGGGTTTTTACACTCATTTTTGGGAAATCCATTGGTGTTTTCCTATGTAATGATAAGGGCACGAAGATTGGGCATAATAAGTACCCATTTCAAGGTCAGTTTTTAATCATTGCCGCTGAATTCTGACAGGACTGTTTCCAGTTAAAGCTCTCCCTCTGCCACCTACTTGTGCACATAGGTGGCCAAGCTGGCGAGCTAATCTCCCTGATCTCTCGAGATGCACTGTTCATAGATCGAACCTACCAGACAGCACAAGCTGCCTGGTTGCAAGACATATACCAAGAACACAGAGAGACTTTCAGCCAGCCTATTGCTTACTATTGGTTGGCTTTACTGTCACTCTCCTTTGCCTACTTCTCATTCAATAGCTTGCCTTGTCCATCTTGTGTTTCGCCCTCCCCTGGCTCATTGTCAATGAACATGCTTCCTTCCACTGCTCACTTTTTGAGAATTACTTTTTTCTTAGCACTCCCCAAGAGTGCTTTCCTTTTTTAGCTATCTCCCTAGAGTGTTTCTCTTCCCCCTCTGTACTCCATTTATTTTATTTTACTTAATGCGATTTTATATAGCGGGAACATTACGCGAAGGTGTCAGAGCGCTTTACAAAAGGACCAGTTCCGTTACATAAGGACTTTGGATGACATCAGTCACAATAAAAGATACAAACCGAAAAAATGTCAAATGTACAAGTTGTAAAGTTACTCAAGGAAGAGATACAAACAGAAAAAATTGCAAATGTACAAGTTGTAAAGTCACTCAAGGAAGAGATACAAATGGATAAACTCTAAAATCACATACGAATGGTAGTAAATACAAAGGTCTACTACAGATACTAGTGGTTACAGTTATATATATACAAATAGTAAATTCACTCAGGATTACATTTTTACAGTAATAATTACACCTTAGCAATCTAAGGGGCAGGGGAAGGAAGAGGGGGGAGAACAGAAAGATAGGGAAAGGAAGGCAGAATAAGGACAGGAAGGTAAAAACAAAACGGGCGAGGGACCAGAGGTATGAACAAGATCGACAACGAGGAGTAGGTCCATGGCACAGGAGAGACGATAGAAAGGTCACCCGGCTGGGACAGAGGAAGAGGTCAAAGATCATTAAGATGGCGGATCAGGGACAGGGGAGTTAAAGAAGAAAGTCACAAAATGGCGGGGAGCATAAGAGTCCAAGTCAGAAAGTCAAGGGAGCAAATTCCAAAAACAACAAAAGCAAATTTTGCGGAGGGTAACTAGAGGGGGAAAAGAGCCAGAGAGCCAGGAGGGAGGAGGGCAGTCGGTTTCAAAGTCATAGCCGTACTGTCCATGAGCAACATTTCAAGGCAGCGGAGACAGTAGTGTCCGATCCGTTGACCATAGGTCAAGGAAGCATGTTGCAGGCGCCAAAGCAGCAGTCCATAGAGCGGGAGGCAACAAAGAGCGGTGCCGAGACTTCATACCTCCGCTATGTCCCAAATTGGGCCAGACGTCTTGCGAGGAGGCGAAACAGTCAGCAGCAACGCGGGCATGCAGTAGACCGCCCCTCCCCCACCGGCTGTGTCTGCCTCGTACCGATGTTCCGGGAGGCAGGACAACCTCAATGGCAGTCTTTCCATACAGGGGGTAAACCGGCAGAGTGGTACCTTGGGGTGGGGACGGCGTGAGGGCTCCGCAGATCGTCAAAGCTAGATGCAGCGGTATCAGGCTCCCATCTTATGACCTCCCGGGCGCAAGCTCGGTATCCTCCAAACGCCATCTTAGTTCACGGTTGCTGATAGCATTTTATTTTTTTTTTTTGATCATTGCTCAGCTCACCAATGATCAAGGAAGTGATGTTGTGTTCTGCGATAGCCTCAGACGTTCCGATAGCGGAATTTGTGCTTCATGTGGGTTTTAACAGTGGAGGCTGGTGTTCATGGGCGAGATGGGCGCCGCCCTGCCACCCCTGGGGCATTAAAAAAAATATGAGCTGGACCACCGAGCAGCTAGCAATAAATTGTGCTAGCTGCTCGGTGAACCAACATGGGTAAATCCAGATTTTTCTTTGAGGGGGTGGGGGATGATGGCATTGGCTCTTGGCTCTCTGCTGTGTGTGCCTGCTTTTGGCTGGGCGAAGATTTCTTCGACCTGAAGCCAGAAAGCAGAGCAGTGACAACACACAGGTGGGCAGGATCTGTGCATTACTGTCAGAATACAGCTTTTCATTTGGCCGAATTTTGTTTAGCCCAGGGAGGAGTCAGAAGCTCCCATTCTTTCCAATGGCTGGAGGCAGGCCAGCCCAGCTTCGGTAAAGTAGTGGGGGTGTGGCAGTTTTTATTTACTTATTTTATTTAATGCGATTTTGCCATCTGTATGCTTCTCCTTCAACCCCTCCATAATGTGTCCACCTTTGTGTGCTTCTCCCCCATGTTGCTATCTCACCCCGGTGATATTTCCCCCCAGCTCCACAATGCTCTCTCTCGCAGTTTTGCTTTTCTCCCCCATGCTCCACGTTGCTCTCTCTCGCCAATTTGCTTTTCTCTGTCCCCATCCCACATCCTCCTTGTTGCTTCCCCCAACCGCTTCCATGTTGTGTCCATCCCTCACCCCATCCCCATATTACTTTTCCCACCCATGCCCTCCATGTTGCTTCTGCACCCGTGTTGCTTCCACCCCGCCCTCCATGTTTCTTCCGCCACCCATTTAAAAAAACAATGTGTGTTTTACTTTATTTTTATTAACCGATACAATTTAGATCAGTAAATAAAAAGGAAAAAAAACGGCATCATTTTGTAAGCGTGTGCATGCATCTACAAAATGATGTGGGCAGCCACATGCTAGACTTTTTAAATTTATAATTCTTTAGCCATGCTGCACGACATCGGAGATGGTGTACAGCATGGCTAAATACAGTGAGTAAAGTCAGTTGGTCCCTTTTGGCTTTGCCAGTGTTTGTTTAATTGGATGGCTGAGGATACAATCATCCTATTTTAAAGCAGCTAGGCCCATGATAATAGGAAGACCACCTCTGCATAGTCTCCTCAATTGTCTGTCTGGTGCCTGTCTCTGCTGCTTTTCTTTCTGTGCCACCTCACCCTTCCCAAAAGTAAACAGAGACAGGTCACAGTCAGACACTGGCACATAAAAACAAAGTCAGAGCTTGCAGCCTTAAAAAAACACCTCAAGCTGGTGCACAGCATAATGATCCCCTGACTCCTCTGGGCCCCGGTGCAGTGTACCAACTGCTCCAGTGGTAGTAACGCCCCTGCATAATAGGTGGTCAAAGTAGTTAATGCTGCACAGAATGGGGGAAATCAAAATCCATCTTTGCAAACATTTCTAACCAACCCCACACCGTAGAAGGCTGCGACTAGAATGGGTCCATGGTTGGGTCATTGCAGCCCATGCTGATCTGAAAGCAGCTCCCTGGCCTACAGCCCAACAGAAAAAGCAAAAGTAGCAAAATGGCCATTTAGCCATGGCAGCACTTAGGGCCTTATGATCATGGTGAACGGGTTACTCCGTCAAAACAGTGACGGATATTCCGCCCGCCAAAATCTAAATCCCTTTATATCCTATGGGATTTATACGTTCCACCATTGTGACGGAGAAACCAGTCTGCCAAGATTTCAATCAGGCCCTAAGTTTTGCTTGTCCTGGGGCAGTTGTGAGAATTGTTTCCTTGCGGACCCTCTAGATTTATCAATATTTTTATAACATCTGCAGGAAAAGTAGGGCTTAAAAAGTGCCTTTCAGTAAGAGAGATGGGATGTATTCGGTCAACTGTCGAATGATCCTTCTTCTATCTTATCAATTTGAAATAGGCCTGGTTTATTTCTAGAGCTTGAGTGTTTTGTTGCTCTACAGACAGATTCTTCCCACTACTCTCTCAGTGATGCTGAAACCCTTCTTCTCGAACTACTCGCTTTCAAAATGTGAAGAATACTGACTTTTCTCATTATTCACACAGAAGCTGAAATTCCATCTCCTTTCACCAAACCTATCTATTCATTGCTGTTTGGATTCCGGGCATAAACTCCACCTTTCCAACAAATTTCTCAAACCCAACTGACATTAATTCCCTCCTTGATTCTACTCAGTCCCCGGTCACCATCTCCCTGTGTTGCTTGCTTCCCCCTTACATAGTCCATCTCCTCAACAGCTGTACGCCCTAGTTCCTTTTTAATACTATATGGGTAAGGGTTTCGCCTTATTAGGACGTTTTAAACACCTGAATAAAGCAACAAAAACAGAAAGGTGACCAGGTAACTTTTGCAAATGGTCTACCACTACCTTTTTTTTTAGCAACTTTTGATCCGTTTTAACTAGAATTGTATATGTTACTGAAATCTGCAAATTGCGTACTAGATGCTAGATTGTATGGCAAGTGTAGTAAATCCATATTGAAAACACAGCAGAATGGATAATTCCAAGTGCATATTGACCATGTTTATGAGCCAGAAGGAATTATATACAGGCCCGAACTGGCCGTAGGAGGCATCGGGCATTTCCCCTGTAGGCTGGAAGGGTGGGGGCCATTTTTGTACTGGAGGCCAGTTTTGCAGTAGTGGCACAATATCGGGCCCCTGTAACAAAAGCAGCAGTGCTGTGTGCCGGTTTAGTTAAGCAGCAGTGCTTCACACTAGCACCCTCGCCACCCCCTGACCCTGCCTCCCTCCCCCATCAGGGGCCTGGCCGATAGAATTGCCAGGGCTAATTTGTGTTTGCAGTCCGGCCCTGATTATCCAGCCAGTAGGAATTTCAATACTAGCTAGTATCTACGCACAGTATTACTGCTTTTACAAGTTAAACACCACAGAATGAGCTATAACAGTGGGAGCCATATTTTCTGGCCGATATTCTGCATGGAGTTCCTGATTCAGTGGGGTGTAATACAACATATACCACCTGCCATGAGTAGATCATAAACATCTCCAGGGGCGGGGTAGGAAAGGGTGGTGAGCAAATGGGAAGATGTCCTCTGGTGGAGGTGCCAGTACATTCTCCCCCTTGCCTTGGCTGAGGATCAGACAGAAGCTGGGAAACCAGCTTGTGCTGCGATGCAGCAGTTTCCCAAAATGACCGGATCATCTGGAATTTCTGGCTAGCAAAATTGCGTCCGGTATTCGTGCACCCAGAAAAATCTGGGTTTGAGAACACTGGCCGACTTATGAATGGGAGGAGCAATATTCCACACAGGAATCCACTCTACAAAAAATTTTGATTGTGGCTTAATTATGTTTTCAGTCTTCTTCACTTTAATTTTCTTGTATTTGTTATAGTTGTACTTTTCTTGCCTTGTTGTAACGCACTCTGATGCATGTTTGGCAGTCCTTAATTTGAGCTAGTGGTTGCAGGTGCGGCCCACCAGCACCCACTTCGGGGCCAGTGATTATTTTTCCTCATCAGACTTTGACCCAGAAGGGTACTATAAGAGAGGGAAAAACATAAAAGGGGGGAAGAAGGAGGAAGAGAAAGACTGAACAACTGTGACATAGGTGTAACAATAGGAAACTGCAAGATTGAGGTAAAGGGGCAGAGAGTATCTCTCGGTGAATTGAAGAGGCATGATGCGGAATCAAGATTACAAAGGTTTTGTATTGGGCATGCTGTCATTTTAACAGTCCCAGTCAAAGGCTTGTGAGAGAAACTTTGGGCACTGCCACTTATTCTTCTATGGATTAAGCTAGAGACGTTTTAAGGCACGGGCCAATATGGTCTGGCCCAGGGCCCTAACCTTTCACAAGGCCCTGATAGATCCGGCTCTGCTTTCCACAGTACTGCCCTGATGACTTTGAAGGATTTTTCAACATTGATTGTTTTCAATATCTTTTTCCTTTAATTTATTTGGAATATGGGCAAAGTGTGGAAGTCTGTTACAGATATTTTACAGATACATGTTGAGTTTATGTTTTTCAGCGCCATGTAAAAAAAAGTTACTTTTTGATCAAAACAACACCCCGCATATGAGAAATATCAGTGGGTCGCAGAGATTATTTGCAGTAATATAAGCAAGCTGCTGATATATGACATTATTGAAAACGCACATCACTATCCCTGAACATTAAATGGAAACACATTTAGAATTTGGACAAGTGTGCCTGTGCAGTGTCAGTGACCTGACGGAGAGGTCATGAAAAAAGCTGAAACTGGATCGTAAAATCAAACCTGTTCCTAACAAGGGCCCCCAAAATATGTTTGGCCCAGGCCCCCCAAAATCCTTAAAATGTCCCTGGATTAAGCACTTGTACACGCACACATAAACTACTTTGTTTCGGAATATATTTATGTATACGAAAGTGTTGTTAGACTTTCCAGTACCTGCTCTTCTTTCTGTTTTTTTTAAAGCAAACAGATACACTTTGTTAGAAAAAATATGTTACTTCACAGGATGTAATGATTACCGTTATCATTTAAGCAATGTATTTCAACACTGCTTTAAATATGGCCTTCACCACTTCGGCTATATGATCTGTGGAAGACCGATGTCCTGAGCACACTCCATGACGATTACATCTTGTGTCTTATTTTACTGAAAATGCAGGGTTCTCTTTTCTCTGCATTGTAAGTATTCACTTAGCATTATCTGTATATCTATATATCTTTAAAAACATCACACAGTTTTGTTTTGTGTACATTGTTTTTTGGCAATCCATACAAAAAAGTAAGAAGTAGTTCAACAAGTTCTTCACATTTTTTTTTTCCATTTCAGAGATTGAATTTTATACTATTTATAATTTTCCCTTGTTCGGATAACTGCTCTAAAACTTACTTTACTTGAATCAATGGTGTTTGTGTTAAAACTTCAAATTCTACAGTGGACGCAATGAGTTTTTCATCTGTAATGGAAATTAATTTTTATCAGTCACATACACTACAACGTATTCAGAACTCGGCTGCCAGACTACTCTTGCATATCAAACTGCTAGACCACATCTCACCTGCCTTGAAAGCCCTCAAGGCAGGTGAGTGAGTTGATGGGTCACCGTGGGTCAGCATATTAGGAATGTGCGCGCACAATGCTGATATAGCAAGATATGATTGACGAGTTGTAATGGGTTGTTTAGTGCTTATATCATTGATTTGTGTTAGAGGCCCGATGGGAATGGGTGGGTGGTAAGAGCAGAGTACACATAGAGTAGGATTAAGACTAAATGTAACAGAATCGTGATTTTAGCAACTGTCATCAACTTTTGAATATGCCAAATGGATGTACATTGAAAACTCAATAAACTTTGTTTAAAAATATATATATATACTAATTCAACACTAATACTTATGGGTTCCAGAGTAGTGTGCTACTCGCCAAAAAAGTGCTTCAAAACCCCATCAAGGGTAGCAAGCACTATATAAATACAAACCTCTTTCCCTCTTCTATCCCGCTGCCTACCCTCCTCTATCCAAATGAATGTCTGACAAAATATCGAGATTCACAATATCGACGTACAAAAATATCGGAGCAAAAATATCGAAATCAAAAATATCGGGTTCCTATACTTAACTAGATATATACACAAATATCGATTTTTTAATATCGATATACAAAAACATCGTTTACTTTTATATCGACTACATTAACATCGGAAAACAAAAATATCGCTATCTACAAAAAATAATGACATTAACTATAATATCGACATCAAAAATATCGTGCACTTCAATATCGGATTATCAGCTATATCGACTTTTTATATGCATCTGTTTGCATAATTAATTGACGTTTTATATGTTTTCACATCTAAATAAACACACAATACTTAAATTAATACTATAGACACACTATTAATTTGTCAAAAATATCCTATTGGTATAATTATATCACCTACACATATAAAAATATTCTATAGTACTTTGTATAATTTTATAATTTGTTTTTGTTTTTCACTTCTATTACAAAGTAATCACAACTGAAATTCAAATATACTAACTAACCAATCACAAACCTAATTTTTTTAATGAACCAATAGCAAAATAATTACTACTGACACTCCCCTATATAAACAATTAAAATCTAAGCACAAACTACTTGCCAAAAGTCACTGAAGGAGATTCATCTCTATCCGAATTGCTGCACAACAACTAGAAGAACCAGACTATCAACCTACTATCACATCTTCTAAGTAAGTAAATAAAATAGAAAATGCATTATTTGCTAATACTACTTACTTACCTGCTAAATACCCAGTGCCCCTTTGCTATTCAAACTACTTAACATGCTAAATATTTATATGAAACTATTTTTTTTAGATACAACGAGTACTGAATATTCTACTCAAAATAACTGTGAACAAACTCTAGGAATACAGATTCTAATAACTATGTAAGTAATTTCACATTGATTCATTATGTGCACATAAATCTAAACACACAGAAATAATGACTTTTGCCCCACATATTTCTTTTTTTCTGTAGATTCTACTACTGAAAACTGCACTACTAATGAACTAAGGACATCAGTACTATTTCTCCAATACATTTTACTACGTAAGTATTATGCAACTGAAATAAATGTGGAAAAACAATACAAACATTTAGAACTGTTCTAAATATGTTCTATTATATATTGTTTATTTACAGAGCAAACACAACGAATAGATATACAGACATAATACAGAACTCCACATTCTGAATAATACAGATAATAATCACAAAGTAAGTATATTAAAGAACATAATTACCAGATAATCTATTAAAAAACATACCAACATGGTGATTATTCTAATACATATGTTCCTTTTTTATTTAAGGTAACACTACAAACTACTCTCCAGAAGCTGAAGAAACAACTATACTGGCAAAGACCAACCTAAAAAAATATGTAAGTATCTTCACAATGTGAATCATGAAGATACACTTTTGTAGTAGAAATGAGCTCTAACATTGCAAATGTACCGAAACATTAATTAATAATATACTACTTTCATGTTTTTCATAACAGCTACAACAACATCACAAATAAATATCCCCAACTAAAGAAGCAAGCAGCTCCTAATTTTGCTGTAAATTCAAAAACACGTAAGTATAAACATTCCTACTTATCACTGACATAGATTATTTATCACATTTAATTTGACATTAACTATTATATATACATTTTATAGATATACAAAGTACAAAATGACCGAAGGAGCCGAATTTGTGACCAGCCAGAAAGGAAAACTATTACTATGCTACATGGGTTACACTTATACACAAGAAAAGCAATATGGCATGCAAGTTAATTGGAAATGTTGTAAATATTATTCTAACAAGTGCTATGGCAGAGCAACAACTAAAGAAGCTACAGTACTGTATACTAGGGAACACAATCATCCACCTAATGTTACTGAAATAGAAGTTAGAACAGCTTTGGAAAATATAAAAGAAGCTAGTACTGGTTCCCAAAAGCAAACAAATGTCATTTTAAAAGAAGCCATTCCTAAAATCCCAAAAACTGCCACAACTCAAATGCCAAATATCCTCTCCTTAAAAAGAACTATAGCACGAACTAAAAAAGCTACTACTTCTACAACACCATCTCCCAGAACATATCAGGATATAAATTTAACTGCTAACCAAATAATAACTTTAAATAAACAACCATTTATAGTTTACGACAACGAAAACAATGACAAAAGGCTTATAATTTTTGGTACCAGTATGAATTTAGTTAAACTGCAGCAAAGCCAATATTGGATGATGGATGGAACATTTAACATCTGTCCCAAACCATTTTTCCAATTATACACAATACATGGCCTCTACCACAACTGCAACATACCTTTGCTATATGCACTATTACCAAACAAAAATAATTCCACATATATGGAATTAATAAATATAATTAAACAAAAAACTAATGATTTTTCTCCTGAAAGTATCATTCTTGATTTTGAGCAAGCAATGCTCTCAACTATCATAAAAATCCACCCCCATACCTGCATTCAAGGCTGCTATTATCATTTAAACCAGTGTTTATGGAGACACCTTCAAAAAACTACCCTAAGTGTCGAATATGCTACAAACTCATCTTTTGCTTTCCAAATTAAAAAACTCATTGCACTTGCTTATGTACCTGAAACAGACGTAGCTGAACACTACAACATTCTTATAGACAGCCCCTTCTACAAACAAAATGAAGCTAAATTAAGTCCATTTCTCGACTACTTTGAAGACACCTGGGTAGGCAGACTCCACAGATCTGGCCACAGACGAAATCCCAAATTCCTCATACCCTGGTGGAACGTTTACAGAAGTACCCTTAACGGAGATTCAAAAACTAACAATGCAGTGGAAGGTTGGCACAATGCATTTGTACAATCAACTGGCAGAACCAAACCTACTCTAGAACATTTCATTAAATGCCTACAGAAAGAACAGAGCTACCAGGAATTTAGAATGGACCAATCTGTAACTGAACTTGTCCCTAAAACATCAAAGCAAAATAAACAAATGCACAAGTACCTGGAAGAACAAGTTAAACTTTACCCTAGTACAAAAGGCATAGAATACCTAAATATCATTGCTAAAACACTACTCTAATTAATTCCCAAAATGTTATAAAACACTAAAAGTATCACCTAAGTATTGAAAAATATGTAACGTGAGCTTCTAAAGTATTTAATGTATGCAATATATAGAGATATTATTATAATATATGCACACATTAAAACTAAATAACAAGTAAAAAACTATTCCATAATAAAAATAACATTACCCACCCACACAAAATAAGAAAGCAAGGATTTACCAATCATGTTGTCAATCCAATAACCTCCTTGTCCACCAAAGTAATCCAGGTAGTGCCAAATTAACCCCAAAAAAATGTAAAAATACAACTGTTCCAAAATTAAGACATCCACGTTATCCAGAGCCATCGAATAAGCATAAAAAACCCGAAACATTTGAAAAATAGAAAGAATCGCTCCAGCAAAACCGAAAAATGTAAAGAAGTGTTTGTAAAGCAGTGTTGAATGAAACAAACAAACACTTCCTTTAAAAAAAAACGGAACTTCCGATGTAGCGTACACCTATGACAAAAACATAGAAAACAGACATTACCACCCACATTAATTAGCTAGTAATTAGGTACAAACATATTAAAATAGATGATTTCACTTGTAGATATACCGTAAAAGACTAAAATTCACTCTATATATAATGAGTTAACTAACTAACACTACGTGTATATACCATAAGTAATTATCTGTTTTCGAAATCTAAAACATACCTCCCTCACATTCAACAACACAAAATATAAGGTCACTAATCTCAAAACATCATTAAAATACACATAAAACATATAAAATAAACCTTACCTGAAGCGACGTGAAGTGTCTCCCAACCGCGATCAGCCCTTCTTCCAAATAACCCAAAACGACCTAACCCGGTTACAAAATAAAGCACCCAAATGCAATAAAATAGTCCCAAGTATAAAATATAATATATATACTTCACTAAATATGCAAAAATGAACATTAAGTTTCTATTATTGTAAAGAAATATTTACTTTAATCCTACAATGATTTGATTAACAAATATGTAAATGAATGTAATAAATACATATTATGAAAAGAATAATATTTATATTAACAATGTATAGAAATATAACTACATTGTCAAAAATTATAATAATAGAAAAATGTGTTAAAAATATGTGACTCACATAATAAATATTTTATGTATTGAAATAAAGTGTAAAAAATACTTTTGTTATTTCTACATTTCTTTATTAAATTACAATATGTAAAAGAGATAATAAATAATATTCATTTTTGTACAAAAAGTATGAAAATAATAATGCTTCTGTATAGTTGCTTATCATTGTGTTTATAAAATATGTTTATAAAACCAAATGTAATCAAAAGAATTTTGTAATGAAATAACATTTTATTTGTGAAACATAAATAAAAATAATGTTTCTACAATCATGTTGTACTATTTGTATCATTATCTTACTATAATGTAACAATCTTATCAGAAATTTTGCACTGTATATTAAATGTGAGTATATGTTGGTGTCTAATAATTTAATTATTACTATACCAAATCCAGCGTACATTAAATTAAAACTGACCCTGAACCCAAAAAATACCCCTTTACCCAAAAACAGAAAACTGACCCTGAACCCTAAAAATACGCCTTTACCCAAAAACCCAAAACTGACCCTGAACCCTAAAAATACCCCTTTACCCAAAACCCAAAACTGACCCTGAACCCTAAAAATACCCCTTAACCCAAAAACTGAAAACTGACCCTGAACCCCAAAAATACCCCTTTACCCAAAAACTGAAAACTGACCCTGACCCCTAAAAATACCCCTTTACCCAAAAACCCCAAACTGACCCTGAACCCTAAAAATACCCCTTAACCCAAAAACTGAAAACTGATCCTGAACCCAAAAAATACCCCTTTACCCAAAAACTGAAAACTGACCCTGAACCCAAAAAATACCCCTTTACCCAAAAACTAAAAACTGACCCTGAACCCAAAAAATACCCCTTTACCCAAAAACTGAAAACTGACCCTGAACCCTAAAAATACCCCTTTACCCAAAAACTGAAAACTGACCCTGAACCCAAGAAATACCCCTTTACCCAAAAACTGAAAACTGACCCTGAACCCTAAAAATACCCCTTTACCCAAAAACTGAAAACTTACCCTGAACCCAAAAAATACCCCTTTACCCAAAAACTGAAAACTGACCCTGAACCCAAAAAATACCCCTTTACCCAAAAACTAAAAACTGACCCTGAACCCTAAAAATACCCCTTAACCCAAAAACTGAAAACTGACCCTGAACACAAAAAATACCCCTTTACCCAAAAACTGAAAACTGACCCTGACCCCTAAAAATACCACTTTACCCAAAAACTAAAAACTGACCCTGAACCCAAAAAATACCCCTTTACCCAAAAACTGAAAACTGACCCTGACCCCTAAAAATACCCCTTTACCCAAAAACCCAAAACTGACCCTGAACCCTAAAAATACCCCTTAACCCAAAAACTGAAAACTGACCCTGAACCCAAAAAATACCCCTTTACACAAAAACTTAAAACTGACCCTGAACCCAAAAAATACCCCTTTACCCAAAAACTAAAAACTGACCCTGAACCCAAAAAATACCCCTTTACCCAAAAACTAAAAACTGACCCTGAACCCAAAAAAGACCCCTTTACCCAAAAACTGAAAACTGACCCTGAACCCTAAAAATACCCCTTTACCCAAAAACTGAAAACTGACCCTGAACCCAAGAAATACCCCTTTACCCAAAAACTGAAAACTGACCCTGAACCCTAAAAATACCCCTTTACCCAAAAACTGAAAACTGACCCTGAACTCAAGAAATACCCCTTTAACCAAGAACTGAAAATTGACCCTGAACTCTAACAATACTCCTTTCCCCAAAAATAATTATTATTATGTAATTACAAATTAATTATTAATTAATAATAACAATAAAGTTAATATATTTGCACATTAGCTGTAAAGAAATAAATTTAATTATTAATATTATATTTTCCAAAATAATTTACAATAAGTAAAAAATATATATTAAACTAAATGAAGCTAATTAATATAATTAACTCATTTATATTAATTAATTACCAATTAATTATTATTTAAAAAAATGTAAAAAATTATATTCATTAATTAACTCATTAATATTAATTAATTAACAATTATTTATTCTTTAAAAAAATATTCAAAATTATATTAATTAATTAACTAGTTAATATTAATTAATTACCAAATAATTATTATTATTATTTAATTACCAATTATTTATTATTTAAAATTATGTCCAAAATTATATTAATTAATTAATTAAATAATTAATTATAATTAATTACCAATTATTAATTATTTACAATTATGTACGATATTATATTAATTAACTAACTAATTAATATTCATTAATTACCAATTAATTATTATATAAAATAATGTACAAAATTATATTAATTAATTAACTAATTAATATTAATTAGTTACCAATTAATTATTAATACATTTTTTTTACAAATATATATTAATTTATTAATTATTTTTAAATTACTTCCCACCCTTATCCCCTATAAACCCAATAACCTGCTCCTAAAACTATATATGTTTTTTAAAAATATTTTTATATTAAATATATTGTAATTTTTTAATATAGACCTTTTTATCAAATTTTTATTTACAATTATTATATTTTTTCCTACACTATTTATTTTTTCCATTACTACACGATATTTTGTATTGTCGATATTTTGTCATACGATATTATTTTTTTCGATATTTCTACTTACTTAACTATTACGATATTTTTGTATCCGATATATTTGCTTCCCAATATTTTTTACCTTCGATATTTTAACTTCGATATTTTGTCTTTCCGATATTTGTTTTTCGATATTTTGTCTGTGTACCTATCCAAATAACTGAATAACATATCCACCACTTAAATTACTTCATATTTCACTATACTAATTTCAACACTAATCAGTTATGGGTTCCCAAGTAGCGTGCTACTCACCAGAAAATCGCTTCAACGCCCATCAGGGATAACAGGTGCTATATGAATGCAAGTCTTTCTTCCCCTTCTATCCCTTCGCTATCCCTCTCACTCCAAATATCTAACATCCACCACTCAAATTACTTTCATATTTCATCATACTAATTCACCACTAATCCTTTATGGGTTTCTGGAGTAGCGTCCTACTCGCCAAAAAAAGCCCTCCTTTCTCTGTTCCTTCGGCCTCTTAATAGGTAAACCACCATCAAATGGACTAAATTAACAGGAATCCTGGTTAAAATGTACCTATGGTGGGTAGATAAAATATTGCTCAAATACGGCAGCAAGGCGCACACTGAGGGAAAAATATGAGGCCACCAAGTTCCTCAAGAGATCGAGCCGTTCCCTCGCAGCCCACAGCACCCCACGTAATCTGGGCTTTAATTCTACTTTCGAGCAGTTAAAGTTGAAACGCCCCTCAATGAGGATAAAAGGAATATGCAAAGAGGAATACATCTTCCTGATATAACTCAGCTAGGGGATCTCAAGCGAGTGGTAGAGGTAAAGGCAATCAAATATGACATCTCTATTCAGTACTGCTTCAGGCTTTGACCAGATTGAGTGCCACATCAGAATAGCAAAGCCTTCTCCAGACCTTTTATGTACAGTGAGAAGAGAAAAGGAGACAAAACACATCCTTGCCAAATGCCAAGCCTAACAGAAAAACGTTTGGTACATTCACCACTTGGACCATAACGGAACCTAGCAGAAGAGTTCGAATAAATGTTGGACAATAGATGTATAATTCCACGGTCAACTCCCAAGGAAGCTAATATAGTCCAGAGTTCACTATGGTTGGCACAATAGAACGCACTGCTAAGATCCATAAAGCCCTTTGTTTGGCCCTGGTATATTTCCCTATTATCAGTTTGAGGTTAAGGCACTGTTCAAGAGTGCCAATACCCCTGCAAAAGTTGTATTGTAGATCAGAGAGGATTGAATTACTTATAGCCTATCAGGCCAGGTCCAGAGCACACAAAAGGAGTGTGAATTACAGTGAAATGTATCACATATTACAACAAAAAAGGAAGGATGAGATCGTCACCAGAAAGTATCATCTCAAAGAGTTTTATTCTTTTTCGCAGCTGGTGCTCCTGTCAAAAGGAGATCAACCAGGAAAAGATGCCAACCGACACGTGTTTCGTCACGGATGGTTAACCGTGACTCTTCAGGGCTGGAAAGACAATGAATATCATGACAAGCTGTACATGATTGTTAACGCAAAGTAGGAGTGCCGTGCAGTAGAAAGGACACCAGGTGTTTGTGGAAACCAGGGCGGGGAAACAAAAGAGGTGCATGTGAGTGCGGGTGACTTAATGTTCAAAATTATTTTTTGAACATCTCTAACATTAGTGACATCATGACTGCTGTGATGTATTGGCAGTAGGTAACAAAGACCTTAAGTGACAAAGTGGGTTCTACATGAGCTGCAAAATGGTCGAGAAAGCAAAAATAAATTGTAAAGTTTGTCAAGATTTGAGCAAAATCAGAACACGTTACAGTCTCCGGAATATTCTTCAAAAATGTCGGTTCAGGAAAGAGAAAACGTGAGTGCCGTGACGTGAGTGACAAACTTTTTTTTAAGCAACATCATTACATCTAGAATGATAAACATGGTAAACGAAAAAACATGGTAAACGAAAAAACGGGGAGGGAAGAAACAAGAAAATGTAGAGAAATACACAGGAGTTACTGGTTCATGAGAAAACATGTTGAGAAAAATTCCTCAACGAGAATGGTTAAACATCCATTGTTATTACACGTGATGTGACTATCGTAATACAAAATTCCAATGGAAAATGTCAATCTGTAAAGATAGGCATAACAGTGTGTGTGTCAATTAAAGATCAAAATTAGTCAATTTGTAATATCGAGTGAAAAAAACGCATGCTGAAATTAGCAAGATTTGCATGAACCCATTAACTGAGAAAGTTGAAGTCACCAAAAAAAGGGGGGGAGGGGCGTAATCATACTTGATCTCAAGTGAGACAAAGCGGTATCTATAGGACGAAAGAGGGGAAAAGATTGGTTCAAAATTTGATTCGAAATTGTTTGAAGATTAGCTTTTGCACCTAATCAGTGGAGGTGACTGAAGATGCAGTGGTCAAATACAGAGAGCTAAATCTAGATGTGGGAAGTACTCACCGGGGGACCGGTGATACTTCCAACCCGGTCCAAGTCGGGTTTACGTATTCAAAAACGATTGGGTTGATTATCGCCAGGAAAACATCTTAAGTTCAAGGTTTGGAAAGGGGCAGACGAACGGGTAATGTCATCTGTAGAGCAATGGCTGCAAGACAGTAGAAAGGGGGGTTTTAGTAAAGTCATCGGAACACTTGACGCACATAAAGAAAAATTCGGGGATCCGAAATTGGTCCGCTTACCTATCTGTTGCTGCTCAGTCGGAGCGTGGAGTGGTTGCCGGATACGGGAACCACTGTGTGCGTTTTCGCTTTCTAATAAAGCGATCAGAATGGGAAAGAACTAGACCGCTGATCTGAGGTAGTTCTGAATAAGCATGAAAATTGAAGAAATCCTGTGCGGGATTATAGTGGGTCATACAAATAAGATCGAGCCAAGGGGTTGATCTTATTGTGCTAAAAATAAAGGAATATGTGTCGATGTGTACTTCGACAAAAGTCATGCCTAGCTAATTAGATCATACAGGGAAAGTAGGTGTCTACTCCGCAGTATAGGGTGCGAAGGAAAGGTTGTCAGGAGCATAAAATATATTGCAATTGGTGTCCAACGCAATTTAGAGGTTGATTAAATTCATTGATATTTTAGTCAAGAGTCTGGTGTGGGGGTTGGAGCGAAACAGGAAAAAAGGAAAAAGGTTGGAGGTGGCGTAGTGAGAAAAGAAAGAAGCAAAATTCATATAATTTACAAAGTCATTTTGTTCGCTAGAAATCAAGAATGTGGGGTTACAGGCGACTGCAATTAGCCGTTATTTAACGAATAACTTAAACATTCAAAATTCTCAACATCATTGCAAAAAATGCATTAATATTCAAACGGTAGTCAAGTGCATTGAGAAATATAGACATTCTCTTATTTCATCATATTAATTCAGGAACCTGTTGTGTACTGGGAAATTACATTAATTACAGCAGTGTCACCTAAGTTTCAGGTCCAAGAAAGAAATGGAGTTCATCATCAGAATGTTGTCCATATTTCACCGTGTCCAAGCGCATAATCCAGGTGGCCTCTTGTCGTCTGAGACGTAGTTCACGATTGCCACCTCTGACATTTGCCTCTATTACATCAATTCCATAGATGACTAAGCTACAGGCAGAAATAATAGAACTTGAAAAAGAAATAGAAGCGTTAGACATGAAGGATGCAACAGAAAAAAACTACAAAATACTAAATGAAATACTATCCAAACATCAAAATGAAATCAAAGACCGTAAAACAAGACAACTGAAGAGAGATGAAGCTGACTACCGGGAGGGTCGCGTTTTTACATTTGCGAAAAAATATGACCAACAATTTCAGAAACCAACTCGCACCAACATAACTGCAAGAACAGAGGTCTCCCCCATCAACTCCAGCACCACCTCATTAAGCAGCCTACCTGAGACAGAGAGTGAAAATGAAAACCAGTCAGATTCAACCAATGTAACTAGACCTCTTCCATCTACATCAGGCAATATCAACCCTTTTTTACAGGAAATAAGAACAATGAGACGAGTAAACCGTTCGAGATTGAACGCTACAAACGTAAAACCCGCAGAGGCAAGAGGGCCGGCACAAGACAATTACAAAGAGAAACTAAGGTCAGGCAACAAGAAACAATAACACCAGATGACACGGATGTACAGGTAGTCAATCTGTCATCAAGAACATTGGACAAAAATATGATATCACTACTGAGCAAAGGTCTTAGTTTCAACCCACATGAATTTGGCGATCCCTGTAGGTCTAAAATAGACCTCTTCAAATTCATCAGGGGCCTCAAACTGAAAAAACACTTTTCTGGCATACCAACAAATGTGAGAGAAACTGTGAACATTACTCCTGACGATTTCTCTAGCACTTTGAGCATTCAAGAGGTTTCCTCCGATCTTCCCGTGTTCTAACCGGTTTGATAGTTTGGAAGCAGTGGATTGACTCCCAACGATAAAAGAAGAGGTTTTAAGGACAACTAAACCTGTAGATTTGGGGCCTATAAAATCCTTGGGGTGTGTCGAGATTCAGGAACTTCATGTTGAGACACACGAAACCTATGGGGAGAATGAGACTATACTAGGGAGTCTGGGTAGTGCAACTGGAGCTATTGTTGAAGAGTCACCTATAGAAGATTATTGCAAGGTGGTTTTTTGGAATGTGGCAGGACTAAAGCAGAAAATTTCCAACCCGTCCTGGTGTGATGTAATTGCTGATGTGGGCATATTAGCTTTACAAGAAACCTGGACCACCGCACCAATACACCTTAATGGTTATAGAACTTATTTTACACCTGCGGTGGGGGGAGCACACGGAAGACCAAAGGGGGGACTGTCTGTGTATATATCGAACCTGCTAGTCACCGATAAAATCTCTTTTTCTCCTGGTTCCAGTTACTACCAGAAAATAGTCATTGACACAAGGAAGGGTCCAACGATTGTTCTTTTTAATTTTTACAATAACTGTCTAAGTAGCACAATTAAGGATGTATTTGTTAATATAACTGCAGATATACAGAATGAATTTGAGAAAAAAAGGGTGAAGTCATGGTATTATGGGGGGGTGATTTTAACTGTACTTTGTGTAAAAAGGGTCAGAAGGGTATTTGCGGCCTGATGTTGGAACAGGATATTAACTTGACGCACTTTGAACATACCCTTCTAGGTGATTCATTAAATGAGATGATTTTTAATTTTGATCTTGGTTTTACAAATGAGCTAGCCCACCACACAATGCCATTTGTTCCAACATTTGTGGGGCGGGGGGCTTCAACTATCATTGATTTTAGCCTCTGTACAAATAGCTCGGCGGGCAGATTGATCAGCTCTACTATCATGCACTTACCATTAAGTGACCACTACCCACAGGTACTAAAAATGGAGAATCTATTTTCTGTAGCAGATCATGTAGTAGGTTCCAATAATAAGGCGCAGGATGTGAAATTAGGTACCCAAAACGGATATAGCCTTAAATGGAGTAGAGTGGTCCCGGCTGATTTTTTATCTAAATTACTGAATAAGTGTATGAGTAGTTTTTTGACCTGCTTGAATGAGCATGCCGAGAGAAATGAAATTTTAAATCATTTTTATATTATTTCTACTGCAATCAAGGAGGCGCTGTGGGTTGCAAAGAAAAACTCCCTAAAGCACAATAGAAAATGGTTCGACAAGAAATGTACTAATGCCTTATCAAAGCTTAGACATGCGATCCATAAAATACCACGGGATGTAACCCAAATTAGAATTCTGAGGAGGGACTATAACATAGCACAGAAGGACAGGAAGGCCGCCATAAGAAAAGAGGCTTGGGATGATTTATGCGAGGCGTCACAATTAAAGGACCCGGCAGCTTTTTGGAGGGTTATTAATACCCCCCTTCTATATGAAAAAAAGGCACGTATGGAAATCGCCATCCCAGAAGATGAGTGGGTGGCGCACTTTTCCTCCCTTTACAAGGCTGTGGAACCAGTCCTCGATACAGGTCAGGACTTTATGTCCCCAAACATAGACACATCCAAAGTCTTGGTCGTAACCCTTCCTGAAGTTCTGGCGAGCTTGAAGGCAACCAAAGGGGGTAAGGCGGCTGGACCAGATGGCATACCAGCAGACCTCTATAAGGCTAATACTGAATTATGGGGGCCTTTGCTTGTCCAGCTTTTTAATGTTGCTCTGGCAAAGGGTTTAGTTCCCACCTGGCTTACATCGATTATAGTCCCAATATTTAAGAAAGGTGACAGGCAGAATTGCATGTGTTACAGGCCAATTTCTTTATTGGACTCCTCTATAAAAATTTTGGGGAGAGTAGTTTTAGATAAGTTGCGAATCTGGTCAGAAGAGAACGGGGTGTTAAGCGATTTTCAATTTGGGTTTCAAAGGGGCTTAGGGACTATAGAGCAAGGATTGAATCTGTTTATCCTGCAGCAGAAGTATGTACGGGTTAAAAAACAACGTCTATACCTCACCTTTGTTGACTTATCGTCAGCTTTCGATTGTGTTTCACACAATAAATTGTGGTCAATTATGGCCGAGTTGGGGGTAGACAATGCCATTATATGCTTCTTGCGAGATCTATATTCCGGGGCCAATGCAAGTGTCCGTTTTGGGAAAGATGGTGAATGCACTAGACAGTTTGGGATTGGTCGGGTGTACGCCAAGGGTGTGTTTTAGCTCCATTTTTATTTTTGCTATATATAAATGGCTTGGAGAAACGTCTCGTGCAGGAGGGTAGGGATATGCCTATGGTGGGTGGAAGGCCTGTCCCTGCCTTGGTGTACGCTGACGATGCCGTTTTGATGGCACGAACCCCAATGGCGTTACAAACCTTGGTTACTTCTTTTAATAGTTTCATGCTTGGCTTAGACTTAAAAATTAACTGTTCAAAAACCTTGTCCATGTATTGTGGGCCAAGATCAAGCAAGCATTTGAAACCCATTTTTATAAATTCCAATCCCTTGGAAAAGACCTCCACTTTTCCCTATTTGGGAATTCTGTTTCACGAAAGTGGATCATGGACTAGTGCAATCCATGCTAGATCCCTGCTGTTTTCCAAAACTATCATGGCCTTACAATGTTTTATGAGAAAATTAGGGAAAAAACCCATAAAAGATATTTTAACTATTTACAGGGCAACCTGCTTAGCAGTAGCCACCTATGGATCAGGTCTGTGGGGTTACTCAAATATTAGCACAATCCAAATCATGGAAAATAAATTTTTACGCCACATCCTGTCTGTGCCTGAAAGTACTGCAACTATGATATGCCATGTTGAATTGGGAGTAATTTATGTTACTGACACGATTAGGATTCAGCCAATCCTTCTTTGGCATAGGGTGTGGACAAATGATGAATGTCTGGTTAATCGGGCTATTTTAAAGGACGTTCTAGCATTGGACAATATCAATGATTTCAAATGGATATGTTATGTCAAGAACTTTCTCAATGAAATAAATTGTGTTCAATACTTTGAGGACCCACCAACTATGGCATACATATCAAGAAGAGATCTGAAAAATTTGTGTATTGCCCATCTCAGGGACAAAAGACACTTAGAGGAGGCGAGAAAAAAGACTGTTTCTGCCCACCAGGACATTTTATGTGGAGAGAAACTACAGCCATATTTATCCCTATATATGTCTAATCATGAACGCTTCCTTTTAACCCGGTTTAGACTCAATATTGTTTTTAGAGTCTTGTCTTTTCCTGTGATGAATTGCTGGTCGAAAGAATTATCCTTTTGCCCATGTGATGATGTCTCCCCACAGTCTGATATACATATTTTATTTTTTTGTAAATGTTATACCTTTTTTCGAAAGAAACTTATCATCCCTATTCTCAAAGACTTAAATATACGCAGATGTCGCTTAGCGTTTTTAGAGTGCCAGAAAATGGAAACTGTTTTTATGGTAGCCTCATTGGGTGAATTTTTTAAATCCATTTTTAAATGTCGCAAATCGATCCAAATGAATTAATCTCTTTGTTGCACATATGTATTTTAAATAATGAACACATGACTCCCGTGTAAACTGTATTTTCTTCATGCTACTTTTATGGTTATTCTTGTCTTTTTTGGCCGAATAAAGTATTTTGAATCTGAATCTGAAGGCCACAGACCTTTTACTGTCCCTTACAGATTTTGACGACCCTCCAAACTCTTTTGAAAATCTACTCAAAGACCTGGAACTTGAAACCAATCAAACTATAGCAAGCGGTCTAAAGAACAAATCCAAATGGACCCCAACATTGCCTGGTGGCAACCCTATAGATACCTTCTACAGATTGGTGCTTGATGATATTGAGAAATATGAAAGAAGACTGACAACCAACAAAAAGAGATCATGGGATATCTCACAAGAGATGAAAGAATTGCACTCAAAAGCCTATGCAACGATAAAGACATTACAATCAGAGAGGCGGACAAAGGAGGAAACGTGGTAATAATGAACAGTTTGGATTACCATGAAGAGATTCTATCCCAATTATCAGACAACACTTGTTATGAACCTCTGGAGAGTAACCCCATAGGACCACTCACCATTCTCATCAATGGCCATCTAAGAGAGTGGAATGCGGCTGGATTAATTGATGATGATGAATTAATGTACATGAGAGTGACGAGACCAACCTACCCATGGTTGTATACTTTGCCTAAAATACACAAGCCAGGAAATTTCCCACCGGGCAGACCGATCGTTTCGGGGATGGGCGGCCCAACTGAAAGGCTTTCTCAATATGTGGATATTTTCTTGAACCCCCTAGTGAACAATCTTCCGTCCTTTATACAGGACACCAAACACATATTGAGTATCTTATCCGATATTCAATGGGAACCTGGCTTACTTCTGGCCACCCTAGATGTTGTATCTCTTTACACATCAATCAAACCCTCTTTGGGCCTAGAAGCAATCACTAAAAGTCTTCAATCTAGGTCCATCACACTTCTGGAACACACAACAATGCTCATTAACATGATGGACATAATTCTGAATCACAACTATTTTCTATACGATAAGAAGTGGTTTAAACAAACAAAGGGCGTCGCTATGGGGTCAAAATTCTCCCCATCTTTTGCCAACCTGTACATGGGGGCCCTTGAAGCAGACATCATCTGGGGCAACAAAGGTATAAGATGGAGCAACAATATAATATACTGGGGGAGGTACATTGACGATTGTCTTTTGATCTGGTCAGGCACACAAGAGTCTCTACACGACTTTTGTGCCCATCTGAATGACAATAATATGGATATGAGGTTCACCAGTCACATCAGTTCCACCGCAGTCACCTTTCTGGACATCGAGTTATATGTCAAAAACAATGTTCTCCACAGTAAACTATACCGCAAACAAACGGCCTGCAACGCAATTTTACATGGTACCAGCTCTCATCCTATTCACCAAATAAACACCATCCCCTATGGAGAATACATACGAGCAAGAAGGAACTGTAGTGAAGATGACCAATTTGAAAACTGCATCGACAACATGCGCAGCAGGTTTGCTAAGAGAGGATACAAACCCGCAATACTCAACAAAGCAAAAAACAGAATTAAAAAAGTCAAGAGAGAATCAACACTTGCCAACAAAGCACGCTCAGTAGCCCAATCCCAACCTGTGAGGCTTATCATGGACTTCAACGAAATGAACACAGTGGTACAGAAAAGCCTCATCAAACACTGGGAGATCCTACTAGCAGACAAATCATTAAATGAAGCCATCACGCAGAAACCACAAATCACTTACCGTCGGGGTAGAAACTTAAAAAGCAGTCTGAGTCCCACCGTCCCAAGAGGAACCAGGAATAGTACCTGGCTAACACAACGATCGAAGGGTTTCTACAAATGTGGCTTATGTGTCATGTGTAAATGGGCCCACCATGGAATAAAGACTTTCTCTGGACACCACCACCAAGAATTTGTGATCAAAACTAACATTAACTGCAACACCAGCTATACAGTTTACATCATTGAATGCGCATGTCACAGTCAATATGTGGGAAGTTCTATCAGGCCCTTGAAGGAACGGATTAGAGAACATGCCAGAGCCATTTCCACACAGGATACTCGCTACCCCATGGCCATACATATGGCCACTTGTCCGGCACAGGTTTCAGTCAAAACATTTAAATTCTATGGAATTGATGTAATAGAGGCAAATGTCAGAGGTGGCAATCGTGAACTACGTCTCAGACGACAAGAGGCCACCTGGATTATGCGCTTGGACACGGTGAAATATGGACAAAATTCTGATGATGAACTCCATTTCTTTCTTGGACCTGAAACTTAGGTGACACTGCTGTAATTAATGTAATTTCCCAGTACACAACAGGTTCCTGAATTAATATGATGAAATAAGAGAATGTCTATATTTCTCAATGCACTTGCCTACCGTTTGAATATTAATGCATTTTTTGCAATGATGTTGAGAATTTTGAATGTTTAAGTTATTCGTTAAATAACGGCTAATTGCAGTCGCCTGTAACATTTGATACCCCACATTCTTGATTTCTAGCGAACAAAATGACTTTGTAAATTATATGAATTTTGCTTCTTTCTTTTCTCACTACGCCACCTCCAACCTTTTTCCTTTTTTCCTGTTTCGCTCCAACCCCCACACCAGACTCTTGACTAAAATATCAATGAATTTAATCAACCTCTAAATTGCGTTGGACTTTCAAGCCACACAAGATAAACTTGCTTCTGACACCAATTGCAATATATTTTATGTTCCTGACAACCTTTCCTTCGCACCCTATACTGCGGAGTAGACACCTACTTTCCCTGTATGATCTAATTAGCTAGGCATGACTTTTGTCGAAGTACACATCGACACATATTCCTTTATTTTTAGCACAATAAGATCAACCCCTTGGCTCTATCTTATTTGTATGACCCACTATAATCCCGCACAGGATTTCTTCCATTTTCATGCTTATTCAGAACTACCTCAGATCAGCGGTCTAGTTCTTTCCCATTCTGATCGCTTTATTAGAAAGCGAAAAAACACACAGTGGTTCCCGTATCCGGCAACCACTCCACGCTCCGACTGAGCAGCAACAGATAGGTAAGCGGACCAATTTCGGAACCCCGAATTTTTCTTTATGTGCGTCAAGTGTTCCGATGACTTAACTAAAACCCCCCTTTCTACTGTCTTGCAGCCATTGCTCTACAGATGACATTACCCGTTCGTCTGCCCCTTTCCAAACCTTGAACTTAAGATGTTTTCCTGGCGATAATCAACCCAATCGTTTTTGAATACGTAAACCCGACTTGGACCGGGTTGGAAGTATCACCGGTCCCCCGGTGAGTACTTCCCACATCTAGATTTAGCTCTCTGTATTTGACCACTGCATCTTCAGTCACCTCCACTGATTAGGTGCAAAAGCTAATCTTCAAACAATTTCGAACCAAATTTTGAACCAATCTTTTCCCCTCTTTCGTCCTATAGATACCGCTTTGTCTCACTTGAGATCAGGTATGATTATGCCCCTCCCCCCTTTTTTTGGTGACTTCAACTTTCTCAGTTAATGGGTTCATGCAAATCTTGCTAATTTCAGCATGCGTTTTTTTCACTCGATATTACAAATTGACTAATTTTGATCTTTAATTGACACACACACTGTTATGCCTATCTTTACAGATTGACATTTTCCATTGGAATTTTGTATTACGATAGTCACATCACGTGTAATAACAATGGATGTTTAACCATTCTCGTTGAGGAATTTTTCTCAACATGTTTTCTCATGAACCAGTAACTCCTGTGTATTTCTCCACATTTTCTTATTTCTTCCCTCCCCGTTTTTTCGTTTACCATGTTTTTTCGTTTACCATGTTTTTTCGTTTACCATGTTTATCTAGATGTAATGATGTTGCTTAAAAAAAACGTTTGTCACTCACGTCACGGCACTCACGTTTTCTCTTTCCTGAACCGACATTTTTGAAGAATATTCCGGAGACTGTAACGTGTTCTGATTTTGCTCAAATCTTGACAACCTTTACAATTTATTTTTGCTTTCTCGACCATTTTGCAGCTCATGTAGAACCCACTTTGTCACTTAAGGTCTTTGTTACCTACTGCCAATACATCACAGCAGTCATGATGTCACTAATGTTAGAGATGTTCAAAAAATAATTTTGAACATTAAGTCACCCGCACTCACATGCACCTCTTTTGTTTCCCCGCCCTGGTTTCCACAAACACCTGGTGTCCTTTCTACTGCACGGCATTCCTACTGTGCGTTAACAATCATGTACAGCTTGTCATGATATTCATTGTCTTTCCAGCCCTGAAGAGTCACGGTTAACCATCCGTGACGAAACACGTGTCGGTTGGCATCTTTTCCTGGTTGATCTCCTTTTGACAGGAGCACCAGCTGCGAAAAAGAATAAAACTCTTTGAGATGATACTTTCTGGTGACGATCTCATCCTTCCTTTTTTGTTGTAATATGTGATACATTTCACTGTAATTCACACTCCTTTTGTGTGCTCTGGACCTGGCCTGATCAATTCGAAAGAGGGGATCCTGACCTCCCTTTCCTTCTCAAAGGTTGTGGTTTTCCTTTGACCAAGATGCACCAAAACTACGAACTTTTAAGCAATACACTTTTGTACTTCACAACGTCGTAAACTGTTGAGCGCCACCAATTTCTGAAAAACGTAAAAAACCTCTCGCTGAACTCTCATACTTATAGCCTATGTCTTGAATCTCTGTACAAGAACCCTGCTTAAGATTTTAACAGAAGAGTCAAGGAGGGCAATTGGCCAACAGCACACATGGCTGGCCTTATAGCCAAGTGCATTGAAAGTGAGCTTTCTCCTGCATCAGGAAAAGTCAGGTAAACTCAAGGGGCAGAAAGACCAGTGCTCTATTTACAAAAAAATGACTGCTGCTGCCCAAACCTCTTCCCAGACGTCCGCAGCTGGTGCTATTGGCGGCGCACCAAATACCAAAGTTGTGTAGTCTTGCATTCATCTCATGATTCTTTAATCCACTAACAGACACTACCTGTCCCTCTATCACATTTTTTTAATAAAAACTTTTCATTGATGACAGTATAAGACATTGCACAGATATTCATTGATTTGTTGAACACGTTAATTAGCACATGTTAAATACACATTTCCTTTGCGTTGCTCTTGCTTTCCTACTATTTATACCTCTGCACTCCTATCCTTACTCCAACACGCTAATCGAGTGGAGGGGGGCCGCACCAGACCGAGGGGATGCACAACTGTTTCCTCGGTATACGTTCCAATTGCCCCATATGTGTTTCCATTTCCGAGGACAGCCTCGAGATTCATAAACTGTTTTTTCAGTTATCTTGCACCAATCTATGTCCCTCTTCCAAGCCTCAACTGTTCGTGTCTCCGTTGCACCTCCATGTTCTGGCTATGTTGCGTTTAGCTACCACCATTCCCATCGTTGTCCAAGTTTTTTCTTTACTCTTCCAGTCAGTGGGTTCCCAAAAATTCAAAAGGCACCTTTTGGCCCCAGGTTTGTCCATAGCATCTCTGTCATACATCGAAGTACTTGCGCCCAATATTTCTGTATGTGTATACAATCCCAAACAATATGGAAAAACGTACCCTCTTGATTACACTGTCTCCTACATTTGAGATCCTTCATATACCCCATCTTGACCAGTGCAGGACCTGAGAGGTACACTCTATGTAGAACCTTGAGTTGTATTAACTTGACCCGTGAATAAATCGCCACTTCTAATGGGGAGGCCAACACCTCCAGCCACTCGTCACCCTCCAGATCCCCAAAGTCACTTTCCCAGTTCCTGCGGAGCTGAAGGAGGGGATCTGTCGTATTATTGACCAGTTTCTGATACGACAGGGATATTGCTTTTTTATGCATGAAATCAATGAGAATTCTGTCCTCGAGAGGGGAGGACTAGGGGGGCACCTCACCACTGGGGATTGCTGCTTGTAGGGCATGTCCAACTTGTATATATCTAAACCTTTCTGTGTCAGCAAGTTCATAGTCTTGTTGTAATTGTGCAAAGGAGAGAATACCCCCCTGTATCCACAGGTCTCCCACCTGAGAGATTCCAATCGCATCCCAGCGGTTGAATCCCTCGGATATCCTCAAGGTTCCCAGTTGTTCCGTATCCCATAAAGGGGTGGCTTGTATGATCTTCCCTGCCCATCCCATGCTATTGTTAACTGTGTGCCATATGTGGACTGCATGACTGGTGGGCCCTGTGAGCTGCAGTCCCGATGGCCTGGTGTAAAGAGCACTATGGAATCTCCCCCCTGGAAGGATCCATTTATCCATTCTATACCCAGGATCATCTTGTGGCTTATGTATGCAGTGATTAGTAGCTGTAGGATGTGCTGCCCAATAGTATTTCGTTATGTTAGGAAGTCCTTTACCTACATCATACCATCCCCTCATCAACGTCTGAGGCGGCTCCCCCACCCATAACAGCTCTCTCTGCTCACTGCTGATTGCTTTGAAATAGGAGGTGGGAACTGGAAATGGCGCGTGATGCAGCACACACAGGAAGTGCAGGAGAGACATCATCCTGAATAATGCTGCACGACCCAAGAATGCGGCGCTCCCGTGGACAAAGCTCACCAACCTCCGTCCCATCTCCCTTCTGCCATACTACAGCAAGATGGCCGAGAAGCATGTCAATACACACCTGTCCAGCTACATCGAGGCAGCGGGCGGCCTAGACCACTCGCAATCTGGTTTTAGGCCCAACCATAGCACCGAATCAGCCCTCCTCTCAGTGACAGATAACATCAGAATGTCACTTGACAGGGGGAGCTCAGTGATTCTGGTGCTATTGGATTTGTCCGCTGCCTTCGACACGGTGTCGCACAAAATTCTCCTCGACCGTCTGAAGGCAGTGGGAGTAAAAGGGACCGCCCTTGCGTGGCTTGAAAGCTTTCTTGCAGACAGACAGCAAGGGGTCAAATTAGGCTCCCATAAATCTGTCTGCAGGAAGCTTACCAAGGGTGTGCCACAGGGCTCGTGTCTGAGCCCCACGTTATTTAACGTATACGTGGCTCCTTTGGCAGAGATTATAAGATCATACGGGTTCTTTCCAATCTCTTACGCTGACGACACTCAGCTGCTGTTCCCCTTCCAGACCATTACACCTGCAGTCATGAAATCTTTCCAAGACGGAATGAGAGCGGTGGCGGGTTGGATGGCCCAGAACTTCCTCCAATGCAATGTGTCCAAGACGGAAGTCATGTTGTTCGGAGGGGCCACCAGGCTCTGGTCGCCAGATTGGTGGCCACTCGAGCTAGGACCTGTCCCAGCGCCCAAACTAACCATTAAAAATCTGGGAGTGCGCCTGGACCAAGCCCTGATTATGAAAGATCATGTCAGCCAGATCACGGGAACATGTTTCCGTACAATAGGTCTCCTACGGCGTATCTTCCCTTTCCTACCTAACACCCATAGGAAAATACTGGTACAGGCACTAGTTCTTGGACGAGTGGACTATTGTAATAGTCTACTCATTTCCGCCAACCAAGAACAACTACGCAAACTGCAGGTGGTGCAGAATACTGCGGCAAGACTCATCCTGAATGCCCCTCCCCGCACCCCTTCTCGCCCTCTTCTTTCCCACCTTCATTGGCTCCCGGTGCAACAGCGAATACATTTTAAAATTTGCTGTATCATGCACAAGTGCATATATGGGTCGGGTCCCAAATACCTAAAAGAGATTTTTCTACCCTACTCCCCTGGACGCGCTCTGCGTTCCAGCAACACTATGCTGCTGCAGGTACCCAAAGTCACCAGAGCTAGGCAGGGAGGGCGAGCACCCTCCCTTAAAGGCCCCCTGCTGTGGAACTCTCTTCCACCCCAACTGAGGCTAATCACCAACCTCCTTTCCTTCAGGAAAAAACTAAAGACTCACCTGTTTGCACAAGAATAATTCGGCCTCTCTCTGTTTTCCCCCTCACTACAAATTTACCAACTCATGCAGAAGCTACGCGCAGAGATACCCCTTCGGGGCTGATTCAGGCGCGATACAAGACCATAAATAAATAAATAAATAAATAAGGGTGACAGCGGAATAGTTTTCCAGTGTCTTACATCAGACCTTAAGCGCTGCAGCGGGGGTAAGAGGTACTGAGCATAACATTTCTCAGGATCAGTAGTGATATATTTACCAAGGTATCTAAACTACTACTCTGATCTTTCCACTGCACACCCACTAGGCAGAGGGGGAAACTTTCCCTTCAACACGAATATTGTTGACTTTGTCCAATTAATTGTATAGCCCGAGTACTTTCCAAACGTCGAGAATATATTGAGGACTCTTTTGATTGATGACTGGGGCGACACCCAATAGAGCAATATGTTGTACGCATAAAGAGAGTTGCTGATCTCCCAGCCCTCCACCCATCTAAGGCCTCTCTTCAGTGGGTCTCTGCGTATCCATGACGCCAATGGCTCTAGCAGTAAACGCAAAAATCAACGGCGACAGGGGGCAGCCCTGCCTAGTCCCCCTTGTGAGATGGGATTTTTTATTGTTGACTACCTCCTGCGCTTGAAGGACATTGTACAGGAGTCTTTTCCAGCCTATGACGTTGGGTCCAAATCCCATTTTACTCAGTACTGAGAATAAATAGGGCCACTCAATTGTGTCGAAGGGCATTTTGGCATCCAGGGACAACACCACTGCATCTTCCTCAGCATATCTATCCTTCCCAATACCCCATGCAGTCGTCGAAGGTTAAGGGATGTTTTTCTTTCTGGCATGAAACCGGATTGGCTGGAGTGTACCAGATTCTGGATAACTTGTATCTGGCATGTAGCCAATAATTTTGGCTTCTGTGTTGAGCAAAGAGATAGGTCGATACGAGGAGCTCTCGTGTTTGGGGTTACTTTCCCTATGAATTACCACTATAGTGGCCAGTCTCTGGTCTACTGGGAGCCTACCCACTTCTCTACTTTCTATATACATATCTTTGAGGTGGGGGTCAATAGTGTTGGATACCAGTTTATAGAGTTCTATTGGGAGGCCGCTGGATCCCGTTGCTTTCCCAGACCGTAGGCCCCTGATGGCCTGTGCTACTTCTTCATTTGATAAATCACTTTCCAGCAATGCTAGATCCTCTTTTGTGAGTGTTGGTAGCTGTATACCCGCCAGTAAGGCGCTCAACTCTGATAATGGCACGGTATTGGTAGACGCGTATATCTCCTGGTAGTATTTCCCGAATGTAGGAGAGTAGGGTCTGCAATCCAATGATCACCCAGATTTTTGCTTTTTGCTTCACTGGTTTACGACTTTCCCTGGCTGTGGGCCTGCTAATCAGACCCACAGCCTAGCTGTTCTCTCTACTCCAAATTGTACCCAGGTACTGAATTGGCACTGGGCCCTCTCTTGTGTCCCTGTAACCAGGGCAGAGGTGTACCCAGAGGTCTCCCAGGGGCTGCAGCATGTATTATGCCACCCCTGGGTTGACTAACTAAACCAGACACAACTGGCTGCTTGACAGCTGGGGCAAGGTGGTGTAATCACCCTTTGCTTTAGATATAGTATTCCTATATCTAAACCTAAAATGGACACATATATTCCTATCAGTCACTCCTATGGCAGGCCTTAACAATCCTGAAGGCAGAGTGCGTGGAATAATGTGAAATGGTGCTCTGGCATGAGCTGAGCCCGTTTGCAGCTTGCGGAACCAAGTCCTAATAGCTGTTCCATGATAACGCTATACCATATACTCTTAAGTGCATTATGTACCTCGCGGTCATATGCTAACTTTGGTATAACATTATCAAAACATGTCGAGTAAGGTGTCATACGAATTGGAATACTAACCCCTCGTCAATTCTGGCGACGGGGTTAGCATTCCACCCTTCTAGAGGGACACGACATGTTGGTAACCTGTAACCCCGGTTAAAGTCAGACATAGCCTCAGCTCCACAAGATGGATGCTGCCACCGAGACACAAGTCTGCCCTCCTGCTGCTGGGAGTCCTCCCAGCGCGGGAGGCAAGGACAAAGGGTTTCCTGCCAGGGGCGGTGCCAGCACCGTCCCAGACAGGATTTTGTGTATTCTAGGTAGGCAGGGCTTTAGAGGAAGGTGACTGCAAGTGGCACCCCGGTGCTCACTGTGCATATGCCGGCTTGAACCAGTTCCAGGGGCACACCAGCCCCTGAGCTGGGGAAAGCCCGGCATGGGAGAGGGGTGTACCCACCCCCCTTCCTAGTCCCACCCATAGGGCAGGACTTAGTCGCGTGCCAGCCCCCTTTTGCAGGATAAAGGTAGGAGCAGGCCCCCTTCCAAATTAGATCATCATTGAATCCTGAACCGACTTTCCACGAAAGGAACTCAAGACTCTTCTCAAGATTTCTCCCTTGTGACTAAGGAGTAGTCACCCTGCAGCAGCAGGCACCATCCAAGCATCGCGGTCTGCTGCAAGTCTCTCCTCCGGATCCCGACTGCCCAGCTCGACAAGATCCGGCTTCCATGGCACCTCTGACCTCTACCTGCATCTTCAGCCCAGCTGAGACCCGTGGGTGTGACGAGACCTCGAGGGACCGGTCATCTTCAAGACTGCACGACGCTTGCCCAGCACGACTCCCGAGTGACCCTCAACCGAGTGCTTTGGGGTAAGAGAAGCCCCAACCCTGAGCAGCTCCAGCACCGAAGTTCAGCCCCCTTGCATCCACGAGATCTGCATGGGGCCCTTCTGCTCTTTGCTGCTCACCGCGTTGTCCAGGTCACTTGCCCGTTGGCTAGTGGCCCTCTGACGACGAACTTCGATGACAAACACCGCTGGTCTGGTTGCTCCAGACTGGCCCTTGCTCCCCTCCAACAGTGGAGCACCCTGGACCCTCCTGGTCCACTCCAGACGCCATTTTAAGTCCACCGCGTGGGCTTGCATTTGCCAAGACTTGTTGCCCCAATCCTGGGTCCAGCGACGTCGACAGCAGATATCTTCGTGGGACAGCTCGCACCTCCATCCTGGTCGCCGACAACGCCTCCTGGTCCGAGAGACTGCAGAGCCCAGCAGCGCCCACTCACCTGGTTGAGGTGACTTCGTCCGGTGCCACTCTGGTGCCCACCTAAATCACTGGCTAGTGATTCAGAACTTGGTTCCCTCTGCTTACAGGTCTCTTCTTCCCCGATCCAGGCTTGGATCCCCACGAACTTCTTCACTGGTCGCCTGCCAGCAACTTCTTCCTTCAGGCTCCTGGTTCATCAACGAAGAAACCCGACGACATTTGAACCCTATGCAGCCGCAGCCCCTGGGCTAGGTAAACCGAGTACTCCGGTGCTCCAGCGTAGTCCAACTCTCTAAGTGTCTAGATCCACTTTCGTTTTTGACCTACCTAGTCGGATTCGTCCGATAACTGTAACTTTGCATTTACTAGCCTCCATAGACTTTTTCCCGCCTTACGCGTGAGAGTTCCCACTCTGCACACGACGTCCCTAGGCCTCCTGCTTGTAATCTAAAGGTTCAGTAGTCCCGTCCTAGCGATTCTAAAGCCTATGAGAATAGTTACTTACCTGCTAGTAATTCGCATTCCACTCTTGTAGTATATGGTTTTTCGTGCCCCTCGGGCATTTGTGTAAATTGTGCGACTTTAAGTATTTTCTTAAGAGTTTTGTTGTGTGCTTAGCTCCCTGTCTCATAAAGAGCCAGGGTAGTCTTGTTATAAATAAATATACTTTATTTTTCATAACAACTTGTGTGGTGTCCTTTCACTTGGTGTTCAAGGGGTAAATGTGATGGTAAAACAGCTGGCTTAACACGCCCTCTAGAGTTTAGCCTAAAGACTGCACGTGCCCATGCTACTAGGATAGCTGGTCTATCAGGTTGACTTACAACCAAACATCAATAAGGGTTGTTTGGACTGATACAAAGTGTTCACTAGAATAGTGAACATTATATATCAGGCCAACTTCTCACATTGGTGGCAGCGGTGGGATTTGAGCTTGCTGTTGTTTTACCACACGTATCCTAAGAATATCATTTGAAAGATCACATAAGTACTAAGGTACATATAACTTAGCTTAGAATACTCTGAGTTCTACTGAACCAGCTGTTGTAGCTCCTAGGGCTTAGCACACCCTAAACTACAACTCTTAGCAAGGGATCAGTAGGCAAACAAATAGTGTAGGTAAGTGCACCACTTACACCTCACTAGAAAAGCATGTCTACCCATGGAGAGTCTTCAGGGACTCCCCTTGTGGCTGTTGACCCTCCACAGGTCATCTCAAGATATACAGCTCTCAATTTCCAGGAGTTGAGACACTTGTGTACCTCCAGGAAATTGAAACAGGGGTCTAACCCCACCACTCCCTTTCTGTTAGGTCTCTTAGAGACATATGATGCTAGGAAAGCCTCTCATACAGATGGGAGTATGCCAGCCTTAGAGGGTGCCCTTGGTGATCCAGACCTCCTGGACACTGAAAATGCAGTTGAGGAGGAGGAAGAAGAGGAACTCTCTGGGGATGAGGCAGACAAGAGGTCTGAGTTAGTCAGCAGACTTACTAGGGCCAACTTAGACCTATTTAGGGAAGGAGCTGGGGGACCCCCAGTACTGACCCTAATGAGGCCTAACCTTGGAGTTAGAAGAGATAGATCTCATTCTAGGGACTCCAATAGATCTCTGCACTCTAATGCCTCTTCTCAGAGGAGAAGGAATTCTCCCCAGAGGAGATTGACTTCCCCTCAGAGCATGAAGCAAGGATGAAACAGGCTAATCTGAGGATTGAAAGGGAAGAACTTGCCCTGGCCAAAGAGAAGCTTGCCTTTGCTAGGGAGCAGCAGATGAGTGGGGTAGTCCCCACTGGTGGCAGCAACCTCCCAAGAGATAAAGAAAGGAGTTTAGATACTAAACACCTGAGTAAGATAGTGCCCCCCTTTAAACAAGGGGATGACATCCACAAGTGGATGGCTGCTTTGGAGAGGGCCTGCACTGTCCAGTGCATCCCCCAAAGTCTGTGGGCAGCTAAACTGTGGCTCTCCTTTGAAGGCAAAGGTAGAGATAAGCTCCTCACTACTAGAGTTGAGGATGCTAACAATTACCAAGTCCTGAAAAATACACTGGTTGATGGGTTTGGCTTAACCACTGAGCAGTACAGGTTGCTGTTCAGGGATACCCAGAAAATTCAGTCTCAGGATTGGTCTGACTTTGTGGATTGTGCCACTAAGGCTTTGGAAGGCTGGTTGCTGGGCAGTAAGGTTACTGATTATACAGGGTTGTACAATCTGATCATGAGAGAGCAGATTTTAAATAACTGTCAGAACCAGTTGTTGCATCAGCACCTTGTGGACTCAGATCTGACCTCTTACCAAGAATTGGGAAAGAAGGCAGACAGATGGGTCAGAACAAGGGTCAAGCAGAACCAGACTCAGAACCAGGGTGGTCAGAAGAAAGCAGACCAAAAGGGTAGTAACAAGGGTGAACAAAATGACCAGAAGTCTTCAACAGGTCCCCAACAAACCAAAGAGGGTGGGGTCAGGCTTCACAGCAGAAAAAGAAGACTCAAGAAGGCCAGTCAAAAAGGTGGTGCCAGTAATGTAAAAGTAAGTCGCACTGGTTTAGTGAGTGCACCAAAAGAGGAGGGCAAACTCCTACCACTACAGCCCCTAAGGCAACTGCACCCCCTAGTACAGTCAGTAGTGGTAGTGCACCTCCCAAGGGAATAGTTGGGTTAACCTTGGGAACTGAGGGGTCTGACAACTTAGTTGGCACACTCACTCAGGCTGTCCTTGTCTGTACAGGGGATATGGATATGTCCCCTGATGTCAGTCCCAATACTTTGGGCAAATACAGGCAGACACATTTGATAAATGGCAAAATGGCTCAGGCCTATAGGGACACTTGTGCCAGTGTCACCATGGTGACACCTAACTTTGTGGACCCTGGACAGATCATGCCAGGTACAGATTTCCTGGTGACCAATGCCAGCAACGTCACTACCAGTCATAGTATGGCGATTGTTGCTTTCTCCTGGGGAGGGGTAAGTGGCCAAAAGAAAGTTGTGGTTAGTTCAGACCTCCCAGTGGATTGTTTGTTGGGCAATGATTTGGAGTCATCACTATGGTCAGAAGTGGAGCAGAGGACTCACATGGAAATGTTAGGCTTGCCAGCACATGTGCTTGCTGTGACTAGGTCACAGGCCAGAAGATGCCTCACTGAACAGGTGCTGGATCCTGGAGCAATGGACCAGACACCTTCCAAGAAGAAGAGCAGTAGGGTTAAGGCATTGCCTTCCCCCTTGCCCCAGGTTGAGGATCAAGTCTCTGAGGAGGCTGATCTGAGAGAGCTGAGGGAAACTGAGCCTAAAGAGCTTGAACTTCAGGGGGACCCTCCAGAGAAGACCTGGGGAAGGCACAGTTAGACTGCCCTTCCCTTGAACCCCTCAGACAGCAGGCTGCTGCTGAGGCTGCAGGGAACGCCACAGGTGCCCACAGGGTATACTGGGAAGATGGACTCCTGTACTCTGAGTCAAGAGACCCCAAGCCTGGTGCAACCAGGAGGCTGGTCATCCCCTTGTCTCAGAGGGGTTTCCTTCTCACCTTGGCCCATGAGATTGCCCTTGCAGGTCACTTAGGCCAGACAAAGACTTGGGACAGACTTGTCTCACACTTTCACTGGCCTCACATGAATGAGAATACCAAGGAGTTTTGTCGCTCCTGTGTCACTTGCCAAGCCAGTGGTAAGTCAGGTGGCACAACAAAGGCCCCCCTCATACCACTACCTGTGGTGGGGGTTCCCTTTGAAAGAGTGGGGATTGACATTGTTGGTCCAATGGAACCCCAGACAGCATCAGGGCACAAGTTTATACTGGTGGTGGTGGACCATGCCACCAGGTATCCTGAAGCCATTCCACTTAGGACCACTACAGCACCTGTAGTGGCAAGGGCCCTAGTTGGAGTGTTCTCCAGAGTGGGCTTCCCTAAGGAGGTTGTTTCTGACAGAGGAGCAAACTTCATGTCAGGATATCTGACTGCAATGTGGAAGGAATGTGGTGTCAACTACAAGTTCACCACACCCTATCATCCACAGTGCAAAGGGCTTGTTGAAAGATTCAACAGGACCCTCAAAGGGATGATTCATGGACTACCTGAAAAGCTCAGGCGTAGATGGGATGTCCTGATACCCTGCCTCTTGTTTGCTTACAGAGAGGTCCCACAGAAGGGGGTTGGCTACAGCCCTTTTGAACTTCTGTATGGGCATCCTGTAAGAGGACCCCTGTGGTTGGTGAAGGAAGGATGGGAGAGACCTCTCAAAAAGCCTGCAACCAACATAGTGGACTATGTACTTGGTCTCCGCTCCAGGATGGCTGAATACATGGAGAAGGCATCTAAAAACCTTGAGGCCAGCCAAGAACTCCAAAAAGCTTGGCATGACCAGAAGGCTGTCCTGACTGTGTACAAGCCTGGACAGAAAGTGTGGGTGCTGGAGCCAGTGGCCCCAGCAGCACTCAAAGACAAATGGTCTGGGCCCCACACAATCATTGAGCAAAAGGGAGAGGTCACCTACCTGGTGGACCTTGGAACTCCCAGGAGCCCCCTCAGGGTGCTCCATGTGAACAGGCTCAAGGCATATGTCGACAGGAAGGACATGAGCTTGCTCATGGCCACAGATGAGGGACAAGAGGAAGAGAGTGACCCTCTCCCAGACCTGCTCACTCAGAATCCTGATGATGGATCAGTAGATGGTGTTGTCTTTTGTGGCAGCCTCTCTGAACATCAGCAACAGGATTGTAGACAAGTTCTGCAATCCTTTAGACATATGTTCTCTCTGACACCGAGTCAAACTGATTGGTATACCCATGAAGTTGACACTGGAGACAGTCTGCCTGTCAAGAGTAAAATCTACAGACAGCCTGATCATGTCAGAGACTGCATCAAGACAGACGTGCAGAAAATGTTGGAGCTGGGAGTCATTGAGCCCTCAGATAGCCCTTGGGCTAGCCCAGTAGTTCTAGTGCCAAAGCCTCACACCCAGGGTGGTAAGAAAGAGATGAGGTTTTGCGTAGACTACAGAGGCCTCAATGCAGTCACTAAGACTGATGCCCACCCAATACCAAGAGCAGATGAACTTATAGATAGATTGGCTTCTGCCAACTACTTAAGTACATTTGACCTGACAGCTGGGTATTGGCAAATCAGGTTAGCTGAGGAGGCCAAGCCCAAGACAGCATTTTCTACTCCTGGTGGGCATTATCAATTTGTGGTAATGCCCTTTGGTTTGAAAAATGCACCTGCCACCTTCCAAAGGCTGGTGAATCAAGTTCTCACTGGGTTGGATGACTTCTGTGCAGCATATCTTGATGATATAGCTGTCTTTAGTTCCACCTGGGAGGATCACCTGGTCCACCTGAGGAAAGTGTTAGAGGCACTGCAAAAGGCAGGTCTCACTATCAAGGCCACTAAGTGCCAGATAGGGCAGACACAGGTTGTGTACCTGGGCCACCTTGTAGGTGGAGGCCAGGTTCAGCCATTGGAGAGCAAGATACAGGCCATCAAGGACTGGGCTCCTCCAACCACCCAGACTCAGGTACGAGCTTTCTTGGGCCTGACTGGTTACTATAGGAAATTTGTCAAGAATTATGGGTCCATTGTGACTCCACTTAATGACCTGAGAAGTAAAAAGATGCCAAAGAAAGTTCAGTGGACAGCAAGCTGTCAGAAAGCATTTGATGACCTAAAGCAGGCCATGTGCACAGCACCTATCCTAAAGAGTCCAGACTACTCCAAGACCTTCATTGTCCAAACAGATGCTTCTGAGTTGGGTGTGGGAGCTGTTCTATCTCAGCTGAATTTTGATGGTAACGACCAGCCTATTGCTTTTATTAGCAGAAGGCTGACCCCCAGAGAGAAAAATTGGTCAGCTATTGAGAGGGAGGCCTTTGCTGTGGTGTGGGCCCTGAAAAAGTTGAGGTCATACTTGTTTGGCACTCACTTTAAGATTCAGACCGACCATAAGCCCCTCTTATGGCTAAATCAGATGAAGGGTGAAAACCCCAAACTACTTAGGTGGTCCATTTCCCTACAGGGGATGGATTTTACAGTGGAGCATAGACCTGGTACTGATCATGGCAATGCTGATGGGCTCTCCAGGTATTTCCACTTAGAGCAAGAAGACTCACCTGGTCAAGGTTAGCTTATTGTCCCATAGTTTGGGGGGGGGGTCATGTAGGAGAGTAGGGTCTGCAATCCTATGATCACCCAGATTTTAGCTTTTTGCTTCACTGGTTTACGACTTTCCCTGGCTGTGGGCCTGCTAATCAGACCCACAGCCTAGCTGTTCTCTCTACTCCAAATTGTACCCAGGTACTGAATTGGCACTGGGCCCTCTCTTGTGTCCCTGTAACCAGGGCAGAGGTGTACCCAGAAGTCTCCCAGGGGCTGCAGCATGTATTATGCCACCCCTGGGTTATCAGGCCAACTTCTCACACCAAACTCATCTGCTATTGATTGTGGATCGCATAGTTTTCCTCCACTCTCAGTGATAATTTCTGTTACAAGTCGATTCGCTTGACCAAGCTTGTCAAGCCATGCCAGTAGTTTCCCTACCTTGTCCCCAACCTCATATGTTCTATATATATATATATATATTGCCCTGTTTAATGCTTTTGCTGCATTCGTAACCAGATCCTTATATGCCTTCTTTTTTATCTCTAAGTGGTGCTTGACATCTTCGGCACTGTCACTCCTCATCTCTCCCTCCAATGGCAAGATTTTTTCCTCCAACTCAGCGATCTCTGCGTTTTTCTCTTTTTTGGCCCCTCTATTGCTGAGATAGCTTGGCCCCTTACCAATGTTTTAAAAGACTCCCAGAGCGTCTGAGCCGACCCTACAGAGCCTACGTTTTCTTGGAAGTAAAGTTCTACACTTTCTGGGACTTTATCCTTTACTAAAGGTATTTTGAGGCTCCACAAGCTAATCAGTGCCAATCTACCCGCCTGCTGCTCTCCCACTACAACCCTCGGCCCCACTGGGAGTGATATGATATGCCCCTTGCCAGATTTGGCACCTCTTTAATTTTTCCCACCTGATCAGCCGGAGTGAGCATATAATCTATCCTGGAGAGACTGTTGTGGGAACCCGAGTGGAACGTAAATTGCACCTCGCTAGTGTGGAGGGTACGCCACACGTACACCAAGTCTATTGCGCCCAGGAATTCCTGAAGATGCAACTTGGTGAGTCGCATGTCCCGAGGAAGGTGGCGGTCAAACCAACCCGAAACTACAGCTTTGAAGTCCCCTCTTATCAGGAGTTGCCCCTCCAATTAATTTAATAATGTTTCCCAGGTCTATAAACGTTAAAGTGTGAAGACCAGGGAGGGACATATATCGTCAATATGGGGAGCGCCCGTCCCTCCCAGCTCTCTGACAATGCAGAATACCTACCCTGCGTGTCCACCCAGGTGCCGTCAATCGACATGGAGAAGGCCTTTCTCATCAGGATGCCTACCCCTCTAGATCTGGAGGAGAATCCAGAATGTACTGCAAGTATGTATCCCCATCGATTCAGCACCTTACAGGTGTTGCCCATTAAATGTGTCTCTTGTAAGAGAACTACGTCAGGGAAGTGTTGCTTTATAAATTGGAGTACAACCCCTCTCTTAAGCCTGTTTCCCATGCCATTTACATTCCAGGATAATAGTCTATGTCCTTTATCTGCCAGTGTGGTCATCATGTCTAGTACTGGCCCTCCCCTGCCCTCCCTGCCCCCCACAGTTCTCATGTATCCCAGTTTGTGTGGTGACATCTCAAAAAAGGTTTAGGACATGTGGGAAATCCGCTATTACACACTGTGCTACTTCTCTTACCTAGTTTAACTATCAATTGTTTGTCATCTAAACCATAGTCTGAATGTATAAACAACCAACTGCCTCCTCTGACATCTCCCGAGAGCAAAATTGGTAAAATACACAAAGGGTAAAGAAGCAGAAAGAGAAGGATGGATAAAACATCCCAAAAGGAGTAACCAGAAACCTACAGGAGTGTGAGCTCGATGAATTCTGAGGATCGGAACGGTGCTCAGAATGGTCCACCTCTTGATAGCCCCAAATCTGAATGCTGTAATATCGCAGACTGTTGAAGTGATCAAGCGAGGGAAGGATAGGAAGGGATCAGCAGGGAAGGAGACCTAAAGACAAGAATATACAAAATCAGCACTTCTTTCATATATATTATTCTATACCTGTCATGTCTAATCTAGATATGTACCTGTAAAAAAACAAAATGTATTCCATCATCCAATATCTTGTGTGGATCACCAGAACATAAGAGGGTTAATTCCAAGATCCATACTTTGGTATGCTGGAATTAAAACATGAAAGAATGTTATTTTTTTTTTTAGGTCTTCGTCTTGCTATACTTACCACAAAGAATGGCAGATATATATGGTTCAACACCTACCCGTACAAATCACCCACCTTACGCCATGGGGGACGGGGGAACTCTTAAGTAAACCTCTGTTGATGTAGCAAAACAAAGCAAGCAGAGATTACAACTCCTTCCTTGACACCAACTCCAGACGGGCAGAGAGGGGTAGGTCTCACACGCGACATCCCGTCTGATCATTATCTGAACATATCCGTGATGTGGTCCTCTGCCACGATCCGTGGTGCTTTGAGATACACAATCAGAGGGTTGGATTTCATTCACTCATTTAGGGGCCACTGCACCAGTTACAGTTTATTAATGAATGTCCCATGAAATATTCATAAGAAAATTATTGTCAGAGTTTCTCCCCTCTCCTTTCTTCCATACGCAAATGAGCCATGGTGCTGGGTAGAAGGTAGTTCTACACACAACACTTTTGGTCCTGAAGAAACGTCCCAGATCCCTCCTGGACCAAAACATATGAAACATGTCGACCTTTTAAATCACATTCCACGTGTGGAAACTGTCACTATTCATCACACACCAGTGACACTTTTTCTCTTTTTTGTTTTTAACCTGAATAGGTCAGATCATTAAATAAACCTTGTTTTAAGACACTTTAGCTAGTTTAACCGCAGTTCCTTTCAGGTACACTCTTCTCTAGATTCACGCACCCATACGGCTTAGAGAGAAGATCTCCGCCAAAGAGCCCTCTAGCAGGGCACATAGGACATTGCAGTGCCAGCCTCACCAGGAGCTAAACCATATGATGAAGCATGATATCCATCTGGGTGTGTGAGGACTCTATCTTCCATGCCTCCTTTGTGTTTGCGCATATTTATGATCATAGCACAATGAAATGAGCGAGTAGATTATACCACATCACAAAGTCCCACAATATGTAAACACTTATAGGATCTTTGCATTCCTTTCTTCTAAGAAATTTAATTTGCAATATGAGTGCCTCAATTGTTACAACAGAAATCCAGTTTGAGCTGTTTGATTCACTGTACACAGTCTTCTTTAACTTTGCCAAGCAAATGCTTAAAATAAATATTCCTCACCATCTGTCAAATAGCACAGCGGCACAACGGGAATTCCCTCATAGTACAAATTACACCAGCAGTGCTTATGTTGTGTTTCTATCTAGGACCCTAATTCGATATTCCCGATGTATGCCCTTGTATGGCTATAATAAATAATATCCTTATAAGCGCATAAGAATCATATCCATATTTAGTAATAGCCCATGCAGTCCAAATACGGCATGGCTACTCCCCTAGACTCCTAGAAAGTACAACGCGTTCTTTAAACAAACCAAGCCTCCAGCAGCCCAGGAACTCCCCCTGCTCTTGTTTTGATTTGCACAAAAACTCCTAGAGACAGAGAGAACTGTTAGTTCTTGGTGACGTCTTATGTCCAACCTTACATCAAACCCGGCACCTTTCAGGTATAAATATACCAACGTTGCCTTAAGCAAACACACGGTGGTTTGGAGCAGAGCGGCTATCTACTTGCCCGAGAGCCAAGCTGATGCGAGAGCCCACGGACGCCGCCCCTCCCTTTTGACGCACTAAGAAAGACGCTGTCTTTTTCTCCAGCCGAGATAATCCAGCTCCGGTGTTTCCAGCCGCCCTTGTGGGTTGCTGGGATATCGAGTCCTGAGAGAGAGATACCAGACCTCCTACATTCTATTACCCAGGTACGGAGCCGACTAAACCCTTGAGAGAATTCTTGATTCAGATCCTTGGCAAAACCAACTTAACTTAAACTGCAACTTACTTACTCCTTCCCACGTATTAGGCTTAGGTCAGGTACACCGGGGTAGGCGTAGATTAGAAGCACCAGTTGAGGACGTTAGTCAATGTATTTATGTATATATATATTTTATCCATTTTAAAGTATCATATGGCTAAGAAACCATATCGATGCTTTTACAGTATTATTTTATAATACTCCTTTTACTGTACGCACTTTACTTTATACTAAGTATTGCAATTGTGGCACTTCATTTCTCTTGCATGAGAAAGAAGACTGCTCAATAAATAACACCTTTTATTGAAAACGCCCGTCTCTCTATTTCTCTGCACTCTGGTGAAACTAAGTACGCACGATTGACTGTGTGAAATAATTGTCTTTTGTTTTCACACGACTCTAGAGATACACTCTTTATTCTGAGGGAGCAAAGTTGTCATGTTTATGGTTGTCAGAAGCTAATCCCTTCTTGTCTATCCAGGGAAGTTAAACTCCTCCTTGTTTACTCGATAAAGTTTCTAGTGACCTCTGAGCTAGCTGGCAAAACAAATTAAGTCTAATATAGTCAGTAGAGACCTAGTCGACCTCAGTCCTACGTCTACACTGCTGTTTATATTATTCCAATGCGCAGAGCCTATTGGGAATATAGAAACTACACTACATGGCGCCCAACGTTTGGTAAGGCGATAATCTAACGCAAGACATTAGAGTAACTCAGTCGTGCTTTTTCCACACAGACCCTTTTTCCCGTAAAAACTCCAAAAGACGTCTGGAGTGGGTAAAAGGTTCAAATCCGCCGGAACTTAGTAGGAAGAGATTCCTATGTATTAGTTTTTGGTTTAGTCAACGTTGAAGGATACAGTGTTCCAAAATATTGTGCACCTAATCTTTGTTTCCCTTGAAACTTGATCTGCAACAAAAAACTTTCTGTCAGTAAAAATGGTAGAAAGTGAAGACGAAAGGGAGGCAGCTAGAATAGCAGCTCAACTCCAAGCAGATGACACAAGTCTCCAAGAAAATGACCCGAATGCTATAATCATTACGGTAAATGTAAGGAAAACTATAACTCTTAAACTTATAGAAAATGGACTAACACCAAGAGGTGGTATGGTCATATTCGTGGTAGAGGCCCATGAATATCGGCAGACAGAGGTATTCTATTCATGGATAAACTTTCCAGCAGCAAACGCTGTAACACACGAATTCCACTATTACAAAATAGAGGAACCTCCGGATGAATACGCTCCTTTCGAGGACGTTGAAATCCCACTAACTTACCAAGAGCACTTGCGCCCTAAAACATCAAAATCAGATCACCAGGCTCGGTCCACTAGGTAGACCAGGAGCCACGTGACCGGTCTAGCCAGCTACACACCACATCCAGACATTGAAAAAATTTCAGACCGAAAGCTCTTAGCTCAACTAAAACTGTTAATTAAAATACACAGACAATTGGTCCAATATGTCATGAGGACTTCAACAGTCCAACCGGCAATAAAAATTCCAGAGACCACCCCTCACCAGGGGAACACAAATAAAATCACACCACAAAATATACAATCAGCCATTGGCAAAGTACCTACAAAACGGGAACAAATTCCATTCTGGTTAGCTCAGAAAATCACTCAAATAGAGGCAGTATTTCCTGATACTACGCCTACTGAGAAACACAGAATTCTGACTATCTGTCTTCCAATGGGGATCGCACCACATGTGGAGGACTGTGACACTTGGGGCACAGTCTTTGCTTCGATTTACACAAAAACACATGGTGTTCCGTCCATGGCGGTTATACCAGACGTACTAGGACAGATTCAAAATGAATACGGTCCAGAACCTGCTTTAACTCTGGGTATGAAATTACTGAAAGACTTCAAACAGGTCTCGGCTATATTATTAGCCAACATAAAAGGGGAAGCAGCATCTGTGGCGATCCGCCAGAGATTGAAAGAAACAGATATAGCAGACCAACCATTTGAACATGCCAGAATCATAGAAAAATCCTATGAAGAACTAGGTAGAGATAGTTTGGGAGGGAAACCAGTAAAACCCCAACTACTTGAAAATCCTGGAAAAACATTTATTAAAAATAATCTAAATACTCCAAAAAAGAGTTGGGATGGAAATAAACAATCCACTCCCAAAGAAAAACGATTCCAGTCCAGAGGAAGGTCTCCTCAACGGAGAGATAGATCTCCAGAACGAGGTGGCAAGTCTCCCCAGAGGGAGCCCTCTGAGAAAAGATACAACCTTAGAGATAGGGATAAATTGAGAAAACCTGATAGATATCAAGATATTGATACACTTCCCTCTCGATCTTTTCAGACTTCCTCACAGTAATCGGAAAGAAGAGGGTCCGAACAAAAGGAAGAGCACGTCAAGTCCAAAGACAAGGAACCTGCTCATCAAAGTAAAAAATTACAATTTCCAAGAAAGAAGGTAACCAGTGTTAAGATAATAAAAAATGCCGAGGATACTGAGGACACAACTGAAAAACGGAGAATGGGCCCAGACAATGCTAGACAGCGCAGCAGAAGTGACAATAGCTCGTAAGATCTTGATGAATCTTCTGGAGACAGTGGACACGAATGAATACATTCAAGTGGAAACTGCAGACAGCAGAGTTAGCAAACCCCATAAATTATACGAAATAACATTACGTATAGAGGGGGACAAGACTAGGAAAGTAAGGTGTCTCTTTTGGGATAACCTTTCGAAAGGCTATGACATCCTGTTAGCTGAGAAAGACTGGCCACCAGAGTTTGTCAGGGAGTGCCCTCATGGCGAAGAAATGATTATGCCTGCCTTCTCAAATCATATTTCAACTCATAAAAAATCCATATATGCAAGAAAATGGGCAGTGGCCCAAGCTCCTGCATTATATAAAAATCATGTAGGATGGGATGAGGACTCTCCTCACCATAAAATCCAGTTAAAAAATCAACCGACTGCACAAAGGCAGTACCCAGTTAAACAAGAAGCTAAAAAGCAAGTCAGGGAGATCTTAGATCAACTTGAATATCAAGGGGTGATTGAAACATGCACCTCACAAATGAACAATCCTTTGTTTCCTGTCTCCAAGCCAGACGATTCATATCGTCTAGTTTTGGACTACAGACACCTTAACTCATGTTGCAAAACATTTGCAGTACAAAACTCACACAGTGCAGCACTAATGAATAACATCGTGCGCAAAAATTATAAAATGACTTTAGATATCTCTAATGGATTCTTTTGTCAAAACATTGCTCCTGAAAGCAGGTATTTGACCGCTTTCTCAATAATGGGGTCGTAAAAACACTTCTGTCGACTCCCACAGGGATTCAAGAATAGCCCAGGATTATTCTCAGCAAGAGTAACAGATTTACTACAAATATATGATGATGAGGCATTATCTTATGTCGATGACATCTATCTCACAGATGATGACCTGGAGACACACTTGAAAAGAGTGAACACCATAATACTTGGGTTTGCAGCTGAGGGTTATAAATTCAACTTTAAAAAGTCACGAATTGCCCATCTAACTGTCCTGTTTTTAGGATATGAATTATCAAGTGAAGGCAAAAGCCTAGCAGACAACTTCTTAGAGAGGTGTGCTGTACTCCAAGCACCTAAAACGCTGAAGAACTTACAATCAACACTAGGTTTCCTGAATTTCGGAAGAACATACATTCTAAATTATGTAGAGAGAGTTAAACCTCTCTATGAATTAATAAAACCTGATTTCAAACCAATAAATTGGACTCCGAAACACACAGAAATTTTAAGATCATTGCAAACAGACATGTTAGCTAAAACTAAATTGCAAACACGCGAAAACATACGCAACCTTGTAATCCGAGTCATCCCAGGAAGATGCGGATTCACGTACCTAACCTCTAATGAGGGAGAAACTGTACCAATAGCTTACAAATCACACTTGTACACACAAGCTGAAATTAAATTCAGTTCTACTGAAAAAATTCTAACTGCGGTTCAAACTGCTGTAGCAAAAGAAAGAGCCTTAGCACAAGGTAAACGAATAATAATCGTTACACCAGTACCTGCCCTAAAAGCAGTAACAAAAGCAAGCATTCCAAATGCTAAAGCACTACATCCGAGATGGATACAATGGGTTAATTCTCTTGCTGCAACAGACTTAATATACGAATTTGATCCTAATTTAAAAACACAAGAATTTCTCCAATACGAATATGAATGTCCTCTGCCGACCGAAATCCTTCCTCTGGAACATTACGGTTGTATAATATATACAGACGGATCAGCACAACCCGCAGTATAATATATACAGACGGATCAGCACAACCCGCAGTTGGGGGTAAACAAGCTTACAGTGCTGCGTGCGCGATTGTTAAAGGTCGTTGGCACGAAGGAAAATTTAGACCACTGGTCACTAAAACCCAATCTCTAGGAGATTGTACAGCTCAGCGAGCTGAACTACTAGCATTTAAGATGGCGCTTGAAAATACCGATCGCGAATTCCCCACACTAAAAGTGTGCGATTCATATTATTGCGTCCAGTTTTATAATGAATACTTGCAGAACTGGGTTCAAAACGGCTTCAAATATGCAAAAGGTGGCACAATCAAGCATAAAACGCTTTTGGAACAAGTAGTTCTTTTACAGAAAGAACTACAAAAGACTCACGTGATACATACACTGAGTCATCAAAGTGATGGCGTTCACGTTGCAGGGAATTCATTGGCTGATGAGGCCACGAAGGCAGCTGTGCAAACGGCTTCCGTAGGTGCTATCACATGGTCAAAAACAAAAATAGACAATGATGTAATGCAAGCTGTCAGTGCTCCAGTAAAAGATGATAGAAAATCACTCCCGAAAGGCTTTCCAGTACAGTACTCATACATAACTGATGTGAATAATGTTCCTTTTGCTCGAATCCCTGGAGTGGGGGATAGAGCAATTCCAAACATGGAACACAGGTTAGGACTAATTACAGCGGCACACGAAGGGCTGGCTTCTGCACACGCTGGTGTTTCTGCCACAATATCGTTATTAAAACAGAGATATTGGTGGCCGCGCATGAGAAAACTAACTAGGAACTATGTTCTAGAATGTGAAATATGCCAAAGAATGAAAGTATCAACAGTGAAACGACCAGCACAGACGCCCCTTCTAATCTCAGATAAACCATTAGCATGTGTTCACCTGGACCACTGTGGTCCCTTACAAAGGGATGGCAACTATAAATATATCATGGTCGCAGTGGATTCCTGCACGAGATTCATTTGGGTGTGGCCCCAGCGCTCGGCTGACGCCAGAACTGTTATAAAAGATTTGTGAGTCTTTATCGGCATATACGCAATTGGCATGCTACATTCTGACCAGGGTCCTGCGTTTAGCTCTCGAGCTTACAAAGAGGCCATGACCAGCATGGGCATTGCATTGCGGTACTCTTCTCCATTCCATCCTGAGGGAAATGCGGTAGTGGAAAGAAAAAACCGTGACATAAAGCAATCTATAAAGGCGAGTGTATTAGGTTCGGGTGATGGGTGGGTCAAACATTTAACAAGTGTCCAACGTAGTCTTAATAATCTGCCAAGAAATTCTCTAAAAGGTCTCACTCCATACGAACTATTGTTCGGTACTAGAATGTACATTCAGGATCTTGATAGTCACACTTCAGTGGTAGAAGAAAAATTATTTGATATCAAAGACCGTTTGGCTGTTTTACAGGAATTAAACGAAACAAGAAGAAACCTGAGTAACAAAGTTAAAACAACAACCAACAGCCACTGAAGAAAAACCACCTGTCCCAGCAAGACCTGTCTGGATTCCAAAGATTGGGGATCTGGTCAGAGAGAAGATCGCGGTTAAGAAGGAATTTGGGCCTTCTCACAGAAAAGCAGTACCTGTCTTAGCTGTCAGGGGAACAAGATCAGTTGTACTACCGCCCCTTGCTGGTAAAAAGGAGAACCGAGTTGTATCCATCGACCTGGTAAAACCACAGTCATGTGGCCAATAATAAGTAGTAGGCCCAGTGGACTCCCAAGAAATAGCAGAATACCAACATTTGCTACAATGGAAGAGGTTCAAACCGAGAGACTAATCACATTTGATAAACCTACAGTGAATAGAAAAGGACTATGCAACAAAGCCATGGAACTTGTGCCTCTTGAAACCCAAATTGCAACAGTTCGTCAAGGAACACCAGTCTACAACGATTTAGCCTCAGGCTATGCTAGTGAAACAAAGAAAAATCCAAAAGCAAATGAAAATCCGGAAGCAAATCCAACAATTGACAGAACTGCATCTGGCTACTTCATCAATTTCGATGACTTTTCCGAAGATCCAAGCGAGCATGAAGAAACGCCAGCAACAAAAACTTTCAAAGACAAAGTAACTGAACTCTTTCATCAACTCAAAGAAACCTATCTGATTTCTCCATGGACTGAATTTTGGATCGTGTTAGGTGTACTTTTCCTCCTGCTTTGGCTCATCATGGTTCTTTGTTTGGGAAAATTCATTGAAGGAAAATACAATACAATGGACACAGCAAGGCAGAACATCAACTTGGTCCTAAAGCCTCACAAGTCATCTCACATCGAGAAAAGAGAACTATCATCAGTGAACATCACAGCCAATCCAATACCCGGTGGGGTAGCATGGGACAAAACGGATTATGAAATATATGGCCCGGTTGAACTCTTAAAATATCCACACCAGTTCAAGGTTTCATTAAGTGACTTTGTAAAACCAAGTACTTTCTCTGATGATTGGGACTTTGAAAATATTAATAATATGATGTCAGATTTAGTAATGTCAGCAAAATATACAGAACATGATTATTTACAGGGTTCATCAAATTATGAAGAAATGTACTGCTACAATCACTTTGGTCATCACTATTTGCATAAATCTGCACAGCCTAGAAATGTTTTTAATTATAACCAATGGGAACATTGTGCAACACCGCCTAAAGGCAGCTCGAAAACATTTTATGAGAAATTCACATACTTCTCAGGGTTTAACACAAGTGATGCAGAAACGTTTTATTTTAAAATGTTAAATAAGACAGGAATGAAAACAATGTTGACAAATACTAAATTGATTTATTCTGAAACATTTTATGAAAAAATTACTACATTTGGTTTTGAATTCTGGAAAAACAACATTGAAACAAAAACCATCTGGGGTACAAAAGAATGGCAGGTCCAAGGCCTAGAAGCATTATTTAGAGCCTGCATGATCCCAGAACAAATAATATTCTTGAATGACACCATACAACAAACAACCTGTCTTGGCCTAGCCAAAATTAAAGACTTAAACAAACCGTCTATTCCGAAGCCCATACCTGATAATAATAGCACTACAGATGTGGAAATAGACGTATCCCATATTTTACACCAAAACAGAACAAATCCTGATTGGAAAAAATGGTTGATCTGGCCCACAGACACAAATAACTGTCAAGATAGATTCCTGAACAAAACACAGGGGTTTAAACAGACCAGGTCAGACCCTAGATACTCCCAGAGACAACATCCAGGGATAGTTACAACATACAGTGTAGGGAAACTCTGCCTTGAATGGCTACAGAAATCCACACTGGCTGAAATTAAGCAACACTTGACTTTACTTAAAGACGGTGCTGACTTGCGTGATTTCATACTGGGACCACGCAAACAGCGTCAAAAACGTTTCATAGCGGCCGGTATATACGCTGCATACGAGGCTTGGAAAGAAACACAAATTGAAACAGCAGAAAAAATACGAGAAATTGATCGTATAAATTTGGAAAAATCACTTTCTGTTGTGGACAATGGGTTAACGACTCTGTCCTCCAGAATATATTCACTGGACAGTATCGTATCATCTGCTATTGATATAATAGAGTAGGACCTACTAATGTTACAACATGGTCAGTCCCAATTACGTTCTATTGTACAGCTTGGCTGGACGTTGCAAAATCTGCGTTCGGGCTACGTGCCATGGCGTTTAATCAACATAACGTCATTATTCTCTATCTTTAACCTTACTGATAAACAAATCAGTTTGGCACAAGAAGGAGCAGACTATACGATTCTGAGCATTGAAAAACCTGAGAGATTACCATTGACAATGTCAGAAAGACCTGTCATTGAATGGATAATACACGGAATTATTACAATCCCGATAACAACTTTCCAGTTTAAATATTGCCAAGAGTATATACCAGCGGGCCAGTATGAAAGGTTGGGTAAAGGATACATCAAGTCCACATGGAAACTACCTTATACACACAAATGTTATAGTGAAAAGTAAAAAGAGGTATTCCTTAGTGGTAACAATTGTAAAAAATCACTAAGTGGTACACTCCTGTGTCAAGGTATTAACTTGCATGGAGCCTGCAAAGGGTCTTCAAATACCCTTTCATGTCACCTGCACGGCACTCCTACCAAACAGATAGAGCCATTTTTCAGACAGCTTTCCAACGGTAGTTACGTTCTAATAAGTGACCACAGTTGTTGTGGCATGGAGCCAGGAAAAGCCTATCTCGTGAGCGTTAGTTCCATGGTCACTTGCTGTATGCAAGTATTGTATCCAAACAGCAATCCAGACATGGAGGCGGCAATATGGCCTCGTTTGAATATCTCTTCTATTCGAATTGATACTTTAAGCAGAATGAAGTCTATTCTTTTACAGACAACTGTGCCTTTAACCTCGTCCAAAGAGACGTATGATCTGCAAGTTGCGAAGACAGCAGCAGATATACATTCCCTATTATCAACAAATTGCCCCGTACATTTTGTAGAAATGTTAAGCCAAATTTTAAACATGTCTGATACCAGTGGCATCGCACACGTATTTAAGACAATTTTTCGGGACTTTTAACACCCTTTAAAACAGTTCTGGGCATCTTTCCAAATTTTGTCCATTCTGTCTTCGGCGGTCTGCCTCTACTTTTGGGACTCGTAGCAGGAATTTTATTTTTGATCCTTATGCTCCGATATGGCAAGCCAAGCCACAGACAAAACTCCAGCAACGATGGGAGAAACGATCCTAGCTATACGCTACCGGGACCGCATCACTAAAGTCCTTGGATTAGCCCGGCTAAGAGATCTAAGCGCAACCTGGTTTCTTTCATTCAGACCTATCTGGCAAGATTGCATCTTACCTGTGCTTCGATGTCTGCTATGCGGAGAAGAATGCATGTTGGACATCTGTCTTACACTACCATCAGCAGTACCAATGGATATAGATACCTTGCTAGGTCCGGTAACGACTCATGCATCGTGTTGTCCCCAGCGGTTACCGATTCTGATGACGGCATTCGTTGAGACTTCACCACTATGAGTAGGTGGCGGTGAAGTACGAGAGGAAAGCAGCACTAAACAGGTACAACCTTCTGTGAGCATTGCTGATCCTGACATCGATGATAGCAATCATTCTCACATATGCACAATTTCAGCATTTTCGAACTTGGTCGAACTTTCACCTGATGTTGTAGACCAATTTTTTGCAAGCCTGTCTGAAATGATGTTCTCCCCTGAACAAATAGAATAACTTTTTAAAACAAAGAGCACACAGCATTCCCTGAACTCTGAATTCGGCCTTCAGTTTTGATAAACACAGCTACTGAAAACAATTGGAACTATTTTTTCCCTTGAGAGCGAAATTATTTTTTTTCCACTTCCAAAATATTTACCCTTTTCTGGCACAAAGTACTCTGCTTAAAGTAGAACTATTCTTAGAGAACAGAGCTTCTATTTTAGGAACTCTAGAGACAATATTTTACCTCAGCCTCTAGCACATGTACAGCATTTGTATAAATATGTGATGGAATGGTCTCGACCTTCTTTTCTGTATTCCGAGCCATTTCATGTGTAATTTTCGCAATTCATTCAGCTGAGATATATATGCATTTACCTGAATGATACCACTGCTTAAAAAGCGTACAGTACCAATACTCATTTTCGTGTATTTACCATATACCATTTCGAATGCGAAATTTTGTATTTTGGGGTGGGTTGTTAAACACACATGCATCGTTATGTTTAATATTGCTTAGTTTTTAGTAATGATGGACATTAATTCGTGGAGTGCGTTTTGTGTTTCTATCTAGGACCCTAATTCGATATTCCCGATTTATGCCCTTGTATGGCTATAATAAATAATATCCTTATAAGCGCATAAGAATCATATCCATATTTAGTAATAGCCCATGCAGTCCAAATACGGCATGGCTACTCCCCTAGACTCCTAGAAAGTACAACGCGTTCTTTAAACAGACCAAGCCTCCAGCAGCCCGGGAAATCCCCCTGCTCTTGTTTTGATTTGCACAAGAACTCCTAGAGACAGAAAGAACTGTTAGTTCTTGGTGACGTCTTATGTCCAACCTTACGTCAAACCCGGCACCTTCCAGGTATAAATATACCAACGTTGCCTTAAGCAAACACACGGTGGTTTGGAGCAGAGCGGCTATCTACTTGCCCGAGAGCCCAGCTGATGCGAGAGCCCACGGACGCCGCCCCTCCCTTTTGACGCACTGAGAAAGACGCTGTCTTTTTCTCCAGGCGAGAAAATCCAGCTCCGGTGTTTCCATCCGCCCTTTTGGGTTGCTGGGATATCGAGTCCTGAGAGAGAGATACCAGACCTCCTACATTCTATTACCCAGGTACGGAGCTGACTAAACCCTTGAGAGAATTCTTGATTCAGATCCTTGGCAAAACCAACTTAACTTAAACTGCAACTTACTTACTCCTTCCCACGTATTAGGCTTAGGTCAGGTACACCGGGGTAAGCGTAGATTAGAAGCACCAGTTGAGGACGTTAGTCAATGTATTTATGTATGTATATATTTTATCCATTTTAAAGTATCATATGGCTAAGAAACCATATCAATGCTTTTACAGTATTATTTTATAATACTCCTTTTACTGTACGCACTTTACTTTATACTCAGTATTGCAATTGTGGCAATTCATTTCTCTTGCATGAGAAAGAAGACTGCTCAATAAATAACATCTTTTATTGAAAACGCCAGTCTCTCTATTTCTCTGAACTCTGGTGAAACTAAGTACGAACGATTGACTGAGTGAAATAATTGTCTATTGTTTTCTCAAGACTCTAGAGATACACTCTTTATTCTGAGGGAGCAAAGTTGTCATGTTTATGGTTGTCAGAAGCTAATCCCTTCTTGTCTATCCAGGGAAGTTAAACTCCTCCTTGTTTACTCGAGAAAGTTTCTAGTGACCTCTGAGCTAGCTGGCAAAACTAATTAAGTCTAATATAGTCAGTAGAGACCTAGTCGACCTCAGTCCTACGTCTACACTGCTGTTTATATTATTCCAATGCGCAGAGCCTATTGGGAATATAGGAACTACACTACACTTAGAATTCCTTATTTCACTCTTCATTTATTCCGCATGAGTTCACAAGATGGTAGACTCCTTCAACAGAAGAAATACACATGGGGATGTATATAACACAAATGACTAAATACAAGTCTTGAGAGAAAGACTGTACACAGGAATCTGCAACCAAATGATTACTGCAGAAATGCAGCCAAAAACGAAATATCAGTGCATGGCACCCTTCCTCGACCGCACACAATGTCGGAACTTTACAAGACCGCTGCTCAAATGAATAATCAGCAGCCTATTGGAATACGTAAAAGCCATTATGGGCCAATTCAGCCCAGACACACATACGGTATACTCGCCAGTAACAGTGTGAGCTCATGGGACCTGTAGTTCTCTGTCCCATATCTCACACCACTTTGTTGGACTACGCGGATCGGAAATCCAAGGTACATGGCAGTGTTCATGGCCCCAAAGGAGGTCCTTTTTTGTGGGCTGTGACAAGGAGTGAGATAAAGGGAACAGGAGTGTCTGGTAGTTGGTTAAACGGGCACCAGGTGGATTCCAGACTACACAGCCTCACGCAATAAAAAGACCACGCTGGTGTCTTAAGCGTAAAAGGCCATTTATTAGGACCAGGCTGCACAACAATAAACAATAACCAAATAACATCAACATCAATAACCAAACCCCCACATCAACTCTTCACTCTCTTCAACTACTCCGAACTCACATCTTGTACCACTCCATGACCCATTCCGTTCCTCATCCATTGCCACAGATCTCCTAGCATCCTCCCCAGTATCACCTGGCATTCCACTCATGCCTCTAGCTCCCCACATCATTCACTCTCCCCCCCCCCCGAGGGCTAGGTGCGCCCGCTATTGACTTCCCCACCCCTCTAAAGTATCGCCAACCCTGCAGCCCGTCCTAAACAGGCACGCTTCACCAACCCTACCTCCAAGACCTAGTAACTGCATCCTTTTCAACTGAACCCTCCCAATGGTGCAGAGAGTGCAGGAAGTGGAAGTTGCCTTCCTCCCCTGCGCTCTCATACCCACCCCCTAACTCCACCCCTTGACCCTGCCTGGTCCTTCCCTGTGCGAAAGATCCCGGGGGAAGACTGGTCTGCGACTGTGTTTCCCCGGGGCCCAGCATCACGCAATAAACAGACCACGCTGGTGTCTTAAGCGTAAAAGGCCATTTATTAAGACCAGGCTGCACAACAATAAACAATAACCAAATAACATCAATAACCAAATGCTCACATCAACTCTTCATCCCTTCATGCTCTTCACCCACTCCGAACTCACATCTCGTACCACTCCATGACCCATTCCATTCCTCATCCATTTCCACAGATCTCCTAGCATCCTCCCCGGTATCACCTGGCATTCCACTCATGCCTCCAGCTCCCCATATCATTCACTCTCCCCGCCCCCCTGAGGGATGGGTGCATCCGCTATTGACTCCCCCACCCCTCCAAAGTATCGTCAACCAGGGAACCCCCTTTAAGGCGGTTACCTGCCCCCCCGGGGTACAGACAGTGCATCTTCCATCCCCCACCTATTCAAGCATTCCTGTGACACTAAATCGCCCCATTCCATAACTTGCTAACCACATCTCTCATCTCCATCATGTTGTAAGCATTCCCCAATCTCAAAAGATCCACTCCATCTTCCCTTAACAGTAGTGGTTCCAGTCGCAGTCCAGCGTGAGCAATGACCTGAATGTCCTTTTCCCCACAGAAAACTCGCATCGCTCTGTTGAGCTTCCGTCGTGCTTTTTCCACAGCCCCGTGTTTGATTGCACCCCTCCATACTTTCCTAGGAACAAATTCAGTCCAGGGAATGCAAGTCCCTGCCAGCCTATGTTTCAGAACCTCCAAGTCTCTCTACATCAGCTGTAAGAGCGAAAAACCCGACAGCCGAACCAAATCGTTCTCACCCAAATGTCTGATCAACAAATCAGGGCATCCTTTCTGGGGAACCATCTTCGCGAGCCAGGGCAATAGTGCCCCCATCACATGCCCCCTTTTCCCCACCAATGCACCTCATGATGTTGTCCTTTGAGTCCAGGTTACGGCCGTACACCTGTTGCTCTGCATACTTGGAGGCCCAATGCACGAATGAATGCCCCATGATCCAAGTGACCGTCTTGGCCCCCGGTCCCCCCACGCAACCTACGGGAGAAAAATAAGTTAGTAACACAGCTTAAAACCAGCCACCATTTCCCCCACGCCTAGCATTGTGCCCCGCACAGACTCTCACTTATGAACATACTGCTCACAGCACCGGGACTTCCACCTCCCAATCTGCCTAATTCTGTCCCAGGACCAACCCAGCCGAGCAGCCGCTGTCACCGCCCCAATACGGAAAGAGTGTGTTCCAAAATCTGCCTGCTCCATACCCATTTTCAAAAATGGGGTAACCCAAATAGTCAAGGACCTGGGTGTTGAATGAGATGAAGCAGCCCTCTAGTACAAGGTTGAAACGCTTTTTTAAAGAGAGACAGAAAGTGGAATTTTCGGGATATACTACCAGCGATGGCCATTAATTGCATCACTTGAATACGTGGGATTCGCTTCGAGATAAGAGACATTGCGGTGACCCAAGTTCACCCCCATTGGCACAGAAGTTTAGCTACGATTTGGAACTACTTTACATATCCACTAAGTACAATTGGATAGTACAAGGTAAAATTATAGACCTTTTTCCCGGTATAAGAGAGTCCACACATGGTTGAACAATCATCTCGCTCTTCGTTTGCGGGGATTACCAAGCTTTGGTGGTTTTGCCCTACTATTGTCCTGATGAAGACTCACACGGCCGAGGTGTAATCTACCCATTGAGCCATTAGACGAGTGCCCTTTTCTTGAGTTCACCTGGACCTTGATAGACCCCATAATTGACGTGCTTAATTTGGAATTGATGTCCGATTTTTTGCATTTTGAAATCTTATTTATGAAAAATACAATGGCCGGGTGACCTTTTGGACGGTGATTTCAAACCGATCCTTCTTTTGCTAAAATTGTTATTAATTGTTGGTCACAACTTTCTGATTTCTTTCGCTACTTTCTTCTGAACACTTACATCATCCCTGATCACCTCTATCTTCGCACGCTCCCTCTTGGGGCACAATCACCTTAAAAATCTTTTTGTTATATTGTGATCTATTGACAGTATTGAATCATTATCCATAATCTGCCTTTGTGAATAATAAGAAAAGAATTCTCTGCATGAGCAATGAAGTAAAATTACTTGGTAACAAATAAGTCTGTTGCGCTTTGTTTTTTGTGTTTTGTATGTACTTTGTTTCGTATTTATTACGTAGAGCTGTTGATTTATTACATGCTCAAAACTGCTTGCCTGAGTAACTAAGTTTTGACTATTGCATTTCTTCATTAATGTTTAGGACTACTGTTTTTCTTTGCTCCAAACCCAGGCGCCTCAAAGCCATACGCAGCACCACCAACAACTGCCCGCCGTCACCCTGGCCCCAGACAAGTGACAAAAAATGTCACCACTCGCAGCCAGCGTGGAAAGCAGAAACGACCCAGCCACCGGACACACACCCCCACAACCATTCTCACACAACCAAACCCACTTACCCCACCCCAACTGATCCGTTTTGGACTGACCCAACCAAATCTTCAATCGCCCCGCATCCAGCCTGATCTCCTCATACCGTCTGCCACACACTGACTGCGTACCAAGCTACTCAGAGACCCGAAAAGCCCCAAAGAACATCCATATCATGCACAAATGGAAAACTCGAACCTCAAAACTTTGATAACAACAAAGCGGCAAAACCTCAACCGACCTGACCAACAGTTCAAACCTGATCGCTTCCCGCAACACCCCTCCCCTCCTTCTTTCCCTGCCCCAACCTCTCAGTACCCTACTTATTGTCACATCTTTTGTAGGGTCAAAACCAAAGAACAAGCAACAATAGAATGACACTCCTGCCAATTTTCCTGATATAGTCGCAGACGTCAGCCCTTTGTCAATGCAATGCAATACAAAGTGCAACACTCCTTGCTCCACCGCTGAGCGATGTCCGAAAGCAGAATCCCCGCCCCATCCCATAAAGGATCCAAACTCTGCCCATGTCAGTCTGTAGGTTCGCCTTGTGGTCTCAGCAAAAGAGTTTTCAACCAGGCCTATTGCCCTCATTTCCCCAGGGCCCAGATGCCGTCCAGCAGCTCGGTCTTGTACAGATCCGCTCCCGGTGCCAATCGCCGGAACTGCTGCCACTGCGAACGAGACAGAGCATCCGCAATGTCGTTATTCGCTCCAGGGACATGCTTGGCTCTAAAAACCACATTAAATCTTAAACACTTCAGCATGAAACTTCTTAGCAGATGCAGCACTCTCAGGTCCCTCGCCCTCTGCTGGTTGACCAAATCGACCACAGTCATGTTGTCCACGTGGAACAGAACTGATCTGCTTCGAAACTCAGGTCCCCCCACCTCCAGTCCAACCAACAAGGGAAAAAATTCCAGAAACGCAATGCTCCTCACCTGCTTCACCCAGTGAGCCGGCCAGTCTTCAGCGCACCACCTGCCATCCCAGAAAATCCCAAAACCAGCTGCCCCGGCTGCATCAGAGTAGTCTTCAAAGTCCAGGGACACCCCATTGAAATCAGTCAAGAAAGTCAACCATGTCCTCAAATCCGCCCGTACCCCCATAGAGATCCGGACCCTGTGGTGCGGTAGAACTGCCCCCGACATGACCATGCCGAGCCGCCTGTAGAACGTCCGTCCAGCCCTCACCAGTCTGCACGCAAAGTTCAAGAAACCCAGCAGTTGTTGCACCGCCCTCAACGCGATCCTCTTATCCCCGATCTTCCACAAGAGGCACGCCTGTATCTCTGTCACTTTAGCAGCAGGGAGCCGAGCTATCCAATGAATGGAGTCCAGCTCAATGCCCAAGAATGTTAGATTGCAGCAAGGCCCAGCTATCTTTTCTGGAGCCAAGGGGACTCTGAAATTTTGTGACATCTCCTGGAACTGTGACAGGGCCCTGCCACAATCCCCAGAGTGTGCCTTCCCTAGAAAAAGGAAATCGTCCAGATAGTGAGTAACGTCCCAATGCCCGCTAATCTGTGTAAAAGCCCACTCCAAGAATGTGCTAAACAGTTTGAAAAGCATGCAGGAAATCGCGTATCCCATGGGCAAAACTTTGTCCACGTAGATGGCCCCTGCAAACTGCATCGCTAGCAGAGAGAAATCAGCGGGGTGTATAGGCAGCAGGCCGAAAGCAGACTTCACGTCACATTTCGCCAGTTCCACCCCCGGCCCACATACCCTCAATAGGCAGATCACATCATCAACCGACACGTAGAGCACCCTTGAGTCCGCCTCTGCGATGAAATCATTCACAGACTGCCCTACCGGCCACAAGAGGTGATGTATCATGTGAAATTCACCCTCCTCTTTCTTAGGCACCACCCCTAAAGGGAAGATGATCAAGTCATCAGCTGGCCAGTCGTGAAACAGGCCTGCTATCCTCCCTTCGTCCACCTCCTTCTGCAATTTGTCCGCTACCACTCCTGGCAATTTCCTGGCTGATTTCAGATTGTCCGGCCATCTCCTCACACTAGGACCTGGTAGCCTACCCGAAAGCCCTCCGTGAAACCCCACTGAATCCTCAAAGCCACCTCCCTGTCCAGGTAACATGAGAGCCACGGGGCCATTGCCTCCACCTTAACCGGTGTAGTCGCCCTTTTGTCCAGCCTGTCCCCTTCCTTTCGCCTTTCGCCACTACTCAGAGGGCGTGACCAGGGTAAGATATTGGATAAGGGCGTGCCTCCCCCCACATTTGGAGCATTCATGTTTGAATTTGCACAGGTGCCGTGAGCAGTAGCCCCTGTTATAGCTCCAACATGCCCCGGTGTTGTAACTACCTGGCTTAGCAGGCTAACCTGCGCTACCTGTACTGGCGGTATTCCCCCCGCCCCGCTTTGGGCGGGACGCGGCGGAAAAGACCGATAAGTGACCGGCAAACCACTGGCCATGTGAGTAGACGCATCCACAATTCTTGGTCCACCTCCCCCCAATGCTTGTCCTGGTTTGCACTAACCCTGGCCCTGAACTCCTCGTCGTAGCTCAGCCAGGCAAACCCACCGAATTGCATCTGGGCCGTCCTAATAATATCCCTATACTTTAGTAGCGCTATGGCCCTATCCAGGTGCTTCGCACAGTAAATACGAGCATAAATGAGAAACGCCGAAGTCCAGTTTTCCATGTTCACCGGAACCCTGGGCCGTCTAGTCAACTCCCATTCCTCCTACTTGGAACCCTCTTTTGCCTGCACCTCCCTGTGCAATAACTTAAACACGTCCACATACTCGTGTTTCCAGATTGTATTCTTAATCTTGTCCAACAGATGTGACCCCAGGAGCATGGTCAACCCCATGTAGGGCAACTTTGTCCTCTGACTTCTCCCCCGTGTCGTCCTTCCCATCCACCATATCAGTCTGAACCCCCGCCGTAGATACAGACCTACCTACCACTGGCTTGTCCACCAGTTTAGGCCCGTCCTTCATCAACCCTTTGACATCCCACACAGACCCCTCCCCCACACCCACTGACCGGCAAGCCTTCTTCCTACCCCCTTTTGGCCCACCGTCCCAAGCTGCCCACCATGCCCCCTCACCTGACAATGATGAGTGCGCCTCTCCGGACTGCCCTCTCGAGCTGGTGGCCTTGGTCGCCTCCACCTTCGCCTTGCCCCTCGTTGGTTTAAGATCCTGAAAAATACCAACTCCACTGTTGCTCCTTACTCCCCCGTCCTGTCATCTCACCATAATCCAACTCCAACTCATGCTCCACATCCACAGGAGCCCACAGCATCTCTCTCACAGCTCTCTTCACACCCTTACTCTTCGTGACACTCAACACACCCTCGCTCACCACACACTATGCCATTGCCCGCTCCCACGCCAGAAGGATGGCCGCCGCCGACCTCCCTGCTGCTTCAAGGCGGCATCCTGGTGCCATCTTGTGCCCCACCGTGCCTATCCGCACTCCACCGACCTCCGCCGGCTTAGATCCCCTCCTACCCCCCAGGTCGCTCCAACCTAAGTGGGCCTGTCACCATCGAGCCTCAAAGCAGTCCTGGCTGTCCATACCTTGGGCTGTGGCCCCTTACTGCTGCTCCCCCCCTTCCTGGCCCTGTCCACCTTCTCTCTCTCCTCCTGTTCAGCCCACCACTCCGCATTCAGCTCTGCCCGGCACGCCCCCACATGCTGCACCAACAGCCTCTGTTCCCTGACCCTGTCCTCCCATGCCATCACCCCCCACTGGGGGAGGAGGGGTGGGCAGTAGCCCAGAGCCCCCCTGTCCGGCTGCAACCCCCAAATCCCCAGTGCCACAAACTTACTGGGGCCCCCTAACCCTCCACCATGCCAGCTACCATCTGGGGCTCCCCCACCGCCTCCACAGGGGCTGGGGTCCCCATCTGAGACCCCCTAGACAGGTCAATGTGAGCATCCTCCCATTGCCCAGCGTGCACCTCTTCTGCAGTGCTGGCCCCCTTGATATGCACAGCCTCCAAACAGGGTCCCTGAGCCCCACCTCCCCCCAAACAGACCTTGCCCACTCCCTGTGCCCTCCGCCTTCCAACAGGCCTGACTGAGGTTCCTCAGACACGCCCCCACTCTGCAAACCCGCCGCGCTCCCTCCAGGCACAGTCAGCAGCTCCCCCACGGGCACTGGAACTAGCAGAGGCCCCCGCCCCCTGCGCTCAAAACTCGAGCTGGGGGAATTCAAGCCGCGGAGGCAGGCTCTTACGCCGACCTCCGCGCCTGGGCTCCTTCTTCCCAAGGCCCCTACTCCGCCCCAACGCGCCTCTCTCCAGTGGCAGTGGCTCATCGAGACAAGCCACCCCCGCTGCAGCAACGCCCGCGGAGCGCGAGACATGCCTACCCAGGCCTCCCCCAGCACACCAGGCCGGAGGAGGACCTCCCGGCCCGCGTGGCCCAGCAGCCACAAGGCGTCTCTCACCTCCTCATTAGTGACCGCCGCCATGCCGCAAATTCCTCCGCAACGCTCCCGGGCTACAAACACCCGTAACTACCGGCCAGTGGCTCCGCGATCCCTTCTCGTCGGATCCTGCACCGCCAGACAAGGTAGGCCTACACCTAACTCTTTTCTCCCTTTTCAACTGAACACTCCCAATGGTGCCGAGAGTGCAGGAAGAGGAAGTTGCCTTCCTCCCCTGCGCTCTTATACCGACCCCCTAACTCCACCCCTTGACCCTGCCTGGTCCTCCCCTGCGCGAAAGACCCAGAGGGAAGACTAGTCTGCGACTGTGCTTCCCCCGGGGCCCCGCATTGGACTTCGGCATGCCAACATGTAATTGTAAACTGCTACTACCTGCTGAGCAGAGCTATGGGCACTGGCACTCATACTATTACAAATTAAATAATGTGTGTGACCCTATATCAGCCCTGGCCATGCCTCCAACCCCATTCCTTTTCCGACATCAATCTCTGGTGTTTAGTAGGCATTCATCCCCACGTCCCCCCAAATCCTGGTCCCCACCTACTGGGACGAGAAAGAATGTCTGGTGCCCCGATGTGGAGATGCATAGCCTGATGCCTGAACGTGTAGGTCCCCCATCCCATTCAGGTTTTTACATTAATTCCTCGTGACTAGAGGGCCTTCAAACTCCTGTGGCAGGCCAATTGGAGGTAAACACCCAATCTGGCACCTCTGAGAACCGGGGCCAGAAAGGTTCTCCGGGCCTGCAGGTGAACGAGTGCAACCTGATCCCAGTACAGGCTAGCCCCTATCACATATATATTTTTGATTTACAATATATCGGGATGGTCTGTTGAGCTTTCTGCCCTCCTGGGGTGGGCAGATTGCGGGTAAACTATGGGGTGGGCAGATTGGAGGTGAACCCCAATCTGACTGCCGGGGGAGCAGAGAGAGAATGCAGACCCCAGGATGAGTACTAGCCCATGGCAGATGGAAGGAGCCCTCCCATGTAAAAATGTCCCTGGTGATCTAGATGAGAGGATTCCTGCTCAAGGATTGCCTTGCTTTGGAAACCCCAAAGCAGGAATCCTCTCAGAAAAGGTACCATTACAAAGGAAATAATCTCCCCTTTCCAAAGGTACCCATTAACGTTGGTGATGGGACAAACTGAGCTGTGCTGTTAAGCACAGATCACAGTGAAAGCAGCTAAAGTTTGAGTTTCACATTCAATGATGTCAATGTGTAAGGCATGCTAATTGTCATTTTTTTTTTAAACAAATCTTGTGTTGCAAGGGAAGCTCTTCTCTTGTAGTCTGAGGTAAGGCCTGACAGAGACCCATCAGGTATGTGGGCGTAATGACATGATATGGGGTCCTCTGCATTTCAGAGCTAGTGCAGAGGACATGGAAGTCAAGTTCTCGACACTAAAGGGGATAAGCACCTGTTTAAAAAATAATCATAGTTGAATGGATTGCAAAAAATGTATACTGGTGTTTGGTTTGAAACCCAGTAATGTACATTACATTTGCTCTTTGAATAAAGGTAATCTTTTGTAGGTATGCTGTTTTCACCTCACTCCTTGACAGATCATCAGGTTACAGAAGCACCTATGTCCACCAGAATAGAGCAGTAGATCTCAGCACCAAGTGCCAGACTCTAGCTCAGGAGGCTACTTGAATCTATTAGGTTTGATGCAGTCTTAAAGGCAATTGATCCCACGTTGACAAATCTGAAGACTATAGGAAAGTTTAATGTTAGACTCTGCACAATGATTGACATGCCAACCACTTTTTGTTGAAACCCTGCTCAGAGGACCCTGCTTACCCTACACAACAATCCATAAATAAATCCAGCATTTCCACACACAGCTTGCAAATAAAACTGGCAGATAACAGATGGGAGGACGCATAGCTGCAGAAACTGTCCCCTGGTAAACTGAGAAGAGATATTTTTGGATAGGGGAGGAAAGGTCCTAAGACCCAAGCCTGAGACGGATATCATGATAGAGTTCATTATAGACCACTGTGAGAAGCAGAACCTCAACGGAATGTGAGAGAAGACTCTACAGGACTCTGGAGAGGGATCTATGGGAGAGATCTCAGAAGAAAGCAATATATTCAGACTCTTAAAGCCCCTTAGTGCAGACTGCCCCTTAGGGTATCCCCTATGTTATGCCCAGGATTATCCCCAAAATCTTTTCAACCCACTATTTCTTGGGTCTCCTGTGTCCATTATCTCTGGGGTCATCACCACAGGAGGGTTAGACACAGCAGAAAAAGGAAATGCAGGCTGAGAAAGAAGAGAAGGCAGAGATTATTAAAAAGTGAAGCTGATATTACCTCACCAGGAAAAAGAGTGGAGGGATAGGCAGGAAGAGTAAACCCAGGATGAAAAAAAAAGAAGCAGAGAAAAAGAAAGCAAGAGATAGGGAACTGGAGAAGGAAAGGCTAGCTCTCAAAGGAAGACAGCTGCTGCACTAGAGAATCGGAAGCTCAGAAATGAAGCAGCTAGGGAATCTAATAAGGGTAAAAGTGACTCACCCTTCAAACCCAAGAAATCCACAACCAAGGTACACAAACAGAAGATATGTATGCGTGTGGAAAGTTCTAATATCATGGGTTAGTTAACTGGTATGAGATTGCGCGCATGGTTCAAGAGTTCAAAGGCAAGTCAAAGGTGACAACTTCATGGAGTCACCTCCCTTTTGAAGGGACTGAGGTCATTGGAAGAATGCCTGAAAGTGACAGCTTGGCTAACGAATAAATGAAGGAAACTCTGATTAGGTGATCTGGACAGATGCCAGCTCAGTACATTTAGAGATTCCACCAGAATAAAAAGGTGCATGTGGTTCCGTTTGAGAACTGGATCCAGCAGATCCTGCATTAGTGGAGTGAATGGGTGAGAGGGATAGAAGCTAAGGATTACAAGTCCCTTAACCAGTTGATGGTGGTGGAGGGTCCCAGACATGATTGCTACAGTATTTACAGGACCGTATTTGTTGGACTTAACAGAAAAGATCAAGAGACATGTGGGTCCTCACTATCAAGTTGTAAATATCATTACATCATTATTATTGCCGTAATATTAAGGTAAAAAATATTGACATGCAACACTTAAATTTTCTATATATAACTTCACATATATGTTCTGTGACAACATATATTATCTTCAAGGTACTTAGATGTGAATTGAAGAATAGTTAATCTGTACCTCCCTATATGGACTTAAATCTTTCGATAGTTTTGTTTTCGGAATTTTGGCCACAATATTAAGGTAAAATGATATTCCCTGCTCAATATTCCAGACTACAACCTGCTCTGCTAACAGACAAGCAATTTGTAAACCGGGTGAACAGGGCTTGAGTAAGAATGTTCCAAGCCTAAACGGAAGAATTCCACACAGAATACTCTCAATCTCGAATGGAAGGTCCGTAATGTTTCTCGAGGCTCTCGGCCAGGATGAAAGCCTATGGGGAACCGGGTTCCTAGTCAGAATAACAAGAAGAGTGAGGAAGTAGGCCCCCCCCCCCTTCACCCAAGGTGTAGATTCCACCCGGGGAAGGCCCTAACAAGACCATCCAGTTAGGTACCCAGCGCCAGCTGCACTCATGATAGGCAGCATAGCATGCTATCAGTGGGGGTGGGAGCGGGTGCCAGCGAGGACCAAGTAGCAGTCAATCTACATTGTAGTTATGGGCATCTGGGAGCGAGACACATATGCCCTCAAGTACATTCACCCAAACACCATGGGGTTTGTCAATAGGAGAAAGGTTCCTGTCCTGAGTGGTTCTATTGCCTATATGACTGGTTGAGAGCAAGTATCTCAAACCTGAGGAGATTCTCTCTGGTATTATTGGCAATGACGTGGTAGCCAGTAGAGAAGACACGGAGAGCAGAGGTTCCAGTGAATGGTAAGATGGCCATGCTCAAAGCAGGGGTGAGAGAGAAGCAGCACGCTGGGTTCCTGCAAGGCAATTGGCTGATTAATCACAAATCCCTCAAAGTGCTCCGATGGTGAATCGCTTTGCAAGGATTGAACCTCACAGTGGAGTAGAAGATGGGTTTAATGGAGAGAAATGAAGATGGACCTTCCCATCGGTTTTCCCAATCATGTGACTGAGCTACTTCAATGATGAAGTAAGTCACAGGCAGTCGGATCTGTGGGGGGAGGTGTCTGTTGGAGCAGAAATGTTCTCTTCTTGGCTCTGGAGAGTGTGCACATGTGCCTAAAATTTCCCATATAGAGTCTTCTGATATATTTTTTTTTTTGGCTCAAAGGTGTATGCTGAGGACCTGTATAACAATAAACTGACCCAAAGATGATCTCTGGGTTCTTGTCAGACACACCATGTGCACAACTCCTTTCATAGAATGACTACCATAAGCATACTGGGCTGTAGATGACGGACAGTGGTTGCAGAAGTACAAAATACCTTATCACCTATTGCCTGCATAGGCAGAGTTACCCACTGGGCTCTACTGCTTAAAGTGGTCTCACAATCCTTTGGAAAAGGATTCTTCACTTTGTCAGTGTAAGCCATGGATGTCACACTTATGTTTACACTATTATGGCCCTGAGTACGAGTCATGTGGTAAGCCATTACCTCATGAATCGTAATTTAACAAGGGTATCAGAAACTTCCCTTCAATTACAAGGCCCTTCAATGCGTAAATAAGTCATGATTTATTTACTGCAAGTGTTATTTACCGGATAGGGTAAATAACGAGTCATTTAGCGTATGTGTTATTTAGCACATGTGATAAATAACGTAAGTTATTTACCACCTTCTTTAAATAACGCATGCAAATAAATACAATCCAATTATGAGCTGCAACTGCACTGCTGAATACGTGGTATTTACCACGTAAAAATAACACCTGCAGAAAGTAGGTGATAAATGTGCGCATGGGTCATAGTAAGTAGTGAAGGTTTTGAAAAAAAGGTTTTGAATGTGTGTGTATGTGTAATGCGTAAATGTAAGAAAGGAAGAAAAAAATGAAAATTGGACATCATGAACACCTGCAAGAAAACGTACTTGCATAAATAAAGGCTATGGTGCGTGTCTTTCTTATTTGCAACTTTTGACACACTGCTGAAGGCTGCCCTGGATGCAGCTCTGCTTGGCCACTACATTCAACTACTCAAGATACCTGTTCTACTGCACCAAGCCGTGCAAGAACATGCATGTAATCAAGCTCAACTGCAAGTTAGGCAAAGGATAGACACAAGGTGCCAGAGAAGGGCAATAATTAGAAGAATCAGGTTAGATCCACTGAACATGAAAGCAAATCTTTAAAACATATAGATTAGACATGCATACTATTCAGGATATTCCGTAATCATTCAGTGATATGTCAGCCCAGTGTAGCCATATGTACTACCATACCACCTCTTCTCAAAATCCTAGCTGTGGTAGAATTTTTAGCAACTGGTTCAACTCAGCACACAGCGGGTATGGTTCATGGTAAGACACAACCAACATTCTGTAAAATATTAAACCAAGTAACTGATGATTTGATCAATATTCAGGAGAAACACATATATTTCCAAACAGACAATCAAACAACAAATTCAATCAAGCCCATTTGTATGCATTAGCGAGTTTCCCAAATGTGATATGTGCCACAGACTGCACACACTTATGCAGCTTTAGTTGCTGCCGGAGACAAGACTAAGTTACAGAAATCGGATGAGGCAGCATACAATAAATGTTCAGTTAGTGTGTGATGCAAATCTGTGTTTTACAGGACTCAATGATACTCCGGATAAGTAACATACCAAATAGGATGGAAACACATCATCCACAGAGAACATGTCTACTTGGTAAGTAGGAACAACCACTCCTAATTTTAAAAGATATGCTAAATATAAGTGTACTACTGGTCTGTATAATACATTGTGGGCATTGTAGTGAAAATTTATTTTTTGCATGGAGGTGACGCTTTCAACCCTTGGCTCATGCATGACTCCACTGTATAACCCTGGAACCTGCCAGGAGTATGCATACAATAGGGCCACACATTAGCACTGGTAACACCATCGAAAGGGCATTTGGACAACTGAAGGCCAAATTCAGATGTCTGCATTTTAGTGGTGGTGTCTTGGAATACCAACCTGACAAAGTGTGTTCTATTATTATTGTTTGTACCATTCTGCCCAACAAAGCAGTTAGACGAAGTGTACCAATGCCTGATGATGTGAAGAATGGAGAAGAAATGAAAGATGAGGATAATCCATTAGCACCAAACCAGGGAGTAGAACAAGATGTGAATGGTAGTGCCATTAGAAAGTGTATCGTGATAATAATTTTTGAAATATCTAAGTTTTGCTACAAATACATACCATTGTAAGACAATACGAATTAACAAAGACTTCTATTGCTTTCAATTTTATTGAAACCAAAAGTGAAAGACGCAGCACTATTTGTCTACATTAACTTCTGCTTATCTAATTACGGATTTAAGCAAAATTATATATTTTTCTTTCTTTAATCAGATTCTGATTGGAAATTAGCAGCTCTTGCTGATCTTCTAGTTAGTCTTTTAGGAGAGGACTGTGTATCTACAGATGGTGATGAAGTTAAAGGGATTGAAGAGGATGGTGTGCTGTCTCATAGTGTATAACGCACCGTCTAGGAAATGGTCATTTCTTGATGCTTCAGGATTTTCCCCAGGGTATCCAATGAATTATCAATTGCCCTTTGGCCTTCTGCATGTTGTCGGCTGACAGTCAGAATTGAGACAGCGAGCCTATTGAGAGCACACCTATGTGACTGTCGCTATCGTTTTTTTATCTTCATGTAGTGTATGAGCAGCATTTGTCTCCTTAATTCACTGCACCTGTAGTTGTATAATGTCCTTGATGGCAGAGAGAACGGTATTGCCTCTGCTGTTTCTGTGTATTTAGCTAGGGGAGGCTGCTGGCCTGCCTTCATGGTGGATATTCTCTATTTCAATGTTTTCAGTACATCAGAATTTTCACCCAACCTGTTTACATTAGGCTCAGAGGCAACATCGTTCATCATCATCAGTTAAATGTGGGGGGCTGCATTATCCTTCATCGGGTTCATGTCATGTCTCTCTGGGGTGCCAACTTCAAGAGAGTGTAAATAAATAGGGTAATCAATTATTGTGGCTCTATGTGAGATAGTAATTGTTCACAGGCATCCATTACTACCATGGATGGTGACTGAACTCCTACATTGGCCTCTGATGTACTTAATTGACCAGTGTCCTCAGAACGCGTTACTACATCATCAGCAGTAACACCTTGCTACATTGTTGAAACTGTATTACTCTCCACCACAGCTATTGGGGTGCCTACAGAGATGTGTCAGAAGCATGAGCATTTGTATGTCATGCACACACTGCATTGACATACTTGAAGTCGGCAGTGGTTCTTTTGACATTGTTGGTGTCTCTCTGCGTATATGACTTCCTTGTGGTATTGTCTTCTTAGTTTGTGCTGCAGTAATATTTGCAGTTATGGTGGTTGTAGTGGCCTTACTGGTTTTAGGAATATGGTCTTTATTAGCCAACATCGATGAACGCTTATTGAGAGGGCAGCAGATTATTCACCACATATGCTTCTTGGTGGCTTACTTAGCATGCATTCACGTTGTTAGGGCTCGGCTGAACGCGCGGAAGCGCGTCTCCGCCGAGAACTTATTGTGGCCGTGTCTCCTTTCCAGGAGACATTCCTGGCCGCGCGCATCGCCTTGGAGGCGATTTGAAACGATCACGCGCACGCGAACGCGCTCGTTTCACTCTGTCTCTGTATGCATTTAATGTTCATTTATTTACGCGCTCGTTTCACTCTGTCTCTGTATGCATTTAATATTCATTTATTTACGCGCTCGTTTCACTCTGTCTCTGTATGCATTTAATGTTCATTTATTTAACATTTCCGTTCGTTGAACTACTTGCGATGTGCTTCCTGTCTCTTCTCGTGCAGTGAAACTTCAGGTAATTTGTAGTGTGAAGTCTGTTTGTTATTTGCCTCTCGCCCATGTGTAGGGTTGACTCGCATACGGGTTTGGATTAGGCTGACAACCTATGGGCGGTTGTGCCAATTAGACGTTTTCTTATCTATCAAAGCCAGACCATGTGCAGCCTGGCACAGTAACAGCGTGTACTATGCAAAGGAGGTGAGCGCTTTTTGTTTGGGCAGCGCTTTGAAATAGAACTTTATGAGAGTCTCGCCTCAGGAAGAATGGATTGCTCTTTCCTTAAGACCGATGTGACGCAGCTGCGAAAGAAATCGGAGTGCGGAGGGGGGCCCCGGGCTCTGCATAAATCAACATTTTTCCGGGTGTCGGTAGAGATCTGTCTGAGAGCTGGCAGTGAGGCTGTGAATATTCCATGGTATTATTCAGCCGTGCCCTGTCTTAATTTCGGGGGTATCGAGCACCGTGCGCTGTTATACTGGGAACACCCCAACAAGGCTTTGATACTAGTATAGAGTCCAAGGGCATTTCATAATATTAGGAAGTGAGTGGTACAACGCCAGAGAGAAGATAAATGGCTGGTGGCAGTTCATTTTTTCCCACCTTGACTGGCCTTACAGTTTACTTAACTTAGTTATACTCGTAGTGTGGATAGCACAACAGTCTGTTTACTCGTGATGGGCAGAGCCAGCACTTCTCAGCAGAACTGCTTTAATAGAGGACAATACCATCATTTCTGCATAGGCTTTGCTCTGTGTGTTAGACAGTACTATAATGTCTATATTGCGCTGCAATGCATTTATTAGGGCTGTGCCAGTCCGAGTGTATAGGAAACGAGGTCTGATGACGCAGTGAACAGTGCACAGTGGGTGCAAGGCTCCGCACGTGCGATCATTTGGAAGAACATAGGGACATACGCTGGGTTATTATAGCAAGGGGACCCCTCAGAAATGCTTGTTTTTTTTTTTTTTTAACATTGTTGAAGGCATCATTACCTAAGTGTGGCTTACCTGCACAGCCCATTTAGCGCAGCTAGAACATTTCCCTGCACTTTAACCCTCATTACGAGGCGCTTTATCATTACGTTTGTGTGATAATTTATTAACATGGCAGCACATCTTTGTGTTGTCACAGGTGCAGTTTTCCAATCAAGTTTGGGTAATTTTAAATGTGCATCCGACGTTTAAAGGTGGTTTGATTCGTCATTTTCTGTCACAGTGCCATAAATCATGCTGGCAATGGTACTCGCTCTAGCATGTCGACCTTTAGGTGGCTCGCATTTTGGATTATCTTACTGGCCAATACTGCTGATTAGTGGGCACCTACGTGTACACTGAGCCTCTCTCCCCTTATACCATAGGTTACTTATCAACCGTTGTGCCTACCAAGCATTTCCAGCCACGAGAAGCACTATGCTTCAAAGTTTCCTAGTAGGTTTGTCACATCAAATGACCATGCCATTTATTTATGATTTAAAGAAATGTAATGAGCAATGCCAATAACTCTACCTTTAATGATGCCGAGCCCATTGCATTGTAAATGCTTGTTTTTTTTAGCTACAGATGCTGTTGACACTAACATTCTCTTCCCTTGTCTTGGTTTGCCATCCACAGGTGCTGGACGTTTAGGCATTTGTGACCCAAAAGTGGCGTCTCTTTCTTCTGTACATATGTGTGCAGCATAAGCCTTTGAGGCACTTGCTGCTACCTTTCCAGATGTACTTGGAGCATCCTCTTTGTCAGAGTGCTCAGGTAGTGTTACTGTTGAAATAAAAGAAAAATCATGATTAGTGTTATTTACATTAAAGCCCTAATACATAATACATTGTGTTGAGTTTCCAACCTATTAGTGAGATATACACATACGTCACGTATGAAGGGTAAATAACCTTTTCTCTACATACCCTTTTAATGTGCTCCCACAAATAAATGTTTATTTTAATTGTCAAAGTACATAGCTGTGACGTTAACACTGGACAAATCATGTGAAGTATAATACATACCTTGATGTATGCATGCTGGTGTTTTGATAGTTCCAGTAAAGCCAATTTTGTGAGACATATTGGAATCATAAACATTGTGATCCTTGCCACTGTAGGGGAGTACCTTGTATGTGAATGAGCTCCACATAAACAACCGTTTTGTCATCATGGACAATAACATTACAGAATGGGTGTACTAGCCTTACATAACGGCCCATGCTATGTCCTGTAGGTAGTGATTACACATCATTATACATGATATTGTTTAGGACATATGCATCAAGAAGTTTGTTTAATAAGCAATGTAAGGCATGACGTTGTATAGAAGGCTAGCTAGTACCTAATGGCAGGCATAATTTGTAAAAGATATGTAAGCGACAATGGGCCTGATTAATATTATCTTGGTGTATTTCGACCCATGTGTAAGCCATAATTTATGGACGGGTCAGAATTAAGAGTTTGGCCATGATCATGAGTTTAGATGTTATGTATTCCACCCCATAAATCACGTTACACTTTGTGTTGTGATTTATCTGGTGCTATATTGAACATCTATACTCTTTATAAGGGGCTAATTGGTTTATGTTGAGACATCGTACATCTTTTGCCATATTAGTGTGCATTTAATATTTAGGTGTATAGACACTTACAGGATTTCCCCTGGGCCCTCCCGCATTCCAATCCTCCAGATAGCCCCTTAATTACTGATAGGTCTAAGATTCCATATATATTCTCCTCCTATAGTTTCAAATACCATTGTGATGCAGGCCCACCCATAGTTGTTAGGGATTCTTTGTGATGCTTCACTATTAATTCGCACATCATCCACTTCAAATCATTATTATCTTTCCCAACATCCTCTACATCTCTGGGTACGCAGATACAGTGTTCACTTTCATTGTTATCTGCTCCCACGGTTGAATTCTGTTCTTGGGAGGTATTTTCATCATTAAATGTCCAATTAATCTATCATGGTGATTTACGACCTCCTCTGCTAACACCTCAAGTTCTGGGTCAGTAAACTTGTATTTCCTGAGTCTACTCGCAGCCGTTATACTATGCATGTCTTTGTTTGGCACAACACTGTCAGGAAGAGTAAGGAAGGCAGTGGATTCAATCCGATTCTAATCAGCACGAAATGCGCAAAATCAAAAATGGCTGCCTCCATAGGAATACCTAAGTTGACATCACTTCCTGTTTTGAGGGCCACTTCGGACATGGCAACATAGATGACCAATTTACTTATTATATTTAATATGATGTGTGGTGAAATTAAGTGAAATATTTCCAATGTAATTTTATGAAGGCACTTTTTCAGGGTGTCTCGTGTTTTCCGATCATTATTTATAACTCATGCACTAATTACTGCATTCTTTAAGCAATGCATGAGCTATATAACGTAAGTGCTATTTAATGCATACGTTACTTATTGACCTTCATTTTATAATGATTCTGCGGGAGTGTGATAAAAACTAGTTATTCGCTATTCACCCCATGCAATCGTTAAATAACTATGCTGAGTATGGTGCACTATTTAGCATCATCCTCAAAATCAGGGCCCATGTATGTGTAGCGATATTAGGAGAGAAGCATGTAGGCTGTGTTTAACTGTTACAGCCCATGAATACAGTTTGGATCGCCTGTGTTGATGGTGCACACTACATGATCGATTGGAGCTTGTAATGTAGAAATATGAATTGTAAACCTCCTCCAAAGCATTCCTGAGGTTCTTTCAAGGGACAAGACTCTAGAGTGCAGCCTATAAGACAAAGGACATCTCAAGTACTGGACAATCCTGACCCCATTCCTGCTCCTTTCCTCCAAAAGGTGTTATTCCCAATTGGTTGTGAGACAGCTGAGTGAGCCAGCCTCTCTCTCTTTTGTGTCTGACTGACAGGGAGCTACCAGCATCACCCCTATTTATTGCGGACAACTAGAGAACAAAGAAGTGCCAGGGCTCCCACAACAGTGGAGAAAGATTCAGGAAGTTGGTTCAGGGACCTGGAAGTTCTGCAAGCTGTTGGAAGGTGCACACTGACTACAGAGGAAAAGTGTGGGGGGTGCACCCAGACTTCAAGTAAAGGCTGCCTGGAACAGGAAGACTTTGAGGACTAGTGCAGAAAGAAATTAAGTTGATCATCTACAGCCTAGGAAAGGACCTACATTGATAAGCCACACAGTGAGGCCTTGTGTGTCTGGTCTCCCTGCGGTGCTCTCCAGTAAGAGGTAACTTGTTCCTGGAGGCAGTGTCTGCCTGTCGGCACAGTCATCTCCCCCTGATTGAAAGGTGACGAAAAAGACGAGGTGACCATAAACTACAGACTAGTAAAAGTAGTGCCTGTGACAGCCTGGTGCTAAAGAAAATTGAAACCAAATTGGTGCTTTTACCCGAACTGGAAGCACCTTGACAGCTTGGTGCTGAAAAACATTACAGTACCATTCAGCAGTTCTACGTCAAATCTTTGACCCAGATGTGTGCTATCTTCAGGGATAGGTGCTTCCTTTGTTTGCAAAGTGGGCTTAAGATCTGTGCCAAGTAAAATTTAATGAAGGTTTTTATCTCCAAGACAAGCATGTGTGAGTTTAACCATGCATCGTCTGAGATCGGAGGTGAAAGCCATCATCGATACCGGAGCCTCAGTCAACGTGATGGGGGTACAATAGTACAACCGCCTTCGGCCCAAACCCCAGCTGGTACGTCACATACCAAACTCTTCGCATACGGGAGCCACACCCCTTTGCCTCTCCGAGGACAGATGTCAGTACCCATACAATCTGATGACCAAGAAGTCACAACAACATGTTGATGGGCAGGCACGCAGCAGAAGACCTTGGCCTGGTGTCCTCTGCCAAGAGCGTACGAACGCACCAAATCGACGATCTGATAAGCCAAATTCCCTGACCTATTCCAAGGCCTGGGCTGTCTGAAATACCCCCATCCGCCGTGAGACTTCAAATCGACCTCTCAGTCACACCAGTGGTTCTCTGATACCGCTGCATCCCATTCCATCTTCGCTCGCTAGTGTAGAAGGAACTCAAGAGGCTTCAACAAGAAGGTGTAATAGAAAAAGTTTCAGGGCCAACCCCCTGGGGCTCACCGATGGTGATTGCAGAAAAACCCAACCTACCTGTGAAAATCCATCTATACATTGCCATGAGACTCCCCAACTGCGCCATCAAGCGTAAGCGGCACATCATACCAACCAAGGATAATATCATAGTGGACGTCGACGGCTCCCACTGGTTTTCGAACCTGGACATCAACGCCGGATTTTACCAGTTGCTACTAGCGGAGCCAAGCCGGTATATCACTGCCTTCAGCACCCGCCTGGAGTTGCGGTTTTCCCGGGCTAGAAGAAATGGCCGAAGACTTTGTACGAAAGTGCCCAGCATGCCAGTTAACGAGTACGTCAGAAAGGCTGGTGATTACTGAAGAGCCATGCACAGATCCATAGTCCAAACTAAGCCTGGATTTCGGAAGTTTCCCCGACAGAAGAACCTCTCTCATCCTGGTAGATGCCTACTCGAAGTATCCCGTTGCGGAAGTAATCAACTTTGCAGTCTTTGTCCATGAGGCTCCAGTCCTTGACAAGATGTTTGCAACCTTTGGCCTACCCGCTGAAGCACAAGAGACAACGGACCACCGATCCACGGTGCAGAAGATCTAAAACAAAGAGGAATATGCCACCGCTGCATCACCCCGCAGTAGCCAAAAGCTAACGGCGAGGTCAAAAGGTTCATGTGCACACTGAATAAAACACTTTGCATCTCCACGACCGAACAGAATGAACCCGAATGCCACCTGCAAACATTTCTGAAGAGAATATTTGGGCACACCTCAATGCACGACTGAACAAGCCCCGTGGCCCTTGATGTTCAGCAGACCCTGGATAGACTTTATCCCCACATGCCCAGGGTGGATGCCCCCACCACGTAACATCTGCAAGACCCAAGCATGCCGTGACTGGCGCAACATTCTAGCCAGTCAACGCCGAAGGGCAAAGACAAGATCACTTCTACGCGGTGATTCCATTGTTATCAAAGATCACGAACCCGGTGGAAGTTCAAAACACCATAAGAGCCCGGGATTTGGACCGTTGTCAAAAGTGATGGAACTATGGTGACAGCCAGGAAAGATCGACAAGTAGTAGCCAGAAACATCTCACGGTTCAAGAAGGTAGTAACCTCCGATTCAGGCAACAACAAAAATAATGCTGACCGGCCGGAGGGCGAAGAATGCGGCACAGCAGGGAGTGACCCTCCAAGTCAAGGTCCAGTGAGTGCTGGAGGAAACTGTCAAGATGACACGCCTGCTGACTCTCCTGCCTGTGATCTGCCCACTCGCAGTCAATCCCATCGGTACAGCCTCCGGCACAATCCTCAATCCAGCCAGCGACTCTAAGACATCGTATGTCAAGTAGCTACATGACATCCTCTGGCCAGGGGGTAAAATAAAAGGGAGGAAACCGCTGAGGGTCTCACTCAGATACTGAGACCTAGTGTGTGAGTGTCATTTGTGTCAGGTATCTAGGCAGGGGCATACCACGGTGTAGGCCCCACACAGGGGCTGCACCTTACCAGCAACAATATCCTCTTAAACCGGATGCCCAGTGTAATAAAGGTGACTTCATACAAATGTAGATTAGAAACAGGAGGTCTTTATTGAACAATCTAAGAACATCACACCCAGTGCCCTTGAAAATGCCAATATTGCACAAACTTCTAAATCATCAGGTGGATACTCTCAAAACAATGAGGCTTCGCCTTGAATTCCCAGGCAGATTATATCACTTCTCTGCAGCTTCAGATGTTGTTTTCAGTTTAGGCTTTTTGTTCCTCAATGTGTATATCATACCGCGTTAAATCAAACAAGTAAATAAACAAATGAAAATAATCCCATCCGTCACATAGAATGGATTTCTAAACAGGACCAAATTTGGTGAAGAATCCCAAAAGGTTAATTATGGAAAACGAGACCCGCTTTATTAAAAACACTGATGATTTAGACAACAGTGTAAAAGGGGAAAAATATCAGCTCCGTTAGGATTACTCTGTGAATTGGATGCTTGTAGCAAAAACATACAATAATTGTGATTACGAGTTCTAATCCAGACATAGCCACAAAATAGTTTCAAATTCGATAAATTGAGTATCATTAAATCGTATGGTTAAAAGCAGACCAATTAGGAATTCTGATTGGGCGCCATTACATTTTTTTCTAAATTCGAGTCTGCCGCTGGCCGGAGAGGTGCGTGGTCGAGGTCGGTTGGGTTCCGCACCCGCGGCTGATGTACGTTCCGAGACATTTGAAAATCCCCCCCGAGCGGCGACCTGGTTCGAAGGGAGGAAGGGGGCATGATGCATCAGGAGGAGGAGGGAGAGGAAAGGGGCGTTAGGGGCGGCATGTCAGACTCAGGGCTCGGCCGACCGGGAGAAGACAGCGAAGACGATTTACCCCATCCCTTCTACCATCTAGCCCTCCCGCCGTCGGCGCAGCTGAGCCCGCTGCCCCACCCGTTGGCCCAGAGCTCCCCCATGGCTTCCGCAAACATCGCCCGGCAGTTGGTGAGTTAACTGAACCGGGTGGGGGGGGTGTCAGACGTGAGGGTGGCTCCGACTACTGAGATTGGTCGCTGGGCACTTTTTTGTTCGGTTACTTGCGGACACTTTCTTTCGAGTTTTCGATACTCCGGGGACTTGGGCCCTTCCTCGAAGCTGGGAATTTTCGGTATCCCGTGGGAGTCCGGGGTGGGGCTGGGGTGCCGCCTCCGCAGTCAGCCGCAGACCGGGCTGCGCGCGCGTGCGTGACCCGTCCTCAGCTCTGTGGTCACCGCCACTTCATTCAGCCGAAAAGTAAAACTACTTCAGAAGGTGTGGCTCTTCTGAAAGGCGTTACTAGCTTGGAAAGCTTTACTTTTACAATATGTTGAGGGCGAAAAAACCCACAAACTTTGCCTCTCACTTTTTTTTTTTTAGGAATTGAAATAATCATAACAGTGATTCTAACTGATAGAAAATAATTAAAGACATATACGCTGGTAAAAACCATAGAGGAGAATGGCTACCACTCTAAATAAACAGGATGTTTCATTGGGAAGCTTGCATGTTGATGGAGTGTGCGTGCAGGACCTCCAAGCCAACCTTTGGGCAGCCCAAAATCAAACCCTTTTAAGACCCAGGAAACATTTATATTGTTTGCCAATTGACTGAGTGATATTTTGGGACAATAATAGTATTTTTACTCTGGGCACACATATTTAGGATTTACCCGTGTACATGCAAATACAATTGAAAGACTGTTAATCACGGAAAGGAAGTACAAAACGTTTTCTGTAATGACATTGGATATATCTTTCTATCTTTTTAACTATCTATCTCTAATGGACTTGTAATAATATTTACTTACACCAGATGAAGGCAGATTGTTAAATTATCATAATTCTGCAATGTATATATAATTCTGGAGCTGTCCACAGTTGTGGGTGCCTTTCTGCATGTCCTGGGTCATCTTATCATTGACCATAGTAACTGTGAAGATATGTTTTTGTTTTTATGGGATGCATAATGCTCATTCTGTTCAATTACATATTTAGCGATGATTCTTGAGGAACAGATACTTGTAAATCGCCCTGACAGTGGTGTTGGGATACGCAGTACTTGGGAAGTGGAGGTAAAAGCATGTATGTTTTGAGTTTATATAATTGTTGGATGTTATGATGTTGCCAGTTAAGTGACAATGGTACTGTATTGATTGTAAGAATGTAGAATACGCAAAAGTAAGTGTATACACCATGCATTGGAATGTTCACATATGCAAAGGTTCGTGAGGAATGCAGAAAGAGAATCCATCAGTACAACGTGTTTTGTTGGTCCTTTCTCAGGAGGTTCAGGGTGAGCTGTCTCTTTGCCACCTAGCCGGGTCTGGTGGCTTAGTGGACTAATGCATCCACTGCAGGGGCCTGTGTTCGACCTCATGGTTACATGTTCAAATCTCGGCGGGGGCACTCAGCCTTTTATCCATTTGAGGTCAATAAAGTGAGTACCGTTGGGTAACAATAAACATCTGTTATTCAGCGCCTTGAGACTCACGGGTGATAAGTGTGGTTTACAAACACGTGTTATGTTACTTAGCATTGCTACCCTGCTGTGCACAAGGTGGGTGCAGGCAGGTTGTCTGACATGTTTTATTATTGTGGGTGCTGGTACGTGTGTGGAATGTGTTGTACTATTGGATTTGGGTTGTACTAATCTGACAAACATATGGTTTGGTGTTGCTTTATGAGTGTACAGGAATGTCTGTTTTAATCATCTCAAATGAGATTGAGTTGTGCACGTGCAACCAGACTGATGCAGCATGCTCACGAGGTTCATTACATTAATAATAGGTGTATTACTTTACAATTAACAGCAACTAATTCTTGGAATGAAGCACAGAGATGGAAATCTGAAAAGTTGCAAAAAACGTTAACTGTGTCTATGGAGACACTTCTAAATTTGCAGAGCTTAGCAAAATATGAAGTTGAAATGTGACAAAGTTATACATTCCCTTGCAATCTGTATTTTTATCGAATTGCATTGCCACACGCCGTCCTGCAGCTGGTGGGAAGTCCTCCTGCGCGAGCTGGAGGAAAACAAACATAAGCATGCCTGCCAACTTTCAATCACCAGACATACAGCCAGCGTCATGCTCCCCATCCCCCTTTGGAATGCAAGCTCAGCAAATGTGGTCATTTCGTAAAAACATGGTCAGATATGCCTCCCAAATGACAATATTGGGATTCTCATCTTCTGTTGTGAAAGAAGTGTGGATACTTGTGTTTTTGTCCTCACGAGAGAGCGGAGGATCGTGTATTTCTATCAAAATTAAACATGTGGTGAAAATTATTTTATCTACCCAATGATAGCGTGTAGTCTATTGTGCTTTTGCCCAGATGAAGTGCGGGGCTGATTTTCTTTTACGTCCACACAAAATGAGTGAGGGCAGATGTTCCGCTGTTTTTTTTCCACATTTATAGATCGGGAAGCGACAGGATGTGCAACTCTCCCCTCTGGGCCTCGTCCGGCATCCGCAAGGGATGTGCATTGCGGGGTCAGATGTGACTGACCATTTGGCAAGCTACAGAGAGTTCAGCGCTGCTGGCAGCTCGTTCAAGCGACTCTTGTTGGCTCGTGATAAGTGACTTGCACAGTTAAAGCACAGCACTGGAAAGCAATGGACATCTTGTAAAGGATCACAAGAGCGTCTTCTCAGCCTAAACGAGGTTATCACTCTAGAAAGACTTAGCACTGACAACTTTGCCAACAACTTATCTTTGGGAATCTTGTAGTCAGTTAGTCAAAAATCTTTATTCGACCATATTCGGCATAAAAGCACATAAATAAATACAAAAATCAAATTACAGATAACACAACAGCTACACAGAAGATACTAAAATCACAATAAAAATCTTTTTCTTTACATACAATTTCCTGCGTTTCATAGCAGCAATGATCTAATTAGGAGTGAGTATCCCTACAGATTACTTGGCAGGCTAAAGATTCAATATAATATAAGCCCTCTTTATATAAGGTAGAGGTCTTTGCGCAATGGGCAAGCTGTAAAAAAACAAAAACGTTTCATGAGCGATACAAGATGCAAAATAGAAAATAGCATAAAGTGCACAGTTTGATAGGGTTGAGACAATGTCATACAAAATATGTTATTCATTAAAAATGCTAAAATCACAATAAAAATATTTTACATTGCATAAAGTTTCATAGCACCCATAATTTAATTAAATGTGGGCGTACAGATTTCTGGTGAGCTAAAGATTGAATATATTCTAGGCCCTCTTTACGTGAGGTAAAGTGCTTTTCAAAGGATAGGACTTAAAAATCGAACCCATAACAAATTATACAAGGTTCAAAATAGCATAAAGTGCACAGGTGATTGGGTTGAGACAGTTTCACCCGGACATTTCGAAAAGGAAGTGACCCAAGAGCCCTCCGACGGCAAAGCAACTAAATGGTGGATTACATTTAGTCTCAACCTTGACACATAAAACCTATGCTGTGGATTAACAATCCATGTAAAGTACGGTTCAATACTAGAAACATTTAAAATTTGCATATTATTAATAATGAGACAGGAGCCCAGAGACTTTTCAATGTTAGCCTCTTCACAAAGTGAGGCAAAACTCTTTTTCACCCTCTCCTTGGTCTGAGATCCTATATTTATGTGGGTTGAAAAGATCAATCAAACCTGGGGGGGGGCGAAGGCATTTTAAACATAAGCCAACCACGGAATGGCGTTCACGTTGTCGAGATTTAAACAATAAAAACTTCCCTAGATAGACTAGCTCTAGGGGTGCTCCTGAGTTTTACCCACAATAGCAAAGGAGCTAAATTAATAAAATCTTCCAGAACCCCAACCCCCGTTTCCAAATGCAGTTTTTTTTTTTTTTAAGCATCGTTTTTATCTTCGCTGAATTAGGGAGTTGTCTTAACTTCAGCCTCTTTTTAGAAATCTTCATTAATTCCACAACTGTCTTTCGAACTGAAGTACATAATGACAGTACGAGCGAGGGATTATCAATGGTTAATAATACAATTTCTATCTTTTTGCTAGACCAGAATCTCTTTTATTGACAAGTTTAAAGCATGTTAATCACATTTTCACATACATGATCAATCAATCAATCACGGCATTTGTATAGCGCGCTACTCACCCGGGAGGGTCTCAAGGCGCTGGGGGAGAGGGGTATGTTACTGCTCGAACAGCCAGGTCTTGAGCTGCTTCCTGAAGGAGAGATGGTCTTGGGTTCGCCGAAGATGGGTGGGGAGGGAGTTCCAAGTCTTGGCTGCCAGGTAGGAGAAGGATCTTCCTCCGGCGGTGGCTCTGCGGATGCGTAGTACGGTGGCGAGGGCGTGGCTGGTCGATCGTAGCTGGCGGGTGGGCGTGTAGAAGGTCATGCTGTCGTTGAGGTACTTGGGGCCCAGGTCGTGGAGAGCCTTGTGTGCGTGGGTGAGGAGTCTGAATGTGATTCTCTTGCTGACTGGGAGCCAGTGCAGGTTTCTCAGGTGTCCGGTGATGTGGCTGTGTCGCGGGATGTCCAGGATGAGTCGTGCGGAGGCGTTCTGGATGCGTTGGAGTCTTTTTTGAAGTTTGGCTGTGGTTCCGGCGTAGAGGGTGTTCCCGTAGTCCAGTCGGCTGGTGACGAGTGCCTGGGTGACGTTCTTCCTGGTTTCAGTGGGGATCCATCTGAAGATTTTGCGGAGCATGCGCAGGGTGTTGAAGCATGAAGATGAGACGGCGTTGACTTGTCTGGTCATCGACAGGGAGGATTCCAGGATGAAGCCCAGGTTGCGTGCGTGGTCCGTTGGTTTGGGAGTGGTGCCCAGGGCCGGGGGCCACCAGGTGTCGTCCCAGGCGGAGGGTGATGATCCCAGGATGAGGACTTCCGTCTTGTCTGAGTTTGGTTTAAGGCGGCTGTTCCTCATCCAGTCGGCGACGTCTTTCATCCCTTCGTGTAGGTTGGCTCTGGCGGTGGTGGGGTCGTTGGTGAGGGAGAGGATCAGCTGGGTGTCGTCGGCGTAGGAGATGATGTTGAGGTTGTGTTGGCGTGCGATGGCTGCGAGGGGGCTCATGTAGATGTTGAAGAGGGTTGGACTGAGTGAGGATCCTTGTGGTACTCCGCAGATGACTTCGGTGGCCTCGGATCTGAACGGAGGGAGGCGTACTCTCTGGGTTCTTCCGTCGAGGAACGAGATGATCCACTCCAGTGCTTTCTCTCGGATTCCGATGTTGCTGAGGCGCTTCACTAGGGTGCGGTGGCAGACAGTGTCGAACGCCGCAGAGAGGTCCTGGAGGATGAGGGCCGCTGTTTCCCCGTTGTCGATCAGGGTTCTGATGTCGTCGGTGGCTGCGATTAGGGCGGTCTCGGTGCTGTGGTTGGCCCGGAACCCGGACTGCGAGGGGTCGAGGGATCCGTTCGTCTCGAGGAAGGCGGCAAGCTGTCTGACGGTCTTCTCTATGACTTTGGCCGGGAAAGGAAGGAGCGAGTTGGGACTGTAGTTCTTGAGGTCAGTGGGGTCCGCCGTTGGTTTCTTCAGGAGGGCGGTCAGCTCTGCGTGCTTCCAGCTCTCCGGGAAGGTGGCGGTGTGGAAGGAGGAGTTGATGATGTCTCGGAGATGGGGTGCGATGATGGCGTCGGCTTTGTTGAAGATGTGGTGTGGGCATGGGTCGGTTGGTGATCTGGAGTGGATGGAGTTCATCGTGCGGGTGGTGTCTTCGGTGCTGATCGGGGTCCAGTTGCGGAGGGTGGTGGTGGTGGGCGTTGGTACGGTGGTAGGGTGCGTGGTCTGTGCGTCGAAGCTGTTGTGTATGTCGGCGATCTTCCGGTGGAAGAACGAGGCGAGTGAGTTGCAGAGGTCTTGCGAGGGAGTGATGTCGTTGTTTCCGGCGCTGGGGTTGGAGAACTCTTTGACGATGCTGAAGAGTTCCTTGCTGTCGTGGGCGTTGTTGTCCAGTCGTTCTTTGAGTGCCGTCTTCTTGGTGGCGCGGATCAGCTGATGGTGTTTGCGGGTGGCGTGCTTGAGGGCGGTCCTGTTGTCGGAGGTCTGGTCGAGCCGCCAGGCTTTCTCGAGGGTGCGGCAGTTCTTCTTGGATTCCTTGAGTTCGTCGGTGAACCAGGTTTTTTTTTTTTGCTGCCGGGTCTGCTGGGAGGGTTCTTTAGTGGTGCGAGGTCATCGGCGCAGGCGGTCAGCCACTTAGTGAGGTTGCTGGCTGCTTCGTTGGAGTCCGTTGTGCTTGTGGGAGTGTTCTGGTTGAGGGAGGCGGTGAGCTGCTCGGCGGTGATCTTGCTCCAGCTTCGGCGGGGAACCTGTTGCGGGTGGTGGTGGGTCGTAGTTCTTCTGAAGCTGATGAGCTTTAGGTTTATGATAACAAGTCCTAAATATGTTCTCAATACCATAGTGCCACTTTTAAAATATGTCCCAGTGTTCCAGAAGTCAAACCCATCTTGAGTGCCATCAGCGCTTTGATAAAAGAGCCCTACAGGCTGGTGCATAGCCACTTGCTTCAGTTAAAATTCGCCTTGTCTATCTTGTCAGAGTGGCTAGAATCATAAACGACAGGTGTAAAGCAGAAGTTGGTCTGAAAAATGGCAGTCTGTGCTTCATAACATTTGAGACATTTGTGCATGCACATTTGTGCATTACTAGGAAAACTGGAAAAAGTAGCACGGGTAGCTATTTTTTGAATCTAGTAACATAAAACAAGACCCCACCAAAAGAGAAAGCTCAATTATTCACATCAAGTCCTTTACATCTGATGTTTTTATGAAAGCGAAGCAGGCACAAGAGAATAGTCGTAGTTCTTCATTATTTGGCTACTGTAAATTGAAAACAAAAATTCAAAGAGATCTTTCAACTAAAAATACTTACCAGCCTGTCCCTTTTTTATCAAGATCTGATCAGCAGATATAGTTGTTGTATGTATTTACTATATGGTCATCTTTAACATCAGAATATAAAGACATCAAAAAAAATTCCCTACCGCCATTGGTAGGGCACAAACGGGATCTGTTTGTTTACTAAACACCAACTAAACTCGGATTGACAAGCTTCATTTTCAGTTTGGAGCCCAAGATTCTCTTATGATTGACAGATTCCAGCGAAAGCACATGGACATTGTAAGAATTCCTGAAATCTTAGAAAGGTGTCAATTGACAATGACCCTGATGTGCCAGCTTGTGGGGATTCCATGATGGTTCCAGCAGTAATCAAGAAACGAATTACATTTTTTGGGGAAGCTCCACGGACAACTTCGGAAGATGAAGGTTCCACACCTTGGACACAGCTTATACACTGACACCGACTGCTGCACTGCTTTGTACTTTGGCCCAACTCACATGGCCCACTTACACTATCCTATAGTGCTTTTCCTCAAACTTTCCTCATGCTCTTAGATCTAAGGGACTTGCTCACTGGAAACTATGTGACCGACTTCAACACCTTTTGAAATTAGCCCTCAAAAGCTTCTTTTTGCTTTTACTCAATATTTGTTGCCTGACGATGACTATGAAAGTGATTTGGTAGGGTTAACCTATCATGAACCTCAGCGACTTAAGGATGAAAGTTGTTGACTAAGAAATTCGTGTGATTCTGTTCCTTCACTATATACATGATTGTTCCTACAGTCTTTTTGTTGGATAATGCACCTTGTTAACTACATGAACTTAACTCTGTGATCCCTAGAGCACCCAGGATCTGCACTAATATGTATTGCATCTTACTGTATTATAATGCATTATTATCTAGTGCTTTACTCAGAATTACTCTTCTGGGCTTAGTTAGGAGTCCCTCCCATTGTTTTACTTTTTCTAAAATAAGTCTTTGAGACATTGCTTTTTGTATTTAGTGGCTTAGCTTCTGTTTGGGTTAATAGGGCTACTCCATGTGTTACATTTTAAGATTAATTCAAGCTTTCCTATAATCACATTGTTGTTTGTTGTATCTTTATCAGTATAGTACATAATAAAAATGTTGGTTCAGTTAATCTCGGCCTCAGGCAAGAGCAAACCGTTCTTGGCCCTGCTCTAGTAGAAATAGTCCAATGCAAACTGCCAGGTCAAGTCCCCTCCAGAGCGGAACACAAGCAAACCCAGACCTGTTTGTCTACACGGGCCTCCTCACTGAGGTGCAGCTGAATTTTGTTGCACAGTGAGAATGTGCTGTAGAAATAATAGTAAAGGTATTTCATTGATAACAGAACTACTAGTCTTGTAACAAATTCTGTAATCCTCCTGTATATTTTTGGGGGAATTGATTAGGTTTTGGCAGTTTCCTGAAAAACTCGGTGTGGACTAGAACATCATACCGCTGGGTTGTATAGCTAGGTTTAGTAAGGAGGATCTGTGTTATTGACAACTTGGCTATTTTAAGTATGCTACATCATTTGACACATCCATGCCATTTGCGATCTAGTAATGGCCACTGGATCCCGTATGTAGTATCTCCCTCACTAACACGAGAAGAAGTTTGGACTCTGTTAAAGACACATGGGTACATTTTAACACTGTATCCTGTCTACTGTATTCTCTAGCAGGAACATAAGAACAGTGTTACAAATAGGGTGTTTCTACACTCAACAATTGACTCACAAAGGGTGTGAAAAGTGGGATATAAAGACCAATACAACACAAAAATCCATTTAAATTGGAGGACAAAAAACCCCATAAAACATGTATATGATTTGCATTTCTATCCCTAATAGCCAGAATTTAATTTCAATGTGGACAGTTTTTGGCAGACCATTTAAAAGAAACGTGCATGCTGTAACTATGTTCTCCTTTGTGGTCGTTCCTTAAAGAGCGTCCAAATTAAGTATTTGAACAGCAGAAATTAAAAATGTGAGTCCAAAGGTAAAAAGAGCACTTCGAGATCTTAGGCACTTAAGACCTCCCAACCTAAAATCAGACTAAAAGAAAAAACATTAAGGGAGGTTTTTACAAGGAATTATATTTGCCTCCAGGTCTCAAATGGAATCTAAACCTCCACTTGAGCTGCACTTAATATTTTCTGTCAAGATCTTTTATGACCAGTTTAAGCTCTGTCAATCACATTTTGAAATACGAGGCATGTTTGTAATAGAATTTCCAGAGCGTGAAATCCCAAAACAAACTAATCTCAAGCACCAACAACCCCTGTGATGACATTGCAGCTCTAGTTGAAAGAGCCCCAAAAGCTGATGTCTGCGACCACTTTAGCCATAATCCATGTTTCTACAGTGGGAGAAGAAACTATAATAAAAGGTTTGTTGAAGAAAATGAAACCTGAATGTTGAGGTGGTCTGAAGGCAACACCCATTGCTTCATAACATGCTAAACAACAGTTTGTTTTTCCTTGTGACATAAACAAAACTCCCTCTGGAGCGAATGGTGAGAGGTTGTATTATCTAGGTCCTAAAGCTTTCACAACTGATAGACTTCTAAAAGAAATTAGGCATCACACATTAGTAGGTCAAGGATGGATCCTCCTCATCCAGCAATTTTTAAATCAAATTTAACACTACTCTGACATCCCACACTACTGAAAACTGAGCCTTAAGATTGTCTTCAGGCACATAGAACAGAAGGCCTTTTTAATCGAGAAACACTTCCCAACATGGACACCTTTAATCAAAATATGACATGAAGATATTGATCTCCATTAATTTATGATATATAACACTTTGCCATTGGCAAACGAGGGCACCTAAAATTTGATCTTCGCCAGTGAAGGAGCACAAATGGGATTAAGCTCCTGTTCTAATCATCAGCAAACCCAGATTTACCAGGTTTGCTAAGAATTTTCGAAGATTGATGTAGCCCAAGGCTTTTTGATGATTGACGGAGATTCATGAGAAAGTTCGAGGAACTATTTATGAACTGCGAAGCCAGCACATACAAATGGTACCAACTAGATTCAGAAGCAATTGAGCAGATAAAGGCAGTTACTTGCTAAAGACTGAAGACCATGGTAGTGGTTAAGAATACCGTTTGAGCCTTCTGAAAGATAGTTTACTAACAGTAACCATGCCTTGTCTATTCTAACATTCACTGTCACTTTCAGGGTCCTGGAGAATGGATATTATTGTATTACCTTGGAGTATGGGTGAAGGCAGGAGATAGGCTTGTGAGTCTCTGCCTCTAGATATGGCTTCAAACTGAAAATCCTTGGAAGTTTCCAATTGAGCTCTGAAGCAAATACATCTAACTGACAGATATCCCAGAGCCCATAGATATGTGAGAGCACTATGGCATCAAAGCATAGTCACTCATGACCCTAAAGAACATGAAAGCACGTGATTCTTTGGTTTGACCCAAAATGGTATTCAACCTTAATCCTAACTCTGTTGTCCATGCAAAAAAGCCAAACCATCTTTGGCCCGACCCGCTAGCCCTTTTAACCAGTCATGGCCTTATTTGCAAATGTTCCTGACTGCAGAAATGTTGTCCACGTGAAGGGCACACTTGGCTATCTCCTACAAGAAACTGCTAATTAGCCAGCAAGTGGCTCCTAGTAATTTATGTGCCACATTCCCTCCTGTAACACAGTCTCCTCACCTTGCCCAATCAAGATAGCTGATGGTCTGTCTCTAGCGTGATATTGGATTTTTGCCCAAAAATCGATCTTCCATTCCTGGCTTCCATGTGGAATGGCTTTATTCCAAACTGCTTCCTTGAATTTGGAGAAAGGGAAATTTAAAACCAAATAAGGATTTCCTTTCTTGGTATTGTGCAACATAAAGGTGCAAGAAAATTGCTTGGAAAGGCAATGATAGAAAGCCCACAATGTAGTCCAGTCTTGTCAAGGAAAGATGAAAGGAAGATCCAGTTTCAAACACAGCTCGAATCTCTTACTTTATCAATTTGATCTTTGAATTTGGAAGAAAATAGAGACACTTTCACTAATGACATTTGGAAACCCAGTCCTTGTGAAGGAATAAACCATCACTTTTGAAATTCTGGTTGTTGACTAAGAGTGTAAAGGACAGCATGTTCATTGGCCTATCTACATGCTGTGACGTATTCGCACTTCTACTTGGGGGGACGTCAGTCTTATAGATTGTGTGATGCCCATGTTGTGTCATACTACATCTTGTCTGCTAAACACAGTGCATAGCAATGAGCTAATTTATAGTGCTGTATTGGTACAGGTGTGACTTGTCTTTTGGTAATTATCTACTCCATTACACAAATGCAGAACGAAACAAGCATTTGCACTGCAATAGGTCTCGCAGTTGTTAAAGGTAGAGAGCTGTTGGCGTTAAAAATAACAATGTTTTTTACTTTTGTTTTTTTTCATCTGCAGTGGACTTATTATATTTGGATAGCACTATTGCCAATGGGATAAAAAAGGAAAAGTAAAAAAATTGTCATTTTCAACGCCAACAGCTGTAACTTTAACAACTGCGAGACCTATTGCATTGGAAATGCAATCGGTCTCACTTTTGTTGGAGTTGGGTATTGGCATTATAAATGCCAGCGCGCACGAGCTGCTTAAGAGGGGACCTTTTGGAATCAATCAGCTTTTTGGACAAAAACGTGCACGATTTGCATTGCTTTGTATAGCAAGGTGTGCATGTTTGGTGTTTCCCTTGCGGGAGTGAGCTTTGGCTGTTTGTAATTATCTTGCAAACAGATGGTGCCCCTGCTCGCTCCCGCAAGGGAAACGCAGTGTATCTCTACAGTCTGAGGGAAATTCGTGCTTGCTAGTGTCCATTCCTTATGTGTTCGCTGTGATTTGTGTAGACTTGCACCTCTGTTTCCAGTGCAGTGAGAGTGTATGTGTGTGGCCTATGCATTGACTTTCTGCCTTTGGTTTTGCGTGTCGGTATTCAAGCTTGCTACACTGCTGGCACTGTAGTGCGTGTGTGTCTGTTGCTGCGTCTTTGTGGGCGCGTGTGTGCCCGTACAATGGGACCGGGTCAGTCATTGTATCGCTAGTAAAACCTGACTGGGCCAGACTCTCACTGTCTGTGTCAGAACCAGGGTATTGCGGTTCGGCCTCCTAGTGTTTTACACACTCCTCAGTGTGTTATTAAACTGTTCTGACATGGACTAGAATTACGTATTTTATTCTTTTGCCAAACACCTGCAGCGTACCTCAACATCCAAGTTGATATCGAGGTAATATAGCGTATACACACTTCATGAGTGGCTGGCCAGTCCTAGTGAAGATCGATGTATAGATACTGTTTATGTTGTCGCTGCTTTATCTATTGATTTGTGCGAGGGACGCTTGCACTGAAATTCCATTCAGTACCTCTTCTGTGTATGTGGGACGCTTGTACGTCTGCTTGCCATACTCCATCTGTTCTGTGAGTTAGCGAAGTTTGTGTCCGCTCGCTGTGCTTTACCTGAGGGAAGCTTGCATTGCAGTTGGAAGTGCTCTGCTACTACCCAACCTGCACTTGCTATATTGCTATATATATAGTACAAATGGACTGTTGAGAGCGATAACTGTTCTGTACAGCTGTACATGTTTGTACTATATGTGCTGTACCGCCTTTTATGAGTCAAGCTTGCGTCACCCGTTGCTGTGTACATTGGAGCGTGGCCACAGCTCTCCGAGACGGGTGCTTTTTTAGTTTTAGCATATGAAGTCATCTTGCCCTGAGGGACAGGGGCTCTTAGGGCTTGGCTGAGCGCAGGGCGGGCAGACATTTGCCATGAGGTGTCTGTGGGGTGCTGGCGGCGAGCCTTCATGACGCTGTGTAATTACCCAAGGAAAAGACTACGGGGAGAGGGGTATAATGTCAGCTTCACCACGAGGGTGACATATTTACGTGCCACATAATTACACTCTACTCAATACAACATACATACAATACACATAATATCACTCAGTGCCACGTAATAACACACCACATAAATACACTCTACTCAATGCAATATAAATACACACCACATAACACTCAAAACCACATAATTACACCACGTAATTACACTCTACTAAATGCAACAAGCACTCCACATAATACCACTCGGTGCCACATCATTACACTCCACATAAATACTCTCCTCAATACTACACAAAAACACTCCGCATAATACAACTCAGTGCAACATAATTATATGCTACATAATTATACTGCACTCAATGCAACATACACTCCAAATAATACCAGTCACTGCCACATAATTACATGCCACATAATTACAATCTACTAAATGCAACATACACCCCACATAATACCACTCAGTGCCACGTAATAACACGCCACATAATTACACTATACTCCATGCAATATAAATACACTCCACATAACACTCAGTACCACATAATTACACACCACATAATTACACTATATGCAATGCACCATAAATACACTCCACATAATACCACTAAGTACCACATAATCACACATCACAATTACACTCTATTAAATGCAACATAAATACACTCCACATAATACCACCCAGTGCCACATAATTACACACCACATAATTATACTCTACTCAATGCAACATAAATACACTCCACATAATACCACTAAGTAACACATAATTACACACCACATAATTATACTCTATTCAATGCAACATAAATATACTACACATACCACTTAGGGCCACATAATTACACGCCACATAATTACACTCTACTCAATGCAATATAAATACACTCCACATAACACTCAGTACCACATAATTACACACCACATAATGACACTATTTGCAATGCACCATAAATACACTCCACATAATACCACTAAGTACCACATAATCACACATCACAATTACACTCTACTCAATGCAACATAAATACACGCAATATAATAACATTTAGTGCCACATAAGTACACGTCACATAATTAAATTTTATTCAATGCAACAAATCCACTCCACATATTACCACTGTACCACATAAGTACGAAAAAAAGAAAAACATTTTTTATGTTAAAATCTGTTTTTAATCAGGTTGTTCAGTTGTATATAATGTCATCTTGATTTTTATAAAAGTAACAAAAATGCTTAACACTTTTCAGTATAACTTTTCAACATAATGCACATCAGCCACAATGCTCTACAACATAGCCAAAATTTCAGGATAAACACATAAGGTCCCAAAAGTGAGACCTATTGGCTACGCCAATGCTTGTTTTACGTAGCCATGTTGCAGGGTGCAGTACTCTGTGGGCCCTCTTTTGGTCACATATGGTACTTCACCCTGCAGAAGAAATGGTAAATCCACCCTACCCATAATGCATTGCATGTAAGACAGTACCACGAGTACATTCAAATAGCTATGTCCATATATACAATTAGAAGCTTTGAAATGTGACAAAGGAATTAGTATATTAATTCTGGATTAGGTAGTGGTCTGTGTGCAGCTGATGAAGGGAAATTTATAGAAGGTCTCATATAAATGTGAGTTGTGCTAGTGAGTAAAGTAACCACTGTCAGCTTTGTTTAGAACCAAGCCTGTGTCCTACCTGAAGACCTTTAATAGTACTCTGATGCTGAGAATCAAACCTAGGGAGTAACGCATGTAACAGGTGGTGTCCTCATGGGAGGTTACAAGAAGAGACAAAGCTGTACTAAGGAGGGACTACTAAGCCTATTGACCAATCAAAAGCCAGCATTTAAAAAGGACAGGGACAGGAACCTATTAAAAAGGTGGGAGGAAAGTGGATGGAGCTTTATACCCCTATCCTGAATACAGCATCTAAGAGACAGCACAAGCACTGCCTATGCAAGACCTAAAAATGAGGATGAATCTCACTGAGCATTATCATTGGTCATCTATCGGTCATTAACAACATCATATCTTTGTCTTGCTTCTGTTTTATTTTTATTGATCTTTTCAAGAAAGTTATGGGGCACCATTCCCACTGCACACAACTTTCAATTGTGTGGGGAGGAGGGAGCATGGGTAAAACAGCAACAACTGTTAATTACCTAAGACATTCCCATTGGCGTTGCCTGCATATGGACACCATATGTATATTCTGCATTGTCGTACAGTTTACACCACTTCACTTGCGCCTCTTAGGTCTTTGAAGATCCTGGAGTTCATTTATTCCTTTATTTATCCAAACTTTGTTTATTGTTTTACTATTTAACAGTGACCAAGACGCATGTAAGAAATTTGTGTGATACTTGTGGTATTATTACAGTACAGTAGCAAACTTTACATAATGTGCACCTACAGGGCAGTGAGAAGGACTGTCCTAACATGAACACTTTTTTTTATCATACAAAGCATTCATCATCGACCCTTAACACACTAGGTATCAAATCTGTTTTCCATCTCTGTTGAAGCCTCTTAAAGGAGGAGTCTTCCTCTCTGGACATAATCTAAGCTGAAACTGGTTTCTGCCAATCCTTGTCCTAGCACATCCAGTAAGCATGATGTACCCTTCCAGATCATAGCGATTTTGCCAATGCCAGTAGTGGATGTAAACAGTGGAGATGGGCCTTTTTATTATTTTCTTTATCAGAAGAATTATGATTACAAAATCAGCCAGCCGAGCACTTTTGACAGAAAATGGATGTTTGCTACCCATCTCAATGAGAGCAACAATACATGCAGCAGCATACTTCGTGTTAGATCTCAGGAAATGTGACTACATTTCCCCTGCCTTGCTAACTCTCCAACGGTGTCCCATTGAGGTGCGGGCCCAATTCAAAACTGCTTGCATTACCCACAAGGTACTGCACTCCTCTTTACCCTCCTATCTAAACGAGAAACTGAACATCTCTGGAGCAAATAGGGGTTCCAGAAATGCTCAATCCCTGCTCCTGGAACACCTCCACTTTCAGCCGAGAATGCTACATGAGCCACTCATTCTCTAGTAGTGCTACAAGAATTTGGAACTCCCTGCATCACTCCCTCTGCCTAACCACCTGCCCAGTCACCTTCAAAAAGCTCCTTCTATTTGACCGACGCCTTGGTTAATCACCCTCAACCATTCTTAAGTACTCTCACCACCAGGATCAGATTTACCTTTGTAATGTGATCCCCCCCCCCATCTAAATGAATAGTTTAACTGTGTATGACCTTTGACCAACTGCTGTAATTCTCATGTGGTAACTCCTGCACCCATCTTCCGTTGTAAACGTCCTAGTTTAATTACTGTAACTGGAACCCGCTGTACCCATGTATCCTGCTACTGTTGTGAAGCGCTCTGAGACCTTCGGGCCATGTCTGCAAGAGATATACAATTGCAAAAATACAAAATCCAAATGTTACTCAAGTCCTCAGAAGGGTGACAGAGTGAGCGACTCTGAACATGTGGCCATTCAGTCAGACACCAATCCCTTAAGTGGATGCATTCGTCCTTTAGATTACCAACATTACTAGCTTGAAGTTACTCATTCACTGTGGGTTCTGTGGGAACACTGACTTTCCTGAAAGGCTTTTCACTACAGAGAAGTATTCATTTCTAGCAGAATTGACCCTCATGACCAAAGAAACATAAATCCCAGGTTAGACTTTCACATAGGAAAAACCCTGGTTTCTATATGTATTTCACATGCTTCATTATATTCATCTGGTAACTGATGCTCGCTACAGTTGTCTCTTTCACAGTTATGTAATTCTCTGATTCAGGTGCAGCATACTGATACCCCTTCATTGCATCCTCCAGTACATGTACAACACTACAACCACTGGTCTCTGACAACATGCCCCCTTGATGCAAAAATGTAACATTTATGTTTCCAACATGTATTTTCACCACCATGTGTATTAAATGAATAAAACTGCCCAATGCTCTCCTGTCACTAGGTCGGCCACCCTTGTAAACCAAAATACTCACCCAAAATGATATCTGTGGCACTTTCAAACTTTTAAGTACGCTCTTCAACCCAACCTTATTGATTGTGAACTTAGTTGTGCATTTTGTGTGGAGAATGCCATTTGGAATGTTTGTGAATACTCACAATGTCCATACAATATGTTTGTTGTCAACATGTCCTATAGCCACTCCAACCCACTCCTCTCCGAACACTCCATTTTCTCCACTTCTTTTTCAGACCTACGATTGCAAAAAAGTTGAATCTGCTGTCTCAGATATCAGCAGAGCTTGAATCTTTTATTCAAGATCTTCTAGTTCTGGTGTCAAATTACTTTCTTTGCACCTATATGAAACGTAAGTATTCATGTAGTTGGAAATCTGGCTTGGTGTGAGGCAGAGCTTGAATTTTATTGTACAGATACTGAGTGGGCATAAAAAATAAACCACTGCCAGGCTTGGGTGAGAGATTTTCCTGTTTGAGGAGCGGGCAGGCTATACAGTGGTCAAGTTTGAAAAGTGAATGTGGTTACTTGCGTTACTTTCTAGTAAAAACAAGCATTGGCATAGCCAATACGTCTCGCCTTTGGGACCTTATATGTATTTAGTTATGCGGCACAATATTCTTACTGCAACAACATTAACTGTAGCATGACTAAACACTTATAAGGTCCCAACGGCGAGACCTTTTGGCAATGCCAATGCTTGTTTTCTTTTTGTAACTTAACCATGCTGCTGCTCTACAACATGGCTGAAAGTCATTGGCAAAGCCAAGAGCGCTAACATAGACGAGACCTGTTGGCTTTGCCAGTGCTTTTCTTTTTAAACTTTATCCAATTTCAAAACACGGGCCTATGTGTTTTCTCCCCGTGGCCGCATTGCTCAATAAACACAACGTCAACAGCTCAGTGTCCCCCAAGCCTCTGCCGCTCTCATCTAATGGTCAACACAAGAATCTTACAACGAGGAAGAGTTTGTCTTCCCACCACCACAGTACCACGGAACTTACTGCGTGTACTGTCCAGCAGGCAGACACCTACTCTACCCGTGCGACCTCCAGACTGCTGACTGCGCTGCTCAGAAGTCCTAACATGCTATGATGCTATCAGTCTGTGGTGATCTGTTTCTCTGTTACGGCAGCAACATCTTCCTGTTCTCAGACTTGTCTACTTGCGAGACAAATGAGTTTGGATCTCCTGCCGCCTTGATCATCTCTTCAAATCTCAGGCGCTTTATCGTACACATCTGTAAGGTGCGACATCCAGTGTTACCTGTTTAAAATACATGTCAGCAGCGTGGTCGCTGTCTCTTTAAGGAGAGAGCTCTAGAAGGAAGCACAAAGGGGAGGGGAAGCAGGGATCAGGGAGGGAATGAAAACAATGCCATGCTGCCTGCTGCCCACTTGTGAGAAAGTGGCTCTATATATACTGGACTAGAAGGAAGTACAGTGTGTATAGTCCACCAACCCCAGAGGTTTAACAGAGGTTAAAGTCCGAACTGGCCTTACTCTCCAAAGTGGTAGCTTGGTCGAGTAGTAAGGCAGTACCAGAGGACAGTGTAAAGCACTTGTTGTACACACTCAGTCAGCAAAAGGTTTCACACACTCAAAGACTGAACTCCAGGCCAATTGTTTTTATATCCACAGATATAGTTGTTTTATTTTTAGAACCAACAGTTATCAAAAGATAATTTTCAAGGTACGAGTACTCTCATGTAAATACTTTGCAGAGGAGCAATACGTTTGTACACACAATAATTACAGGGTAGCTAATCAGCAATACAGTTCTGAAACACACTCTAGCATTGGGCTCAATGGGTTTTTCATAGGAAAGTACAGTTGATTACTTTATGGATTACTTTGGTAGTTGCAGGACTAGATCTTAGATTCAGTCCTGGGGTCTAAGCTGACCCCAGATTAGCAAAAATGTTTTCGTTACTGTGATGAATTTTCCTGAATATAAAGCTGTTTTAAAAGTTCACACTTAGAAACTTTTCAAGATGATTCTGACAATGTTATCCAATGGGAGGAAATTTAGGTTACAGGTAAAGTACGATCGTGTTACTTTTGAACCCATCACTGGTCTCCTTGGGCCAGCACTGGGGGCTTAACTCAAACAGGTAGGTAATTGCGTTTCAGTATTTCGTACGATTTTTAAATAATATTTGCAGTTTTCAAAAGTAGACACTTAGAAGAAATTTCATAGAAAAGCAGACAATTGATTCCTTTTTTTTTTAAACAAATATTTGAGATTTTTCACTTTTTTTTTTTTTACATCATGGTTACCCCCCCCCCCCCCCCCCCCTGTAACCCCTCCTCCCGGTACAGGTAACATTTTGAAATTTGAAAATTAGTAGTACAAGAATAGAAAATTATAAAGAAAAATAGGAAAATACAGGCTTCGAAGAATAAAGAGAATAAACAAATGGAAATGCATTGTTACATTCCTAAAGCACTCGATATATCTCAACCAAATTGAGCTATGCTGGGCTCAATAGCCATAATCTAACAGGGTCCCAAATTTTTAATCCCTTTATTTTTTTCTTGATACCTTTCCGGCTATAAATGGCAATTTCAAGATTATATGTAGCTAAGAAGCGCATCCGCCACTGTTGAAATGTGGGTGGATATTGATCCAGCCATGCGGAAGTTAAACAGATTCTTAAGACTGCCATAGCAATATATATGAGTCCCTGCATGGCAATAGGTCTAGTAACTTTATCTACCCCTAACATGATTTCTGCTGAGCTGATCTCTATATTGACTGAGTATTTCCGATAGGAAGTTAGAGACTTCTCGTTTAACATTATCTAAAGTATGACATGTAGCCAACATATGTATCAGATCGGCTTTAGGTCTATTGCATCTGGGGCAGAGAGTCCCCTTCCCCTCCCCCCATTTTGAAATCTTTTCGGGTGTATAATAAAGATCGAAAAGTTTTGTAGAACTGAGCTTGTAGCTTGGTGGACATTAGAATAGAGCTGGATAATTCGAGTGCTTTGTGTGCTAGGTCCTCTGTGATATTAATCCTATTTTGCCAAATATTTGCATGTTTATCAATATCGTCTGGTAGTACAGCGATTAGGTCTTTATAAATGTCTCCAATTTTTACCCTGGCCGAACTGACCACAGTGTTAATAGTGGGGATTTTCTTAAAGCAACCATTGGGTCCCCCCTTTTTGAGAATAAAATCTCTTGATTGTAAAAACTTAAAGAAATCATGCGAATTCATCCCATATTTATTTTTTAGCGATTCAAATGAACAAAAACCAGTTGAATCGTAAAATGAGCCGAGTTGTGAGATTCCTAAACTAACCCATCGCCGCATACAGGAATCCAAAAAAAAATCAGGCAGATTGGTATTGTTTCCTATCGCCAGATGTTTCCGAACCATGTTCCAAACTGTATAGATTCCCTTAAGTGTTTTAAATCTTTCTTTTTTTAGATGGCATTCCTAGGGTAGTTTCCAAAGGTGGTTATTGGCATTATTACCCAAAATTAGTTCCTGTGGAGTTGGAGTCGAACAAATGGACGTTGAGTCTTGTTTGGGGATTAACAGTAAACAACTGTATTTGATGGTTATAGCCCACCAATAGAATTTGAAATTAGGGAGGGCTAGGCCACCTCTATCCCTTGAGTGTGTGATATGTTTATAGGCTCTTCGTGTTTTTCCATAGCCCCAAACGAAGCGAGATAGCATATTGTCTATTTCCTTAAAGACTGATAGATCAAAGTTAAGACAGATTGCCCGGAAGAGGTACAAAAATTTGGGCAGAAAAACCATTTTAATGAGATTGCATCTTCCGATTATTGTTAAATGCAGGTTGTGAAGTCTCAATAAGGTTTTATTTGTCTGTTTCACTAAAGGGTCTAGGTTCAGGGCCACTAGTTTATTCAGATCGGAAGTGATATTAATGCCGAGATATAATGCATTATCAGTAACTGTTGCATCATCAACACTGATGTTGTTATTTATTACAATCTGGGTTTTAGTTTGATTTAATTTGTATCCCGAAATCTCCCCGAACTTTTTAGCTTCTTCCTCCATTATCCTTGCTGTTGTAATTGGATCAGATGTAACAATCACAATATCATCCGCGAAGGCTAGAGTTTTAGTTTCATCATTTAATGTCTTAATGGGTAGTATGGACGGATTCTTTTCTAGCCTTGCGATAAAGGGATCGATGTAGATGGCGAAGAGTAGGGGAGAACAAGGACACCCTTGTCTTGTACCTCTAGTCACTTTGATGCTGTCCGATGTGACCCCATTGATCATAACGACCGCTTCGGGGGCAATATACATTTTCTGTACTGCTTGAATAAAATGTTCCCCGATCGCACACTTTGCCATGACCGACCATAGATATTGCCAGGAGACCCTGTCAAATGCTTTTTCAGCATCTAATAAAATTAGCCCCATAGGGTCTCCTGCTACCTCGGCAATATCAAGGAGAGTTATCACCCTCTGGACGTGATCTGTGGTTGATCTTCCAGGGACGAACCCGTGTTTTCTGATAGATACATCTGCCGTGTGGATTCCTCACCTTGTGAATATCCCCCTTGCGCCAGCAACGTTCGGAAATTGTCTTCGTAGTACGCCGACGTGGGCGACGTCACAGGAGCACGGCATCGCGCGCGACTCAGTCTGACGTCACCGACCCCATATCAGGCCCACGCCGGCGTGATGACGTCAGTTCCCTTTTTTCCGCGTCTTCGACGCTAACGGTTTTCGGGATCTTCTGCGATACTTAGTATCTATATTTTATTTAATTGTCACTGTTTCTCTTTTACGACTTAATTCTTCACCGAAGATGTCGTTGAGGAAAACAGGCTTTAAGCAGTGTAGGTCTTTTGCCCGCATGATGTCTAACACTGACCTACATAAGGATTGTTTGTGGTGTCTTGGTTCGGATCACGACGTTAAAAACTGCAGTTCCTGTTTTAAAATGAACCCAAAGGCGCTTCGGGAGCGTGAAGCTAAACTACTTTTGGCGAAGGTAAAACAGGATACTGGGAGATATTCGAGATCGACGTCGAGACGATCGAAGTCGAAGCAAAGGTCTCGATCGAAGTCGAGATCGGCGTCGAGATCTGGAGAGGAGTCGAGATCTAAAGCGAAGTCAAGATCCAGAGAAAGATCTAGGTCTAGATCTAAGTCGGCTTCAGGTCATGCTTCGAGCTCCTCGAAGAGAAAGCATAAGAGGAGGAAGCACAGTTCAAGACATCATTCAGGGAAGGAATCCTCTGACTCGAAGAAAAAGTCTCACAAACACCGTAAGGACTTTGTCTCTCCTTCGCCTGTCTTGTCAATCGAAGGTTCTCCGACTCCGGAACCAGAACCGAATCCGGTATCCTCACATCCTTCGGAACATGAAGAGGAAGAGGAGGTGATTCCTCAGACTCCGGCTCCAATGGAGACTCCTGCAGACCCAGAAGGTCAGAGTGAGAATGTGTCGGAACGACCTCCGTTGGAACATCCGGTAGGTCCATACCCTCCATTTCCTGGTCCTGGTCAGGATCCCTCGCATTTTCTCAATGCAATGTTTGGAGTATATTCCAGGGCGATGTACCCCGCTGGAGCGCCTGTTGGTCCCATGGGTCCATTATCGTACAATCTGGGCATTCCTCAGTCGTACGCCCCAGCTCCATTTATGCCTTTTATGCCGGCGCCTCTTCCACCTTGGCTCGGTACGGCTCCACCGAGGTCTTCGACTCCGCATACGGCTTCGCCGACTCCGGATCGACCTCGTAGTCGAGATCGAGGTACCACGCCTGTCCATGATTCTCATCCTACTGCTCCGGCTCCTCGATCGACGTCGGAACCGGCTCCGTCGGAGTCGTTACCGAATCCGTCGACTTCGATTGGAGTGGTCGAGACGAAGAGCTCAGCGTCTTCTCGAACAAAGGGATGATGAAAGTTCTGATGTGGAGGAAGGCGAACTTCCTGATCATGATGATGATTTCGATGAACTTCGGGATGCTAGTGGTCTGGAACTCTCTCCCGAGTGGGGTCTACCTTCGGCTTCGGATGCTCTGTCTAGGGATGTGGCTCCCTATCACGTGGTTATTAGGAAGGCTGCTGATCTTCTCAACTTGAAGCTGCCCACAGTTGAGTACAAGCCCAACATCCTTACTGAAGTCTTGCACTCTCCCTCTTCAATTGTGGAACCTACACTGCCATTTACTGATGCCTTGACGGATCCAATTAAAGAGGTTTGGAAGAGGCCATTATCTGCTCCTGCAGTTTCGAGAGCTATTGCAGGACGCTATAGGGTGGCTCCTGATGACCCTGCATTCCTTTCTTCACATCCATCTCCAGAAAGTCTTGTGGTACAGGCGGCTTGCTCTAATAGGGCTGCAGGCTCTTTCCCTCAAGTGCCAGCTGACAAAGAATCAAAGAAATTAGATCAGTCTGCGAAGAAGACTTTCTCTTCTGGGAGTATGGCTCTTAAGTCAACAAATGCTACTTGCCTTTTAGGAAGGTATGTGCATGCACTAATGGACTCAGTGAAGCAATTGTCACCTAAACTTCCTGAGGAGGATAGGAAAAACTTTAATGAGGTGATCTCTGACACTCAAGCTGCTGCGCGCATGGTCATTCAGAGCGGCATGGACACTGTGGATTCTGTTGCCAGAATTATGGGTTCCTCTATTGCGACCAGGAGGGCCGCATGGTTAAAGTCCTCGGATTTCTCTGCGGATGTGCAGTCTACATTGCTGGACTTACCTTTTGAAGGAACTGGCCTTTTTGGTAAAAAGGCTGATGTAGCCTTGGAAAGGTTTAAGGACAGCCGTGCCACTGCAAGATCTTTGGGTCTCCAGATGAGAGGGTCGACGACTAGAAAATTCAGAGGATTTGGTAGATCTTCTTTTTGTCCCTTCAAGCAAGGTCAACAGCAGCAGCAGCAGAACCCTCTATATAAGTCCTATAGAGGTAGACAGAAGGGACGTGGACGTCAAGTCTCCTCTTCCTCCACTTCCTCCAATAATGCCCAACCCCCACCCGCATCAGCAAAGCAGCCCTAGATCCACCATTCTGGATCATGTAGGGCCAGTAGGGGGTCGGCTTACTCATTTTCTACGAGATTGGGAATCGGTTACATCAGATCTTTGGGTTCTCAATCTCGTAGAGAATGGGTATGCTCTTCCTTTTCAGGAGTTCCCTCCCAATTACCCTCCTTGCCAAGGTTATTGTTCGGAGGACCACCTGCTTCTCCTGCAGGAGGAAGTCCTGGCACTGTTTCGAAAGGGTGCAATAGAGGTGGTTCCAGAGCAGGAGAGGGGTCAAGGGTGCTACTCCCGGTATTTCTTGATTCCCAAGAAGGATGGCAGGCTTCGGCCGATCCTGGATCTCAGGATTTTGAACCTCTATCTCAAACAGGAGAAGTTCAAAATGCTCACCCTTGCTCAGGTTCTTCTTGCGCTGATGGAAGAAGACTGGATGGTGTCGATCGACTTGCAGGATGCGTATTTTCACATCCCAATCCTGAAGTCGCACAGGAAGTATCTCCGTTTTACGGTGGGATCGCAGCACTACCAGTTTGCGGTCCTTCCCTTTGGACTTACTACTGCGCCTCGAGTTTTCACCAAGGTGATGGCGGTGGTGGCTGCGCATCTCAGAAGGTCAGGGATTCCTGTGTTCCCTTATCTAGACGACTGGCTGATCAAAGCAGAGCCGCCGGAGAAGGTGCTCCATCATCTGCAAGAGACAACTCAGTTGTTGCACAGTTTGGGTTTTTCGATAAACATACCCAAATCTCACCTGGTGCCCTCCCAGCGCAACCTGTTCATAGGTGCGGTACTGGACACTACTGTATGTCGTGCATTCCCTCCACCTCAAAGGATTCACGACATTCAGGAGATGATTCCTTTATTCTACAATGGAGCGGTTGTTCCGGTCCTGAAGGTCCTTCGTCTGCTCGGTCTGATGGCTTCTTGCATTCTGTTGGTCAGTCATGCACGCTGGCATATGAGGGCACTCCAGTGGTGCCTCCGCAGGCAGTGGTATCAGCACAACGGAGATCTCAGGGAGTCAGTGAAGATCTCCAGAGAAGCTGCAGCGGATCTGTCTTGGTGGGGCGTGGAAGGCAATCTGTCGCAAGGAAAGCCCTTTCAACTGCCTCCATCAGTGGCCACAGTGATAACGGATGCATCCACTCTCGGGTGGGGTGCTCATCTGGGAGACCTGGAGGTCAAGGGTTTTTGGTCTCCGGAAGAGAGGTTGTTTCACATCAACCTTCTGGAATTGAGGGCGATACGTTTGGCGCTCAAGGCCTTCCTCCCTTCCCTTCGCGGTCGTTCGGTTCAAGTCCTGACGGACAACACGACTGCGATGTGGTACATCAACAAGCAGGGAGGAGTAGGGTCGCAGTGTCTCTGCAGAGAGGCTCTGCGTCTCTGGTCCTGGGTTCAGGACCATCAGATTGGTCTGGTGGCAAATCATCTGGCCGGAGTTCTGAACGTTCGTGCAGACAGTCTCAGTCGGCAGTTCTCTGCCGACCACGAGTGGAGGCTTCACCCGGAGGTTGTTCACGACATCTTTCAGATGTGGGGGACTCCTCGGGTGGATCTATTCGCCACTCGCGAGAATGCGCACTGCCTGTCTTTCTGCAGTCTCCAGTATCCGATGCAAGGAGCATTGGGAGACGCGTTTCAGTTGAGTTGGGGAGATCAACTCCTTTACGCGTTTCCTCCCATACCTTTGATTCCTCGGGTTCTGAGGAAGATTCGTCAAGACCGGGCCCAAGTCGTATTGGTCGCTCTGGATTGGCCAAGAAGGGTGTGGTATTCGGACCTACTCCACCTCTCCTCTCACCCGCCGCTCCGTCTCCCTCACAGGGCAGACCTCCTCTCTCAGATGGAGGGGCAGGTTCTACACCCCCACCTCCAGACATTACACCTTCATGCCTGGAGATTGAACGGGGCAACTTGAGTTCTTTTTCTCTCCCTCACGAGGTGGTGGATGTCATTCTCTCTGCCAGGCGTGACACCACTAAGTCCATTTACTCCTATAGGTGGTCAAAATTTGTTTCTTGGTGCAGGGAGAGAGATGTTGACCCTTTGAAGGCTCATTTATCTAATATTTTACAATTTGCTCTTTATCTGGCGCAGCAAGGTTTGGCTGTGGCCACGGTGAAGGGGTATCTTTCAGCCTTATCGGCGTTTCTATGTTTGCCGGATCAGCCATCTCTCTTTAAATCTCCGGTGGTTTTAAGGTTCTTGAGGGGTCTCATAAATATGTTCCCTCCTACTCCTTTTGTTGTTCCTCATTGAGATTTGAATCTTGTGCTGACCTTCTTAATGGGTTCTCCCTTCGAACCTTTGCACAAGTGTCCATTGAGGCTTCTCTCTTTTAAAACGATCTTCCTCGTTGCAATCACCTCGGCAAGGAGGGTAAGTGAGCTTCAAGCTCTAAGTTCCAAACCCCCATTCCTGACCATTCATGCTGAAAGGATGGTTCTTAGGACCAGGGCTGCTTTTCTGCCTAAGGTGGTGACTCCCTTCCATCTTGGGCAGTCCATTACCCTTCCTACCTTCTATCCTCCCCCACACCCTTCCAAGGAGGAAGAGAGACTGCATCGCCTGGACCCTAAGAGGGCAGCGTCTTTCTATCTGGACAGGACCAAAGACTTCCGGATGGACGACCAGCTGTTTGTTGGTTTTGCTGGCTGCAAGAAGGGCAGAGCGGTGCACAAGCGCACTCTTTCCAGGTGGATAATCCTGTGCATCAAGATCTGCTACTCCCTTGCGGGTAAGGACCCTCCTGAGGGTATTAGAGCACATTCAACTAGGGCAAAGTCTGCAACATCTGCTTTGTCTAGGGGTGTACCTGTTGAGGATATTTGCAGGGCCGCGACTTGGGCCTCCCTCCACACTTTCGCGAAGCATTACTGCTTGGATACCGAGGTGAGGAGGGATGGCCACTTCGCGCGCTCTGTCCTCCAAGATTTCCTGGTGTAGCAGAGTGGACACCCTCCTCCGGGAGTGGGGACTGCTGTGGGAATCTATTCACAAGGTGAGGAACCCACACGGCAGATGTATCTATCAGAAGAACAAGTTACTTACCTTCGGTAACGCTTTTTCTGGTAGATACTATATCTGCCTGTGGATTCCTCACTGACCCACCCGCCTCCCCGTTGTCCACTCTGCTATACCTGGTCTTTCTGTATATATAGTTTATACTATTGTATTGATTTTGTTTTATATGTACTGTGTACATTGTATATTTGCTATCGTTGGTCCGTCCGTGTGCCTCGAAGGCACGGAAAAAAGGGCGGAACTGACGTCATCACGCCGGCGTGGGCCTGATATGGGGTCGGTGACGTCAGACGGAGTCGCGCGCGATGCCGTGCTCCTGTGACGTCGCCCACGTCGGCGTACTACGAAGAAAATTTCCGAACGTTGCTGGCGCAAGGGGGATATTCACAAGGTGAGGAATCCACAGGCAGATATAGTATCTACCAGAAAAAGCGTTACCGAAGGTAAGTAACTTGTTCATCTAGCAGATACAGTTTTATGAATTAAAGGTGCCAATCTACTTGGTAACAGTTTGGAATATATTTTGGAATCGTTGTTTATTAGGGTAATAGGACGGTATGTGCCTAGTTCTGTCGGATCTTTATTTTTTTTGGGGAACACTATAATTTTTGCACATGCCCAAGAAGCAGGAGGATTTCCATTCATGAAGACCTGGGTAAACAATTGGGTTAGGATGTCTTTGAGTGAGCTACTAAATCTGACATAAAATTCCATGGGAATACCATCTAGACCTGATGCCTTGCCAGATGGAAGACTATGTATGGATAGTAAAATTTCTATCCAGTCTGGTGTGTCAGCTAGAATTCTCTCATCTGCTTTGGATAATCAGGGCCTTATATCCGAAATTAGATGCTCATCGATTTTATCTTGTTTAATATCTGTTTCAGAATATAGCTCTGCATAATACCTCCTAAATGCATCCCTAATGTCGTTTGTATCATGAGTTAGGCTGAGAACAGGGTCTCTTATGGCTTTAATCGTATTTTTAGAGTTTTGTTCTCTTACACTAATGGCTAATTGGTGCCCTACCTGTTGGCTCCATTCATAGATTTTTTCCCTATTCGCTGTAGCTTTGAGGATTGCTTTACGAGTGAATATTTCAGATATTAAGTTTTTTGCTATCGCTACATCTCTGATTGCCTCTTCAATGGTGCTCCCCCCTTGAAGTAATCTGATTAGATCTTCTTCTTCTTTCCTGGCCAAATTCTCCTCTAGATCTTAAGTTTTGTTTAGCTTTTTTGTTATTTTGGATCGAAAATCTGAGGGTTTCTCCCCTTATCCCTGCCTTTAAAGAGTCCCATACCACCTCTAGCGGGGCGCTACCCATGTTGAAACTTAAAAATTCTGGGATCCATTGATCCATATGGGTACAAAATTTATCGTTGGTTAGCGGGGCTCTTTCAAAGGTCCAATTACTACGATCAGATTTAATGATGTCAATATCAAAACTCAAAAGCAGAGGATTATGGTCGGCAGCCTATTTATAGAGCATTTGGATAGAATTACATTGGAGATGAACATATAATCCAATCTAGCCAGTTTGCGATGGGGGTGGGAAAAAAAAGTATATCCATGGTTTTGCGGTGTTTTCATCTCCCAACAATCTACCAGCCCATGAACAAGACAGAGTTCCACCAAGGCTTTGTATGTTCTTGGTTTCTGGCCTTGATATTTAAATGTTAGATCCGAAAGCCAAATTGGTGGGATATTGATGTTAATATCCCCACACATGATCATAGGAATAGGCCAGTGTACTAATTCGTTAGACAGGAACTGTAATAATGTTGTATCGTCTGTGACGTTGCCATAGATTGAAGAGACAGTACATTTTGTCCCACTTATACATTGACACTCTGTAATAGCCCATCTACCAGATGGGTCTGAAGCTGATCTTAAACTCAAACCCCCACCACGCGCTAAAATAGCTACCCCACGAGTTTTATTTGGTTGGGTGGTGGCGACAACAACTCTATATTCTATTCCTGAATATAAAGCTTTTTTAAAAGTTCACACTTAGAAACTTTTTAAGATGATTCTGACAATGTTATCCAATGGGAGGAAATTCAGGTTACAGGTAAAGTACGATTGTGTTACTTTTGTAACCCAGCACTGGTCTCCTTGGGCCAGCACTGGGGGCTTAACTCAAACAGGTAGGTAATTGCGTTTCAGTATTTCGTACGATTTTTAAAGAATATTTGCAGTTTTCAAAAGTAGACACTTAGAAGAAATTTCATAGAAAAGCAGACAATGGATTCCTATTGAGAAAATACAGGTTACTAATAAACCCGCTAGGGATTACTTTTGCGGTTCAGTACTGGGCTGAAAGGTACAGTACTGGCTTCTCTCCTGATCACATGTGAATATTTTCGAATTCGGACTTTGCCTGATATTATAGGAATATTTTTCGTTTTCAAAACTTCACACTTTGAAAATTTTCGAGTCAAAATGGGTCAATGTTATCCAATGGCAGGTAAGTGATTTACCGGTTTCCAGGTGAGTACTTGGTTGGTGAAGTTAGGGTTCTGGGGGTAGACTCAGGTGTTCCCCTGGGTAAGGTGAGTACAGTTAGTTCAGTCCCAGTGGCACAGGGGCGGCTGGGTGCAGAGGTAGGTAGGCCCAATGTTATCCAATGAGGGAAAGGGGGCCTTCAGTTGGTGGCTGCTGGCTAGCAGGCCACGCTGCTCTGGGAGCTGGGCTCCTGGTCACTTGCTCTGGGCAAGAGGGGGAAGTAGGATAGGGCAAAGAGGTCACAGCCAGCGGTACTCGGGCGGCTGGGTGCAGGGTGCTTTTGAGCCGTCGTGCGCTCAATGTTATCCAATGAGGATCTTGAAAGAGGAACAAAGGCTGCAGGCTCGGGGACGGTGACTCTCCGGGGCGACCAGCACTTCGAGAGGTAAGTTGGGATGATGGAGCACAGGTAGGTACCCCAAAGGGAGGCACAGGAGGCCGTGGGCGCCGGGTGCAGGGGTGTCTTTGGGGGTCGGAAAAGCTTACCCTCGGCTGGTCGCGGTTGGGGTGGCCCCTGGTTCTGAGTCTGCAGGCGTCGGCTGGTTCGTCGAGGAGGGTCTTTGGGCACTGGACTTCGGGTCCCAGTCGCCGGGGGGACGTCCTCATGGTCTTGGTTCGGGTTGTCCCTGCCCTGGCTCGACTGGTGCAGAGTGGGCTGGTCCTGAGCTTCCTGGTGAGCACCAGGTGGGGTGTTGCAGCAGAGCCTCTGCTGATGGGAGTCCCAATCTTCGAGAGGGTCAAGGCAGGCAGGTCCTCTGGGTGTCCCAAGGTTGCGTCCACGGAGGTCGCCGGGATTAGGCAGGAGCAGGTTCCAGGATCAACAGGCCGGTAGGGGTGGGGCCAAGTCAGTTGTTGTCCTGTTGTTAGCAGCTACACGGCGGGTCTTCTTCTTCTTGATCTTCTTTCTTCTTTTGATATCGGGATCTGATGAAGGAAGGTTCAGGGAGCCCCTAAATACTAAATTTAGTTGCGTTACAGGTAGGGCAAGGGCAGGGACCAATGGGTCCCTGTCCTGGGGTGAGGACACCCCCTAGCCTGCTCCTCTCCTGTGGGAGGGGGGCAGGTGCCTGGCTGGGATTGGGCAGGGCTCCCCATCTACAAGATGGCCGGAGCCCGGGGTCGCGCTTCACCTCGCCTTCTCCAGCTGAGGAGTGGAGTTGGCAAAGGTTGGCACACCCACCTTCCTGACGTAGTTTTTCCCGCCAGTCTTCCCGCCAGAGTGGGGGTAGAACGGGTGGGGGGCCAGTTGCTGAGTACAGCAAATGGTCTGGAGAAGCTCTCAGAGGCGGTATGCCTTTGAAGGTTCCCCCTGTCCATCCTGGGGGAGGAGACATATATCCTCGCCCAGGATGTGCATTGTTGCAGGCCCAGGAGAGCGGGGGGCTCTCCACCCAGGGGTCCAGCAACATGTCTGCTGTGTTGCAGCACTCTGCCCAGACGTGGATTGTCGGTTCGGGTTTTGGAGGGCATCTTGTACATTTTACATTAAATCCCACACTGGGCATCAGTGCAGGTTTAATGTGCTGAGAAGTTTGGTACCAAACTTGTCAGTCTTCAGTGTAGCCATTATGGTGATGTGGAGTTCGTAATGGCGAACTCCCAGCACCATATACTCTTAAATGGCATCACTGCACTTACAGTGCCCAGGAATGGCCCTGGGTACTGTAGGGGCACAGCGCTCATGCCCCTGTGCCCTCACCTCTGGCATAGGGCACCCAGCTAGAGGGGTGACTGAAGTATGCCAGGGCAGTGGGTTCTGTGGGCATGGCACACAGGGATGTGTGCCATGTCGACTCATTTTTTAGTTCTGTACTTAGGCACTCAGCCTGCAAAGGCAGTGTGTGGGTGCCAGGGTACAGGGCCCCTGAGGGTAGCACAATAAGTGCTGCAGCCCTCAGGGGTCTCCTCTGGTCACCATGCCCTGGGTACCTGGGGTACCATGTACTAGGGGCTGACGGGTGGCCAGAGGTGCCAATTGGGTATTTTGTTTCAGCATAGCTTCTCTCTTTAGGGAAGGAACACAGGCCTTGGGTACCTGATTGGCAGGGACCCAGGGCACACTCAGTCAAGCACATCAGCAGTTCAGAAAAAATGGGGGCATACCAAGGCAAGTCAGATGGCACTTTCTCACACCACTCCCCCGATCCTCCCACTGCTAAAAGCCTCGCCAGGGGTGGGCAAGGGGTGGCTCTTTGGGGACAAGCCCTCGAACACCGGGCGAGACAAGGGGAACACCCATTTGTTGGGTGGGGTTGAGGGTTTGCCCCTTTCTGAACCTGCCCTCACACGGACTGCCCCTTTGCCAGATCACCGTCTGCTGAGTGGTGATTGTAAATGCTGACACACAAAATGACCCAAATCCTCCCTCAGACTGGAGGACAGCCAGTGCCTGTGACGTCAGACATGTATTTCTCCCTCAGCACCAATATCCTTGTGTAATTAACTGATGCTCATATAAAGCGCTCCAATACCTTTGTGTTGACTATGCACTATTAAAACTTCAAAGAAAAGAAACACGCTGCAAACCTTGGCAGATGCGTGACAGTTATTGTAATAGCAAAGGTGTGCATGTAAACTTCGTAGTGTTTTGTGCTGCAGATCCTCCCCGAGTCCTTCCTGTAGCATTTATTGATGAATCAATTAGGACATTACTATTGCTCTTCAGCAAAGCAACATAAATATCATCTCCTTAATCCCCCCCTTAACTTCAGACTCCGCTTCGATTTTATAAGGTGCCCAGGTTAGTCGAAGGGACATTAAAAGCTCTTTGACCGTGATAACATCCTGGAGTGACTTAATGATATCAAGGAAAGTATATGTTTTTGCCGATTTATACAGCGCGAATTCGACCCAAAGGTATCGGAGTGCTTTACACGAGCACCATTTCCGATGGCACATTCATTTTTGGTAGGCGCGAAGAGATTAAGGGGTTTGCCCAGAATCACAGGATGTTGAGCCAAGACACAAACCCGGCTCATCAGCTCCAAAGTTAGTAGCTCTGGCCGTAAGGCTACATCCCCTCCTGTGTACTCTAACTGGAACGTGTTCTTTAACGCTGGCTTTATCGTGGAAGGTATTATTATTGTAAAGACTTCATGCAAGATTACGAAGCTGAAATCATGCCTTGCTGCCTCTATATCTATTAGGAAGCCCCCATTTCGTGCCAGGCCTCCAGTCGTGGCCATTCGAGGAGCCATGGCATTATTGCAGAGCTCATCCACTGCATACTTCTGTGCGTTCACCATCGGAAGAACAAGCTCATGTGCGCCAAGGAAGCCTCACATCCAAAGGCACAACATTCAAACCCAGGTATCGCTTTGAATGGGTAGGCACGGTGTCGGGAGTCAGGCGCCTCTTCACACGGCCATCACCATATGCCAAATGAAAACATCAAATGCCCTAACATTCTGTTCTGAAAAAGCGTTACTCCTATAAATTGGGGGTCAGGGTATGGGGACAAGAAGGGTTTAAAGTCTCGAGGGGTGGAGTCATGGAAAGTAGCCTGTCAGTCAACTTAAAAAAAAAACATGCGCTGAAACACAAACGCGGCCCTGAAAGTGAAGCAGTAAACAGTACTGGGCTAACAAGTGGGAGGGGTAGGGGGAGTGTGAGAAAACACACAGCGATTCCCTTGCGGGAGCGAGCAAACATATGTTCCAAAGCTTGCTCCCACAAGGAAATGGCCAGGGAATCACCAAAATTGCATGCATTGCCATTGAAAGCACTGCAATGCGGGCACGTTTTTGGCTGAAAAGCCAAAGCGATTTCTATAGGTCTTTTTCCTATGTAGCGCATGCGCGATGCATAGGCGAGACCTAAAAAAGGACCTCTTAATAGAATGCAGGGCTATTTTGGTCCTTAAAATAGCAAAGACGTGGGTGTAAGAAATAAAAATGGCATTAGATTTTTCCTGCAGTTACACCAGGCGAAATAAAGGTGTTCTGTAGATCTTTAGGATGCAGATTTCCATATAAATTGCCATGAAACTCAGACAATTGCTGAGATTTGTAGAAAACCATGATCACTTTCAGTTCAAGAACCTTCTGCTCTTTGGAGGCATTCTCCCTGTGCCTGAGCAGTAGTGGCATTATTCCAAAGTAGACAAATAATCTTTATTTACTCTTATGTAGGTGACTGGCTGCTAAAAACTAGCTACTTAAGTGGTTGTTTCAAACCTTTCAGTTGACAATGAAAATCTTATTCAACATGCTAATTACAAGTCTCCTCCATCTTAAATACTCTGGAACCAGTGTCTGGGGCATTGAAACAAACTTATTTATTTTTATTTTACTCATTTGTATGGCACAGCGAATCATCCCAGAGGGATCTCTTGGCACCTGAGAGAGGGACACCAAATGGGCAGTAGAGTCTAAAACAGCCAGGTTTTGAGTAGCTTCTTGAACAGTGTGAAAGTAGAGCAGGCACGACTCTCCTCCGGGAGCATATTCCTATGCTCTGGGACAAGATGAGAAAAAGCCTGGCCACCTATCCTGACCTTTCTGATTCTCTGAGTACAGAGTAGAGAGCGATTACTAGATCTTAACTGCCGCTTTGGTCAGTACAATTCAAGTTTTTTTCTTCAAGTAAGCAGGGCTGATCCCCTGTAGAGACTTAAAGACAGTACATAACAATTTAAAGATGGCCCGCTTCCTGATGGGGGAGCCAGTGCAGTTGATGTAGGAGAGGAGCAGAGGGCGTATGTGCTGGCTTATTCAGGGCTAAAGACCAGAAAAAGTTCTACTAAAACTGCTGGTGGGACCGGGTCCAGTGGGGAACCTGATTTTACGTGCATGATTAAATAACCCACTTTTTAGGTTTCGCCTGCGAACAGCTGCGCAAGCAGCGTTTCGCGCAGGCAAAAAACTTTTGTTTACAAATATGTGGCTTATTCCCGCCTCTGTCTTCCATTGGCTAGCTCCATAAATGGAGGCTAGCCATTGGAAGAGAGAGGCGTCTGTCATTCACCGAGGCGATTCGTGGGCGTTCCTGCGATGTTTTTCTCATCCAGCCCCTTTTAGGACGTCAGTGCGGCGGTGGGCGGGGTTTATTTTTTAGGTCGTCCATCTTTCTTTTGGTCATTCCGTGGCCGACCGCCGCCGGAGGAAGTCCAGGTCCAGGTGAGCACCCCCCTCCCGCTGTCCGTGCCTTTCCCGCCCCCCCCCCCCGGTGCCCAGTGGAGTCAACCTGCCTCCCCCCCCCGTCACTTACCTGCCCGGGCAGGCTGCAGCCAGAGCCCCCCCAGGAGCAGGGGGCACCCCAGGCCATGATGAGGGGGCAGCAGTGGCGTCACCGAGGGGGCAATAACCACAGCCTTAAGTGAGTCCGAGCTCCGGTGAGAACTTCAGAAGATCTGAGCCCAGCCCCCCCCCCCCCCCCCCCCCCCCCAGGGCTCGGAGAGAGAGGGGAACTCACCAATCAGAAGGCAGAGAGGAGCTAAAGATGAGGCAAGTGACAGTTAAAGTAAAGTCCGAAGTTTCGTTTTCTTCCCTTCATTTGAGTTCCTTTTTATAGTGCTTGGAAGCCCCCCTGCCTATCCTTCTTGCAGACCACAGTGAAGTCTGCACAGTGCTATAACCCCCCCCCCCACACACACACAAACTTTACCCTTCTGTTTTTTCCTCCCTCCAGTGTTGACCCCCCCTTCTCTCTCTCTGCATTTGTTTCGCTCCCTTTGTTTCTGTTGCTGTGATGGGCGCTGCCTGGGCTCAGACTCTATTAAAGTGCCTCGATGTCATCATTGGATGGGGAGGATGTGCCGTTGCGACCAGAGCTGCCGACTTTGGACCGAGGTCGGAGTCCCAGCGTCGGCTCCGCACTCTGTGACCCTGGGCAGATCACTCAATGTCCCGGTATGAATGTGACTGGTGCCAGCGTCAAGCGCCCTCGGGTCGGGTTGGCGCTATGACTGATGTGCCGCCTCTCTTTTATCACACCTGTAGACGAAGTGAAAGTGAAAGCAAAGAGGAGCCCGCAGTGTCGTTTCCTGTCCTGATCCACAGTCCACAGTGCTTCAAAGCCCTCGGTGCCCGTCCTGGTGCAGACCAGTGAAGCGTCTGTCCAGGGGTGTCACCCCCTCTTTATTTGTTTGTTTCGCTCCCTGTGTTTCTGTTGCTTTGATGGGCGCTGCCTCTAGTCTGACTTTAAAAGCGCTTAGAAGCCCTCGCTTTATTATTGGTTGAGGAGAGGATGTGTCGTTATGGCCAGAGCTGCCGACCTTGGAACTGGGGGCCAGGTTCGAGTCCCAGTGTCCGCTCCGCACCCTGTGATTCTGCGCAGATCACTTCACCTCCCCGTGTCCGATATATGCTTGTGTCCTCGTGGCTTGTGTAATGTGACCGGTGCTCGTGGAAAGCGCTTCCTGGGGTCGATTTTGCGCCCAATAAAACTGCAAACAAAACTGATTTTCCGCCTTCTCTTGTGGCAGCTCTGTTAGTGCGTAGAAGCCTCTGAGGTGACTGACTTAAGGATCTGGAAACCCCCTGCTGCTCTGGGAGGATGAATGCTTTGGCTTCCCCTGCAGTGCTCTAGCGCCTCCAGCGGACGGATAGCGCCTCGATGACAGGAGAGGAGCTGATTTCCCAGAAACGGAAGATTTGATGCAGAGCGGGGGGGGGGGAGGAGGAACCTCTGATGTGAACTGAACAAGTCTGAGCTCAGCCCATCCCCAGAACTTTAAGGCTGAGAGAAAACCCACCAATCAGAAGGTAGATCAGCAGCGCGTCATCACTCCGCAGGTACAGCCAGGCCTTTGAGTTCCCTTTTGATCCTTTTCTCAGCGCTTAGAAGCCCCCCTTAACTGTTTTTAGGTTTCGCCTTTTTTGTAGGTGGCTGTGTGTGTGGGTGGCTCTGTGTGTGGGTGGTTCTTTGTGTGTGTGTGGGTGGCTCTTTGTGTGTGTGTGTGTGTGTGTGTGCGTGTGGGTGCAAATGCAATAGGTCTCGCATTTGCGAGAGATTAAGCTATTGGCATTGTAAATGACCATGCCATTTATTTATCTGTTTTCAAAACCAACACATAAATAAAAAAATTGTCATTTACAATGCCAATAGCTCTAACTTTTACAAAGGCGAAACCGTTGCATTGTAAATGCTTGTTCACTCATTATGTCAGGAAAAGATCCTAGGCTAGGGGTAGGGGCTCCTGTGTAGGATCTACCTTGTCCTGTGTCTCTTCAGACTCAAAGGAACGATGAATTGAATCGATCTTGTTGGTGAGGTGGCTGGCTAAATCTTCACATAGTTCCTGGGTGGATGGCAGTGATAGGTTGTTGGCACTGGGGTTTGTAAATTCCTTCAGAATCTTAAAGAGCTCCCTCGAGGAGGTCTTAGCTTCCGTGATTCGAGAGCTCTGGTGTGCCCTTCTGGCTGTGTTGCAGCTAGTTAGGTAGGCTCTATGTGGCGTTCGATGCAGCACTTCGCCTGGCTCAGATTTCGATTTCATTCATTTCCTTTCTTTGGCCCTGCAAAGGGTCTTTTCTCTCTTCAGAGTATCTGTAAAGTGAATACTTTCGCAGAGACTCTTATTCTCATCCACAAGAAACTCTTTTTTTAAATTTTTTTTATTCAAAGCCCAATTTGCTGTCTCATCAAATTTTAATATCTCCTCAGTTGAATGGCTTCTTGCTTCTTCATTGTACCTCATGTGGTACATATCAAGCTTCTGCAAGAGGCGCTACTGAAGTCAGCATGGACAGGTTTCCAATCCTGTGCCATGTAAAGCAATTCTCTTTTTAGCCAGAGATGCAGTCTATGCTCATAGTTCAAGATGCTTCCAAATCAAACCAAGAAGTGCTGTTCAATCACCTACATATAGAAGGACTATTCCTCATAGGAAGCATAGCATTGTATCACATGGATATGTTGGAGATGAGAACTGCACACTTGACCTTTGCATCCACATCCCAAGGGTGGCTCTAATGATTTCGAATTTGAGTGAGGACTCGAAACGTTCAGTAACAGCTTTCCATATTTCCATCTTCAAGCAATGCAAAATGTTTAAGCTGATGTATTAAACCAGTCCTTTGCAGAAATTCTCAAGTATGGCAACTGCAACAAAGACCTTAGGCACATTTTCCAACAGTGGGAGAATAACTGTATATACCTGTGACTGCTTTATTGTTGGTATCTTGTTGACTTTGACTTTTCTAAAAATGTATTTTATTAATTGCTCACTTTATAGGCAGCAGTTTGTATCTGGTTGGGTATAAGAAGCAGCAATTGCCTCCGGTCTGGTTGCTCCTGTTTTCAAACAGCATTTTTGGCACCATTTTCCTGCCTCTGGTACTCTTACCAACTGTTTTGAAGCAGCATGTCTGCTCAAAGGTAACCCTGTCTATGTCTGCTTGTGACTGCCATGAACAGATACTCTGTTGGTAACAGGCAAACGTATACCAGGTATGGTTTGTAAGAACTCTGAGGTAACGGAACCTCTTTTCCATTTTTAGGTGAATCTCTGACTTTACTATTAATAAATAATCTTTCCCCTTTTGATGACCTGCAGTATCCTTTTGCTCTCTCAGATGATATCATTGCCGTTGTTGTGGCAAAACTGCAATAAAGAGAGACAAGACCTCCTTGGCAAGGCAAGAGTATGTTTAATCACAACAGCCGGGATATCAGTCAACTCATTAGAGCTGAAAAGCTGACCTCAAAATACTGCTTGCAGGCAGCCCTTTTATATAAATGCTGATTAGCTTAAAAGGAAATAACAAGTCATGAAAAATACGAGTTTATAATATACTTTCACTCAAACATCAATCACCTGTGTCCTTATCTTGTGTCCTCTCCTCTTAGTTCCCCTTATCGTAATCCTAACAGACCTTTGAAACATTAAACCTTCTTTTTCTTAGTGTGCAAGTTTTTATTTGTGTTCTCAAGACTTCTCATTTGACAAAATATACTTTTGACTAAAGATACCTTTTAAGTCACATCTCCGTTAACAACCAGAATGGAATACGTGCTTGTGTGCTGTGATTGTAAACTCTTCAGGGCTTTTTAAACATGTTTTCCCATTTAACTAAAACTTGCTGATCTTATGTTCTGCTGTTTGGTGTACTCTCACCTACTTAGCGTTTTTGTAAAGCTTAGGTTTGTACTGCTCTTTAACTACCTATAGTTCTGCACCGCTCTCTACTGATGTCTGTGGTGGTGAGATTTCTTTGCTGTTTATACTTTCCTTAACATTTCCCCCCTATAGTTGATATTCCACCTGCTTTCTATAACCCTGGATCCGTGTTTGGTATCAAATGATATGTATTACCTGGAGCATCTACTGCTTGTGTAGGTGGCCTGACTATGAACATACCTCCCACCTTTGCGCTCATCCTCGTACAACAAGCTGTAGCTAATTGAAAAACACAACATATCAAAAGCAATATCACAAAAAGATGTAAGCAAGCCTTAAACAGTCCCGACATGCAGGATGGTAGCCATTCGAACCAACCCATAAACCATTTATCTGGGGCGCCTCCTTTATCCACCATTTTCTTTTGTAAGTTGTGCAAAGTTTGTATGGCCTCTGATGATGATCCATTGTCCGCATTATATGCAGGGACATAAGTACAACAACCAGTCCCTATCTCAACACCTACTCCTCCTTCCTTGGCCGTCATAAGATCAAGTACATATTGGTGCTGCATTATCATCATTCTCATGGCACGCAGCTCTTCCTTTGTCATTGAATCCAGTTTTTTTGGCATTGATCGCATTAATTAGTTCCCATCTATTAATTTGCAACCATTGATAAATGGAAGGACACTTCCAGAAAACAGCTGGGCGTCATTGAACAACCTGTACTCTTGGGCAACATGTTTCCAGGTGGTTGTGCCATAATATGTTGCAGCTCTTCTCCTCTGGTGATGGTGCAACAAGGTAGTTGGACTTCTCATGGGGTGGTCATGTAATTTGGAAATGTGTATTCCCGGAATATCCAAACCTGGGGTGTGCAAAGTAACCAAAGAAAAGAGGCCGTTCCAGTTAGGTGACAACTGAGTGTATACCAGTTCTCCGCACTGCCAATAATAGTCTATGTGATTTGAGGTTCCCCGCTGCATGCCGGCGTTATCTATTGTGGTAGTACAGTTGATATTTTCCCCTACATTCATGGTACCATTCCCCATGAAATATAAAGAAACCAATAATAATCTCATGACTGTCCCGGGGCTTACTGCACCATCCAAGTGTATCACACAATATATTTTCCCATATATGTGTACACTGACCTATTACATCCTGGCTAATGTCAGTGTCATTCCATAGTGACCTAGTCCTACAGGAAAACTCAATATTGAAATGCCTTTGGACATGGGTAAAAACTGATCCAGTAACTTTGAGTCCTGACCTAAGGGCACAATCCAGGGACAAGGGGTTTATTAAGTAATTGTTGCACTCGTGGGGGTCGGGGGGAGGGGCTACTCCTAAAAAGTCCAAAGTATAGAACTGTTTCTGTCGATTCTGTAGTCTTGCGAGGACCTACTTTCTGCATTTGTGCTATTTCATCTTTATTATCCTGCATATCTGTGAGGATTTGTATAATAATCTGGCTCTTTATGTGCTATATCAATAATCTGCTATATCGTGTAAAGAGTCCAGTGGCTTCCCTTACTATTGGGAAGGGCTTGCTATGCAATCCCAAGGTGGTCTGTTAGGGGGTGGTGCAGTCCAGTACCCTTAGGCTTAACACAGAGAAGTGTAAGACATTTCCAAATACACACTATGATTAATAAATGACAACACTACTCCAGAAGGAGAGCATCGCCAATTTATACCAAGCATTTGCAATGCAATAGGTCTCGCATTAGGAAAGTGTGAGCTATTGGTATTGTAAATGACAATTTTGTGTAATATGTGTTGGCTTTGGAAATATATAAATTAATAGCATTGTTATTCACAAAGCCAATAGCTTACACTTTCCTAACGCTATGGCAATGCTTGTTAGTAGCAAGCAAGGACAGTGCTGTTGTGGTGCTGAGTGATGCTGTTGTGGTGCTGAGTGATGCTGTTGTGGTGCTGAGTGATGCTGTTGTGGTGCTGAGTGATGCTGTTGTGGGGCTGAGTGATGCTGTTGTGGGGCTGAGTGATGCTGTTGTGGGGCTGAGTGATGCTGTTGTGGGGCTGAGTGATGCTGTTGTGGTGCTGAGTGATGCTGTTGTGGGGCTGAGTGATGCTGTTGTGGGGCTGAGTGATGCTGTTGTGGGGCTGAGTGATGCTGTTGTGGGGCTGAGTGATGATGTGGTTGGGCTGAGTGATGATGTGGTTGGGCTGAGTGATGATGTGGTTGGGCTGAGTGATGATGTGGTTGGGCTGAGTGATGATGTGGTTGGGCTGAGTGATGATGTGGTTGGGCTGAGTGATGATGTGGTTGGGCTGAGTGATGATGTGGTTGGGCTGAGTGATGATGTGGTTGGGCTGAGTGATGATGTGGTTGGGCTGAGTGATGATGTGGTTGGGCTGAGTGATGATGTGGTTGGGCTGAGTGATGATGTGGTTGGGCTGAGTGATGATGTGGTTGGGCTGAGTGATGATGTGGTTGGGCTGAGTGATGATGTGGTTGGGCTGAGTGATGATGTGGTTGGGCTGAGTGATGATGTGGTGGTGTATTAGAGTGATGTGGTGGTGTATTAGAGTGATGTGGTGGTGTATTAGAGTGATGTGGTGGTGTATTAGAGTGATGTGGTGGTGTATTAGAGTGATGTGGTGGTGTATTAGAGTGATGTGGTGGTGTATTAGAGTGATGTGGCGGTGTATTAGAGTGATGTGGCGGTGTATTAGAGTGATGTGGCGGTGTATTAGAGTGATGTGGCGGTGTATTAGAGTGATGTGGCGGTGTATTAGAGTGATGTGGCGGTGTCCCAGAGAGATGTGGCGGTGTCCCAGAGAGATGTGGCGGTGTCCCAGAGAGATGTGGCGGTGTCCCAGAGAGATGTGGCGGTGTCCCAGAGAGATGTGGTGGTGTCCCAGAGAGATGTGGTGGTGTCCCAGAGAGATGTGGTGGTGTCCCAGAGAGATGTGGTGGTGTCCCAGAGAGATGTGGTGGTGTCCCAGAGAGATGTGGTGGTGTCCCAGAGTGATGTGGTGGTGTCCCAGAGTGATGTGGTGGTGTCTCAGAGTGATGTGGTGGTGTCTCAGAGTGATGTGGTGGTGTCTCAGAGTGATGTGGTGGTGTCTCAGAGTGATGTGGTGGCGTCTCAGAGTGATGTGGTGGCGTCCCTGAGTGATGTGGTGGCGTCCCTGAGTGATGTGGTGGCGTCCCTGAGTGATGTGGTGGCGTCCCTGAGTGATGTGGTGGTGTCCCTGAGTGATGTGGTGGTGTCCCCGAGAGATGTGGTGGTGTCCCCGAGAAATGTGGTGGTGTCCCCGAGAGATGTGGTGGTGTCCCCGAGAGATGTGGTGGTGTCCCAGAGAGATGTGGTGGTGTTGTGTGGCGTGCAGCAGTGTGTGGCGTGCAGCAGTGTGTGGCGTGCAGCAGTGTGTGGCGTGCAGCAGTGTGTGGCGTGCAGCAGTGTGGCGTGCAGCAGTGTGTAGCGTGCAGCAGTGTGAGTAATGCAGCAGCGTGCAGCAGTGTGAGGCGTGCAGCAGTGTGAGGCGTGCAGCAGTGTGAGGCGCGCAGCAGTGTGTGGCGCGCAGCAGTGTGTGGCGCGCAGCAGTGTGTGGCGCGCAGCAGTGTGTCGTGCAGCAGTGTGCAGCATGCAGGAGAGAGGTGTGCAGCAATGTGCAGCGTGCAGGAGAGTGAGGCGTGCAGCAGTGTGAGGCGTGCAGCAGTGTGAGGCATGCAGCAGTGTGTGGCGTGCAGGAAAAAAATGCACTGAGAGAGTAGGAGGAGCATGAGCCAACGAAAGAGTGGGGGAGGGGATACTCGAGCCGACAAAAGAGTGGGGGGGAAAAAGCTCAAGCCGACAAGAGTAGGGGAAAAAAGCACTAGCAGACGAAAGAGTGGGGAACGAAATGCACGATCCCACGAAAAAAGCATGAGTCAGAGAAGAAAGTAAAATGTGAGCCAGAGAAAGACAGGAAATAAGTAAGGAGCCATGTAGAAAAAAAAAAGCTCTCGGCATTGCTGTGGTGGGGCGGGGGAGTGCATTCCTTTCAAGTCTGATCCGGGGGAGCGGCAGCCTTTGAAGTCTGATGCCGAGGCACAGACAAATGGTGGTGTGTGATGTGGCTGGCGATGATGTGCACGCGCATAGCTCACATCAACTGTACGCGATCCGCAGCTAGGTAGACTTTTCTTTTCCGCTTACTATAATCTTGCCTATTTTATCCCTGCGGGATAGAATAGGCGAGACCTAAAAATAGCAAGTATCTTTAATTAAATTTGTTTAGGCATCAAAGAAAAATCGTCCAGGTCAGTGCGTTTTTTATATATAAATTCTTTTCACTTTCAAAAGTGGACCCAGTGCAATTTCCGAGTTCTGCAGTGTTTTCCTATAGAAGAAAGAACAAGTTCTGCAAACAGCTACAGTACATGGACTTACATGACCAATCTCCAGGAGTTAAGGTGAGTGGTGGGCTAGGTCCAAGGGAGCACCAACAGTACACTACGGGCGGCTGGGTGCAAATCAGCAGCAGTAGTAGGTAGCACAATGTGTTTCAATGGGCATTGGTCTCTGTAAAAACAGGCTGCAGGCTCTGGCTAGGAAGCCAGTCTGGCTGAACCAGCAAGTGGTCTCAGTCTTGCGATGCTCCGGGACGGTGGGGACACGTTTGGTCCTCTTCTCCAAGCCCCAGGGGCGACGGGTGCAAAGGTGTCTTTAGGCATCAGGTTTTTCCTTACCAAAGCAGTCGTGGTAGAGGGGGTGTGCGTGCAGAGGCTGCAGGCAATGTTGGGTAGTCCAGGAGGGGTGAAACCATGATGGACTCGAGCCCTGGAGGGCTGGCAAACATTGTTGGCACAGTTGCCATACTTCTACTTGGTCCAGAGACAATGGGTGTAGTGGCTGCTTCAGGTGTCGGGTTTTGTCAGTTCCAGAGGCCTCAGTCTTCATTTTGGAGTTCCTGCTGAACAGGTCTGCTGTTCACGGGAAGTCTTGAGTCTTTTTTACAGGCAGTCTTCCTAAGTTTCTGGAATCCGTGTTCTCTTCCTTTGCTGCTCTTTGGTGCTCTCGCTTTTCTTATGTCCTCAGGATCTCCTTTGGTGCCAGGGACTCCCCTAAATACTGAATTGAGAGGAGTGTAAGTTAGTAGTAAATGGGATACTGACCCTTGGAGTCACTACGTCCCTTATAAGACCACTTCCTGTGGGAAGTGGGCATAACCCTGTCCCAGAATTTCTAGGACTGCCATCACAAAGATGGCTACCTATGAAAATGTGTGTCCACGTTGAAGTTAGCCGATCCTTACGGGTGGTACTAGCCTGGGGTGGCATGCCTACCTGACTAGCTAATTTTCCCACCTGTCCAGGTGCCAAGTGGGCTCTAGATGGGGGGGGGGGTGGCTTCCTTTCCTGTGAGGGGAGCCAGATTTGCATTCCAAAGGTAGTGGCTTCTTTAAAGCTTGCAAGCCAAAGGAGGCTAATCAGCAGGTAATCCTGTGGGAGAGGGTTTTATACCCTCTTCCTGGACATGCTTTTGTTCCTGACCTTCTGAGAGCAAATGGCTCTCACTCTAGGAGGTCAAACTTTTTTTGTTTGCATGCTGGCAGAATTCAGTCAACAAGCATGCCAGAGGCTGGTAGGTTTTCAGGGGGGCGGGGTCATATTTTCCCCTCTTTTCCCTTTTATGTCACTGGGGTGCTTGGTGTAAGGCGATGTTCATCTGGACATCCGATAGATGGATCTGTGGCTTCCTGCCATCAACTCGTATTGCTGTAGAGTAGCTCATTGTTACTAAAATAGGGCTGTCGAACTTGGGATCCTTCCATCTCTGGGCAAAGTTTTTTATGAACACTCCATCTCCTATTTGCATGCCTGAGAGGTCGACCTCAGCAGTGGTGCACTTCTCCATTCCTCTGGTTGCCTGTTTGGAAATTAACTTTGTAGTCTTCGTTAAGTCAGAGAGAAAAACATGCATTTCATCATTCAGAATTTTAGCTGTGCCGTCTGCCTGCACCTTACATGTAGTGGCAGGTATTTGCGTGTTCATGAACCTTCTTGTCACTTTCTGATGGTGAATTAGGTGGTGATCGAAACTGGGCGTGTTCCTAAGAGAAAATAGTGAGAGTGGTAAACAATACAACCATTTTTGTGTGCAATGTGGCACATCATTTGCTTATCTTGTTCTTAGGCAAGCCAATAATGTGCTCAACTACACCTTACTCTGGGGGTGGTAAACCGAAGAACGTTTGTTTTATCTATCCTCCGCATTGCTGTGAGATGTGTGAAGTTAGAATTGACAAAGTGTGTGCCGTTATCATATTTTATCCCTTTTGGAATTCTCCAGTGGGGAATCTCCTCATGGATCAGTAAAGGAGCAGCTGACCAGGTTTGACAGTTGCCACAGGGTCCTGCTTCAACCCATCAGGTAAAAAGGACAAACCACAACTTGTGGGTGTGGTATGGTGGAGGTTTTTACCTTCAATATGGAGTTTGAGGAGAAATGTTAGCAAATTGTACAATTATGAATGTACATAGTAAGTATATCATGCAGATTCGGAACAAACAATCTTGTTGCATCCGCATAGACAAATGATCTCTCGAGATGTGATCCGGTAAGTGCAATTATTTAAGGGCTATCGTGAGTAAGGCCTGAGGCATCTCTGGTTTCTGTGGATATTTGTCTACAGTTCAAATTGTCCCCTGACTGAGAGCACCCTCTAGCCTCCCATAATTGTTTCTCATACAGTGGAACAGCTTCCTGTAGTTCTCGAAGATGTGCTGTCTCAGCGTAATGAGCTGTAATAATATCTATGGGTAGTGTTGACTGGGCCACAAAGAATAGAATATATTGTGAACCTGATGGTGTGGACAGGATGTGCGCCTGGCTGCGTCTTTAGCTACCCAATCTGCTAATGCATTCCCCGGTGACACAAAGTCCAGGCCTTTTGTGTATGCCACACACTTCACAACTGCCACAGCTTGTGGTAGGGAAAGTGCCTCTAAGAGATTCCTATGCAAGACAGAGCGGCAGTCTGGTTTAAAGAAGCCCCTTTTGCTAAATCTCATGATACTTGAATTCACTGTAGAAGTTACATAGGCCCGAATATGAATAGATCATGATAAATTTTCCTGTTCCTTTCTTGAGGGCTGCTATCAGGGCTATCAGCTCTGCTGCTTGTGCAGAATAATATGCTGGCAGTCTTAGCTGCTCAACTATGTGAAGTGCGTCTGAGGAATCATACTGCTGTGCTCTAACCACCGTTGCACCTGTTTGTGCTGCGTCCTGGTCGTTGGTGAAGGATACATCATTGAAATATACATTACTGCCGGGAATGGGATCATCTGTTGCTTGACTGGATTCTTTGGGGACATATGTGGCACAGTCGTGTGCATCATCCTCGGAGTCCAATACAGGATGGGCAAAAAACGTTGCAGTTCATCATATGGTACTTTACAACTTTCAAAGATGGGAGTGACCGTATTACCTTGTATACTGATACTCAGTGTGGTTAGGGTAGTTTTAGCTTTTTGAATGATGGCAAACTCGCATAGAGCGTTAGAGGTGCCCCATCACGATGGGTGTGCTTTTTTGGCTGCAGGGGCGAGAGCTTGTTCACGGGTAATGTCCCTTCATTACTGAGACCAACAGACCACTGAAGTACGCCATGGGTTTGTGTCCCACATGATATTTTTGTGTGAGGACAGCTGTCATCACTTGACCATTGCAGTGGCAGAAGAGGTAAAACCCTTTGGCGTAATCAGGGGTCCCCAAAACTGGGGCATTTGTTATCTTCATTTTCAGTCTTTGGAAGTCTTCCCTCATTTCTTATGTCCTTGTTATTTTGTCATTACTGTCATTTGCTTGATTAATAGAGGTCAGCAGGGGTGCCATTAAAGTGCTGTAGTGAAAGACCCACTGCCTCACAAAGTTGCAGAGCCCAAGAAACTTCTGCATTCCTATACCAGTCTCTGGTTCGGTCATTTGGCGTATAGATGCTGCTTTCTCAGAGAGTCACTCGCCGACTAGAAGCTGACAGTAGTTGCCCTAGATAGTGGCCCTCCTCCAGACAGTACTGAACTTTGTCTTTCTCCACTTTATATTCTCTCTTTGTGAGTGACGAAAAGGGACACAGTATCTTTCCCACACTGTTTTTCTTTTGAGCTGCAGACTAGTATATCAACAACATATTGCAACAGAGTACTGTCACACTGTAAGTTTGACTGATCATTTTTCACCACCCTGTTGAAAATACTAAGTGATTCACAATAACCTTGAGGCAAATGAGAATACATATACAGAGTCCCAACGTAGGAGAACGCTGTCAAATAATGATTGTCTCAATGAAGAGGGAATGCTAAAGAAGGCATTCTTAAGATCTATGACATTCTGAGGAGTGTTTGTTAAAATAATGGATGGGTCTGGAACAATTTGGATTCCGGGCACCACTACATCATTCAGGGGGCACAGGTCTTGAACCAACCATACGCCAAGATTTCTTAGCTATGTAAATCAGGGTATTTCAGGGGGACACTCTGGGGGCAAATCACTTCTTGCTCTAGAAACGCCTATATGGCAGTGGCGCTAAGGCGGAGGTGCGTCGCCCCACTGCCTTTAATCAGGAAAAGAAAGGCAAACATAAAATAACAATGTTAGTTTCAATGTATTTTATATTCTCCTTCTGCTGCGGCAGCTTGCGTGAGGGGTGGGATGGGGCTGAAGAGCAGGGGAGGAGGGTACAACCCTCCTAAGTGCGTAATGACAGTTTGTTTGGCGCTCTCGGGCCAGCCAAAACAGTCATGCACACTTTCCCTGTTCTCCCTGCAGGCTGCATTACAGCCTGCATGAAGAAGATGCCCACCCCTATAGCCACTGGCTGAGCGCTGTGTCATGACTCGCCCACTTGTATTGTCGAGCAAGATTTGGTGAGTTGAAAATCCTCTAACATCAGGGAAGACAAACTGACTTTTGACCTCTATCTCTCAAAGCAGATCAAGTGTGACTAGATAACACGATTTAAAGGCATCTTTATTGCTTACAAAGTAAAAGAGCAATAAAAATTCTATTAAGTCTTGTTATCTTGTCACAGTTGCTGGTTTTCAGAGACCGAGGTCAAAAGTCACTTGTATTACATTTATTTTTCTTTCTGTGACTTAAGTTTGAGGATTTTGTAAAGTGAACTGTGTGACAATTGAACTGTGGCTTGTTAAATGAAAGGCTGTAAGATGTCAGGATTTTTTCTATCACAGCACTGAAATAGCTAAGTGAACTGTTCAAACATTTCAAATATATTTCACTAGTTATAAAGACCCATTTTTGTAATTCCGTGGTGAGAACAATATTTCTATAGGATCAAAACAAATTAGAAAACACTTCACTTGGTGATGCGCAAATTTTAAATATATTTGCTGAAACTCAATTTTCAAAAATTGTTTATGCACAGTTATCAATAAAACTACGTTAGTGGGAACGTTTTGTAGCAATTTCAATGGAAAATATGCTGTCTGTAAATGACCATGCACTACCACATCATGCTTTGGAAATAATATATATATGAACACCGAGCTTTTAAACATGAACTGGGAATTATTACTGCTCCTGCCCAGATGATAATGCTATTAGTGAACTAAGAGGCAAGCCAGGAATCGTGTGTACCCTATATAAGGGCTCGATTTCTTGTTATGCATTGAGCAAACATGTAGTTTAGACAATAAAACGTTTTTTTGTACAGCAGAAATAATGAACTTGCATATTTGAAAGTGCTCTCTTATGTGATGATAAAAAAAAAAGGCAGCTCTATAAGAAAAAATATTTGCCGAGGACCACACAATTTGAGACTAGTTCACGGGTCAAGTACATTACAGTTCGGTCGAGTAGATTATTAAAGTTACAAGACCTGCAGACCTAGTCAAATTTTTATGATTTTTCGATCCCTGGACCAATCACAACTCTGCATTGCAGCATTGTGATTGGTCAGGCCAGGGAGCCTGGCTGCCTGCTTCCTGTTCTTGGAGACAAGAGCAGGAGCAGAGACACGCGGGCTTCAGGGGGGAAGGTAAGAGTTTTTTTCTTTTTTAATTGTGACTCACAACCCCCCCACCCCGAGCCGTGCCAGCTGCCACTGCTATATGGTGGGGGCAATGCCTTCATCCGCTTCTTTGGAAAGGGTATTCTGCCTTACCCTAGATAGGATAGCACCCTTCTTTAATGTTATTCTGAATGGGGACTGAGCTGTCTCTAACCCAAGCTGGTTGGAGACAGCCGGCAGAGGCTCCCAGTTTCAGGATTGGCGCTCAGGCCAATCCTGTAGCTGCTCTCGTGCATGAGAGCAGCTTCAGGATTGGCCAGAGGGGGGACTGGGAGCCTCTGCCTGCAGTGGAGTCATGAGACGAGCAGATGCGGCAGGTAAGTTCTTTTTTTTCCCCTTTTTTCTTTCTCTGCCACCCCAACCCCTGCTCATAACCCCAACCACTCTGCCCTAATGCCAGCTGCTACGGACTATTACAAGTCTAATAATAATAGTAGCTTGTGATGACTTTTATTGACCAGAAGTATGTCTAATAGGAGACCCCTGATTTAGGGTATTCAATGTGTAGGGGTAGTACACACTCCCTGTCCTGTAGCCCTAAGTTTAGCCTCATATACAGAGGTCAGTGATCACAGTCTCTGATCTTCAAGAGCTGGAAGTTCTCACTCCGGTCAAAATACCATAGTTGCATGAATATATAATCAATTGGTCCTTTCATAATAATTACCTAAGGGGAAAGTTTGGCTAAAGTTTGGCTAGCAGGACTATCTGACTTATACCATCAATTTAAACAAACAGTTCCGGCTTCCGCTGTTGCATCTCAGAAGCCGTTTTATGTGGGGCACATTTGGGGGGGAAATTGACAATAGGAATATTATAGACTTCCAACAAATATGCCTTATCACCATACATCTATATCCTGTTTAATCACATATTGAAATCTCCCATGATTAAAACAGGTGAATAATTATTATTTGCAGCACACACATCATATATGTCCTTGTGGAATCTTACTATCTGCTTCATGCTTTGTGGCCTATCCACAGAGTTACATATTCATTATCTAGAGTAATTGTTTCACAGTTGACATTTGGCAATAGATACACAAGTCTGAACCCATCACATTTTGTTTTCATTTGTATTTTATGTCTATCAGTTTTCGTTGAAACGAGCGTCAGTAAGCCCCCTGTCAGCAGCTCTACTACCGTGTGTTTAATGATCTTACAATTTTGTATGAAACCATTGAAGGTAGGTGAATCACCTGGTAGCCAAAATTCTTGTAGACAGATTATCACATTTTCAAAAATTATTTTCTGTAAACATTCATTATGTATAAACATCCTAAACCCATGAACATTCCAAGAAAGGATCCATAGGCTATCTGGTAAACATATTACCTAATCAATTTTTTCGTAAATTTGAAATCTCTTCAATCTGAATATTACCTTAACACAGAAAACTGTTGCTAATTCTTAAACCTAGACCTTGCCGTTTATTGCTTTTTTATGGGACAGTGACTGTTAGGCTTACTCTACAGAAAACTCACAAACCTCCTTTGTGCCTCCTTGGGTTCATCTGGCAATGATGGATTTAAGTGTCTGCCACACAGCCCTGTATGATTGTTTAAGACTACCTTATCTATACCTTGTATTATTTCCTCATTTTCCACTATTCTAAGACCCTGGAGGTTGAGTTCCCTATCTGATTCCTGTATCCGATTTGGGATCATATTTGAGTGGAAAATTACTTTAGAAACCTCCTTCCCTAACTTGGTATTGACAAACACTACCTTTTTTTAATCTTTGGCAGCTTTTGATCTTAGGGAGGCACAGTTTTTAAAAGCTTCAAGGAGGTGAGATCCATTCACAGGGTTCCCCTTCTTACTTTTCTTCCCCTTCCTAATGTTGTCAAAATACAAAAGCAGATCTATTTTACCCATATTGGTTTTCTGTTAGTACTCATTTATAGATGTGGATACAGCCTTCAAAGATACTGTCTGATCTTCACACTCAAAGTGATTGCACCCTCTTTTACCACCTACCATCAGTATCTTCACTTTGGAGGTAACTAGACGAATTACTGTGACACATTTTAATATTTTTATTGACATTTTATAAGTCCAATATTAAAGAAGCAGTACAGAAAGAAAAGTAGTAATCGTATAATGGGGTATGATTGATGGGAGAGGGTACCAACACAATTTGCTATAGAGTTATAGTGTCATGGTGCCATAGTGTTGTAACATGACATCAATGAATCATACTATCATAATGTCGTAGGTGCTAGAGTCAAATGAAGTGCTATGAGAGTATTGGCAGAATATTATGTGGTGGATTACTCCAGAGCAGTATCAAGATATGGCAGAGGAGAAAGAGAGATGAATACATAGAAAGAAGAGACAGAATAAGCAATGTAGGAAAGGGGGTGGAGGTTGAGGGGGAGAAGGTGTGGGGGAGGTGGTGGGAGGGAAGCTTGGGAGGGGTGGTTAGGGAGGGGATTAGGGGAGGGGATGGGTTGGCATCTAAGGTAATACGTAGATAGTGATGTATGAGTCTGGTTTTGACCAGATTTTTTGTTTTTTCTTCGATGGAGTTTTCAGATTAATGCGTAGTTATTCCTCCCCCCCCCCCCCCCCTCCGCACCCCCGGTAAACTGGACCCATTCCCACCAAGCATTAACTGATTTGGAGAGGTCTTTTCAGTCACACAGAATAGCTTTAAGACCGATTGAAACTTGTATGTCCCATAAAATATGTCCTTCACTGTCCAGATGATGGTATGTTTCTGGGGGGAGGGTACCTACTGCAACAGTAGCAAGATCAGGGTTACAGCGTAGCTGTAGGAGCTGCAAAATGGTAGTTCCAAGTTCAGACCAGATTTTCTCAGAAAAAGTGCATTTGAGGAGCATATGCTGTAAGTCTCCTGTCTCTTTACCTCAGCTCCAGCATTTGTCAGTCTCGGAAACCAAGTTTGGAGAGTATGGAAGAGATCCATGTGGGCCATGTATGCAGTTCGAAGTCTACATTGTGCTAAGGAGGGTGTGGTCTTATTAGTCTGGCTGTTCCTGGGGGGTTATGGCTGGCGATAATGGCTTAGATCCTTACAAAGTGACAAAAGTCTATTTCCTCAAACTATGTACGAGTATGAGAAGGATATAGGTTCTGTGAAAGAGCACAGATCCCTTACTAATAGGATGCCTTTCTGTGCTCATTTCTCCAGGAATAGTGTTTTGCCCTCTGATTTGATGTTATTGTTGGGCCATATCGAGGTTAGGGTAGAGTATCGTATTTTTTCTGATAGATACATCTGCCGTGTGGATTCCTCACCTTGTGAATATCCCCTTGCGTCAGCAACATTCGGAAATTCTTTTTTTCGTAGCCTCGCGCCGACGTGGAGTCCTGACGTCATAGAGACACGTCCTCGCTCGCGACTCCGCTGACGTCACCGACGCCTACAATAGGCCCACGCCGGCGTGATGACAACAGTTCCCTTTTTTCCGCGTCGTCGACACTAACGGTTTCGGGATACTCTGTAGCCTTAGTACATTGTTACTTTGTTTCTTCGATTCTCCATTCTCAAATAACTTTGTTCTATCGTCATGTCGACAAAGAAGACCGGTTTTAAACCTTGTAGAGAATGTGGGAAGATGATGTCCGTTACGGACCCTCACCAAGACTGTATCTGGTGTTTAAGTTCGGATCATGACGTTGATGGGTATTCTTCATGTCAGAAGATGAATCCGAAGGCTCTTCGTGAAAGAGAATCCAAGCTTCTTGTGGCCAAATTTAAAGCAAGTAAGGTTAAAAGATCCTCGAAGCATTCGAAGAAGTCTAAGTCGAGATCGAGGTCGAGGTCACGGGAGGCGTCGGTCTCGAAGTCTTCATCCGATCACGCTTCCGGTTCTCACAAGAAGCATAAGAAAAGGAGACATGGATCCCGTCATCGTTCTAGATCGAAGTCTCCCAAGAGGATGAGGTCAAAGGTGATTCCTCCTCAGGTGTCGGATCAGGAGGGTGTGGCTTCACCTTCGGACTCCGTCTCCGGCTCCATCTCCAGCTCCAGATGACAATGATGGAGTTCCTGTTGAGGAAGAGGTTTCGAATCCTGTTGAGGAAACAGATTCAAACGTACCTCGATCGGCCTGAGCATCCACCATTCCCGACTCCAGGTCAGGACCCCTCTGCGTTTTTAAACGCGATGTATTGGGTTTTCTCGAGGTCATGGTACCCCTCTGGAGCGCCTTCGGGCCCCATGGGTCCTATGTCTTTTAATTTGGGTGTTCCTCACTCATACGCTCCGGCACCCTTCATGCCGTTTATGCCAGCTCCGACTCCGTTGTGGCAATTCCAGGCTCCTCCGAGGTCGACACCGGTATCGACGCCGGCTCGACCGAAGTCGACGACTCCGGTTCCGGCGTCACCGGCTCCTTTGTATTCTATGGGACAGCCTGTCAAGCCCTCGGATTCGATTCCGAAGTCTGCTCCGTCGGATTCGACGTTGAATTCGGCTGCACTTCGAGTTAAGATGAGATCTCGTAGAGAAGCTCAACGTCTTCTGGATGAACAGAGGGTTGATGAATCTTCTTCTGAAGTAGAGGAAGGTGAGCTAGAAGGGAATTGTTTTGAAGACCTGGCGGACGCTAGTGGTCTCGAGTTTTCTCCGGAGTGGTCTTTGCCTTCAGGGTCTGATACTCCTTCCAGAGACATTCAACCTTATCACGTCGTCATGAAGAAGGCAGCTGGACTTTTGGGTTTAATTTTACCCTCTGTTGAATTCAAGTCGAATTTATTGACAGAGGTCCTCCATTCTCCGAGTTCATCTGTGGAACCTTTGCTACCTTTTAATGATGCTCTAAAGGACCCCATAATGGAGGTTTGGAAGAAGCCTTTTGCTGCCCCTGCGGTTTCAAAAAGTGTGGCTAGGAGGTATAGAGTGGCTCCTGAAGACCCTGCTTTCTTATCTTCTCATCCTTCCCCTGAGAGTTTGGTAATTCAAGCAGCTTGCTCTAAGAAGTCAGTTGGGGCTTTTCCACAGGTGCCTGGCGACAAAGAGGCCAAGAAACAAGATCAAGTCGCGAAGAAGGTATTTTCTTCGGCTAGTATGGCTTTGAAATCCTCTAACGCCACTTGCCTTATGGGGAGATATATTCATGCTCTCATGGATTCTATGCGATCATTGGTCCCTAAGGTTCCTGAGGATTGTAGAAAGGACTTTGAAGAGGCTTTATCTGACTCTCAGGCGGCGGCTCGTCAAGTCATCCAAAGTGGACTTGATACTACTGATTCTGTGGCAAGGATCATGGGTACGGCGGTGGCCACGAGACGTTCAGCCTGGTTGAAGTCTTCTGATTTTTCCGCTGACGTGCAGTCTGCCTTATTGGATTTGCCTTTCGATGGTGAGGGGCTTTTTGGAAAGAAAGCTGACACGGCCTTGGAGAGATTCAAGGACAGCAGGGCAACTGCTAGATCTCTTGGCCTTCAGATCAGAGGTTCTACGACCAGAAAATTCAGAGGATTTGGCTGCTCTTCCTTTCGATCATATAGACAAGGTCAGCAGCAGCAACAGCAGCAGCAGAATACCTTGTATAGGTCTTACAGAGGGAAACCGAGGGCACGTCCTCTAGGTCGTCAAGCCTCTTCCTCCTCCGCCTCCTCCAACCCCCCCAGCTACGGAAAAGCAGCCCTAGATCCGCCATTCAGGATCATGTAGGCCCAGTGGGGGGTCAGCTTACCCACTTTCTACGAGATTGGGAATCGGTTACATCAGATCTTTGGGTTCTCAATCTCGTAGAAAATGGGTATGCCCTTCCCTTTCGGGAATTCCCTCCCAATTACCCTCCTTGTCAGGGATATTGCTCAGAGGAACATCTGTTACTCCTCCAGGAGGAAGTCCAGACCCTATTGAGAAAAGGTGCGATAGAGGTGGTTCCAGAGCAGGAAAGGGGTCAGGGATGCTACTCCCGGTATTTCCTGATCCCCAAAAAAGATGGCAGGCTTCGGCCTATCCTGGATCTCAGGATCTTGAATTTTTATCTGAAGCAGGAGAAATTCAAGATGCTCACCCTTGCTCCGGTTCTTCAGGCTCTGCTGGAAGAAGACTGGATGGTGTCGCTCGACTTGCAGGATGCGTATTTTCATATCCCTATCCTGAAGTCGCACAGGAGGTATCTCCGTTTTACGGTGGGATCGCAGCACTACCAGTTTGCGGTTCTTCGGTTTGGACTTACTACTGCACCTCGGGTCTTCACCAAGGTGATGGCAGTGGTGGCGGCGCATCTCAGAAGATTAGGGATTCCTGTATTCCCGTATCTAGACGACTGGTTGATCAAAGCCGAATCGTCAGAGATTGTGCTTCATCATCTGCAAGAGACAACCCAGTTGTTGTACAGGTTGGGTTTTTCGATAAACGTACCCAAATCTCACCTGGTGCCCTCCCAGCGCAACCTGTTCATAGGTGCTGTTCTGGATACAACTGTATGTCGAGCATTCCCTCCCCCTCAAAGGATTCGCGACATACAGGAAATGATTCCTTTATTTTACAATGGAGCGGTCGTTCCAGTCCTGAAGGTTCTTCGCCTGCTCGGTCTGATGGCTTCTTGCATTCTGTTGGTCAACCATGCACGCTGGCACATGAGGGCACTCCAGTGGTGCCTCCGCAGGCAGTGGTATCAACACAACGGAGATCTCAGGGAGTCAGTGAGGATCTCCAGAGAAGCTGCGGCGGATCTGTCTTGGTGGGGCGTGGAAAGCAATCTGTCTCAAGGGAAGCCTTTTCAGTTGCCTCCTCCGGTGGCCACAGTGATAACGGATGCATCCACTCTCGGGTGGGGTGCTCATCTGGGGAATCTGGAGGTCAAGGGTCTTTGGTCTCCAGAGGAAAGGTTGCTTCATATCAACCTTCTAGAATTGCGGGCGATACGTTTGGCGCTCAAGGCCTTCCTCCCTTCCCTTCGCGGTCAGTCGGTTCAAGTCCTAACGGACAACACGACTGCGATGTGGTACGTCAACAAGCAGGGAGGAGTGGGGTCGCAGTGTCTCTGCAGAGAGGCTCTGCGTCTCTGGTCCTGGATTCAGGACCATCGGATTTGTCTGATGGCAAATCATCTGGCCGGAGTGTTGAACGTTCGTGCAGACAGTCTCAGTCGGCAGTTCTCTGCCGACCACGAGTGGAGGCTTCACCCGGAGGTGGTTCTCGACATCTTTCGGTTGTGGTGGACTCCTCAGGTGGACCTGTTCACCACTCACGAGAATGCTCACTGCCTGTCATTCTGCAGTCTCCAGTATCCGATGCAAGGAGCCTTGGGGGATGCGTTTCAGTTGAGTTGGAGAGGTAGACTCCTTTACGCATTTCCCCCCATACCCTTGATTCCTCGGGTTCTGAGGAAGATTCGTCAAGACCGGGCCCAAGTCATATTGGTCGCCCCGGACTGGCCGAGAAGGGTGTGGTATACAGATCTTCTCCACCTCTCCTCTCACCCGCCGCTCCGTCTCCCTCTCAGGGCAGACCTCCTCTCTCAGATGGAGGGGCAGGTTCTACACCCCCACCTCCAGACATTGCACCTTCATGCCTGGAGATTGAACGGGGCAACCTGATTTCCTTTTCCCTCCCGCCTGACGTTGTGGATGTCATCTTGTCAGCCAGGCGTGACTCCACTAAGTCCATCTATTCTTAAAGATGGGCAAAATTTGTCTCGTGGTGTGGGGAAAAGTCTATTGACCCTTTGAAAGCCCATCTGTCTGACGTTCTCCAGTTTGCCCTTTCTCTGGCGCAACAGGGGCTTGCTGTTGCCACGGTGAAAGGTTATCTTTCAGCGCTGTCGGCATTTCTCTGTTTGCCTGACCAGCCCTCTCTTTTTAAATCTCTTGTGGTTTTAAGGTTTTTGAAGGGCCTCACGAATAAGTTCCCTCCTACTCCTTTTATTGTGCCTCAGTGGGACTTGAATCTTGTTTTGACCTTTTTGATGGGTGCTCCCTTTGAGCCTCTCCACAAATGTCCCATGAGGCTTCTTACCCTTAAAACAGTCTTCCTCGTTGCAATAACCTCGGCAAGGAGGGTAAGTGAGCTTCAAGCTCTTAGTCACAAGCCCCCTTTCTTGACCATTCATGCTGATCGAAGGGTTCTTAGGACCAGGGCTGCTTTTCTGCCTAAGGTGGTAACTCCCTTCCATCTAGGACAGTCCATTACCCTACCTTCCTTTTATCCTCCCCCTCACCCTTCTAAGGAGGAAGAGAGACTGCACCGTCTGGACCCTAAGAGGGTGGTGTCCTTTTACTTGGACAGATCCAAGGACTTTCGTTTGGAAGACCAGCTCTTCATTGGGTTTGCTGGCTGCAAGAAAGGAAGAGCGGTCCATAAAAGAACCTTGTCGAGATGGATCGTCCTCTGCATAAAGATCTGCTACTCTTTGGCCGGTAAGGAACCACCAGAGGGTATAAGGGCTCATTCTACAAGGGCTAAGTCTTCTACCTCAGCATTGGCTAGAGGTGTTCCTGTTGAGGATATTTGTAGAGCGGCAACTTGGTCTTCCCTCCACACTTTCGCGAAGCATTACTGCTTGGATTCCGAAGTGAGGAGGGACGGTCACTTTCCACGCTCGGTCCTTCAGGATTTCCTGGTCTAGAAGAGTGGACACCCTCCTCCGGGAGTGGGGACTGCTGTGGGACTCTATTCACAAGGTGAGGAATCCACACGGCAGATGTATCTATCAGAAGAACAAGTTACTTACCTTCGGTAACGCTTTTTCTGGTAGATACAATATCTGCCTGTGGATTCCTCACTGACCCACCCGCCTCCGCGTTGTCCACTCTTCTATACCAGAGTTACTGTATTGTAATGTGTATATATATATTTTGTTGTCAGGGTAATGTTTCAATTGCTTTCCTGCATTTGCTTAACACTGTGTGTTTTGCCTTGACTATTGTGTACTGTGTATACTTTGTATATTTCTACTGTCATTGGTCCGTCCGTGTGCCTCGATGGCACGGAAAAAAGGGCGGAACTGTTGTCATCACGCCGGCATGGGCCTATTGTAGGCGTCGGTGACGTCAGCGGAGTCGCGAGCGAGGTCGTGTCTCTATGACGTCAGGACTCCACATCGGCGCGAGGCTACGAAAAAAAGAATTTCCGAATGTTGCTGATGCAAGGGGATATTCACAAAGTGAGGAATCCACAGGCAGATATTGTATCTACCAGAAAAAGCGTTTCCGAAGGTAAGTAACTTGTTCATTAGGAAGTTTGTCTGCGGTTTTCCGTAAGGCCTGTGCTGGCAAGAGTGATTGAGGAGTCTTCCATCCTTTTTTTGGTAGTAATGAAGGAAATGGGAGCATGGTAGGGCAAGATTGCTTTCATTCGTGAGCCAGATTGAAGGCGTGGTATTGGGCATGGCGAACCAGAAGAGTCCTTGTCTCGCTAGGTATACTGTACTGTCTTAGATCTTTTAGAGCAATTTTCAGTTTTTGGGATTGTCAAAGAAAATAGTTGAGTAGGAGATCTATCTTAGTAAAAAGGGTGCCCAACCGGTGGAGCGGTGACATGCAAATTAAGAAATTGATGAGAGATCATCATTTTGATGGTTTCAATGCACCACCACCATGTGTTGAATCTGGGTTACCATTTATCTGGTATATCTTTAATTATGGCAAGAGTTTTTTTTGTTGTGGTCAAAGGATTCTTAAAGGTTTTGGCTGAACCAAATGCCTAGGTCATTTATTTTGTCTGGAGCCCATTTGAGACAGTGACCCCCCAATAACTGAGCTATTGCAGTGGACATTCAAGGGCAGGACCTCCGTTTTGTCCTTATTACGAGAGTAACCTGAGGCTTCTGCATAATCTTTGATAGTTGACATGATGTTGGATATGGCAAAGTCAGCTTGTGTTGTGAAAAGAAGGATGTCGCTTGCATATGCTGAAACTTTTTGTGGGCCTGCAGAAAATTCGATACTGGTAATAGAGGCGTTCTCTCTAATTTTTATAATGAGTGGTTCTGTGGTGGGCAGTAAAAGTAGGAGGGAAAGGGGGCACCACGGTCTAGTGCCTTGTAGTTTGAAGCTGTTTGCCAAACGGTGACACATTTTCTAACCTACTTATTGCGACTGTCTTCTTTGAAGTTACCCAACATCTACCTGCCTCGGAATTGTGTGTTCTTTTTCTGTTTACCTCATTCTTCATTTTTACCCTTCCATTTTCTACCCTTCCAGTGCCTCCTCTACAACCCTTAATTTAATGTTTAGATACCCGCTTCCTATCCTTCTGAGCTTCAGGGACTCTACTACCATATAAAGTTCATCTGGTAAAACTTTGGATTACTCCTTTTCTTAACTAACATTGGTATTCTTGAGATGTACATCGAAGGTGGACTATGAATAGGTGCTACCGTTGCTTCCCCATCCTCCTCAGTGGGAGACATTGGTCTTACCAAAGCTGACGTACAAGCATTTATTGCACACACATCATTTGCTTTAGATTTTAAAAGCTCAGTCTAAGTTTTCATTACTTATTTATTATGTATAATTGTTTCAGGCATACCATGCAGAATTTTTTGCATTCGGAGCATTAGTTCTAACAGGGGTGAAAAGGAAACTTATGCAGGTTTGGTCATTTGTGACTGATGTTGGTTTTCTAAGCCTTTTGCGCCATACTCTAACAGTCTAGTCGTCTGGTCAGAAAATCTTCACTCTCTTTAGATTTGCATCCACAAGAGGAATATTATCCCACAGGTCAAACAAATCCACTTACAATAGCATTGTCTATCTGAGTTACAAATCCACTTACAATAGCATTGTCTATCTGAGTTATTAACTGCGACTGGTATAGTAAAGATAACAAATGGTGGTCTGGGTGAGAGTAATGCAGCAAACAAGGGAATGAGGATAAGCGCGGTTCTAGATACTACATAGGAAGACCTGGTGAAAGCACTAAATCACACAGCACTTCATTTGCAAATAAATCACCATGTTCTAATATTTCCCCCTGATTTTGGATACTGCAGGGAATTGGAGTATCCACATGCTTTCTATGTTTCAAGTGCATTCACACAAATACCTTTATTGAATTTGCCAGGCTTAATCTTGGTGAGCGATCTTGAGGAGCAACACAGCCACTTGCTGAACCATTCCTTATACCATCTCCTAGTTGGTTATTCAATTTGTCCTTTTACCCTTTCTTCTGTTACTTGATTTATCTTCTTCCCCACATTGCTTCTCTCTGAGCATGTTGCGCTCTGAAGATACGGCAGAGTATTTTAGTTCCCTTACCTAAGGGTGCAAAAAAAAATTGGAAAACCAGCGTTCCACTGACCCCTCCTTCCTGAAGATTCTGCTGCCAGCGCCTCCACCCTAAGCACATGACATATTCCACACCCTCTGATGAAGGTGGTGCAGCCAAATATTTATGTGTGCAATAAATTGAAGTATGTGACTCCAACTTACTTTGATCCAACAGGGACAAAAAACACTTACCCGAGGACTCACCAGCCTGTTTCCTCTAAGTCCACCACCATGTTGCACACCCACCCTGTCATCTCCCCACGTGAGGAGGTGAGTTGAGTATTGCAAGCCACGGAACCTCAAATGGGGCAAACATGCATAAGTTCCAGCGTTCAAGTCATCAAATGGCTGGAGGCTGGTACAAAAGTCCAGCTAAGCTATAGTATCATGCGTCATAAATGTACTCACGCAGGAACACCCCATGGCTGGAGTAAAAATTGCAAACCAAGCAAACGTTTTTTGAGAGGTGGTTGAGAAGTAGTTAAAGTTCAAACCTGAGGCTTCAAGCATCTTATAAGCTGATAGTGAAACTCTGAAGTGTTGCTCGGCAATGCAGCCGAAGGTACTATTATTTTCTTTTAAAAAGTAGTCTTCAATGCTTCATGTTTCAAAATAAAGAAGCAGACCAGAAAACCACTGGTGGCCGCCACAAACAAAGGGTGGTGGGGTGTGGGGAGGAAACCCGGGAGGGGAAGTGTGTGGTGGGGTGTTAGTAATAATATCTATAAAAAAAAGAACTTACCTGAAGCTGCCTGCCGCCTCCTGCGTCGTGTCTCCTGTCCTCTTCCTGGTCCCAACAGCCCCTAAGACAGACTCCCATCCAATCCCCTTGCTGCTCTCATGCTATGAGGGAAGCATGTGGATTGGCCCGTGAGGGCTGAAAATGCGCTCCGCTCAGGACAAGGAGTCTGTGTGGTTTCTCCCGCCTGGCTGATCAATGCAGCCGGGCTGGAGAAACCTAAGTGCGCATTTGTGTTTGGCCGGCCTGAGACTGCCGGCCAAGCACATATGTGCACTTAGGGAATACACATAGCGCTCCTCCTCCCATGCTCCGCCCACCCATCCCTGCACAAGCTGGCTTAGAGCCTGCACATGAAAAATAAAACGTTTCTAGAACATCGCTTTATTTGTCATTTGTTGGCTCTGAGCCAGGCAGTGGGGCGACGCTCCTCCGCCATTGAGGAGGAGCCACTGCTGCAAAATGGTGAGCACTGCTGCTTCTGGAACAAGCAGGCAGTGCGTGCACAGACACCAGAACAGCAGCAGTAGCAGATGATGGTCTTTAACCGAGGGAGGAGGTACAGCAGTGTCTGCAGTGAAAAGTATTTGAAAAACAGCACATGCCATTTATACAGATTGAGCATCTTGAATTTAGTGTTCAGTTTTGAGATACCGTAAGATGTGTTTGCTAATCCTTTACTAAATTGAAATATTTACAAACCAGCACTGGCAAAAAATCAATAGCTCTCCACTCACATTTTGAAAGCGAGACCTTTTGAATTTGCCACGGTTTGTTAGTAGTGGTGAAACAGACTGACAGCTGCTTAAGTGAGAGGCATGAATTAGAATCATCAGTAGGAGGTGACAGTGTGGCTGATATCTTGAATGGGTTCCAAGAAATTCGAGGAATGTTGCAGCTTGACAATAAAGGTGAGTAATTCTTCAGGCGTTGCTTCTCTTAATGATGACCAAGGAAACATTGATTCCCAAATTAAGTCAGTTTTGGCTTAAACTCCCTAAGTGAGCAGGAAGGACAGCTCAATCATTTGTACCTTTTTGTACAAAGCGGCTGTAGACTTCTTGGCCACTGTCGTTTTTTTTGTTGTTTTTTTTTAACATTCCTCACTACTGTGGGGAATGGGGATGTGAGCTAATTTGATGTTTTTACAATTTCAAATAAAGTTTTAGTGGTTCTGTGACCCATCTCCTCCTTTGAATTTCGATTTAGCTTTAAAAATATTTTTCTATTTGTGCCTTTTTATTCACAGTTGACCCATATTCTTGGAGGAGACATTTCGAAGACCTAATCACTCACTAGCTAGAAGAACTTTCCTTTCCCCTGTCATATAGATATTCACATTTACTTTCTGAGATTTGAAGTAATTTTCTCCCCCTTCATATTGTACCCCAGGCATGTTATGCACTTCAAAATCTTCATTTACATTTCTACAATAAAGCCTAATTAAATGATCGTTTCCACTCACTTTCACCCCTAAATTATATTATTTATGATTATGATCCTTTTTGTCTCAAAGCAATAGAAGAAAGGAGATGTCTCTTGATAGTTGAGCAACTAGCCTAGCCCTGCACTGCAGGCAGTGGCGGCTGGTAGGGAACGGCAGCAGGGGGATGTGTGGGGAGTAATGGGGTAGAGAATAAAAAAGTAACAAAAAATAATAAAACTTACCTGCTGCTCGCGCCGGCAGCCGCTGCCTCTCTGCAGCCTCTCCAGTCTCCTCGTCGCAGGGCAAGCACTCGGATTCCCAGGGTCCCTAAGCCAATCAAAGTGCTGTATTGCAGCATTCTGATTGGACTGAGCACCGTGGTTCTGCGCTCCGACAGGAACAGGGAGCATGTTCCCCACCAGGTTGCATTACACAGCCTGGTTGGGAACATGCAAAGTGCGCATGAATGTTTGGCCGGCCCAAGAGGGACGGTCAAATTCATGCGCACTTTGAGTGGGCAAAGCACTCCTCCGCTGGCCCCTGCTCTGGCCAGCCCCGCCAGCACCTAGGAAGGGAAAAAGAAAAGGATAATAACGAAACTCGTTATTATCATTTTCTTTTTCCTCTGCACTGCCTTATGGCAGTGAGGTGAGGCTCCTTCGCTAACCGCCCCTGACTACAGAGTTCATTCTACTTCTCAAAGTGACTGTGGACCCCTTTCAGATTTTCCCAATGCCCCCTGCACCTCTGCACCAGTCTAGACATGCCTCAGCCCCTAAAGCACACAGTGCTCCCTCTACCTCGGCGTGCATGCAGTGCTATCCCAGCGCTGCACACTGTGCTATCTCCAGCCCAAATCGAACTATAATGTTCTCTTTGCACCTCAGACAGCAAACCTTGGGGTGTCCCTTAAAGCTTTATTCTGGGTCTCCCGCACCACTCCCTCCACTCTCCTACAGCTCCTCCTTGGACTACACCCAGCCTGATCCCCATGCCCATTTTTAGGTATTGCCTGGCGTCGCAGCGCGTGCGCTGCTTGCTCTGCAAGATCTCTTGTCGTCGGGTTGCTTTCGGAAGTGGGGTGGAAGCTTCACCCATGCTTTTGATTAGCGCGCATCACGATTTATGCTGAACGCTTCCTTTTCATTGCAAGTGAGGCTTGTTTGTTCCCTTCATGTCTCCTTTTCGGCTCACCCACCTGGACTGGATATTTTGCTCGCGCACGGCATCTCTTCCACCTTGTTGTGTTTGTACTTCAGGGCAGCCGCCGCTGCCTCAGAGCCCCGCCAGTGCTGCAGAAGCATGGGCATAGTATGCCATGCCCACTAGGCCTGCCATACTGTTTGTTGTGTTTGTATGTGCTGCTCCTCCTCTACTTCTGGGTAAGCCGCCGCAACCTCAGAGCCCTGCCAGTACCGCAGCGGCGTGGGCACAGCGTGCCTTACACACTCGACCCGATTTGTTCAGGGTTCTCCTTCACAATCAGGGACAGACCCTGCTAACATGGTGCGCCATGACTTTGGGTGCATAAAAGCCTCTGCTGACCCTGTTAACGCGGCACACCGCAACTTCCTGTGCACTTCATGGGCCGCTAGCACATAGGTTCTATTTACATAGTTGCCGCACTTTGTTTTATCACGGCGCATGCTTGTTCTTTACTGCTTCCTAATTAATTAATACAGGCAGGGCGTCAATTCCGGGTTCTTCTCCTGCACATGGACCAAACACCGATTCATTGAGCTTCGTTAGTGTATCTCCTCTGCATACGCTGTGTTTCAGGTACTTTTTTTTGTTCAACCGTGTTCCTTCTTTCACCTCCCTCTCACCACTTCCCCGTGCTGCTGACACCCCTTTCCCCACCCTCCCAGTCATGTGCGCTTATTTACCGGGTAGGCAGCTTTCCTGGGCCATCGTTTTGCAGTGTTTACAGCGTCCATCTCCGTGTCAGGGAGCCAAATGCAAGTCCCTTCACTGTACACCTTCTGTAAGTGGACAGTACTTTTCAACCATAATTTTCCTTCTATGGCTGGCTCCTTCATGTTTCCGCTTGCTTATTTTGTTGGCTTGCCATTTATAAGCCTTGAAACCACGCCCCCCCCAGTATTTCTTATCACACTCCAAATTCATGTCTCAACTCCGTTCGAAAATAAACAATCTCACCCCCAAATACACATGAACCATCTCTTTTCCGTCACGATGAGCAATCTCTGCAGTTTTTTTGTTTTCCATAATACTGCAGACATCATGTTTTGTCAAAATAACGTGGTTTGTGAGCATCTACCCTAGGTTTTTATCTATCAGTGCGTTCTGTTTACTTTGGCCTTTTCGTCCCTTTCACTATTCCTATCCCACATCTCTTCCTCTACCTCTCCCTATATTCCTCTTCCACTCTCTCCCATAATCTTGCTCCCTCCCTTGCTCGCTATTAATCTGTCCACTTTTTAAGTAGGAAATTAACATTCCGGTTGAAAGGCAGCATTTGCAATGCAATAGGTCTCGCATTACTGAAAATTAGAGCTATTGGTGTTGCATTAGTGTTTGCAACGCCAAAAGCTCAAACTTTTACTAATGCGAGATCTATTGCATTGCAAATGCTTGTTCCTTTCAGTCTGTGAGAGTCAGTGGAGACAGAGACGAAGAGACACACAAAAACCCTTCTGTGTGCACTGTTCACTTCCCAAGGCAACCATGGAACAAGGATAATCTAGACGCCCATAACAGCAGAATACATTCACCACATGCATATGTGGACAGGCCTTTTGATCTTCATCAGTGCTTATCTATATTCAGTTGATTTTCTAGCTGCACAATTATTTTTGCACATCAGCAACCTACCATTTGCTATGTCACGTTACAGCTGATTCTAGAAAGCCTACATTAATTTTATGTATTAAAGTGATGCATCATTAAATTGGTTTTCAAACTCCAACACCGAAAGCAACAGATACTTGCTATGTGTGTCAATTTAGATAGGTCCTGCCATATGTAATGGGCAAATACACGTTGTTCAGTTCTTGTTATCAGTTTACTCCCAGACGTGGCGTTTTGTGTAACAGTGGCAACTTGCATCATGTAATATCACTTAATGAGTTGTTTTCTCTTTGTTTCCAGCACTATCAGTGTAGTTTGGGCTTAAGAACTCCGCAGAGCTTCCCTCCTGAAAATGGCCATGAAAGGGAGGTAAGTTCTGACGAGGAATTGTGTACAGTGCTGGGATGATTTATAGTATGAATACTAGTCAGTGGATTCAGTTCAATACAATTTAAGATTACTGAATGAGCGAGTGCAGCAACTGACCATAATCCCTTCAGCAAGTGGATGTGGAGGAAGGACTTCCCTTCTAAGACCTTTTTTGATAAACGTGGGACCATTTGCTTATGTATAAAAACCTAGTTCTAAATGTCAGGGCAAATGTGATCTGGTCAGTCATAATCAGCACATGGTTAATCAAAATGACCTATTAGCACATACATCACAAAGAAGTAGTTGATGTATATTTTCAAGTTTTATTTTGGACTGGAACGATTTTAATCCCTTTCCTAACTTAAGTGAGAATATTCGATGTAATCGTTATCTCCAGAAATAGTCTCTGCAGCTTTAAAACCCTTGGTGCTGGTGCGCTTTGAAAGCGGTGTAGCATAGTCACCAAACACCAAATATAATCCAGTGCTTAATTTGTGCCGGTGGTTTCCAGTGCTTAGCACCAGCACATTTTTTTTTCCTGTGCTCTGTACCTGCACTTAATTGTCAACACCATGCTAGGACAGTCTGCCACATGGTGGCACTGCTCATGTAATTTAGAGATGAGCAGAACAACCGTTGTGTATAAATACCATATACATAAAAAATTACTAATAACTGCCTCCGCAACCGTTCCTTTAACTTTGGGGACCTGGAATCATCTGAACTGTCGCACTTGCAAGTGAGAGAGATGGTTAGTAGTTGTTTTGGCAGCAATAACCGGAGCGATGGGTGGTGCAAGCTGGAGTGGCCCCCTAGTCAGGGCCCTAGCACTTATCATTTTACAAATTAAGCACGGATAGAATCTGGGACATTAACATGAGTGGCAGGCAAAGTGTGTGTGTGGGGGTGGGGGGTTCCCCTGGAGAAAATATCGGAGTGCATTTTATTAGTGAACACGTTTGGCCCCTAAACACCAGCTTGTCACTTTCACCAACAACGCATATGCCCTCATGTCTCAAATGGACAGTCGACCTTCAATGTCCATTTATCAGCATCTTTAAATACCATGGATCCCCTTGATATGGCAGATAGTTTTACCTTTGTTATGGGAGTTTGGCCAGCATTATGTTTAGAATGGCAAACAGTAGGAAAGGAATGGGTATCATTATCCTAAAGTAACCACTATGTAGTCGAGAGCCAAAAGTGTGTAAGTGACATCCACGGAAGTCCAGGCTGGGTACCATTATGCCATGGATAGTCAGGATGTGACCTAAAAATCCAGGTTACATCATGACTAACTCTGGGCGTAGTTTGCGTAGTAGCGCAACGCGAAGTGCACTACGCACGCTACGCGAACTGTAGTGAGGTAGGGAAATGCTGTTCGCACTGATTGCACAGTGCGGACAAGCATCCAGCACTGTGCAATCATTGCAAATTGCATCTTGCACAGTGCAAGCAGTAGTTTTCAGCTGCTCAAGTAGATTTGTACTTGAGCAGCAGCTTTCTCAATGCGGGACTAGTAGTTTCTCTTCGCGAGCGGTCGCGTTCCTACGCGACCACTCGCAATGAGAAACCTGACCTCCCCGTGTTGAGAATCTCACCGGGAGGTTTATTTTCCACGCTTGCGATCGACAACTTGATGTTGCTGATTGCGAATGAGGAAAAAGTCTTGCCGGGATGTTGATTTTGCTCGCTCGCGGTCGCCAACTTGACGTTGAGGACCGTGAGCAAGCAAAAAATGCCCGCTATGCGTTTTTGCACTGTTCTACGTGCAGTTCGTGTAGTGCATAGTAGCGCAAACAGCGAACGATCCGCGAGCATAGCGTAGTACTACACCCAGGGTTAGTCTTGACTAAAGAAAGCCAGATGTTGGCGAAAAATGCTTTGTTTTGCGTGTCCATCATTAATGTCAAGGCTGGTCAGAGTTTTATCAAAATTTCCCACATTAAGTCATGGCGTGGACAATATTATGACAGGGAAAGTGTCATAGGGCCATATGTATCAAGCCTTTTGTGATTCGTAAAGGCCGAAATTCGCAGAATTTCGGCCTTTGCGAATCGCAAACGGCCTTTTTGCATGTTTTGGGATGTATGAAACATTCCCAAAATAAGGAATTGCAAAGTTGTGCGATTCCTTATTTTGCCATAGCATTTAGGGTATCGCAATTTTGCGATTCCTTATATGCTATGTATGTAGCATTTTTGGCTAGCGAATTGTGGTTAAGAATTCGCAAATTACCACCAACTTGTAGTTGATGGTAACTTGCGAATTCTTCCAAAAATGCACAATGAGGCATTTTTAGGTTTCGCCCTGCAATCGATCGCGAAGCGATCGTCGCAGCGAAACCTATGGTGATCGTTTCTGCTTTCAAGGAGTCAAGGGAGACAGGAGACAAATGATGTGCACGCGCAACCTTCCGAACTGGGATCAGGTCGCGCACGCTTCCTGTCTCCCATGGCTCCTTGGAAGCAGGCACACACATGCACTCACATACAGACCCCCCCACCGCCGCGCATATACACAGTCACACACACACACACACACACATAGAGATCCACCCAACCCCCCCCGCCGCCGCGCATACACACATAGAGAACCGCCACCGCGCATACACACAGACACACACACACTCACTCATAGAGAACCCCCCGCAGCCCGCATGCACACACACATACATACAGAACCCCCCCCGGCCCTTCGGCGCTCACACACACACATCCCGTACCTCGGCTCGGCGTGTCTTCCGGCGTGTCTTCTCATCACAGCTAGCGCAGGGACAGCCAACGTGCACGAGCACGGCGACGGCGTCTCCTGCGCTACAACCGTGGTTTCGGTTTCGCGGCCGAACCTTGTTCTTCATTGCAGCTGGAGAAAAATCAAAAGGCAAATCAACTTCCACCTTATTTTAAACGCGACATGGAGCATTGCGGCAATTACCGCTCCTGCTGGATTTTTCTTACATTATTTTCGCCAGGTACATAAAACACGGCGGAATTTGCGTGGTGAAAGGCGCTGCTCATTTGAAATTTCCACAGAGGAACGTGGAAAATAGGGCGGTCTCCTGTGTAGTTGCTTCAAGGTGAATTACCAGGGGCATTCGACTCCAGGAAGCTCTGCGTGGTCTGGTATTTCTGGACCCGAAATTTCTGTTAGGCTTTTCTGGGTGTGGATTCGCACCGGTTAGGTTTTACTAGGTGTGGATTCGCTCCCGGTAACACCACGGGTGGGGTGGCGGGGCAGCAGAGGCACGGCCCAGCCAGCCCCGGTCTGCGTCCTCCAGCTCTAGGCAGGGAGCGGTCGTTGTTCTCCTCAGAGGGTCCACAGCCTCCTCACCCCCATCACTGGTTGTTGTTCTCCTGAGGCGGAAGCCGGGAGCGAGTTCTATTTTTAAAATATTTCTGTGTCACTCCTATTTGTGTTTTTAAAATACTCACTCTTCTGGGAACGAGGGTCCTAAGCAGCCGACTTTACGCTGTGGCAGACCGCTATTCTCAACACTTCTTGGCGCCACCTCTCCAAAGACCGGAGGCCACGCCCACTTTCGAGGCCACGCCCCCACCTGAGGCTGTATAAAATATGTGCATTTTCCGGAAGCGCAGCGGACGAGCGCAGCGTGCGCGACGTTTGCGGGCCGAAGGCGTGCCAGAGGTAAGCCCGTCTGCGCCCGTCCGCGACCGCACGAGGCCAGGGGCCACTCCCCCTGCCCAGCCACCGAGCCAGCCCATCACCTATAGCTCGCACTCCCTTCGGCAACTGAACCAACGCGAGCCACCCTGCCTCCATGCATGGGATCCTACAATAAAACATTCTGCATGCAGCAGTTGTGGCTTTCATCTCACCCCTCACCCCCCTATGAAACCCACAACGTACTCCATGCTTCTGCTCAATTGCCGTTCACTTCCCAAACACTCCACAGAATTACATCTATTATTAGAGGAAATTAACCCAGACATCCTCTTTGCCACAGAGACGTGGCTGCAGGAGCACTCAGGACCTGATCTGGTGCAAGCTCTTACGCCTGGATACCAAATACTCCGCCTCGACCGGAAAAAAGGAATTGGAGGTGGCCTTGCTGTAATTCATAAAGCAGACTATGATGTAACTAGTACCCCGGTGCATCTCCCAGACAGTGAATGTCTCCCCTTTTCTATAAAATGTAGCCCCACTCATACTTTTTCCGGTATGCCCATATACCGCCCACCAGGATCCCAAGGCCTATTTCTCTCAAATCTTGCGCCGACAGTCGCAAATCTGGCACTTAGCTCAGCCAACTATACAATTTTGGGCGACATTAACATCCACTTGGATGATCAGACCGACCCCTCCGCTAGAGAACTTATATCGGGCCTACAAGCCCTGGACTTACACCAACTTGTCCTCGGGCCCACACACCAAAAAGGACATCTCCTAGACCCCATTTTCAGTAACTGCCCCAACCTTCTCACCAAAAACCCCTCCCCACTGCCCTGGTCTGAGCATTTTCTTATCCCATTTACCTGGACCCTTCCCAATTACTCCTACCCGAAACCCCCGGCGACTCAGCAGTCACGGAACTGGCAAAAAATTCCCCTACCGGAATGGCAAACCTCCCTACAGTGCACAATACCTCCCAACTCATCCAACCCTATTCAGGGCAACGATAATTACAACAGATGGATCACCAATTCCTTGGACCTCGTACTCCCTCTGAGTAGCATCCATCCCAAGCGGGGCAATCCAACAGCCCCATGGTACACAAACGATCTTCGGGAGAAAAAACGTGCCTGCAAACGTTTGGAGAGAAAATGGCGCATGGAATACCGCCTAGCAGACAAAGTTAGTTACAGAGCAGCTATTAAAAATGACAAAGTAGATATCCAACGAGCTCAAGCCACATACTTTGAACTAAAGATAAGTAACGCAGCGTCTAAATCCAAAGAGATTTACCGCATAGCTAAATCTCTCCTGCAACTTCCGGAGACTCCCAAAGCTCACAATAACACTCAGACTCATTGTGAGGACATAGCGAAGTTTTTCCATCAAAAAATAGAATTCATTTACTCCTCCTTCCCCCCCCTGCCATCTCGTCCAGTGACCTCACCATCACAGACCCTACGACAGTCCCACTTAGTATCCTCAATAACTTTCCGGCTCTTGACAAAACTACTCTAAAAAAGCTAATGAGACTAGTCAAATCAGGATCACCTGTTGACCCAGCTCCCCCTAGGGCTCTCACTCAAATAATCAGCCAGATATCACCCACCATTCGAGACTTGCTCAATTCCTCCCTTGATACTGGCATTGTCCCGCCCATATGGAAGAGAGCTATGGTCAAAGCTCTATTAAAAAAAAACAACCTCGACCAGTCCAACCCTTCCAATTACCATCCCATCTCCCTCCTGCCTTGGCTCAGCAAACTTCTTGAGAAGCACGTCAACTCCGTTTTAACAGACTTCCTAGAAACTAGCAATATACTGGACCCTACCCAGACGGGCTTTAGGCCTCGCCATGGAACTGAGACTTTCTTGATTGCAGTGACGGAGGAGGCAAGAAGGATCCTGGACGGTGGCGGCTCCACGGCCATCATCCTACTTGACCTGAGTGCCGCCTTCGACACTATAAATCACAGCATCCTACTCCACCGGCTTGCTATGATAGGGGTGTCGGGGACAGCGCTTACCTGGATAGAATCATTCCTCACAGATAGATCCTTCCGGGTATTCGAAAAGGAGTTCACCTCCTCGAGTAAACCGCTTAATTGTGGAGTGCCTCAGGGCTCCTCCCTGAGTCCAACCCTTTTTAATGTTTACCTCTGTCCTCTAGCTGATGTCGTCCGCCCCTTCGGGGTGAAAATTGTCACCTACACGGACGACACCCAGCTGGTGGTGGCGCTGGACCCCCCTCTCAACTCTCACCACAGCCTACATAAATGCCTAAAAGCTGTCGCGACCTGGATGTCAGACTCCTGTCTAAAACTTAACGGGGATAAAACAGAGGTAATGCTCCTTGGAAATAACATCACGAAATCCATTGATACCATCTGGCCCCTCTGTCTAGGCAGCCCCCCACAACCCAAAGACCAAATTAAGAGCCTAGGCATCTGGCTCGACCAAAACCTCACCTTCAACCATCAAGCCACCAAACTTGCCGCCACCTGCTTTGGGCTGTTGAGATTACTTCGAAAGATTCTCCCCCTTCTCCCGTTTCATTCCAGACGGATCATGGTCCAAGGACTAATCTTGTCACGTCTCGACTGCGGTAACGCCCTATATCTTGGCGCCCCACAGTCCAACCTCACCAAACTACAAGTTGTTCAAAACTGCGCGGCAAGAGTCCTGCTGAACCTCCCCCGCCGCTCCTCAGTCAAAGCCAGATTGAAGGACCTTCATTGGCTCCCTGTGCGAGCTAGGATAGAATTCAAGAGCATGTGCGTTGCACACCGCTCTTACTGGGGAACGGGCCTACCATCCTTCTCGGCCCCTCAGATCCGCGACCTCTTACCTCACCTTTGTACCACACATAAGAAGAGCTAGATGCGGAGGCCGCTCGCTCTCCTACAACCTTGCTAAGATCTGAAACTCCCTCCCCCTTTCAATCAGATCAGAACCCAACTTGCTTACCTTTCGAAAACTGTTAAAAACTTGGCTCTTCAATAAAACTCCCACCTAATCCTTTCTGTTCCCTACGCTCCCCACACTCCCTCCTCCTCTGCTCAACTATCCAGTTTTCTATAGCGCTGGGACGCCCCTGGGTAGCCATCGCGCTCTACAAATTCTCATTCCATTCCATTCCATTCCCCCGGACCGTCCATTGGGAGCACCCTATAAACTCCACCCCCCGCCCCCCCTTCACACACACACACACACATATTAATCACCTGCTCAGAGTAGGTGGTAAATATTTATGTTAAACTCCTTAGAATTGGTGAAAACCTGTGCAAAGAAACCGGTAATCCTGGGCCCGGAAGGTTATTCCATATTGTGGGAAGTTTAACTCATGATTCTGTTAAATCATGTGAAGAGACGGGCCAGTGCTGTTTATTTCTACTGATGAGTTAACGGGGAGCTCATAATGGGAACCAGTTATTACTTGGTGAAACATGAATTCCGAGGTTCAGAACTCAGAATGGTGCGTTAGTCTGGGCCTGTCAGATTCCGTGCCCTGTTATCTGCATTTCTAGCAAAAAATTAAAAACCCCACTTTGAAAATTACCACTAATGTCATCGAGCGAGTGAGAAGACAGCAGAAGTAGAACACAGCTCAGCCTTCCATCAATCCATCCAAACATCCATCCAGCCTTTTACTGTTGTATCACTTAATTCTTTCATCCACCCTTTCTTTCGTCAGTTAATCCATCCATCTTTTTGCCCCGATTTTATAATTTCTTTTTCTCCGTGACATTTTCTGAACTTGACGCATTTGGCAGTCCTCTGCCTACAACCCATGAACTGTCACTAGGGCTGTTTATGAGCTTCTATTGTAGGACAAAAAGTCCAATAATAGGCGCACTACCAAACCCAACTGGAGCTGCTAAACTGAGGGACTTATAATGCAACTAGACATGTCCAAAGTCCATGGTGCCATTGGAATGGGCAGCTGTAGGTCAAATGGGTACCACTCCGTGTCATAAAATCCAGCTCCAGGTTCATAGAGGTGTATTGCACATACCAACCTGAACCACGGACCAAACACATCACCAATCTGTATTTATGTATACATGGGTTGTTTTAATTTAAACGTTGCCCCATGCGTCCACGCCCGAACCGCGCACCTCCATTTGCCATGTACAGCCTGGAGATGTTGCAACCAAATATGCTCCTTTTGAAGTGAACGGTATGACACGTAGTAGGGATATGTGAAATTGGAGGACTAAACATATGCAAACTTTGAAAGCATTTACACAAAATTTCAGAAGCTTCAGATTTCTGCCCCTGTAAAATACGAGGCAAATCAGGTATTTTGTGAGTAAAACAAGGAGTTAAATGGAAAAAACAAAGCAACGAAAGATTATGAAATATACAATTCTTTGTGCCTGGCGTTAGCCAGGGCCTTTTGTTTTTAATAAAGTTAAATCAATTATCTATACTACTATTATAAAGAGAGAACTTGCACCTTTTGGCCAGGTAAACTCGGGAACCACAGCGCCAATCTACACACCCGATACAGCTATGAAAATGTCAGGGTGTGTAGATGGACATAGGCTATATAAATAAAAAAAAAATAAGTAAATTAAAATAATTACGTTTGAAAACAAAGTAGTCCCCTGAAAGTAGCGCCGGCCGGGACCTAGCGATGGCCGCGCCGCGACGTGCGTGATGACTGCGACGCGACGTGCGTGATGACGAAGGAGGAGTGGCGGTGCAGTGACGAGCGGCTGTGCACTGAGGAGCGGCGGCACAGGTAAGGAAAGGGAAAGTTCAGTGCGAGACTGTGTGATGCAGGGGGAGGCAAGAAAGACCTTCGCAGCGCTATCAGCTGGAAGAGGCAGCAGTAAACAAAAATGTCGAAGCGCGAGTGAGTCCGGGCGGGAGTGAGTCCGGGAGGGGGGCGGGAGTGAGTCGGGGCGGGAGGAGGGGGGGGGCCTGTTCAGTGCGAGACTGTGTGATGCAGGGGGAGGCAAGAAGGACCTTCGCAGTGCTATCAGCTGGAAGAGGCAGCAGTAAAGGAAAATGTCGAAGCGCGAGTGAGTCGGGGCGGGAGGGGGGCGCGAGGGAGGGAGGGGGGGCGGGAGTGAGTGGGGGCGGGAGGAGGGGGGGCCTGTTCAGTGCGAGACTGTGTGATGCAGGGGGAGGCAAGAAGGACCTTCGCAGTGCTATCACCTGGAAGAGGCAGCAGTAAAGGAAAATGTCAAAGCGCGAGTGAGTCGGGGCGGGAGGGGGGAGGGAGTGAGTCGGGCGGGAGGGGGGCCTGGTCCGTGCATGGGCATGCACGGACAATGTCGGGGCGGGCGGGGGCCTGGGCGGGCAGTTGGTCCTGAAGCCTCATTGCCCCCAGGCAACGCTGGGGCGGGCTTCTAGTACATATCTAAATGGGGCTTTCAGTCAGCCCTCTTCATCCAGTGGTCTGCTGTTGTCATTCACATTTTGCTTCTGTCCCACTACATCATACAGTAAGCCTTACTGGGGTAAGGGGTAAAATGTCAGAGCGCTTCAGTCATTGCAACAAATTTGGCAGAAAGCTAGATCTTTCCCCAGAAAGCATACATCTGTTTAGTAGTTTTTTGAGATATGATGGTTCAAACTTTTTTTATATCTTGATGGTTGGATTCACAGGACTCTTGCGCGAGACCCACAAGACTGCAACTTTAAATAATAAAGCAATCTTATTTTCCCATTGGCTGTCTCACTCCCAGGGGAGTCTGAGGAGGTCGAGGGGGGGTCCCAGAGATATTCCCCCGAGACCATTTAAACAAAAAAGTAGTCAAACCGATACACCAGCGATGCTCCCGCGCGAGTCAAGCAGGATCGAAAAACCATTTAAAACAAGCATTGGCATAGCCAATAGGTCTCGCTTTTGGGACCTTATAAGTATTTAGTTATGCAGCACAATATCCTTGGTGCAACAACAACTGTTGCATGGCTAAACACTTATAAGGTCCCAAAGGCGAGACCTAGTGGCAATGCCAATGCTTGTTGACAGTGGCATGTGATGCACACACATGCCCATAGGGCATGTATGTGCGCCATATGCACACATGTGCATTTCAGGGGTGCAGCAGGGTGTCTTTGAGACACCCCTGCACCCTTGAAATAATTCTCAAATTGCGATTAGCAAATTGTGAATTCGCAATTTGAGAATTATTTTGCAATCATTCCTATGGGCCTCCTGGCCCATAGGAATGCATTGGAAATTATTCCTTAATTGCGAATTCGCAAAATGCAAATTCGCAAATAAGGAAGGGTAAGGAATCGCTAAAAAAAGCGATATTTATTTATTTTTTCCATACATACCATTTGGCAATTCCTAAATAGCGATTCCTTAAAAATCGCTATTTAGGAATCGCAAAATAGTTTCTTGATACATATGGCCCAAAGTCACCAAAAAGGTCCATATTATGTCATGAGGTGGCCGAACAAAGCCATAATGTTACCAAGGAAACTCGCGTTCTATGAAAGAGTGCCACTACAGATGTGTCCTTTTGTTCTTTCCTTCCTTCTTTCCTTCTTTCACTTCTTTCCTTCCTTCTTGGTCTCTCCACGCTTGATAGGACAGAGACCTTGTTTGGAAAACAACATTAGTCACCGAAGAAGGGTCTATATGTGAGATATTGCATTCCTGGATGAATGGACAACATGGGTATTGCCATATGCCATGATTAGGAAATTGTGTGCAGTTCTCCTCTGTCCTGTCATGAGGGGGCCGTGTTGAGAGGTGCCACATCCCCTGAATATGTGCATTCTCGGGTCGGTTGTGGGGGCCAGGGACTCCCTAGCAGTGCCTTGTGTCAAATTTCACCCAGAACCAGCAGCAGTGGCGTAGCAAAAGTACTTACTCCAGTATTGGAACTTTCATAGAATCACATGCTTGAATCATTCCCAGTTATCGAGATGGGAGAACCAGGTATATAAAAATAGCTATACTTCAGGTCTGTTCCTCTCACGTGACAGGGCAGGGGGACAAGAGAGGAATTAAATGCAAATATCCTTTTGTTTCAAGTCATTATTAATAACTTTAGGTGGTAGCCGAGCATCGCGTGGGAGAATATTCCTGTAAGGTACACAAATGGGTTTATCTGATTGTACTTAGACATAAAGTTATCAAACGGCCGACCACAGAGAAGGTTTGTGATTATATCTCAGCTCTGCACCTGGCTTACGGATGTCACTGGGAGGGCGTTAGACATTCTGAAAAGTAACCATTCAAGCCCATCAAAATAACGTTTCATGTTGTGTTAAGGTCCATTGTTTAAAGCAGTTTGTAAATTGAGCATGTCACAAAAACTGTGTCATCTGCATGTTATGTACTAATTCCAATGAGATAGCTCAGGAGGTTGAGTATCTGCTGCAATTGTATGCTTGCGACCTGCAGTCCACAGGTTTCAGTGCTCATTGGAGAGCTTGGTTCGTAATTGCATCCGTCGTACGTGTTTGTGTACGTATGTTTGTGGTTACTTCAATTAAATGCTACCTACATATTTTGTAAAGCAGTAACACAACTTCAAGGACTAGAAGGGTTTGTAGGAATTTCAGGCAAAACTCTCAGTTTTCCTAGTTTCATACAGAAGTACCTCATCTAGTCAGATTTGTTTGTTTGGATTTTGGTACTTTTTTTTAAATAACACATTTTATTAGGTTAGTTCGCAATATATAGGGGTCGCAGCCCACATTTGCCACAGCGATGTCGATTTAATTTGTATCTATAACCATATTTCTAGCATATAACACCCACCAAACACGCAGTCGTCATAAACAATAAACTTACTGACAGGTTACGGTCTCCAAACTCGTACAAGCGGTGCAATCATCATAGTGTGCTACAGTAATATACTACTTACATATATTTTAAATATAGAAAAAGCTCTCATTGGGGATATACCGATACAGAACAACATAGTGGGACAATTTTCAGGGGTCCGACTCAAGCAGGGGGGGGGAAGGTTAATACTGCGATAATTCGCCCATCTAGTCCATATTTTGCGTTGTTTAGCGGGACATCCACGGGCCTCAAACAGCAATCTCAGTTGGTACTTTTAATCCTGAATTTATAATGGGTTGTACTGAACAGCAGGTTACACAACACAAGTAGAAAACCTGGACCAAAAGAGATCTACATGCTTGGAACTGGGAAACCAAAGGGCTTTGCTTTATATCAGCAGGGCATCTCAGAAAAGTACTGTGCACTTTTTGGGTGGAATAAACTACCTTACAAAGAACAGGATATGATGAAGGCCTGGATTGCAAACCAATGTAAGTATGGCATTTTTAACTTCTAATGATGGAACTCCTCCACATGCAGAGCAGGATCCCATCTCCTATACAATGTACAGCCTCTGCGATCACACACCACAAAATGTCATCAGCATAGACGAGGGTAACCTCCATAGTAGACCAATTGCATCCACCTTCCTCTTAAACGGACTTTCAAATGTTTAACACACAGATTCACATACCCTAGTCTCAGTCATTGTATAGCAACCATAATATCCTTAGGCACAAACATAACATGCTGAGACATAGCCTCAACAACCACAATTCAGCCTCAAAAACCAAGGCAGAAAAGTGCAGGCAAAACCAGTAGATGCCCAGACATTACACGATATGCCTTTGCTGACACATAATAGCATAGTCCTTAATCTAAGACTAACCCTGGGTGGTACATATGGGCAAGTTCTTCTTACAGGATAGATCTACCTTTAAAATCTCACAAAGATGGTTCTAAACATGTGCCACCTTATTCACACTGAATCCAGGTCCTCACATATAGAGATAACGTTACCTACGACTAACCTCACTCATTTTAGCTCCCTCTGAATGTTCCATTAGGTGAAGTATGGGGTGCTATTTGTTCTATTAAAAACCTACTATTTCCATTTTTAGGTCGAGCCTAGACAGCACATATGCTGTCTCTTCAAAACATGCTGTATTTACTCTGTGGGCTTACAGCTCGCTTATTGTCTTTGTATTCGTCCTTTCGATTGTTGTTCGAAAATACTTCCTTGCTCACGGTTAATCCTTCCTCTTTGTCCCTCCTTTTTAGGTCTCGCTGAGCTAGCGCATGCGCTGCACTGAGACATTTAGTATCGGGGGTTCTAAAGTGCTGCCTGGTGGCCTAGCGCTTGAGTTCACGCGAGCGTGCACATGTGCAGCCGCCATCTACCTCTCTAGCCGACATCTGTCTTTTCTCTGTCGGGAAATTAATGTTTCCGCTGCGCGCTTGTTGTAAACTTAGTAAAAGGCTGCATTTTGTTCATGTTTTGTATTTTCACCTTCATGCGTCCGTTTTGCATGACCCTTCAGTCACCAGTACATTTTCTGAAACGAAACGGTCGAGGCTACACATCTTGGCGCTTTCACTTTCGTTCGCAGCCCTCACACTACCACGACCACAGCGCTTCAGTGAATGCCAGATCCAGCCATTACAAAATGCTTCCCCTCCTGCAGCGCATGGTGTGTGTTGAAACCTAAGCCTGCTGCTGCGGAGTGAGAGGTGGGAAACCATTGGCTTCATAAGGAAAGATTGCTGTGTTCCTTGGGCGATCGTAATGCGTGCAATTTAGACTGGAAACATTCCTAAACGGCCTCCGGACCTGCCACATCTAAAAGGTTTACTACATAAAACCCGATAACTTTGCCATGTTTCTTTTCTTTTTTTTAATTGCCGGGCCGTTTCGTTTTGCCTGCCTGCCTCTGCCCAGTGCTTGCACGCAGCCCCGCTGCAGCTTGTACCTACATTCAGAATGGTAACACGTATGCTGGCGGGGGGCTGTGCATACCAGCGCACCAACATATGGCACACATATCTAAAGGCACACAGATGAATGTGCGCGCCTTCTACCACTTTTTTTAACTGCTTTTCAATGCCCCTTTCAGGCACCCTATCCCCTCCCTTCTCCCCCTCCCTCTTCGTCAGCTTCAGTGTCACGGCCGTGCGGGATATTAGTTTCACTTTCACAGCCGCGCAGTCGTGTCAGTTTCACGGCTGCACGGCCAATGCTTGTTTAAACAGATGCTTAATCAGAGCGCCCCTCTGCTGTCAATATCACCCCCCAGGAGATGCGCTGAGGTAGGTTCCCTTCCTCCCTCACTCGCCCACCCCTCGGATGGGAGGTCTGCGTCTCCAGCTTCAGATCACTAGACTGGCTAGGGCTATACACAAGGGTCCGCGTTCACGTCCTCCTCAAAGCCGCCCCTCCTGTTGCAAACTCTTCCATTTCACGCTTCTAAGCACAGCCTGCTCTCCAGAGACCGTCGTCTAATGGCTTGGATGCAGTCACCAGTTTTCTCAGCTCACACAGCCCTCCCAAGCGTCCGACAGCAGAGCTGTCCCTCAGTTTACAAATCACCATCAGGCCTGCCACAGCAGAGGTATCTGTCAGTTCACACGAACAGCTGGGCTATCCCAAAGCTCACACAGACCCCACAAGTATGGGACTCCAGATTTGTTCTACAGCTCACACAGAGCTCATATGGTGAGCCTCAGAAAGCAAGATTGTGCCTCAGTTCAAGCATCCCTCTGAGGCCTGAGACAGCAGACCTGTCCCCTCACTCCCCCAAATCTTACAGACCAGAGACAGCAGAGCTATCTCTCAGCTCACTCTTAACAATAGAGCTATCTAGTAACTAACACCGACCTCTCATGCCCGAGACAGAAAATCTGTCCCTCAACTCACACACCACTCTCAGGCCTGAGCTATTTCCACCGCTCACACAGATCTCACAGACCAGAGACAGCAGAGCTATCTCCCACCTCACAGTTTACAGCACAGCTACCCATGACCTCACAAGCCAGAGATGTTTCATGGCTCATTCAGACCTCACACGCCTTACGAAAGCACAACCACCACCGTCAGGTTACACAGTACATGCGTAGACAGATGGCCTGTCCCCATCATCACATAAATTACCCAGACCACAGGTGGGATAGTCGTCCCTCAGGTTACATACACTGTACAGTCTCCGGAATCAGCAACCCACACTATCCCAACTGGCACAGATCCCGGGGTTTCAGGTATTGGACGGCAGAGCCCACATAACCCTCCCAGGCCTTAGAAAGCGGAGCCGCACTTCAGGTTATAAAGATTGCATGCTTTAGACAGTTGGTCAATTTGTATGAACCTCAATTCATCAAAATGCCAAGAGAAGCAGAAGTGACATCACATGCTTCTTTACTCCAGATGACATCACAAGGGTCAACCTGTGTTCCATCCTTAGCCGCTCAACAGCTGTTGCTGAGGGCCTTGTAAAGCCCTGTTCACTTTCTGTCCTATTGCTCTCTTCATGATCCCTAATGCCAGTGGTAGAATGAGCAGTAGCAGGGGCATTAAAGAGCAAGCCTGGGGTAGCAGCTGTACTTAAGAAAATAAGTGCAGGTGCCCAAGGTTTTCATCCAGGGCCGGCCACCCAATGCCAGGTTTGCAGTTACCTTGGCTATTTAGTCATCCCACTCCAGAACTCTTTTTGTTTCACTACCTTGCACTTCCTCTCTCTTTGCCTACCTCTAGCAGTTTCTTTCTCATCCCAGACGTCACTGCATTCTTATGTTTCTCTTCCTCCTTATTTCTCCCTTTTCTCAGTTTCTCGTTTGCTCAAAGTACAATAATACTACAAAATAAGTACTGGGACTGCCACTGTCAATGCCACATTGTTGTCTGTCCTCTGTGCTACACAGCACCTCCTGTGAAGTACAGCTAGTACTGGTCCACTACCAGAAACAACAGTATTTTTACGTCCTACCTTACCATACCCACTCAATATGGAAGCCTTTAGTATCCATGGACGTCCGCGTGCGTGCACCATAGATTCTGTGAAGGGAGATTGGGTGGCTATGTCTTGACAGAGCTTATGGCTACCAGCAAATTGCTGCAAAGTTTTGGAAAGCGGGGTGCTGTATTGTGGGGGTGGTGGTGGGGGGGGGGTTCCCAAATCTATGTGCGCCTAGCAGATCCAGTCGATTTTTTTCTTTACATTCTGGCACTTGTAATGCTGAATATATGGAAGAATAAACTTATTACAATTAGGAGAATGCAAAAAAAACGGAACTGGATGGATGAGTTACTCATACGTGGACCTTGGAAAGTATGGCGGTCTGGGGGGAAGCTGGTGTAGAGCTCAGTCTAATGCCTGCTACCAATTATCTAGTTGTCTTCAGGGCTCAATAACATAATGAACGAGCTTCCAATCACACAGACAGCTGAGCTTTTGTAATCATCAAATCGCAAAGCATTTCACTGTAACTGGAAAAGCAACATTGGCTGAACTGAAAAAGGAAAATGAAAATTGACTGAAAGGTAGACGTGGCTGAACATTCCTTTCTTTTGAAACACATAAACAATATTAAATTACAAATAAAACAAGCATTGGCATAGCCAATAGGTCTCGCCTTTGGGACCTTATAAATGGTTAGCCAAGCAACAGTTGATGTTGCACCTAGGCTATTGTGATGCATACCTAAATACTTATAAGGTCCCAAAAACTAGACCTATTGGCTATGCCAATGTTATGTTATATTATCAGGACTTGTATAGCGCACAGCTGCCCCAGCAAAGGGGTGTCCCGGCGCTTCCAGTATCAGAAAAGCAGGCCAAACACCATAACAGAACAACACAGAGAAAAAACCACGGAGACTAAGTTAAGGCAAAGAGAAAGGTTTTAATGGCTTTCCTAAAGCCCAACAGACACGCCATACTGCGAATCTGCACAGGCAGGGAGTTCCATAACTTAGATGCCAAACAGCTAAAGGAACTCCCCCCTGCCCGACAGCGTTTCACCCGGGCAACACTAACCAAGTGCTGCCCCGCGGAGCGCAACTGGCGGGGGGAACATAGGAGTTAAGTAAATTACCCAGCAGGCTAGGCAAGGCGAGCTTCAGAATCTTAAAAGAAAGAAACTACGTCTTAACCCCTTCGCTGCTAGGCATGCTTGTTGTGTTTGATTTCCTCCCACAGAACACCGCCCTATTACTGTTAACAATACGCTATGTTTGTGTTCACTTGGGGAACCATTTTTAGGTCGAGCCTGCGTAGGCAGCCCATGCGCAGTCTCGCTGACGAGATTTAATGATATTGAGGAGCTTTCACTAGCGGGCTTTAAGCCCCGTCCCTCTTTCCCATTGGCCGGCGTCACCGTTTATGCTAAATGGTGGCCAGCCATTGGGAAAGAGGTGTTGATTACGTATACTTTTCTCTTTTTCGGCCGTCCCACTTGGACAGCCTGGCCTGACTTCCTTCTGGCGTAAAAGGTTTCTTATCTTTATGGAGCCAAACATATGGCCCCATAAAACCTGTTACGCCAGAAGGAAAGCAGGCCGAGCCGTCCTAGTGGGACGGCAGAAAAAGAGAAAACTATACATCACGGCCAGCGCTTGTTGGGGAAGGTAGCGGGAATACCAAGGGCGGCAAGTTTTCATAACTTCCAGGGTACGATTAGTTAGCAGCCCTGATTAGAAAGCAGTTCAGTTGCTACAGAGATGCTGCCGAGTGAAAGTTGCGTGTCATTAACCGGTGCTAGCTTGTGTGTGCTTTTCCTGGTTATGAGCGCCGCCATCTGTTCCTCTGACTTCTGCTTTATTGTGGAACGGCCCTGATTTTCGTTCTAAAAATCTGTTTACGCCTAGAGGAGCGGGAAGGCGTGGGCGGTGTCGTTTAGCTGGGAGAGCTTATCTTCAAGTCCTGGCTAGAGGAGTCATTAAGGAGACGTAACGGCAGGTGTTGGGGACTGGAGGCAGACATCAGAGTTCTGCTTTCACAAACCTTGGTATGGGGTTCTTTTACCCGTGATTGTTGTTGCGCGCCATTGTCGTTGTGGAGGCAGAAGGGGGCTGGGAACCCAAGGGCCTATTACAGCACCTTATGCATGTGCTGAAGTATATCAGGGTGGTGATGTGCTTTCTGGAGCAGTGGCTGTTATAAACTGATGGGGTGTTCTCGGCTCCCTGGGTGATGTGCAGGGAAAATGACCCCACGCATAGCTGCTTTTCACTCTTACTTACAAGTGCCCAGGTTAGTATTTTACACAAGTAGGTGTCTGTGCATTGGTGAGAAGACCAAGTCAAAGTGAATTTTGGTTATCTGTCGCCCATCGCGACAGTGTTTCACACTGGGTACGTTGTACTGAGATTGATTGGTTACGTGCTGCCATCTTCTGGCCAGCTGTAGCCTAGCATTTTTTAATTTGATTTCGCCAAAGCCCGACGTCTTTTTAGGTTTTGCCTAGCGAAAGCTGCGCTCTGCGCAGCTTTTCGCGCAGGCGAAATCCTGTTGAGAACTGTAGGGTGCTTTGGGTCGGCCCTCGTCATTGATTGGCTGGCTCCGTAAACGGAGCCTTGCCATTGGACGAGGGGCCTGTCCGTCAATGCCGGACCAGACACGGGGGCGTTCCTGACATTCTTTGCCTTTTGCCGACGTCACGCGACGCCGGGAACGCCCCCGAGTCTGGTCCGGCATTGCCGGCACCTCCCTTGCTCTACTGTCATCACCACAACACTGCGCCCATTTTATCCCAAGCTAAACACTCGGAGAGGCGCAGTGACCGGGTCTTTGAAGGCCGCTCTCCCAATGAAAACAAGTTTTCTCTCCGAGTCAGCACGAGCAGGAAGACGAGCAGCGCGCCTCCCAGCTGGCCTCTCGCATCAGCATCCAGAGCTGCCCTGCGCGGTGTGTAGCTTCAGTGGAGCTTCAGAGTGCAGAGTGGAGCTTCAGAGTGGAGCTTCAGAGTGGAGCTTCAGAGTGGAGCTTCAGAGTGGAGCTTCAGAGTGGAGCTTCAGAGTGGAGCTTCAGAGTGCAGAGTGCAGATTCAGAGTGGAGCTTCAGAGTGCAGAGTGGAGCTTCAGAGTGCAGATTCAGAGTGGAGCTTCAGAGTGCAGAGTGGAGCTTCAGAGTGCAGATTCAGAGTGGAGCTTCAGAGTGCAGAGTGGAGCTTCAGAGTGGAGCTTCAGAGTGCAGATTCAGAGTGGAGCTTCAGAGTGCAGAGTGGAGCTTCAGAGTGCAGATTCAGAGTGGAGCTTCAGAGTGGAGCTTCAGAGTGGAGCTTCAGAGTGGAGCTTCAGAGTGGAGCTTCAGAGTGGAGCTTCAGAGTGGAGCTTCAGAGTGGAGCTTCAGAGTGGAGCTTCAGAGTGCAGCTTCAGAGTGGAGCTTCAGAGTGCAGCTTCAGAGTGCAGCTTCAGAGTGCAGCTTCAGAGTGCAGCTTCAGAGTGGAGCTTCAGAGTGGAGCTTCAGAGTGGAGCTTCAGAGTGCAGAGTGGAGCTTCAGAGTGCAGATTCAGAGTGGAGCTTCAGAGTGCAGAGTGGAGCTTCAGAGTGCAGATTCAGAGTGGAGCTTCAGAGTGCAGAGTGGAGCTTCAGAGTGGAGCTTCAGAGTGCAGAGTGGAGCTTCAGAGTGCAGAGTGGAGCTTCAGAGTGGAGCTTCAGAGTGCAGAGTGGAGCTTCAGAGTGGAGCTTCAGAGTGCAGAGTGGAGCTTCAGAGTGGAGCTTCAGAGTGGAGCTTCAGAGTGGAGCTTCAGAGTGGAGCTTCAGAGTGGAGCTTCAGAGTGCAGAGTGGAGCTTCAGAGTGGAGCTTGCGCAGCTTTTCGCGCAGGCGAAATCCTGTTGAGAACTGTAGGGTGCTTTGGGTCGGCCCTCGTCATTGATTGGCTGGCTCCGTAAACGGAGCCTTGCCATTGGACGAGGGGCCTGTCCGTCAATGCCGGACCAGACACGGGGGCGTTCCTGACATTCTTTGCCTTTTGCCGACGTCACGCGACGCCGGGAACGCCCCCGAGTCTGGTCCGGCATTGCCGGCACCTCCCTTGCTCTACTGTCATCACCACAACACTGCGCCCATTTTATCCCAAGCTAAACACTCGGAGAGGCGCAGTGACCGGGTCTTTGAAGGCCGCTCTCCCAATGAAAACAAGTTTTCTCTCCGAGTCAGCACGAGCAGGAAGACGAGCAGCGCGCCTCCCAGCTGGCCTCTCGCATCAGCATCCAGAGCTGCCCTGCGCGGTGTGTAGCTTCAGTGGAGCTTCAGAGTGCAGAGTGGAGCTTCAGAGTGGAGCTTCAGAGTGGAGCTTCAGAGTGGAGCTTCAGAGTGGAGCTTCAGAGTGGAGCTTCAGAGTGGAGCTTCAGAGTGCAGAGTGGAGCTTCAGAGTGGAGCTTCAGAGTGCAGAGTGGAGCTTCAGAGTGCAGATTCAGAGTGGAGCTTCAGAGTGCAGAGTGGAGCTTCAGAGTGCAGATTCAGAGTGGAGCTTCAGAGTGCAGAGTGGAGCTTCAGAGTGCAGATTCAGAGTGGAGCTTCAGAGTGCAGAGTGGAGCTTCAGAGTGGAGCTTCAGAGTGCAGATTCAGAGTGGAGCTTCAGAGTGCAGAGTGGAGCTTCAGAGTGCAGATTCAGAGTGGAGCTTCAGAGTGCAGAGTGGAGCTTCAGAGTGGAGCTTCAGAGTGGAGCTTCAGAGTGGAGCTTCAGAGTGGAGCTTCAGAGTGGAGCTTCAGAGTGGAGCTTCAGAGTGGAGCTTCAGAGTGGAGCTTCAGAGTGGAGCTTCAGAGTGGAGCTTCAGAGTGGAGCTTCAGAGTGGAGCTTCAGAGTGGAGCTTCAGAGTGGAGCTTCAGAGTGCAGCTTCAGAGTTGCGCTTCAGAGTGCAGAGTGGAGCTTCAGAGTGCAGATTCAGAGTGGAGCTTCAGAGTGCAGAGTGGAGCTTCAGAGTGCAGAGTGGAGCTTCAGAGTGGAGCTTCAGAGTGCAGAGTGGAGCTTCAGAGTGCAGAGTGGAGCTTCAGAGTGCAGAGTGGAGCTTCAGAGTGGAGCTTCAGAGTGCAGAGTGGAGCTTCAGAGTGGAGCTTCAGAGTGGAGCTTCAGAGTGGAGCTTCAGAGTGGAGCTTCAGAGTGGAGCTTCAGAGTGGAGCTTCAGAGTGGAGCTTCAGAGTGCAGAGTGGAGCTTCAGAGTGCAGAGTGGAGCTTCAGAGTGCAGAGTGGAGCTTCAGAGTGCAGAGTGGAGCTTCAGAGTGCAGAGTGGAGCTTCAGAGTGCAGAGTGGAGCTTCAGAGTGGAGCTTCAGAGTGGAGCTTCAGAGTGGAGCTTCAGAGTGGAGCTTCAGAGTGGAGCTTCAGAGTGGAGCTTCAGAGTGGAGCTTCAGAGTGGAGCTTCAGAGTGGAGCTTCAGAGTGGAGCTTCAGAGTGCAGATTCAGAGTGCAGAGTGGAGCTTCAGAGTGCAGATTCAGAGTGGAGCTTCAGAGTGCAGAGTGGAGCTTCAGAGTGCAGATTCAGAGTGGAGCTTCAGAGTGCAGAGTGGAGCTTCAGAGTGCAGATTCAGAGTGGAGCTTCAGAGTGCAGAGTGGAGCTTCAGAGTGGAGCTTCAGAGTGGAGCTTCAGAGTGGAGCTTCAGAGTGGAGCTTCAGAGTGGAGCTTCAGAGTGCAGAGTGGAGCTTCAGAGTGGAGCTTCAGAGTGGAGCTTCAGAGTGGAGCTTCAGAGTGGAGCTTCAGAGTGGAGCTTCAGAGTGGAGCTTCAGAGTGCAGAGTGGAGCTTCAGAGTGCAGAGTGGAGCTTCAGAGTGCAGAGTGGAGCTTCAGAGTGCAGAGTGGAGCTTCAGAGTGCAGAGTGGAGCTTCAGAGTGCAGAGTGGAGCTTCAGAGTGGAGCTTCAGAGTGGAGCTTCAGAGTGGAGCTTCAGAGTGGAGCTTCAGAGTGGAGCTTCAGAGTGGAGCTTCAGAGTGGAGCTTCAGAGTGGAGCTTCAGAGTGGAGCTTCAGAGTGGAGCTTCAGAGTGGAGCTTCAGAGTGGAGCTTCAGAGTGCAGCTTCAGAGTGGAGCTTCAGAGTGGAGCTTCAGAGTGGAGCTTCAGAGTGGAGCTTCAGAGTGGAGCTTCAGAGTGGAGCTTCAGAGTGGAGCTTCAGAGTGGAGCTTCAGAGTGGAGCTTCAGAGTGGAGCTTCAGAGTGGAGCTTCAGAGTGCAGAGTGGAGCTTCAGAGTGGAGCTTCAGAGTGCAGAGTGGAGCTTCAGAGTGGAGCTTCAGAGTGCAGAGTGGAGCTTCAGAGTGGAGCTTCAGAGTGCAGAGTGGAGCTTCAGAGTGGAGCTTCAGAGTGCAGAGTGGAGCTTCAGAGTGGAGCTTCAGAGTGCAGAGTGGAGCTTCAGAGTGCAGAGTGGAGCTTCAGAGTGCAGATTCAGAGTGGAGCTTCAGAGTGCAGAGTGGAGCTTCAGAGTGGAGCTTCAGAGTGCAGAGTGGAGCTTCAGAGTGGAGCTTCAGAGTGCAGAGTGGAGCTTCAGAGTGGAGCTTCAGAGTGCAGAGTGGAGCTTCAGAGTGGAGCTTCAGAGTGCAGAGTGGAGCTTCAGAGTGGAGCTTCAGAGTGCAGAGTGGAGCTTCAGAGTGCAGAGTGGAGCTTCAGAGTGCAGATTCAGAGTGGAGCTTCAGAGTGCAGAGTGGAGCTTCAGAGTGGAGCTTCAGAGTGCAGAGTGGAGCTTCAGAGTGGAGCTTCAGAGTGGAGCTTCAGAGTGGAGCTTCAGAGTGGAGCTTCAGAGTGGAGCTTCAGAGTGGAGCTTCAGAGTGGAGCTTCAGAGTGGAGCTTCAGAGTGGAGCTTCAGAGTGGAGCTTCAGAGTGGAGCTTCAGAGTGGAGCTTCAGAGTGGAGCTTCAGAGTGGAGCTTCAGAGTGCAGATTCAGAGTGGAGATTCAGAGTGCAGATTCAGAGTGGAGATTCAGAGTGGAGCTTCAGAGTGCAGAGTGGAGCTTCAGAGTGCAGAGTGGAGCTGCAGATTCAGAGTGGAGCTGCAGATTCAGAGTGGAGCTGCAGAGTGCAGATTCAGAGTGGAGAGTGGAGCTTCAGAGTGCAGATTCAGAGTGGAGCATCAGAGTGCAGATTCAGAGTGGAGCATCAGAGTGCAGATTCAGAGTGGAGCTTCAGAGTGCAGAGTGGAGCTTCAGAGTGGAGCTTCAGAGTGGAGCTTCAGAGTGGAGCTTCAGAGTGGAGCTTCAGAGTGGAGCTTCAGAGTGGAGCTTCAGAGTGGAGCTTCAGAGTGGAGCTTCAGAGTGGAGCTTCAGAGTGGAGCTTCAGAGTGCAGAGTGGAGCTTCAGAGTGCAGATTCAGAGTGGAGCTTCAGAGTGCAGAGTGGAGCTTCAGAGTGCAGATTCAGAGTGGAGCTTCAGAGTGCAGAGTGGAGCTTCAGAGTGGAGATTCAGAGTGCAGAGTGGAGCTTCAGAGTGGAGATTCAGAGTGCAGAGTGGAGCTTCAGAGTGGAGATTCAGAGTGCAGAGTGGAGCTTCAGAGTGCAGAGTGGAGCTTCAGAGTGGAGCTTCAGAGTGCAGAGTGGAGCTTCAGAGTGGAGCTTCAGAGTGGAGCTTCAGAGTGGAGCTTCAGAGTGCAGAGTGGAGCTTCAGAGTGGAGCTTCAGAGTGGAGCATCAGAGTGGAGCTTCAGAGTGGAGCTTCAGAGTGGAGCTTCAGAGTGGAGCTTCAGAGTGGAGCTTCAGAGTGGAGCTTCAGAGTGGAGCTTCAGAGTGGAGCTTCAGAGTGGAGCTTCAGAGTGGAGCTTCAGAGTGGAGCTTCAGAGTGGAGCTTCAGAGTGGAGCTTCAGAGTGGAGCTTCAGAGTGGAGCATCAGAGTGGAGCATCAGAGTGCAGAGTGGAGCTTCAGAGTGCAGATTCAGAGTGGAGCTTCAGAGTGCAGAGTGGAGCTTCAGAGTGCAGATTCAGAGTGGAGCTTCAGAGTGCAGAGTGGAGCTTCAGAGTGCAGAGTGGAGCTTCAGAGTGCAGATTCAGAGTGCAGAGTGGAGCTTCAGAGTGGAGCTTCAGAGTGGAGCTTCAGAGTGGAGCTTCAGAGTGGAGCTTCAGAGTGGAGCTTCAGAGTGGAGCTTCAGAGTGGAGCTTCAGAGTGGAGCTTCAGAGTGGAGCTTCAGAGTGGAGCTTCAGAGTGGAGCTTCAGAGTGGAGCTTCAGAGTGCAGAGTGGAGCTTCAGAGTGGAGCTTCAGAGTGGAGCTTCAGAGTGGAGCTTCAGAGTGGAGCTTCAGAGTGGAGCTTCAGAGTGCAGATTCAGAGTGCAGAGTGGAGCTTCAGAGTGCAGATTCAGAGTGCAGAGTGGAGCTTCAGAGTGCAGATTCAGAGTGGAGCATCAGAGTGCAGATTCAGAGTGGAGCTTCAGAGTGGAGCTTCAGAGTGGAGCATCAGAGTGGAGCTTCAGAGTGGAGCTTCAGAGTGCAGATTCAGAGTGGAGCTTCAGAGTGCAGAGTGGAGCTTCAGAGTGGAGCTTCAGAGTGGAGCTTCAGAGTGGAGCTTCAGAGTGGAGCTTCAGAGTGGAGCTTCAGAGTGCAGAGTGGAGCTTCAGAGTGCAGAGTGGAGCTTCAGAGTGCAGATTCAGAGTGGAGCTTCAGAGTGCAGAGTGGAGCTTCAGAGTGCAGATTCAGAGTGGAGCTTCAGAGTGCAGAGTGGAGCTTCAGAGTGGAGCTTCAGAGTGCAGAGTGGAGCTTCAGAGTGGAGCTTCAGAGTGCAGCTTCAGAGTGGAGCTTCAGAGTGCAGCTTCAGAGTGCAGATTCAGAGTGCAGATTCAGAGTGGAGCTTCAGAGTGCAGAGTGGAGCTTCAGAGTGGAGCTTCAGAGTGGAGCTTCAGAGTGGAGCTTCAGAGTGGAGCTTCAGAGTGGAGCTTCAGAGTGGAGCTTCAGAGTGCAGAGTGGAGCTTCAGAGTGCAGAGTGGAGCTTCAGAGTGCAGATTCAGAGTGCAGAGTGGAGCTTCAGAGTGCAGATTCAGAGTGGAGCTTCAGAGTGCAGAGTGGAGCTTCAGAGTGGAGCTTCAGAGTGCAGAGTGGAGCTTCAGAGTGGAGCTTCAGAGTGCAGATTCAGAGTGGAGCTTCAGAGTGCAGATTCAGAGTGCAGATTCAGAGTGGAGCTTCAGAGTGGAGCTTCAGAGTGCAGATTCAGAGTGCAGCTTCAGAGTGGAGCTTCAGAGTGGAGCTTCAGAGTGGAGCTTCAGAGTGGAGCTTCAGAGTGGAGCTTCAGAGTGGAGCTTCAGAGTGGAGCTTCAGAGTGGAGCTTCAGAGTGGAGCTTCAGAGTGGAGCTTCAGAGTGGAGCTTCAGAGTGGAGCTTCAGAGTGCAGATTCAGAGTGGAGCTTCAGAGTGCAGATTCAGAGTGGAGCATCAGAGTGCAGATTCAGAGTGGAGCTTCAGAGTGCAGAGTGGAGCTTCAGAGTGCAGATTCAGAGTGGAGCTTCAGAGTGCAGAGTGGAGCTTCAGAGTGCAGATTCAGAGTGGAGCTTCAGAGTGCAGAGTGGAGCTTCAGAGTGCAGAGTGGAGCTTCAGAGTGCAGATTCAGAGTGGAGCTTCAGAGTGCAGAGTGGAGCTTCAGAGTGCAGATTCAGAGTGGAGCTTCAGAGTGCAGAGTGGAGCTTCAGAGTGGAGCTTCAGAGTGCAGAGTGGAGCTTCAGAGTGGAGCTTCAGAGTGCAGATTCAGAGTGGAGCTTCAGAGTGGAGCTTCAGAGTGGAGCTTCAGAGTGGAGCTTCAGAGTGGAGCTTCAGAGTGGAGCTTCAGAGTGGAGCTTCAGAGTGGAGCTTCAGAGTGGAGCTTCAGAGTGGAGCTTCAGAGTGGAGCTTCAGAGTGGAGCTTCAGAGTGGAGCTTCAGAGTGGAGCTTCAGAGTGGAGCTTCAGAGTGCAGCTTCAGAGTGCAGATTCAGAGTGGAGCTTCAGAGTGGAGCTTCAGAGTGGAGCTTCAGAGTGGAGCTTCAGAGTGGAGCTTCAGAGTGCAGATTCAGAGTGGAGCTTCAGAGTGGAGCTTCAGAGTGGAGCTTCAGAGTGGAGCTTCAGAGTGGAGCTTCAGAGTGGAGCTTCAGAGTGGAGCTTCAGAGTGGAGCTTCAGAGTGCAGAGTGGAGCTTCAGAGTGCAGAGTGGAGCTTCAGAGTGCAGAGTGGAGCTTCAGAGTGCAGATTCAGAGTGGAGCTTCAGAGTGCAGAGTGGAGCTGCAGAGTGGAGCTTCAGAGTGCAGAGTGGAGCTTCAGAGTGCAGAGTGGAGCTTCAGAGTGCAGAGTGGAGCTTCAGAGTGCAGAGTGGAGCTTCAGAGTGGAGCTTCAGAGTGCAGAGTGGAGCTTCAGAGTGCAGAGTGGAGCTTCAGAGTGGAGCTTCAGAGTGCAGCTTCAGAGTGCAGCTTCAGAGTGGAGCTTCAGAGTGGAGCTTCAGAGTGGAGCTTCAGAGTGGAGCTTCAGAGTGGAGCTTCAGAGTGGAGCTTCAGAGTGGAGCTTCAGAGTGGAGCTTCAGAGTGCAGCTTCAGAGTGCAGAGTGGAGCTTCAGAGTGCAGAGTGGAGCTTCAGAGTGCAGAGTGGAGCTTCAGAGTGCAGAGTGGAGCTTCAGAGTGCAGAGTGGAGCTTCAGAGTGGAGCTTCAGAGTGTCAAGAGCAATGCCAATAGCTCTAACTTTAACAAAGGCAAAACCATTGCATTGTAAATGCTTGTTTCAGCTGTAGTCGAAGGTCACAGACAGTGGACTTTCACTGGAAGGACACAAGACTGTTCTTATTGTTGGATGCGGTGGTAAATGGTTGGTAGCGTGTCCGTCCCCATAAGCGGTATCTTTTGCTGCAGGTGTACGGTGCGACTTGGAGTACTTCTGTTATGGCAGCTGCCAGTGCTTTAAATGGAAACATAGAAGTGCAGGCACCCTGTACCAGAGTACCTGCTTGTTTCTCAGAAGTGCTGGTACTCTCAAATTAAAAGTATTATGTCACCCTTGAGAAATGCAGGTACTCCCCCTCGCAAAATAGTAAAGTGCCGGTACTCAGTACCGAACAGTACCGGCCCATTTAAAGCACTGGCAGCTGCTAATGTATGCTGGGCAGATAAAGACGCTTGTGTGCAGCATCATGATCCTCTTGAGCCTATGGACTTTCACATGGTTGTATGATACAGATGGTCCTGCTCCCAGATAGGAGGTATCCCACCTAGTGTTACTAATTACCAGAAGAATATGTCTCTCACCTCATGGAATTGTCTCATGATTTATCATTCCGCCGCCTGTAATGTATTGTAGGGTGGACAGTATTATCGCTTAAACATATCCTGAATCATCACACGTTACATTATTTAACTCGGAGATGCATTGTATACAGAAAAGAACCTTGTTTTGTTGTCTTTTTTCACAGCAGCAGACTGTTTTATCCTTTAGTTAGGGCTGAAAATACAAGCCAGATCTATTGGCTTTACCAATATTGGTTGGTGTCTTTGAATAAGTAGGATTGCAAACATTAAAGGTTTGTGAATTGTAACAATGTTTTTCGGATAAGAATATTTGCAACCCCTTATTTAACACAAATGGCACGTTCATGAACCTTGCTTCACCGCTTTATTATCTACATTATTGCTGTGTGCTTTTTCTCCTTCAGTGGTGTTCCTGAGTTTGCGATCGCTTGTTTGTGACCGTCATACGGCTGTGGCTGCATCACTGTCATGTACTGCACTACTTGCTTCATTGTGTTTTATTTGCTTTTTATCATGTGGACTCCTTTTCTACTGTAAATAATTTATGATATAAATGCAAAGTTTGTGGATTTATGAAAGTCACAACTCTGGTTCAGCCTTCACTTTATTTGAGTTGTGATAGTTGTGTGTTACTGCCCATATATTGAAGGTTACACCACCTCCTTTGAGCTAGGCCTTCCCTGCTCTTCAACCTCCATGCAGGGAACTAGGAATGCTTGGGAGGCCAGCTTTCTATTGCAGATCACTTAATGCCCTGGTTAATTGGAAACATCAGCTCTGTAACCTTTGATAGTGCTTTGTTGTCACTACGAAGACAAGGGTTGGGGGAAAAACCAGACCCCAACTTTACACTTTAACAGAGAAACAAAACAAGCATTAAAAATGCAATAGGTCCCACCTTTTATTAAGTTAAAGACATTTGCTTTGCTATACAATACCATTAGCAAAGCTAATAGCTTTAACTTAACCAAAGGCGAGACCTGTTGCATTTTCAATGCCTGTTTTCTTTGATTCCTGCTCGTGTCACTGTTTGTCCGACTTCAGTGGTTCAGCTTTTGCGTCCGTCACTTAATCTCCCCATCCTGTTCAAATACAGAGATGAAATTTCAGACACTGTTTTCTAAGGCACCTCTTTCATTTCTCTGATATCAAAGTGCGAGGAGTTCCCCCCCCCCAATCCCCTCCCGCATCGCTGCTTGTTGTTTAGGAGCCTCGGTCACCTAACCTTTAGTAGCCCAACCTTGCAGCACAGTTAATAGTAATGCTTGGGCAATTCTTGTCGCATTTTCTCTGATGCTTTTGTATATAATTTGAACTCGAGCTACTCGAAGGTGTTGGAGCACTTTACTTAAGCACTAGTTACATTACACGTCAGGTTCATTTTTTGAGCATTTTTATAGGCTGGGCCGGGGGCCTGCTGGTAAATGGATGGTGCAAGCAGGGTTTTGAATGGAAAACTCTAGAGAAGGGTGCCTGGCGAATAGAGGTCTGTGGGAGGAGGGATGTGACGTCTGTCATTGGAAAGTAATTCAATGCTTTTTAGGTCTCGCCTTGCGTTGCTGCACACATGCGTAGCTCGCTCGACGAGATTTATTGCTAATGAAGAGTTTCAATAGAGGGCTTAAAGCCCCGCCCCTCATTTCCATTGGCCGGTGTCACCGTTTATGCTAAACTGTGGCCTGTCATTGGAAATTGGGGTTCTTGGTTGCCGCCCTTTGGCCTGCGATCCGGACTGGGTTGCCTGCTTCACGGCTGTCGGGAAGAACTTTCTTATCTTTATCAACCCTGAGCGTGGTTCGCATAGTAGCGCTACGTGTAGCTACGCAAATTGCTCTTCGCACTACGCAAGCTACGCGAACTGCGTAGTGCACTGTGCAAAATGCTGTTTGCACTGATTGCACAGAGCCGGATGCTTGTCCGCACTGTGCAATCAGTGCAAACCGCATCTTGCACAGATCAAGCGGTCGTTTTATACTCGAGCGGCAGCTTTCTCAACGCGGACTGGTAGTTTCTCATCGCGAGCATACACGAACACTCGCAATGAGAAACATGACCTCCCCGCGTTGAGAATCTCGCCGGGAGGTTTATTTTCCACGCTCGCGATCGGCAACTTGATGTTGTTGATCGTGAATGAGGAAAAAGTCTCGCCAGGATGTTATTTTGCTCGCTCGCCAACTTGGCGTTGAGGACCGCGAGCAAGCAAAAAATGCCCGCTATGTGTTTTTGCACTGTGCTACATGCAATTTGTGTAGTTGCGCAAACTACGCGAGCATAGCGTAATCCTACGCCCAGGCCTAATCTTTATGGGGCCATGTGTTTAAACACCTGGCCCCATGAAGACAAGAGATCCCCAAGCTCCTGCTGCAGCGCGGTCCTGCCCTCCCTTTCACTTGTCAAGACTCCGAGAGGTAAGAGGGGGGTCATTATCCTGTGCGGCAGTCTAGGTGTACCCTCCGGCGTTCCTTTCACCCACGGGGGTTTCTTTTGGACGGAAGTATTTCAGCAGCGGGACTCAGTCAGTCCAGAGCTTCGTGTTCTTGCACTGGGCGTGTTTAGTTCCGAATCGATGTCTGCTTGCCAGGGTCTGCCCGATACCTGCTTTGCTTTCTCTCTGCATGTTATTCGTATTCTTTTACATTGTTGTTCCTCCTCCTGCCCCTGGTCGCCAGTGCCCCTTCTCCATGGTGCAAATGTCCTGCCCCTGCTCTCAAGCCCCCGTCCTCCCGTGCTGCTGCTCCGTGCTCCTGGTGATGCTCACTTTGCCCCTCTGGAATCAACCAGAGTAAAACAAGCTGTATTTCCCTTTTCCCGCCTGCTCTCCATGGCAGGCCTATTCTTCTTCTTGTGTTTACGAATTTGTTCTTAATGTGCCATCATCTAGCCAAGTCCTTTCCAAAGCGCAGTAGGTGGGGACGGGGGCATCATCTTGTGCAGTGGCGCGCGCGCGGGGGGGGGTTGTGTGAGGGTGAGGGGGGCGCGGGGGGGGGGTTTCATTTCTCTGTTTGCAAATATGCTTCATTATAGAAAATGACTGGAATTGATGTTGGTACATGGATGAGGGCAATTGACTCTGGATGGCAGAGCTTTGCCTAATATTTACTTTTTACAGTCGATAAAATCTGTTTTAAAAAAAAAAAAAATCCTACACCAAACCTAACGCAAACTGTGATAAAGCTGCCTCAGAATTTAATACAGTGTATTCCCTTAACATGTGGAGCTTTGACATTAATAGAGCACATTACGGCACTGCACCGAGAAGTAGGGTGACCAACTGGCATTGGTGCAAATTCAGGACGGTGAGTGTAAAAATTCAGGACGAAGGGTCAAAATTCAGGACACAAATTCAGGACAGGAGGTCAAAATTCAGGACAAAACTTCAGGACAATAGGTACGTTTTACAGACACATCAGAGGTTGCGCAATAGTATATAAGTAAGCCCAGCCATTTCCAAACATATTCAACCATTTGCAAACCTATCCATCATGTACCCTTCCATCTATCCTTTCACTCATCCATCTCTTCATCCATCCCCTCATCCAGCCTTCCTTTCATCCATCATCCATCCTTCCCCTCACCCATCCATCCATCCATCCCATCCATCCATCCTTCCCCTCCATCCATCCATCCTTCCCCTCATCCATCCTTCCTTTCATCCATCATCCATCCTTCCCCTCACCCATCCATCCCATCCATTTATCCTTCCCCTTATCCATCCATCCTTCTCCTCATCCATCATCCTTCCCCTCATCCATCTTTCCCCTCATCCATCATCCAGCGACCCTTCCACCCATACATCCAGCTATTTACATTTTCTCTCCATCCTTCCCCACTCTCATCAATCCTTCCATCCTCTCTCATTATCCATTTATTCAATCTTTCATTCATCCATTCACCCTTTCACTAATTCATCCAGCCATTCACCCATCCCTTCACTTACTTACTCACCCACCTTTCCATATTAATTTTGAGCTAAGCCTTTCTGAGAAGAGGCCCATCAAGAACTTCACCCTCGCTGCAGGGGCCGTTCCAGGACTGGGACAGAAGCCACCCAGGGCGGAGACAGGATCCACCACAGGGGGGGACAAGAGCCATCACAGGCAGGGGTGGACTGGAGCCCCAACATGGGGGGACAGGAGCCATCACAGGCGGGGGGTGGACTGGAGCCACCACATGGGGGGGGACAGGAGCATCACAGGAGAGGGAACAGGATCCACCAGGGTGGGCACAGGGGTGGGCATGCAGTATTATAGTATCATCTTGGGCTCCTCGCCCCCTCCTGCACAAGACAACGAGAAGACAGGCTCTCTGTCCAAAATGCCATCCCCCACTGTGATGTACAGTACTTACAGGAGACACTCTAAGAGAACTGATTGAACTGATTTTCCTCCATACTTTGTTAATCAGTGTGGGTGTGATTGTGCCATTTCTTTATTGTATTACATTATAGACTGCATGTTTGAAGAACCAAGGTTTGCTTACAATTTAGTGACAGTAATTAAGCTCGGTGAAGAGAAACACGTGCTGCCTCGGTGTAATCAGGGGTTTAATCTGGCCCAGTCTAGGATGTTTGGGGCCCTGGGTAGAAATGGAATGTGTGAGCCCCCCTCTAAATAGCAGAGACATGATGCATTCAGGGCTGTTTGCATGTGAATAGATGTCGCTGCTCCTGAACCTGCAGCCCCTCCCTCTGTCACCTTCGAAGCACCTCTTAACAGCTCATCAAGGGCTGGAGGTGTGAGGGTTACTATCCCGCTGTGCCTCTCCATTGCTGCGGAGTATCTGAGGAGCTTTGGTGCAGCATCAGAGTGAAGAGGTGGGTGCAAGCTGTGCCGGCTTTAGGGTGGGGCAACCGGTGCCCTGTTAAAATGACGGACAAATGGCGTCCGTTAAAGAATCCTTCACGGACAACGGACAGACGGCCGAAATTACGGACTGTCCGTGAAATTTACGGACGGTTGGTCACCCTACCGAGAAGGGCTTAGTGTACCTTTAGTGATTTGCCCAGAAACCCGGGATGTTGAGCCGACTCCGAGACTCAGATCGGCAGCTCTTTCTGTAACGCTGCGTCCTGGGTAGAGCGAGTGGGGCAGGCAGACGCCACGTGAAAGCGTGGCTCGTTATGGGTTCGAGGTTCCAACAGGAACTCGAGCTGAGCAACGCTTCAAACTCCAGCTTTCAGAGGCTCGCCTGCCTCTAATCCACTACGCCCAGCTCTCTGGTCTGTCTCGGTTTCTTTACCTCCCTGGACCCCTGGTGAAGTGAACTCTCCTATATCTGACTCACATATGTAGAGCTCCACGTGGGCACTTTCACCGTCCCTTGCCGAGTGCTGTAAGGTACCTTTGTCTCTCCCAGCGAGCCCTGCCTTTGGCCTGCTTCTGTCACGGCACTCATTTCTTTGGCCCGAACCCACTGCAGGGCGGATGTCACTCACCGGGACGGGCACAGACGGGCACCTCCAGTCTTCTTTCTTCCAGTGCAGCGCTCTTGCATCCCTCACTATTTCTCAGTCACTATCTCTCTCTTTCTTTCTCTCTGTCACTCTCTCTCTCTCTCTCTCTTGCCTTTCCGGTCTCTATTTTTCTCTTGTAGGTTTACTGTTAGGACGCCCGGCAGTCGTGGAGTTTACCCTCTGACCTCCGCATCTCTCCATCACCCTTTTCGTTGGTATAGATGGGGAGTAGAGTGCTTTAGTGATAGATACTTGGATAGCCGCGCCGCACCCCGCCCCAGCAGGCCTCCCCAAAAGAAGCAGTGTCCCATACAAGCAACCACACTCACTGTTCAATGTGTAGGATTCTCTTCAGAGCTCTAATCCTGGAGTGCACGTAATGATGTGTGGTAGGAAAGTATGCGTGGTAGAAAAGTATGCGTGGTGATGTGTAGTGCAAAACTGCACCCAATATGCAGTAGTAATATACACTGTGTCGAGTGTACACGGACCCATCAATGTGCAACACACACCGGTGTGCAATAGGAAACTGTCCCGTGCCAAAGGGCACACTGTGTTGTACATTAGGACACACACTCACCAGTATGCAACACGCACACACAGAAGGGCAGTAGGAAGGCGTGCCATGTCAAGAGTGCACACTGGCGTGTGCATTGGAACACAAATACTCCAATGTTCAACACGCACACCAAAGTGCGGTCGGAAGGTGCAGTGTCAAGAGTGCACACTGCTGTGCATTAGAACACGCACTCACCAGTGTGCAAAATGCATATACCAACGTGAAGTAGAAAGGTGCACCCTGGGAAGAGTGCACACTAATACGTGCATCAGAAAAGGCACACACCAGTATGCCCTCTGTAAAGAATGTGCACTAAGGCACAATTGAACAAGCATTTGCAATGCATTGGTTCTCGCATTTACGCGGTTTGAGCTATTGACATTGCAAATAACTATGCCTTTTATTTTTGTTTTTGTTTCGAAAACAAAGAAAAGGCATTGTCATTTATAATGCCAATAGCTTAAACTCGCGAGACCTATTACATTGCAAGTGCTTGTTTTCATATGCTGTTCGATACTCTAGTGATGCAGTTCCACACAGAATGTTATAGTGCTGCTGACTTGGATGGAGGCTTTTCTTCTCCAGTATTAGGGGTGTCTTTCATAGATTCACATGCCTGAATCATTCCCCGTCGTGGGAGTAGGAGTCCCACGGTATATAAAAAAGCAATAAAATGCCATAAAATATATAGCAAATATCAGAAATACCAAACCAGGAAGTAAGTAGCACCAGCTACAGCAGAAAAAACTTCCATACTCGTGACTATCCAAGTCATTATGTGTTAGCCCAAACTGCAGCCAATCAGGCGACAGCACCCACCAGAATGTTCTCCCCAGAGGCTCAGGCTCTCAAATTTTCTACCGCACGTCGTGTGAAGGGAGTCTCCCTGAGCTCTGCTCAGTTTTTTCTTCTACATCATTGTTTCTTCAAGTTTTTTCAGATGTCTACTTTAGCTTTACTAAATCCCTGTTCAGGGCCTGTGATTCTTGTGGGAAGCCAAGACTTTTCAAGGAAGATCCCCACAAGAAATGTCTATATTGCCTTTATCCTGACCATAAGGTCAAGGAGTGCAAGATCTGCCGGACCTTCCCCCCCCCCTAAAACCATCAAGGATAGAGAAGGACGACTGCTATTGTGGCTCAACAGACTCAAGGACAAGGATGACCCCGTGTCGGAGGTAGGAAGCTGTGCCTCTGGCTCTTCATTTCTTTCTACTAAGAGGAAGGCTGAAACTGAAGTTTCATCTCTAAGGGCTAAGGTGGCTAAGAAGTCTAAATCCTCTCAGGATGCTCCTGGGCCTAGTACTTCGAGTAAAACTCTCCCACCTACTAAAGGGGATTCAACGCCCTCTAAGAAGTCTGGGACAAAATCAGTTCCCAAGAAATCTTCAAAAACAACGCCTCCTCAGGTGCCACTATTGACAATTTCAACGTCAAAAAAGGACTGTGTTTCCTCTCAGGTGATCATGGTTCAAACGTTTATTTTCATCATTCAAATAATGGGTATGTTCAACTTATTATTCCATTGGATTCATTTCCCAATCTTCAAAATAACACCCAATGCATTTCGGGTCAAAGAAAAACAAGGACCCTTCTTCAGGGGTCTGTAACAAAAACATACAGGACCAGGTTAATGACCTACTCGTTATCATGGCAAAACATCATATTGTACATCGGCATCAAGTAACAATACGTGCTCTGAAAATTGAAAACCCAACATTGTAACGTGGCATTTACACATCAGACATTAGCTCAAAGTGACTTAGAGATAATCTATCATTAGCTCAACGGATCAAAACGCAAGCAGTCATATACATTGAATTACTTCCAACATCATCGTTTACGGCCGACATTAAACATTGCCTTGGTGGATTTCAGCGTAAACACTAAACTGGAGGTGAATTCAATTCTAACGCGCTCTCGCACTTACTTGAAGATGCGGGACAGAATGCCTCTGCAAACATTACAAACGCCGTCAGCGGGCAACTTCATTATCAGTTTGGGCCATGGCGGGAAGGAAATTAGTTATGTGGATATGGTCACGTGACGGAAGACTGTCCGCGTCACCAGACTCCTAAACCAATCGACTCCAAGGCCCTTTGCATGTGACGTAGTCACATGACGTGAGTGTCCTCGCTTCACGCTGCCATATTGGGTTCAATGTAAACATTGCGTCAAGTACATACGGACGTTTTCCAAAAAAGCCACATTGTTAAAGCATACAAAATAAACTGTGGAGAGAAGGTCACAATTATAAATATTTCACCGCATGATTCAAATGGTAATAACTGACATCGTAAAACAATTTATCAAAAAATATTAATAAATTCAGCAGATGGTTGGAACGGACACCAGGGGAAAAGGGCAGACACTGTCCCCAATGCTCGGGTAAATGTTATAAAAAGCACAAATGTTCAATCCTGTCATTCATCCCCACAGGATGTAGGGTATTTAGTTTTTTGATCCAAAAGAATTCTCTTTGCAGTCTCTGTTTGTTTATTGGGATCCATGTCAAGGCGTTGTTTTACCACCTCAAGAATCGTGCATCTTAATTGTGAGATTTGGTGCCGTGCTTGTGTCCAATGTTGAGCCACCGTAGATTTGGTGTTGGACAGTCTAATATTGCTTTTGTGTTCTGTAATGCGGACTTTTAGTTTGCGTTCTGTTTGGCCTACGTATACTTTGCCGCAAGGACACTTAATTGCGTAAATGATGTTCTTAGTGTCGCATGTAGATGAGTGCTGTAAAGCAATTTGATATCCTTTGGTTGGATGTGTAAATTGATTGCCAATCATCATGTTGCCACAATGAACACAGTTCTGACATCTGGACATTCCTTTGTGTGATATTCTGGGTTTGCTGGATTTATTTAGCATTTCTTTGAGATTGTTTGATCTTTGGTATGCAAATGTGATTCTGTCATTGTAAAGCTCACTCAAATCCGGTTCTCTCACAATCAATGACCAATGTTGGTTCAAGATCCGCTTAATGCGTGTTGCGTCTGTGGAATATTTCAGTACACATACCGTTTTACTCATACTGCGTAGAACATTGGTCTCAAGTAGAGACTCTCTAGATCTTGCTTTTACTCTGTTCAAAGATTCGTTTAGAACTGTTTCCGGATACCCTCTATTACGATATTTTTGAGTTTGAGTCTCCAGTGATGTTAGTAAATCTGTTTCATTGCTAGTTATACGCTTCAATCTTGTGTATTGAGACGTTGGCAAATGTTTTTTTAATGTCTCAGGGTGGAAGCTCTGAAATAGTAAACAGGAGTTCCGATCAGTTTGTTTTGTGTGTACCTTGGTGCTCAATTTATTGTTGTGTATTGAAACTTTGACATCAAGGAAAGCGATCAATGTGTCTTCCACAGTGTATGTGAATTTAATCCTTTCATTATGTGTATTCAACTGCTCTATGTTGTTTATCAGGTCCGCTTTTTCACCTTTCCAAATCACGAATATATCGTCAATATAGCGCTTGAATACTACTAAATCTTTGGTCCAACACGGATTTTCCAGAATATGATTTTGTTCATGTAGATATTGGCATATGAGGGAGCCCCCCCAAAGCCCATGGATGTTCCGTTGCACTGATTGAAGAACTTTCCTTGCCATTCAAAGTAACTATAGAACAAAGCAAATTGCATTAATTCCAAAATAAAGACTTGTTGTGATTCATCCAAATCGCTTTGTAACAAGCTCCATTCCAATGCTTCAATCCCCTCGCTGTGCGGGATCGAAGTACACAATAGATAAACTGAACCTTCTTGAAATTCAATTGACTGTAAAAGTTTCAAAAATGCCGTTGTATCCTTAATGTATGTGGCACATTTCTGCACAATGGGCTGTAAGAATTGGTCAACAAATCTCCCTATCGGTTCTGAGATGGAGCCGCAAGCCGAGACAATCGGTCTAAATGGAGGATTTGCAGGATCCTTATGTATTTTCGGCAACATGTATAGTCGCGGTCTTCTCGGATATTTGACTTCAAAGAATCTTTTAGTTTTATCACTAATCCAATTCATTTCTCTCGCATGCTCAATTATTTTCTGTAAAATAGTTTGATATTCTTGTGTGGGATCTTGATCAAGGGGTAAATAGATGTCTTGATTGGCAACGTGAGTATATTACACTGATATAAAAGTCGGTGTCCATCACGATAAGGGCACTTCCCTTGTCAGCTTTTTGGAATGTTAACTTCTTGTTGTTACTCAAATTTTTTAATGTGTTCCATTCTTTGGTCGTTAAATTGGTTTTGGCAGGTTTCGCAAAAGGGATTTTTTGTACATCCGCAAGCACAGACCTCGCAAAAGCCTCAATCGTTTTGTGAGATGTAGGAGCACAGAATGTGCTCTTGGGTTTGAAGTCCTTATCCCAGCTATCTTCAACCATTGTTCTTGGTGTATCTTTGAAAAAATATTTTCAATTTCAGGGAGCGAAAAAATCTAAATAAATCTATTTCCGTTTCAGCCAATGATGATCTATAGGTCGGAACGAATGTTGTACCCTTGTTTAGTAATTTTTCTTCTGATACAGTTAGTTGTTTCGATGATATATTAATGATTAGGTTGTTTTCGCCATTTGGCTCCTCGTTCTTTTTGCGACTTCTTCCTCTGTTTCCTTTTCCCCGTCTATTACATGAGGGGGAGCGTTTGCTGCTGGGCTTGTCTCTAAAAAAGAAACCTGTTTTGTGGCGCTCTGTTGTTGTTTTTGAACTTGTTGCGCCGGTCTTCTAGATTGTGACATCTCAGAATCTGAAACGATACTCTCCTGTGAGGATGTTGACGTGGTTTTCTGTGGTTGAGATGAGGGTTGCCATTTCTTTTGATTATAAATTTCGGCCCACGTGTAAACTTCCTCTAACTTGTAGTCTATGGTGTCACGGCGGTACTTGCGTACTTTTCGTTAGTTTTCTTCTTTTGCGTATCGATTAAGTTTTGCGTTGATGTCTTCAAGTGTTTTGTCTAAATCCGGAATTTTATTAATTTCTGATTTCAAGTTTTTGATCTCGTCTTCTAATTCAGTTAGGACCTTTGATAATTCTTCGACAATTAATAGGATCAAGTCTAATGAGCATTTATTAAGGATTTGGTACCATTTTTCGAAAAACCACGTCCACATCCTCACAGGAGAGTATCGTTTCAGATTCTCAGATGTCACAATCTAGAAGACCGGCGCAACAAGTTCAAAAACAACAACAGAGCGCCACAAAACAGGTTTCTTTTTTAGAGACAAGCCCAGCAGCAAACGCTCCCCCTCATGTAATAGACGGGGAAAAGGAAACAGAGGAAGAAGTCGCAAAAAGAACGAGGAGCCAAATGGCGAAAACAACCTAATCATTAATATATCATCGAAACAACTAACTGTATCAGAAGAAAAATTACTAAACAAGGGTACAACATTCGTTCCGACCTATAGATCATCATTGGCTGAAACGGAAATAGCTTTATTTAGATTTTTTCGCTCCCTGAAATTGAGATATTTTTTCAAAGATACACCAAGAACAATGGTTGAAGATAGCTGGGATAAGGACTTCAAACCCAAGAGCACATTCTGTGCTCCTACATCTCACAAAACGATTGAGGCTTTTGAGAGGTCTGTGCTTGCGGATGTACAAAAAATCCCTTTTGCGAAACCTGCCAAAACCAATTTAACGACCAAAGAAGGGAACACATTAAACAATTTGAGTAACAACAAGAAGTTAACATTCCAAAAAGCTGACAAGGGAGGTGCCCTTATCGTGATGGACACCGACTTTTATATCAACAGTGTAAATACTCACGTTGCCAATCAAGACATCTATTTACCCCTTGATCAAGATCCCACACAAGAATATCAAACTATTTTACAGAAAATAATTGAGCATGCGAGAGAAATGAATTGGATTAGTGATAAAACTAAAAGATTCTTTGAAGTCAAATATCCGAGAAGACCGCGACTATACATGTTGCCGAAAATACATAAGGATCCTGTAAATCCTCCATTTAGACCGATTGTCTCGGCTTGCGGCTCCATCTCAGAACCGATAGGGAGATTTGTTGACCAATTCTTACAGCCCATTGTGCAGAAATGTGCCACATACATTAAGGATACAACGGCATTTTTGAAACTTTTACAGTCAATTGAATTTCAAGAAGGTTCAGTTTATCTATTGTGTACTATAGATGTTGAATCTCTTTACACTTCGATCCCGCACAGCGAGGGGATTGAAGCATTGGAATGGAGCTTGTTACAAAGCGATTTGGATGAATCACAACAAGTCTTTATTTTGGAATTAATGCAATTTGCTTTGTTCTATAGTTACTTTGAATGGCAAGGAAAGTTCTTCAATCAGTGCAACGGAACATCCATGGGCTTTGGGGGGGCTCCCTCATATGCCAATATCTACATGAACAAATTTGAACAAGATCATATTCTGGAAAATCCGTGTTGGACCAAAGATTTAGTAGTATTCAAGCGCTATATTGACGATATATTCGTGATTTGGAAAGGTGAAAAAGCGGACCTGATAAACAACATAGAGCAGTTGAATACACATAATGAAAGGATTAAATTCACATACACTGTGGAAGACACATCGATCGCTTTCCTTGATGTCAAAGTTTCAATACACAACAATAAATTGAGCACCAAGGTACACACAAAACAAACTGATCGGAACTCCTGTTTACTATTTCAGAGCTTCCACCCTGAGACATTAAAAAAACATTTGCCAACGTCTCAATACACAAGATTGAAGCGTATAACTAGCAATGAAACAGATTTACTAACATCACTGGAGACTCAAACTCACAAATATCGTAATAGAGGGTATCCGGAAACAGTTCTAAACGAATCTTTGAACAGATTAAAAGCAAGATCTAGAGAGTCTCTACTTGAGACCAATGTTCTACGCAGTATGAGTAAAACGGTATGTGTACTGAAATATTCCACAGACGCAACACGCATTAAGCGGATCTTGAACCAACATTGGTCATTGATTGTGAGAGAACCGGATTTGAGTGAGCTTTACAATGACAGAATCACATTTGCATACCAAAGATCAAACAATCTCAAAGAAATGCTAAATAAATCCAGCAAACCCAGAATATCACACAAAGGAATGTCCAGATGTCAGAACTGTGTTCATTGTGGCAACATGATGATTGGCAATCAATTTACACAGCCAACCAAAGGATATCAAATTGCTTTACAGCACTCATCTACATGCGACACTAAGAACATCATTTACGCAATTAAGTGTCCTTGCGGCAAAGTATACGTAGGCCAAACAGAACGCAAACTAAAAGTCCGCATTACAGAACACAAAAGCAATATTAGACTGTCCAACACCACATCTACGGTGGCTCAACATTGGACACAAGCACGGCACCAAATCTCACAATTAAGATGCACGATTCTTGAGGTGGTAAAACAACGCCTTGACATGGATCCCAATAAACAAACAGAGACTGCAAAGAGAATTCTTTTGGATCAAAAAACTAAATACCCTACATCCTGTGGGGATGAATGACAGGATTGAACATTTGTGCTTTTTATAACATTTACCCGAGCATTGGGGACAGTGTCTGCCCTTTTCCCCTGGTGTCCGTTCCAACCATCTGCTGAATTTATTAATATTTTTTGATAAATTGTTTTACGATGTCAGTTATTACCATTTGAATCATGCGGTGAAATATTTATAATTGTGACCTTCTCTCCACAGTTTATTTTGTATGCTTTAACAATGTGGCTTTTTTGGAAAACGTCCGTATGTACTTGACGCAATGTTTACATTGAACCCAATATGGCAGCGTGAAGCGAGGACACTCACGTCATGTGACTACGTCACATGCAAAATGCCTTTGAGTCGATTGGTTTAGGAGTCTGGTGACGCGGACAGTCTTCCGTCACGTGACCATATCCACATAACTAATTTCCTTCCCGCCATGGCCCAAACTGATCATGAAGTCGCCCGCTGACGGCGTTTGTAATGTTTGCAGAGGCATTCTGTCCCGCATCTTCAAGTAAGTGCGAGAGCGCGTTAGAATTGAATTCACCTCCAGTTTAGTGTTTACGCTGAAATCCACCAAGGCAATGTTTAATGTCGGCCGTAAACGATGATGTTGGAAGTAATTCAATGTATATGACTGCTTGCGTTTTGATCCGTTGAGCTAATGATAGATTATCTCTAAGTCACTTTGAGCTAATGTCTGATGTGTAAATGCCACGTTACAATGTTGGGTTTTCAATTTTCAGAGCACGTATTGTTACTTGATGCCGATGTACAATATGATGTTTTGCCATGATAACGAGTAGGTCATTAACCTGGTCCTGTATGTTTTTGTTACAGACCCCTGAAGAAGGGTCCTTGTTTTTCTTTGACCCGAAATGCATTGGGTGTTATTTTGAAGATTGGGAAATGAATCCAATGGAATAATAAGTTGAACATACCCATTATTTGAATGATGAAAATAAACGTTTGAACCATGGACATAATGAAATGAGTCATGTGAATTTCAATTAGTTTTGAGATATTGAAAGGGAACAAACCGTTCCACATGCAATTGAGCGCACTTTCTTTGTGAGAAGGTCTATTCTCACTCCATTGTTTCGTTTTACCAAGGCACGGTTTTGACGACGTGCAACAGGAGTAGCGCTGACCAGAACGTGAAAATTTGCAATAAAAATTAAGTGACAAGTGTGCACAGGGATAACATAATTTGTTTCCTCTCAGGTGGCCACTTCGACTACCTGCACCATGACTTTCTCCTCGCCAAAGCCTACTCTTGTCATGTCTTCAGCTTCATCGCCTACACTGGTTCATGTCCAGATCAGGCCTATCTCGTCGTCGACAATTGTCCCGTCGACGACGGCCAAGATACCGTCGACGAGTTTCTCGTCGACGTCTATGATGTCGACGGTTGGATCCCCGTCGACGATGAAAATGGTACCGTCGACTAAGCCCTCGGCGTCGACGGCCCTCCCGTCGACGATCAAATCTCCGTCGACGGCGAAGTCCACGTCGACGAAGCCACCATCGACGACCTCGACGACGACCCCGTCGACGATGCTACCGTCGACGACCTCGTTGACGAAGAGATCCTCGTCCACGACGAAGCCACCGTCGACGAAGCTACCGTCGTCGACCCCGTCGACGACCCCGTCGACGACGATACCGTCGACGAGAAAACAGATTCAACTGCATACAGATGTCCCGTCGACGCCGCCTCTATCAAGCTGCACCACTTTACAAGTTTGGTCAGCGCATACAGCAGGGATTACATTACCATCACCTGCAACTACAGCTACGCTCTTAAAGAAGAGAGCTACTACGGAAACTATTTCTTCAACGCTTGTGGTACCAGACAAACTCTTGGATTCCGATGAGGAAGGGTCCTATGAGGATGAGAATTTCGGGGCAGCTAGAAGTCCATCTGACCTCCGGATTAAGGTACAGGAGGATGTAGAGGAGGAGATGGAGGACACTGAGCCCACTTCACATGCTGACAGGCCTGCTCCGGATAGGCAGTTGCCTGACGATTTGTTTCGTAATCTGCAGTACATGCTCAGTGACTACTACAGACGTTTCCCACCTTCAGAGTCTGGTGAATCTGCAGTATCTACACCAAGACCTCAGACAGTGCCTCCGCTTTCTAAGCGGACGCAACCATTGACTGCTGTGCCGTTGGTGGAGGGACGTCCAGCGTTACCTGCGTCGGAAGATTCAGCTCCTCAGCCACGGGAGGAAGAGTCCTCCGAACATGAAGAACAAGAGGAAGGAGAACTGGATAATGAGTCAGAATCGTCGGAGTATGAGGATTATAATGCAAACACGCCCTCTCCGGCAGAACCTACTACATCTGAGTCGCCACCTGTGGACATTGCCTCATTCCATAAGATCATGGATAGAGCAACAAGAAGGTTTATGATAACCATGGAGTCAAAGCAAGAAGATTGCTTCTTGTACGATTTCAAGACTACACCACAGAAACAAAGTTGGACCATTCCAATTATAGAATTTATCTGGAAGGAAGGACTAAGGATCATGTCCAAGCCAAATTCTTTACCGGCAGTGCTCCCAAGAGTAGATAAGAAGTATAGGGCGCCAAATACTTCTCCAGTGAGCCTGATCGAACTGAAGCAAAGAAAATCCTTCAAGAAGGAGAGTGTGTCTCCTCGGAAATGATTGACGCTGCAGTGGACGTTGCTGCCACTGGATTTCGACAGCTAGCGGGTGCAGCTGTTCTCAGGAGGCAAGGATGGCTAAAGGCAACATCCTTCCGACAGGAGGTCCAATCCAGAATTATGGACATGCCATTTGATGGAGAATTCTTATTTGGAAAGCATGTTGATGAGTCGCTGGAGGCCATCAAAAAAGATACCGAAACGGCACGTTCGCTGGGTACTCTGCAATACCGGAAGTCTTCCTTTCGTGGAGCAAAAGGAAGAGGGAATTTCTCTAATAGAGGAGGGGACAATCAACAGCACTCCTACTCTTCCGCCCAGGGAAACCAAAGATTCCAGCCATATCGGCAGCAAACTTATGGGCAGAGAAGAGGCAACTTCTCTCAACCTCGAGGAAAATCTAACTATCGAGGGAGAGACAATAAGAAATGAGGTACGCTTCCTGCCACCACTTTTTGCCAACCCGAACCAAATTGGAGGACGAATATCCCAAAATTACTTAAATTGGTCCAAAATTACTACAGACAAATGGGTCCTGGATGTAGTAGCCAGAGGTCACATTTTGGAATTTGTAAAACCTCCCCCAAATTGCCCCCCAAAAGGACCCCCACCAGCCCACCTCATGGAGCTATTCACCCAGATCAACACAATGATCAGGAAAGGAGCAATCGAAAGGGTACCTCCTCATCAGAAAGGAAAAGGCTTCTACTTTTTCCTTATTCGCAAGAAGTCTGGAGAATGGCGCCCCATCCTCGACCTGCGAGCCTTAAACAAATACCTAAAGAAACTTACATTCAGGATGCTCACACTTCAGGAAATCCTCCAATTTCTTTCGGCGGGAGAGTTTATGGCAACACTCGACCTTCAGGATGCATACTTCCACATACCGATTTTTCCACGACATCGAAAGTTTCTGAGGTTCAGAGTGGCTGGCAGGGACTTCCAGTTCAAAGTCCTTCCATTCGGACTGCGGTCAGCTCCCAGAGTGTTTACGAAGATGTTGGCTCCAGTAGCGGCCCATCTTCGGTTGCAATCGATTCAAATATATCCATACCTGGACGATTGCCTTATCAAGGCCAGTTCTTTCGGCATGGCACAAGATCACATTCAAAGAACTCTGTCGCTGATGCAGAACCTAGGTTTCTCAATAAACTTCGAAAAGTTTCACCTCACGCCAGCAGCAAGAAAGAATTTCTTGGGAGCGACACTAGACACCAACCTCGCCCAAGTATTCATCTCAGAGGACAGGCAGGACAAGATCCACCGACTCGCTGCGGCACTGTTACTAAAAAAGTGCGTTTCAGTACGCATGTTCAAGTCCTTCCTCGGGATGCTTTCTTCCTGCATTCTTCTCACCCCCAACTGTCGTCTTCGGATGAGGCCCTTACAAGAAGAGCTCAGTCGCCAGTGGATCCAAATATCAGGATCCTTCGAGGATATCATTCAGATTACCCCACGAATGCGACGAGCGATACAATGGTGGACCCACCGATCCAACTTACAAGTGGGATGCTCCTTCCTCGCGGAAGTGCCCAGGTTCATAGTAACGACCGATGCATCAATGACAGGCTGGGGTGCACACCTCCAAGGCATGACGGTCAGCGGGAAATGGAACCAGATCCAAATGAGATGGCACATAAACAGGCTAGTTACAGGCCATATTTCTAGCCCTGAGGTCCTTTCGAGCAACTCTACAAGGGGCCTCAGTCTTAATACGGACAGACAACACCACCTGCATGCATTATCTGAACAAGCAGGGCGGCACAAAATCAGCCCGGTTGTCGCAACAAGCACAAGAGATATGGAGTTGGGCCCTGACTCACAATATCCATCTGTCAGCGGTCCATGTTCCGGGAATCGCCAATGTGTTGGCGGACTCTCTCAGCAGGTCCGGGGGCTGCACTCACGAGTGGGAACTACATCTACCATCTCTACGTCGCATCTTTCAGAGGTGGGGGCATCCGGACTTGGACTTGTTTGCGACCTACCAGAACCGGAAATGCCCATACTTTGCAAGTTGGGTTCCCCACAAGGACTCGCGTGGGGATGCCCTTTCTCTGAATTGGAATCAAATATTCGCGTACGCCTTTCCACCGATACCTCTGATCCCGAAAGTAATCAGGAAGATGAAGAAGCAGCCATGCCGGTTGATCCTGATCGCTCCTCGATGGCCCAGGCAATACTGGTTCACCGAACTACTCCTGCTCTCGGAATGCAACCCAATCCAACTTCCACGCATCCCGAATCTTCTGTCCACCCAGCAGGGCAGGGTTTACCATCCGGACCCGAACTCGCTCAAATTGTCAGCTTGGCTCCTCAGCACATGGAGTTTGCACATCTAAATATTCCACAAGATTGCCAGGAGGTGCTGGCGAAAGCCAGGGCTCCATCCACAATCAAAACTTACCAACTTAAATGGAAACGTTTCTGTACATGGTGCCAATCTAATGATCTGCATCCCATTCATGCAAAACCAGAGCAAATCCTTCCTTTCTTTCTACATCTGGCCAGATTAGGTTTGGCACATTCTACGCTTAAAGTCTTCTTAGCAGCCATCTCTAGGTTTCGCCAAGATGGATCAAACTCTTTATTCTCTAAGGATCATACAACAATTTTTCAAGGGGTTATTTCGCATGTTTCCGCCGGTCCGGAAACCTCCTCCGGCATGGCATCTGAATATCGTACTATCTCAGCTAATGCGTCACCCTTTTGAACCAATCCATAAGGTGGACCTAAAATTTCTGACATGGAAAGTATCGTTGTTACTAGCCTTAACATCGGCTAGGAGGGTCAGCGATATTCAAGCTTTTACATCTAAAGCACCTTTCATTCAGTTCACCACGGACTCAGTGGTATTGAGAACTAATCCAACATACATGCCTAAAGTGCCTCTGGACTTTCATCTGAATGAACCGGTTGTCCTAAAAACATTCTTTCCAGACCCACAGTCTGCGGCTGAAAGGGCGCTACATTCTTTAGACATTAGAAGATGTCTTAAATTCTATCTCTCCAGAACTTCTGCCATCCGCAAGACAGACCAACTGTTCGTGGCTTATGGGCGGCAACGCCGGGGTTGTGCAGTTTCAAATCAGACCATTGCTAGATGGGTCTCCTCTACGATTGGACTTTGTGTCATCAACAGGCTGGTAGACCCTTACAAGCATTGCCAAGAGCACATTCAACTAGGGCAGTTAGCTCTTCCACTGCCCTTGTTGCTGGTGTGCCACTTCGACAGATCTGCAGAGCTGCCACGTGGTCTAGCAGGCACACCTTTACTAGACACTACTGTCTAGAGTCAGCAGACGATGCAGATGCTTCGGTTGGAAGAGCAGTGCTTCGCAATCTTTTCAAATAAGGTGAGCCTCTGTTTCCACCTCCTCATTTATGCTCTTTAGACGTTTGCTCAGAAATTGAGGATTACTGTTATGCATGTCTACTGTATATATTTATATACATATATGATATTCTGACGTCTACGAGCGTTATGATGTGAGTACTGCTTACTATTCTGATTCAGGCATGTGAATCTATGAAAGACACCCCTAATACTGGAGAAGAACAATAGTTACTTACCTGTAAACAGGTGGTTCTCCAGTATTGGTGTCTTTCATATATTCACATGCAACCCGCCCGCCTTCCCCCAGAGACTCTCTCGGATAGCATGGGACTTCACTCCTGTGCGATAAAATCTGAGAGCCTGAGCCTCTGGGGAGAACATTCTGGTGGGTGCTGTCGCCTGATTGGCTGCAGTTTGGACTAACACATAATGACTTGGATAGTCACGAGTATGGAAGTTTTTTCTGCTGTAGCTGGTGCTACTTACTTCCTGGTTTGGTATTTCTGATATTTGCTATATATTTTATGGCATTTTATTGCTTTTTTATATACCGTGGGACTCCTACTCCGACGACGGGGAATGATTCAGGCATGTGAATCTATGAAAGACACCAATACTGGAGAACCACCTGTTTACAGGTAAGTAACTATTGTTCTTTCTGTCTGTCCATAAATATTTCCTGAGGCAAGCATGTATTCCTTAATCAGACTGCATGACCCAGTGTGTAGTAATTGTATAGCTCTTCAATCCCTGGTGGCACAGCACCCAGGATAATGTGCTGCATGGCTAAACACTTTACTTATAAGGTCTCAAAGGCGAGACCTATTGGCTATGCCAATGCTTGTTATAATCTTGGCTTCAGTACTTGACTCCCTGTTCTGCGATTCTAGGTAATCCCATTTGTGTCCCTGTGCCTCGGCTTAATTTAACATATTAACATTTCTTATATGTACAGTTTAACTGTTTTCTGTAATGTGGTGTCAATGTATTGTCCCATTAGCTGCCAATCACCTCCCATATGTTACTATACATTGATTCTGCTAGAAATTAGGAAATACATACTAAATAAAGACCTATTTTAAAAACTAATCGTGCAGTTTTCTCTTTGTCGATATTAGTAGAAGCAATATGGATCTGTGTTCAGTCCACCAGTGTTTACCTCAGAAAGCAGCTACAACATACGGTTTTACTATTTATTTGTCCGATTTGATTGTTTTTTGCCATCTGATTTAATTCTCATTAAAAAAAACCTGAAAATTGCGGTACCTTATTCAAATACTACATGTAAGAGTAGTTGTACTTTTGGCTGTTAAACTATACAATGTTTAGCGGTGTAGTATCTTATTTGCTATCTTCTTGAAATAAACATTGTAGATAAGTATTCTTTTGCTAATAAAATGTTACTGATGTATTTTATTTTTTCCCGCAGCACGGTGACAATATTCGTACATTGCCTCTTGCTGGTCACGTTGGCTTTGACAGTTTGCCAGATCAGTTAGTGAACAAATCCATCAACCAAGGCTTCTGCTTTAATATTCTATGTATTGGTAAGTACTCAGGCATGTAGCACAAATCATTGATTGGATGTGTTATTTTCAATACAAAGACGTGGTAACAGCACACACACCAATTTATTTGTAATATGGAACCAAAAGTACATCACACAGCCTCTGGTATCTCTAAAATAAATCCAACCAAACAAGTTACTTAGTTTGTGTCCAGTTTATCTCCATTGATTTGGGACAATTGGAAGGCAGTATCAGTTGACTTTAAACTAGTTATTTGTTTAGTGCATGTTTTTGTTCCTTTATTTGTGAGACCTACATCTCATAAGTATTTTAGGAATTCTTGTCTGTCTTTTCTTCCCTGTGGAACAACGCGTCCATCTTTCATAAAGATACTTCTTTCAAAATGTACAGTTTTAAATGGACGGTTCTATCGTATGTTCATCGGCTAAACAGATGAGTGCAGACTGTAGGGCTTGGACAGCAACATTTATCAGCGAAATCAAGATCTGTCATCTGGCAATCAGTGTGGTCTCTTCAAGACCCAGTGTTCATATATAACTTGGAGGCAGTCATCTGTTGAAGGAACAGACGGGTTCATTTGTCACAAGACCAAGTCGGGCTGAGGCAGATGGACTTCTAATTCTGTGCCTCAAATCCACCTTTAAAAATGCAGAGGCTGGGTCTGTTGTCCCGTAGTGAGAGCAGGTGAAGATACTCTCAGGTTGCGAGCTACACCCCCCCCCCCTCCTCCCCCAACGCACACATACACCCAATAGGTATAACTGACTTTTAACTGGTTTCAGGGAGGTGGGACTTGCATGTCTAAAAAGTCAATACAAGTAGGCCATCATTTGGTGCAGCATGCTTATGTGGAATCAAGTAGACCCCAACACCCAGAAGTCCAAGTGCAAAACAAACGAACACACATACTGTCTATAGCTCTCCCTCGTCCTTCCCCGCTCAAACAAGCATACCGATTGGGGTAGTTTTCGGCTTGAAGAAGTTTCTGGTTTCACAAGCAACTCACCCACCTCCACCAGTAGATCTGTATTTCTGAGCTCAAATCAAGAGAATACTGCATCCAGAGGAAGAAAAAAGAATCTGAAAATGGCGGCGGTGTTGAGGGATTTCCAGGACATACGTCTGGCATCACACGAGGAGGGGTTTAAAACCAAATGGCTGACACCCATGAGAAGAAGAAAAAAAAAGACTTCAAGGAGACTTTTCCATACCCAACCACTAAAAGACTGAATAATGCACAGTGAATCCCGAAAATTCTTCATGCTGCAAACTATTCCTACTGGTAAGGAACCATTTTGTTTCACTTCCTGGTCGGCATATTACAATTGAGCTGTGAGTTATTACATAAAATAAGGGTAAGAGTTACTTGTTAGCAAGCTCCTGATTAGCTACGGGTGAAAGGTTGAAGGAGATATTGGCAATTCGTTACAGGGGAATCTGGCAGCAAATGTTAAGTTTTTTAGAAGTCCGTCTTGCACAGTTTGAAAGATTGTCTGCCTTGGCAAATCAAGTTCTAGTAGCAGAAAATGATTCCCAGAGGACAAAGTTCTAAGCAGACACCAACTAAACTAAGTATCGCTAAGCTCAATATCCCTTACAGCAGTTAGTACTCAAGTCGTAACTTCAGATCCAGAACTCGCCCAAAAGAATCCACTTTGAAGGGGTCCCCGTGGGAAGAAAAGAATACGCAAAAGGACAAAATTTTGCAGATGTACTTGCTCTGTAGCTTGTGAGGCTTCCTTATATGGAGCATTGCGTCTCAAAGTAGCTGGGGTGAATGTGTTGTTTGCTAATCGTCAACGGGACCATCGACTATTTTGGCATCGGAAAAGAGAATCACTATCTCTATGACTAGAATTACACCTGACATGACCTCTCCTAGGAGGGTAACCCCCTTGCCACCAGCTTTGCTATTGGATGAGGATGAGTCAGATGAGGATGATCAGGACTCCTATGGCTATGCGGACAGTCCCTCTCAACTTCTGGTCAAGTGTCAGGATACGGACTCTGAAGGAGGTTACGACCAAGAGGGTGGTTACTATCATCACGCTGCCCAACCACAGCAATATTCAAGTCAAGACATGGGTTCGGTACCATCTTCTTTCCTACAAGACCTGCATAAGATGCTGCAGGATTACAAATCTAAAGCTGCAGAGCCTGCTCCGGCTCCAGTTGTGCAAGCCAAGCCTGTCTCTGTGCCTGCCTCCACGGCTGTTCCTGTATTACCAGCTCAGGTGTCCCCTCAGCCACAGGCATCAATTCCACAAGAGCCTTCCAGACCAGCAGACACCCATGATTATTCCTCAGATGAGGATCATGATTCAGATAATGGAGCTGATCAAGCTTCTGAATGGGATGAATACATCATTACGGACCCTCCATCTCCATGTCCGGATCCGGTGGATTCCCCACCAGCGGATGTAGGGGGTTTTCATCAGCTGATGGAAAGAGCGACGGGCAGATTCAAGTTGGCAATGCCTGCGGTGGCCTCCGAATGTTTCTTGTATGATTTCAAGGAACCTTATAGGAAAAGGACAAGGTCCATACCAATAGTGCAACATCTGTGGGAGGAAGGCCTTAAGGCAATGAAGAATCCAGCGACGGTGGTCCCTGTACTACCGCGTCTAGATAAGAAGTACAAGGCGCCGAAGGATGATCCAGCTGCCTTGACTGGCCACCCAAGACCGGACTCGGTAATTTCTCAAGCGGCACAGAGAAAATCCCGCAACCCCTCTGCTCCTTTAACAACTCCTCCAGACAAGGAAGGAGGAAGATTGGACAATGACGGGAAGAGATTCTCTTCAATGGCGAGTCTTCTGGTGTGGGCAGCTAATGCCCTAGCAATATTGGGCTGATACGACCGCCAACTTTGGTGTGATGTCGCACCGTTCCTGGATCAGCTTCCTCCAGAATCGAAAGCAGAAGCAAAAAAGGTCTTGCAGGAAGGAGAGGCAACATCAATGGAGGTCAATGACTGCGCCATGGATATTGCCACGACGGCTTTTCGTTCGTTGGCTGGAGCTGCGGTCCTTCGTCGCCAGGGGTGGCTGAAGACAACCTGGTTTCGACCCGAGATTCAAAATAAGGTCCTAGATCTTCCTTTTGATGGAGAAGCTCTATTCGGGAAATTGATTGATGACACTCTCCAAGACATCAAAATAGACATTGAGACCGCCAGATCTTTGGGTACGCTTGAGTACCGCAAAACTCTTTTTAGAGGGTCCAGAGGCAAAAGTACAAGCTACAGAGGATCTTACCAACAACAGAGATACTCATCCTACGGTTCAAGTTCCCAACAATACCGCCAGCCTTATCAACAAAGGCAGGGCCAATCCTCCAATTACTCCAGGCCTAACAGGGGAAAGCAAGCTCGCCAGGGACGTGATACGTCCAAGCGACAATAGCGGCCTCCTGGCTCTTCCTACTATACCTTCCTCCAGGAAGTCATCAGTTGGAGGCAGGGTGTCCCAATACCTTCAAAATTGGTCCAAGATAACATCGGACCGTTGGGTGCTCAACATCATTCGAAAGGGCCATACCTTGGAATTCACTCAGATGCCGCCAACCAAGCCCCCTGCAGCCATTCCATCAAAACACCTGCGTCTTCTGAGGCTCGAAGTTCATCAAATGCTCCTGAAGGGGGCTATAGAGCCGGTTCCCTCCGATCAAAAAGGACATGGATTCTATTCCAGGTTCCTCCTGGTAAAGAAGACGCTAAAGAAATGGCGCCCCATTTTAGATCTCAGGGAGCTCATCACCTATCTCATCTCCCTGTCTTTCCGGATGGTCTCTCTTCAAGACATCCTGATCAATCCGGGGGATTTCATGGCCACACTCGATCTCGAGGATGCGTTCTGTAAGCCTTTCTCCCTCGCCTAGGAGGATCACAAGTTCTCATCATGACGGACAACATCACGGCCATGCATTAAGTGAACAAGGAAGGAGGAACCAGGTCTCTTCCGTTGTCACAGGAAGCTCAAGAGATCTGGGAATGGGCGATCCTTCACGGGATGTCGCTAAAAGCAGAACACTTGCCAGGAGTTCTAAACGAGAATGCCGACAGCCTGAGCAGGTTATCCTCAGTCAGTCACGAGTGGGACTTGAACCAGCGAGTTTTAGAAGAGGTCTTCCGCCTGTGGGGCAGTCCAGCAATAGATCTCTTTGCCACGCCAACCAAAAAAAATGCCGGTCTTATGCAAGCAGGCTTCACCACCGAGGATCATTGGGGAATGCGCTTTCGATAGCCTGGTCAAGGACATTTGTCTACGCCTTCCCCCTCCCATCCCACTGATCCCGAGGCTTATCAGGAAGATCAAAGTGGAACCATGCAGAATGATCTTAATAACCCCTGCTTGGCTGAGACAGTTCTGGTACACGGAGCTCCATCTGTTGTTGCTAGCTCCTCCTCTCCCCTTGAGGACTATTCCAGATCTCTTCACAATGCCCGAAGGACAGGTTTGGCATCCAGATCCACAGTCATTACACCTGACCGCATGGCTCCTGAGCAGCGAGAATTTATGAATCTCCCCATCTCAAACGAAATTAAGGAAGTCCTCTCCCAGGCGAGAGCTCCTTCCATGAACAGAACTTACCGCCTCAAATGGAAGAGGTTTTGCATTTGGTACAGGAGAGAGAAAGTTGACCCCTTTGTAGGAGAGTAGGGTCTGCAATCCTATGGTCACCCCAGATGTTTGCTTTTTGCTTCACTGGTTTACGACTTTCCCTGGCTGTGGCCCTGCTAATGAGACCCACAGCCTAGCTGTTCTCTCTCTAAATTGACATCCATGTACTTTAGGTGCATTTACCAATTGGTATTGGGACACCTTATCAGCCCCTGTACAGTGTACCTTAGGTACCCAGAGCATAGGTGAACCCAAGGCCTACCAGGGGCTGAAACATGTATTATGCCACCCCTGGCTGGCCATCTGAACAGACACAACTGGCTGGTAAGACAGCTGGGGCAAGGTGGTGTAATCACCCTTTGCTGTAGATATAGTATACCTATATCTAACCCCAAAACGGACACATGTATTCCTATCAGTCACTCCTATGGCAGGCCTTATCAATCCTGAAGGCAGAGTGCTTGGAATTATGTGAGATGGTGCTCTAGCACGAGCTGAGCCTGTCGGCAGCTTGCGGAACCAAGTACTTATAGCTGTTCCATGATAACTCTATACCATATACTCTTAAGTGCATTATAATCCTCGCGGTTATTGCTAACTTTGGTATAGCATTATCAAAACATGTCGAGTAAGGTGTCATACGAATTGGAATACTACCCCCTCGCCAGTTCTGGCGACGGGGGTAGCATTCCACCCTTTTAGAGGGACACGACATGTATGTAACTGTGAACCCCGGTTAAAGTTAAACGAAGCCTCAGCATCACAAAATGGATGCTGCAACCACAGACACAAGTCTGACCTCCTGCTGCTGGGAGTCCTTCCAGTGAGGGAGGCCTGAACAAAGGGTTTCCTGCCTTGGGAGGTGCTAGCACCACCCTAGACAGGATTTTGTGTATTGAGGTAGGGAGGGCTGAAAGGAATGAGACCTGCCTGGGGCACACAAGGTGTCCCCTGTGCATGCCCCGGTTCAAACCAGTTGCTGGGGCACTCCAGCCCCAGCTCTGGCGCGAAAACGGACAAAGGATAGCGGGTGTAACCACCCCCTTCCTGGTCCCACCCATGGGAGGGACCTAGTCACCAGAACAGCCCACTTTAGCAGGATAAAGGTAGGAGCTGGTCCCATTCCAAGTTAGATTATCCTGAACAACTCTACAAAGAAGAAACTCTGGACTTCGACGTTCTGCTCCCCAGAAGACTGAAGAATCTCCCTTGTGGGCAAGGAGTGTCCACCCTGCAACTGCAGGCACCATCAAGCGTCCTAGCGGTTCACTTTGTCGTCCTTCCTGCCGGAACCAGACTTCGGAGCCCGACGAGATCCGGACTTCCAGACCTCTCCGACCTCAACCTACATCTGCAGCACAGCTGAGATCCGTGGGTGCGACGAGACACGTGGGACCGGCCATCTTGAAGCAACTGCACTTCGCTTCCAGCACGACTTCAGAGGCATCCTCGAGTAAGTGCTTTGGGGACTGAGAAAGCCCCAGCCCTGAGCAGCTCCTGCACCGAAGACCAGCCCTCCAGCATCCACGAGATTTGCGTGGGGCCCTTTTGCTTGGTTGCTGCTCGACGCGTTGTCTGGTCACTGCCGGCTGGCTAGTGGCCTCCTAGATGACGATCCACAAAATCCCCACCGCTGGTCTGGTTGCTCCAGACTGGCCCTTGCTCCCTTCCAAAAGAGGAGCACCCCGGACCTTCCTGGTCCGCACCAGACGCCGTTTCCACTCACCGCGTGGGTTGCCTTTGCCAAGGCCTGTTGATTCCAAGTCCGGATCCGACACCGCCGACAGCAAGAGCCTGCGTGGGACAGCTCGTGCCTCCATCCTGGTCATCGAAGACACCTCCTGGTCCATGTGGCTGCAGAGACGAGCGTCCACTCTTCACGTGATCGCGACGACAGCATCTGGTTCCTTCCTGGTTCCACACCGGTCACTGGCTAGTGACTTTGAACACTGTCCCCTCTGCTTTCAGGTTCTCTTCTTCCTCGATCCACCCGTGGGTCGCACCGGACATCTTCCTCCTGGTCGCCTGCAGAATCTTTCTTCAAGGCTCCATAGACTTCGATGCAGAAACCCGACACACTTTGATACCTATGCACCCGCAGCCCGTGGGTGAGGTAACAAGAGCATTTCGGTGCTCAAGGGTAGATTGACTCTCCTAGTGTCCAGATATCCAGTCGTTTTAGTCCTAACTAGTCGGAACTGTCTGTTACTTACCTTTTCGTAATTTGTTCTGCCCACTGACTTTGTTCCGCATCTCACGTGTAAGTTCACACTCTGCACACGCGTCCCGTGGGCCTCCTGCTACTTACCTAAGGTTAGGGTAGTGTAGTCCCAGCGATCCTACAGCCTCTGGGCATCTTCGTTTCCTCTATCGATTTCCTTATACCATTTACTTGGTATATGGTTTGTCGTGCCCCTAGGGCACCATTGTAATTTGTGCGACTTATTGTATTTTTCTTAAAGAGTATTGTCATGTGCTTAGCCCTCTGATCTCATAAAGAATTCAGAGGTGTTTGTTAGTAATAAATATATTGTTTATTTTCATAACAACCTGTGTGGTGTCCTTTCATCTGGTATTCAAGGGGTTATATGTGGTAAAACAGCTGGCTTCACATGCCATAAGAGTTTAGCCTAAGACTGCTTTGTCCATGCTACCATTAGGATAGCTGGTCTATAAGGTTGACTTACAACCAATCACCATAAGGGTTGTTTGGACTGATACAAGGTGATCACTAGAACTAGTGAGCATCATATATCAGGCCAACTTCTCACATTGGTGTGCAGTGTTTGGGGTTTGAGCTTGCTGTTGTTTTTACCAAATATAATCTTGAGATATCATTTGAAAGATCACATAAGGTACCATAGGTACATATAACAAGCTTAGAAATACTCTGAGTTCTACTGAACCAGCTGTTGTAGTAGAAAGGGCCTAGCACACCCTGACTACAACTTCTAGCAAGGGATCAGTAGGAAAACCCATAGTGTAGGTAAGTGCACCACTTACACCTCACTAGAAAGCATGTCTATCACAGGAGAGGCCTCAGCGATTCCCCTTGTGGTTAGTGACCATCCACAGGTCCTTTCCAGATATGCAGCCCTCAGCTTCCAGGAGATGAGACAATTGTGTACCTCCAGGAAACTGAAACGGGGTTCTAACCCTACCACTCCTTTTCTGTTAGGTCTCTTAGAGACATATGATGCTAGAAGGGCTTCTAATCCAGGCCCCTCTGATCCAGCAGATGGGAGCATACCCCCCTTAGAAGGTGACCCTAACTCTAACCTCCCTGAAACAGAAGATGTAGATGGTGAGGAAGAGGAGGACTTATCTGAGGAAGAGGTAGACAATGGCCAGGCTGTAGTCCGCAGACTCACAAGGGCCAACTTAGGCATACATGGAGATGGAGCTGGGGGAGCCCCAGTCCCATCCACAAGCAGGCCTAACCTTGGGATTAGAAGAGATAGGTCTCTCTCCAGAGACTCAAATAGATCAGTTCACTCCCATGGCTCTCATGCATCTGCTCAGAGGAGGATGACTTCCCCTCAGAGGAGAGAGCATCAGGCGAAGATGAAGGAAGTTAATCTGAGGATCCAAAGGGAAGAACTTGCCCTTGCCAAGGAAAAACTTGCTTTTGCCAGGGAGCAACAATTGAGTGGGTTAGGACCCACTGGTGGCAGCATTATCCCTAGAGATAAAGACAGGAGTTTTGATAATAGACACCTGAGTAAAATAGTGCCCTCCTATAAGTCAGGAGATGACATCCACAAATGGATGACTGATCTGGAGAGGGCCTGCAAAGTAAGGCAGGTACCCCAGAGTCAGTGGGCAGCTATATTGTGGCTGTCCTTTGAAGGTAAAGTCAGAGATAAGCTCCTCACTGTTCGAGATGAGGATGCTAATGACTGCCAAGTCCTGAAAAATACACTGGTTGATGGGTTTGGCTTAACCACTGAACAGTACAGGTTGATGTTCAGAGACACCCAGAAAACTCAGGCTCAGGATTGGACTGACTTTGTTGATTGTGCCACTAAGGCTTTGGAAGGCTGGTTACTGGGAAGTAAAGTTACTGATTGCACAGGATTGTACAATCATATTATGAGAGAACAAATCTTAAATAATTGACAGAACCAGTTGTTGCATCAGCACCTGATTGACTCAGATCTGACCTCTCCCCAAGAATTGGGAAAGAAGGCAGACAGATGGGTCAGAACCAGCGTTAAGCAGCAGAACCAGAACCAGGGTGGTGGCCAAAAGAAAGCAGACCAAAAGGGTAGTAACCAGAATCAACAAAATGACCAGAAGTCTTCAACAGGGCCCCAACAACCTAAGGAAGGTGGGCCCCATAATTCCCAAAAGAAGAAGAATGATGGCCAAAAAAAACCATGGTGCCCGTACTGTAAGAGTAAGAACCACTGGTTTAGTGATTGCACCAAGAAAGGCTCAGCTCCTGCCACTACTGCCCCTAAGGCACCTGTACCCCCTAGTCCAGTTAGTAGTGGTAGTGTACCCCCCAAGGCTATAGTTGGGTTAACCCGGGGAACTGAGGTGGGTTCTGACTTAGTCAGAATGCCTACTCAGGCTGTTCTTGTTAGTAGGGATCATATCCATGTACCCACTGCAATCAGTCCCAGTACTCTGGGCAAATACAGGCAAACGCCTTTAATCAATGGAAAAATGGCTCAGGCCTACAGGGACACATGTGCCAGTGTCACTATGGTGACACCAGCCTTTGTGGACCCTGATCAGATTATACTAGGTTCAGACTACCTAGTGACCAATGCTAGCAACGTCACTACCAATCACAGTATGGCAGTTGTTAACTTCTCCTGGGGAGGGGAAATGGCCTCAAAAGGGTTGTAGTTAGTTCAGACCTCCAAGTGGAATGTCTTTTGGGCAATGATTTGTAATCTTCATTATGGTCAGATGTGGAGTACAGGACTCATGTAGAAATGTTAGGTCTCTCCTCACATGTCCTTGCTGTGACCAGGTCACAGGCCAAGAAATGCCCAGCTGAACAAGTGCTGGATCCTGGAAAAATGGACCAGACACTACCCAAGAGGAAGAGCAGTAGGGTAAAGGCAGTGCCTTCCCCCCCTGCCTCAGGTTCAAGATCAGCCCTCTCAGGAGGCTGACCCAGAGACCCCAGAGGGAATTGTCCTAGAAGAGCTTTAACCTGAACAGGTTGAGTTTCTTGGGACAGGGGGACCTTCCAGGGCAGACTTGAGGCAGGCACAGTTAGACTGTTCCTCCCTTGAAACCCTCAGACAGCAGGCTGCTGCTGAGGCTGCAGGGAATGCTACATGTGCCCATAAGGTATACTGGGAGGAAGGACTCCTACTCTGAGGCAAGAGACCCCAAGCCTCGTGCTACCAGGAGGCTGGTCATCCCCTTGTCTCTCAGAGGTTTCCTTCTCACCTTAGCCCATGAAATTCCCCTTGCAGGACACTTAGGCCAGAACAAGACTTGGGACAGGCTTGCCCCTCACTTTCACTGGCCTCATATGTCTGAAGACACCAAATAGTTTTGTCTCTCATGTGTCGCCTGTCAAGCCAGTGGCAAACCAGGTGGCACAACAAAGGCCCCCCCCCCCTGATACCACTACCTGTGGTAGGAGTGCCCTTTGAAAGAGTGGTGATAGACATTGTTGGACCAATGGACCCCCCCAACAGCATCTGGGCACAGATTTATACTGGTGGTAGTGGATCATGCCACCAGGTATCCAGAAGCTATTCCCCTTAGGACCACTACAGCTCCTGTTGTGGCCAGGGCCCTACTTGGAGTATTCTCCAGAGTGAGGTTTCCTAAGGAGGTTGTCTCTGACAGAGGTGCAAACTTCATGTCAGGATACATGACTGCAATGTGGAAGGAGTGTGGTGTAAATTACAAATTTACCACACCCTATCACCCACAGTGCAATGGGCTTGTGGAGAGATTCAACAAGACCCTAAAAGGGATGATAAAAGGGTTACCTGAAAAGCTTAGGCGAAGATGGGATATCCTTTTACCCTGCCTCCTGTTTGCTTACTGAGAGGTCCCACAGAAGGGGGTTGGCTACAGCCCTTTTGAGCTTCTGTTTGGGCATCCTATAAGAGGACCCCTATGTCTTGTGAAGGAAGGATGGGAGTTACCTCTCAAAAAGCCTAAACTTGACATAGTGGACTATGTACTTGGTATCCGCTCCTGGATGGCAGAGTACATGGAGAAGGCATCCAAAAACCTTGAGGCCAGCCAAGAACTTCAAAAAGCTTGGCATGACCAAAAGGCTGCCCTGACTGTTTATCACCCAGGACAGAAGGTGTGGGTGCTGGAGCCAGTGGCCCCAGCAGCTCTCCTAGACAAATGGTCTGGACCCCATACCATCATTGAGCAAAAGGGAGAGGTCACCTACCTGGTGGACCTTGGAACTCCCAGGAGCCCCCACAGGGTGCTTCATGTTAACAGGCTCAAGGCATTTGTCGACAGGGAGGACATGGGCTTGCTGATGGCCACAGATGAGGGACAGGAGGAAGAGAGTGACCCTCTCCCAGACCTGCTCACTCAGAACCCTGATGATGGGTCAGTAGATGGTGTGGTCTTTTTTGACAGCCTCTCTGAGCATCAACAAAAGGATTGCAAACAGGTTCTTCAATCCTTTAGACAAATGTTCTCACTGACACCCAGTCAGACAAACTAGTGCACCCATGAGGTGGACACTGGTGACAGTCTGCCTGTCAAGAGTAAAGTCTACAGGCAACCTGACCATGTCAGGGACTGCATAAAGAAAGAAGTACAGAAGATGTTGGAATTGGGAGACATTGAACCCTCAGAGAGCCCTTGGGCTAGTCATGTAGATCTAGTGCCAAACCCTCACACCCAGGATGGTAAGAGAGACGAGGTTTTGTGTAGACTACAGGGGTCTCAATGCTGTCACTAAGACCGATGCCCATCCAATACCTAGGGCAGATGAACTCATAGATAAATTGGCTTCTGCCACATTCTTGAGTACATTTGACCTAACAGCTGGTTATTGGCAAATCAGGTTAGCTGAGGATGCCAAGGCCAAAACAGCATTTTCTACCCCAGGAGGTCATTACCAATTAGTGGTAATGCCCTTTGGTTTGAAAAATGCACATGCCACTTTTCAAAGGTTGGTGAACCAAGTTCTCACTGGGTTGGATGACTTTTGTGCAGCATATCTAGATGGCCATTCAATTATGGACACTGCCCACTATTTGTTCTTTTGTACTCACTTCAAACCTATTAGGGAAAAATTTATTATTCCCCTGCTAAAAGGAAGAGGGTTTAGGCAGGTCAAACCAGCTTTATTGTACCTTCAGATGCTAAATGATATATGGGAAATCTATAATGTGGCCAAATTTTTAACAATCGCAGTCAGACTGGGTAAAAAGATCAATTGGGTGTAGAATATCCTACCAATAATTATGCTTACTGTAAAATTGAATCTAGTTTTTTAAACAAAATTCTGTAATGTTTTTATTTGATTGTTAATCGTAACTTTTTTTAATGATGTATCGTGATTCTTGGACCATCGTTTATGTGTGTCTTGTACTTTTATGGTTTTGAAAATTCGAACCGAATAAAGTATTTCTTGACTTGACTTGACTTGATATTGCTGTCTTCAGCTCCACCAGGGAGGATCACCTGATCAACCTGAGGAAAGTTTTGGAGGCCCTGCAGAAGGCAGGCCTCACTATCAAGGCCACCACGTGCCAGATAGGGCAGAGTCAGGTTGTTTACCTGGGCCACCTTGTAGGTGGAGGCCAGGTTCAACCATTGGAGAGCAAGATACAGGCCATAAAGGACTGGGCTCCTCCAACCACCCAGACACAGGTGAGAGCTTTCTTGGGCCTGTCTGGTTACTATAGGAAGTTTATCAAAAAGTATGGGTCCATTGTGACCCCACTTAATGACTTTACAACCAAGAAAATGCCAAAGAAAGTTGAGTGGACAGTTAGCTGTCAGAAGGCATTCGATGACCTGAAGCAGGCCATGTGTACAGCACCTATTCTCAAGAGTCCTGACTACTCCAAAACCTTCATTGTCCAAACAGATGCTTCTGAGTAGGGTGTGGGAGCTGTTCTATCTCAACTGAATATTGATGGTCATGACCAGCCCATTGCTTTTATAAGCAGAAGGCTGACCCCTAGAGAGAAACGTTGGTCAGCTATTGAGAGGGAGGCCTTTGCTGTGGTTTGGGCCCTGAAGAAGTTGAGGCCATACTTGTTTGAAACTCACTTCAACATTCAGACCGACCATAAGCACCTCTTATGGCTAAATCAAATGAAGGTTGAAAACCCCAAACTTCTTAGGTGTGTATTTCCCTACAGGGGATGGACTTTACAGTGGAGCACAGACCAGGGACTGACCATGGCAATGCAGATGGTCTCTCTAATAAAAGAGAGGGACCCAAAAACCAAAGGGAGTGGGTACCAAAAGACTAACGTCAAGAAATAAATTCCCCTTGGGCACATGAATCGGAGTAAAAATACTCACAACAAATTACAGAACAAACTTCACAGGGTATATGTGTAGCATTCACAGAGGGCAATGAAACAAGTAAATTATAGTCAATGTATATCACAATTTTATTCCAAAAGGCAGATTAAAAATGACCAATATGGTCCATACTCAAAACACATGTATCATAATAAATAAAATAACATACAAAACAATCATAAAAACACATTATGACGGGATGGAAATATAAGGGAAGTTTGGGTTCCTATTAGTAAGAAAGAAGAAAACACAGGAAAGTGATGAGCACAGTTCAGCTTTACATCAGAAACTGATGTCTCTCAAAATATCATGTGTCTTTCTTAATCGTCGACGCGTTTCGGTGAACCACACAGATAATGTCACCTTCTTCAGGAAAATATATTATCATCCCATTAAAATCTCCAATATGGTATCATGTTCCAAATTAGGCGTTCCAAAGATTAATGTCTCAATTCTATCGTGTAGTTACTTTAAAGACATCTCTATCTGCAAGCAGGAGCACATTTCTTTACGTCCGACCTTCAATTACCGCTTGTTTATACGGGGAACTCTTCTCCCGATGTTGCGATATAGATTCCGCCTGACCACGAAGAGCACTATTCACGAACCCTATCTTGTTAAGTCCAATTCTTTGAATGACATAGAGCCGTGTATGAGGTCGCAGTGGGCCAAAATGAATGCCTCAGCGTGCTGACTAATTTAAGTCGAAACCACAGCCGTTACTATAAAAACCAGCCGCAACATGGTCCAAGTGCCTCATTCGTATTTGGAACGCCTAATTTGGAACATGATACCATATTGGAGATTTTAATGGGATGATTATGTATTTTCTTGAAGAAGGTGACATTATCTGTGTGGTTCACCGAAACGCGTCGACGATTAAGAAAGACACATGATATTTTGAGACATCAGTTTCTGATGTAAAGCTGAACTGTGCTCATCACTTTCCTGTGTTTTTTTCTTTCTTACTAATAGGAACCCAAACTTTCCTTATATTTCCATCCCGTCATAATGTGTTTTTATGATTGTTTTGTATGTTATTTTATTTATTATGATACATGTGTTTTGAGTATGGACCATATTGGTCATTTTTTTAATCTGCCTTTTGGAATAAAATTGTGATATACATTGACTATAATTTACTTGTTTCATTGCCCTTTGTGAATGCTACACATATACCCTGTGAAGTTTGTTCTGTAATTTGTTGTGAGTATTTTTACTCAGATTCATGTGCCCAAGGGGAATTTATTTCTTGACATTCATGCAGATGGTCTCTCCAGGTATTTCCACTTAGAACAGGAAGACTCACCTGGTCACGGTTAGTTTAATGTCCCTAAATTGGGGGGGGGGGTTTATGTAGGAGAGTAGGATCTGCAATCCTATGGTCACCCCAGATTTTTGTTTTTTGCTTCACTGGTTTACGACTTTCCCTGGCTGTGGGCCTGCTAATCAGACCCACAGCCTAGCTGTTCTCTCTCTAAATTGACATCCATGTACTTTAGGTGCATTTACCAATTGGTATTGGGACACCGTATCAGCCCCTGTACAGTGTATCTTGGGTACCCAGGGCATAGGTGAACCCAAGGCCTACCAGGGGCTGAAACATGTATTATGCCACCCCTGGCTGGCCATCTAAACAGACACAACTGGCTGGTAAGACAGCTGGGGCAAAGTGGTGTAATCACCCTTTGCTGTAGATATAGTATACCTATACCTAACCCCAAAATGGAAACATATATTCCTATCAGTCACTCCTATGGCAGGCCTTATCAATCCTGAAGGCAGAGTTCTTGGAATTATGTGAGATGGTGCTCTAGCATGAGCTGAGCCTGTCTGCAGCTTGCGGAACCAAGTCCTTATATCTGTTCCATGATGACGCTATACCATATACTCTTAAGTGCATTATAATCCTCGCGGTTATTGCTAACTTTGGTATAGCATTATCAAAACATGTCGAGTAAGGTGTCATACGAATTGGAATACTACCCCCTTGCCAGTTCTGGCGACGGGGGTAGCATTCCACCCTTTTAGAGGGACACGACATGTATGTAACTGTGAACCCCGGTTAAAGTTAAACGAAGCCTCAGCATCACAAAATGGATGCTGCCACCACAGACACAAGTCTGACCTCCTGCTGCTGGGAGTCCTTCCAGCGAGGGAGGCCTGGACAAAGGGTTTCCTGCCTTGGGAGGTGCTAGCACCACCCCAGACAGGATTTTGTGTATTGAGGTAGGGAGGGCTGAAAGGAATGAGACATGCCTGGGGCACACAAGGTGTCCCTGTGCATACCCCGGTTCAAACCAGTTGCTGGGGCACTCCAGCCCCAGCTCTGGCGCGAAACCGGACAAAGGATAGGGGGTGTAACCACCCCCCTTCCTGGTCCCACCCATGGGAGGGACCTAGTCACCAGTACAGCCCCCTTCAGCAGGATAAAGGTAGGAGCTGGTCCCATTCCAAGTTAGATTATCCTGAAGAACTCTACAAAGAAGAAACTCTGGACTTCGACGTTCTGTACCCCAGAAGACTGAAGAATCTCCCTTGTGGGCAAGGAGTGTCCACCCTGCAACTGCAGGCATCATCAAGCGTCCTAGCGGTTCACTTTGTCGTCCTTCCTGCCGGAACCAGACTTCAGAGCCCGACGAGATCCGGACTTCCAGACCTCTCCTACCTCAACCTACATCTGCAGCACAGCTGAGATCCGTGGGTGCGATGAGACACGTGGGACCGGCCATCTTGAAGCAACTGCACTTCGCTTCCAGCACGACTTCAGAGGCATCCTTGAGTAAGAACTTTGGGGACTGAGAAGCCCCAGCCCCGAGCAGCTCCTGCACCGAAGACCAGCACTCCAGCATCCACGAGATCTGCGTGGGGCCCTTTTGCTTGGTTGCTGCTCGACGCGTTGTCTGGTCACTTGCCGACTGGCTAGTGGCCTCCTAGACGACGATCCACGAAATCCCCACCTCTGGTCTGGTTGCTCCAGACTGGCCCTTGCTCCCTTCCAAAAGATGAGCACCCTGGACCATCCTGGTCCGCACCAGAAGCCGTTTCCACTCACCGCGTGGGTTGACTTTGCCAAGACCTGTTGATTCCAAGTCTGGATCCGACACCGCCGACAGCGAGAGCCTGCGTGGGACAGCTCGTGCCTCCATCCTGGTCGTCGAAGACACCTCCTGGTCCACGTGGCTGCAGAGACAAGCGTCCACTCTTCACCTGATCGCGACAACAGCATCTGGTTCCTCCCTGGTTCCACACCGGTCACCGGCTAGTGACTTTGAACACTGTCCCCTCTGCTTTCAGGTCTTCTTCCTCGATCCACCCGTGGTTGGCACTGGACATCTTCCTCCTGGTCGCCTGCAGCATCTTTCTTCAAGGCTCCATAGACTTCGACGCAGAAACCCGACACACTTTGACACCTATGCACCCGCAGCCCGTGGGTGAAGTAACAAGAGCATTTCGGTGCTCAAGGGTGGATTGACTCTCCTAGTGTCCAGATATCCAGTCGTTTTAGTCCTAACTAGTCGGAACTGTCTGTTACTTACCTTTTCGTGATTTGTTCTGCCCATTGACTTTGTTCCGCATCTCGCGTGTGAGTTCACACTCTGCACACGCGTCCCGTGGGCCTCCTGCTACTTACCTAAGGTTAGGGTAGTGTAGTCCCAGCGATCCTACAGCCTCTGGGCATCTTCATTTCCTCTATCGATTTCCTTATACCATTTACTTAGTATATGGTTTGACGTGCCCCTAGGGCACCATTGTAATTTGTGCGACTTATTGTATTTTTCTTAAAGAGTATTGTTATGTGCTTAGCCCTCTGATCTCATAAAGAATTCAGAGGTGTTTGTTAGTAATAAATATATTTTTTATTTTCATAACAACCTGTGTGGTGTCTTTTCATCTGGTATTCAAGGGGTTATATGTGGTAAAACAGCTGGCTTCACATGCCATAAGAGTTTAGCCTAAGACTGCTTTGTCCATGCTACCATTAAGATAGCTGGTCTATAAGGTTGACTTACAACCAATCACCATAAGGGTTGTTTGGACTGATACAAGGTGATCACTAGAACTAGTGAGCATCATATATCAGGCCAACTTCTCACACCCTTTTCATCAGAACCTCATCAGCTTCTGCCTTATCTCTTATCCTTGGCTAAGTCGGGGCTGGCCCATTCATCTATAAAGGTTAATTTGGCAGCAATTTCAAGGTACAGAAGGTCTGAGTCTTGACCTTCGTTATGGTCTTCCAGGGTTGTTAAACAATTTCTAAAAGGCTTGTTACGGTTCTATCTACCAATGAGGCCTCCGCCTCCTACTTGGCACCTGAATCTAGTCCTCACTCAACTCATGAAAAGCCCGTTTGAACCAATTCATCGTTCAGACATGAAGTTCCTTTCATGGAAATTGGCTCTCCTTCTTGCCCTCTCATCGGCAAGATGTATTGGGGAATTGCAGGCTCTCACAATCCAGGAGCCTTATCTACAATTCAAAAGGAACACCGTTATCTTGAGAACTAACCCAAAGTTCATACCCAAGGTTCCCTCGGACGCCCACTTGACCGAGCCGGTGATTCTTAAAGCGTTCTTTCCTCACCCGGCTACACCAGCGGAGAGGTCACTACATTCTCTGGATGTACAACGATGTTTAAAATTCTATTTGGATCGCACCAAAGGATTTCGGAAATCCTCCCAATTGTTCGTTGCTTTTGGTGGTCCGAGCAAAGGTCTCCCGCTGTCAAAGCAGGGGATTGCAAGATGGATTACAAGTGCCATTCTACCTTGCCATACTGCAGCGGGTAAACCACTGACTGGCAGGGTTCGGGCACATTCCGCAAGATCAGTGGCTTCTTCAACAGCCCTCTTCGCGAGGGTGCAGATTAAGGACGTTTGCAGAGCTGCTACCTGGAGCATCGTCCACACCTTTACTAAGCATTACTGCTTGGAATCCTTATAACAAGATTCGGCAGTGGGCCAGGCTGTCCTGAGGAACCTCTTCCACTAATGGGTGAGCTTTCCTTTCTATCCCACCGTCCGTTATTTTGCACATTTTGTATCTTTATGTCATGTTGGCTATTTCAATGTATTTATGACGCAAAATGTGTTTTTTATGGCTAACTGCTTGCTACTCTGATACAAAAGCATGGGAATCTATGAAAGTTCCAATACTGGGGCAAGTTACTTACCTGTAACTGTAGTTCCCCAGTATTGGTAACTTTCATAGATTCCCATGCGCCCACCCACCTCCCCGGGGAAAGCTCAGCCTTCAGCAGATATGGTGACTGTAACACAACGGCTACGAAAATCTGAGGCTCCGAGGTTCCTTCAGGAGGGTTCTAAGGGGTGAGGCTCTTCTGATTGGCTGATGCCTAGTTTGGTCTCTTTTACACAAAGAGGGTGATATGCTACAAAAGGAAATGAGGCCTAGGCTTTTTTCTTTCTCTTTTGTACCTACTGCTATGTTATTTTTGTTACCGAGGCTCCCATTCCGACAACGGGGAATGATACAAAAGCATGGGAATCTATGAAAGTTACCAATACTGGGCAACTAAAGTTACAGGTAAGTAACTTGTTTTCTTACTTTCACTAAATATGTATTCTGGTTTTTTAAGCAATTATCAGGTGCTTCTCTGTACCTGTTTAACTCTCTTTACTGCCTAGAAATGAACATTGTGTCTCTTTTGTTGTGAATTCATTTCCCCACGGTGCAAATTTCACTAGTGTAAATGAATCTGCAAATTTTAAGACCGAGGAAAGAAAATAATTCAAACCCTTAGTCAGCTTATCACATTTATAGAAAATATCAAATATGATTAACGGAACATGGGGATTTCATGCTTGTGAGATTAATGGACAATATTTCCCACTTTTTTATCCCATTAAAGCCCCCTGAACCCATTTCAAATGCAAATAACTCAAAAACTACTCAATTGATTTAACCAAATCACAAAAAGAGCAGTTTGAAGTTCTACTTTCATGCCATGTTTGGTGTAATCCGCTTTTGTTGTCACATACAGCACAAATTTGATATGAAAGCTAAAATGGAAAATGCATCTATATGAAACTTGACATGCCGAAACTTAGCCAGTTATGATTAAGTGAGTTACACATTTCGTGCAGGTTTGTAAAATATTGGCTAGTCTGTAAGCAAGCCAAAAAATTTATTTTTAAAGGAAAGCTCAGCATATAGAATTACTACTGCAGCCTTTGCATTTCTTGTGTGTGTTTAATCTGTATGATGGGAGTGTATGATTTTAGGGGTTTATAATACAAAATAAAAAGTTTTTCTAAATGGTCTGTATTGTTTGTCTTAGTTTCTGTCTATATTTTCCATTATATTTTTTTTAAATACACTATGGGAAGTGGGGCTGTCTCTTTATAATGTACAGGTACGCAGAGCGACCCCCTTCTTTGTTGTGGTTATGTTTTGTTTCCCATTCTATACATAGCCACATTCTCAAAAGGATAGTTATGTCAGTAGGGTAGTCAAGATGGTTGCACACCCCAGATATGTGAATGTCTGTTAATGTGTGACACCAAATATTGTATGTTATGTCACCAATGTTAAAGTTTCTCATAGAGAATTTAAGGACTCATATAAACTATACCACCGTCTTTTCATAGCTGTTGATGTTCTACTGGATGAATACTGCATTACCATGGCATTTTTACACAAGCAAGATGAGGTTATGTGGTGATATTAGCCTGTATCCAGTACTGAACTTGCAGCAAAGGGCCCAGTTATTGAGAGCCAAGCATTTTATTCCCCATTCCGGGGCCAAAACTTGTAATTGTTCTTTGAATGGATGGGAAAACCAGCAGGAAATGGTCATTCGGACCCGGGTTTTCTACAACTTGTAATTAGGACATAACTGGTTAACTCTAAAACTTAAAGAGGGCTGTGATTACAAGGTGGTGTTCCTTTGCTTTCCATGAACAACCGCATTATTAATTCTGATAAAGAACATCTGCTTAGTGTAGTTTCCCTCTTGTGAAACCTCTGACATAAAGCACTAAACAACTGTGTATATTTGTATGTGCTAAAATGACAAATCACCCAATTAATATTAGCTAAAAGTTTCCAGCATTTGAGCTTTCATTGGTTAACGTGCATCAAGCTCTCTGTCAAAGGCTCGAAATCCCTGATACTTTTAAAATAGCTTTAAATGGTATTAACATTGCTATACGCCCAACAGCAGTGTTTGTTTAGTAGCACATCCACCTCATTTGAAGTAGCCCAAACTTCAACCAATGAGGTGGAAATGATGAGCTCTCTACTCCCACTAGATGCTATTTTAGCTTAGATTTCTCCTGCAAGTTCTGTGTGAGATGGTCCCTAAAAAAGCTCTGCTCTTTATGATTTCAAACCTTACTTTGACCAGATTTTGCATTTTTATTGGTCTTCACTGGACCTCAGCCAAACCTATATTCAGATCTAGCCAACCAAGAGTTCGTTTTAGGGCTTTTATTCTCCAATTGTGCGGATGGTCAGCACAATCAATGCATTTATTTGTATTTACCCTCTCCGTAAATATCTTGCCATGACATTTGCAAAACCGTTCCGGCAAGACCCTAAAGAATAGGGAGAGGAGGTTGGCCTTACTTGTTCCAGAAAAATTTAAAATGCTTACCTCTAAATGGGATAACCTTGTGTCTGGGGATAAATCCATGCAAAGAGTTTCTCCAGACTTCCAAGAAGTCATCTCAAAAACAAAAGCATGAGGTGCTCGCTCAGCTGGAGTTTGCCAGTGATGCGCATGCATCCACATCTAAAAAAGGTAAAACCAAACCTTCCCCAGACAAAGGCATTGAAAAAGTCTGAGGACCATCCTGGCTACAAAATAGCAGAGCAATTTAGCTCTGCTGACACACAGACAGTGCTCCTGCAGAGTCTTTGTCAACGAGGACCGTATCGCCCATGACGAAGAAGTAATCAGCAACCGGATATCATGAAGAGCTCCGGCATCTTTACAGAGAACCTTCGGTGATGTAGGTAGCTGCTACGTTTATGATTACTCTGCAACACATGATGGGAGGCTTTCCAAGACTGGATCCAGAGTTACTGCCAAGTAGCCTGCCTCCACAATCTATTCTGCACCAACTCAGTCAAAGTTTCCAGGACCTCAGGTACACCCTCAAAGACCCACTGACTCCACTGCTGTTGTCTCGACCAGTACTTGTGACACCAAGAGAGATGGGATAAGTAGTAGATTCACCAGATAGTGATTAGGATTCAGACTCCGATGAGGAGTAAGATTAGGTTGTGAATGAAGAGCAAGAAAAGAAGAGTGAAGGGATTTTATTTTACAGAAAGAAATTAGACACCTCCTCATCCAGACTTTTCACCAGATAACTTTCTAGCTTCCATGCATTGCTGGAGATAGTAGCTAAGACGCTTCACCTCCCAATATTGTCAGTGAAGCTGTACTTTTTCTATAACTTCAAGGAGCAACCCAGGAGGACGATAAAATCAATTTCTGATAGATACATCTGCCGTGTGGATTCCTCACCTTGTGAATATCCCCCTTGCGCCAGCAATATTTGGAAATTCTTTTCGTAGCTTCGCGCTGACGTGGACTTGGACGTCAGAGGCACCGCTCGCGACTCCGCTGACGTCACCGACGCCTATAATAGGCCCACGCCGGCGTGATGACATCAGTTCACTTTTTTCCGCGCCGTAGACGCTAACGGTTTTCTGGGATCGTATTGTAGCTTTCCAGTAACTTAGTTACTCTTGTTGTTTTATTACTGTTTCTATTTTCTTCGAGATGTCGTCGAAGAAGACTGGCTTTAAGGCTTGCGGTGAATGTGGCAAGACAATGTCTATTACTGACCCGCATGAATGCTGCGTCTGGTGCCTGAGTTCCGACCATGACGTCGAGGATTGCCCTTGTTGCAAGAAGATGACCCCAAAGGCCCTGCAGGAAAGGGAGACGAAACTCCTCGTGGCGAAACTGAAGAGTAAGAAAGTTAAAAAGACTTCGAAGTCTCGATCTTGACGTTCGAGGTCGAGATCGAAGTCGCGTTCGGAGTCGTCTTCAGCTCATGTTTCAAGATCCTCAAGGAAAAAACATAAGAAGAGGAGCTATGAGTCACGTCATCACTCAGGGAAGGACTCTGGTTCGAGACCGAAGTCGCAGGTCAAACTTCTTAATAAGGAAGTGGAGATTTCGGCGTCGGAGGATCAGGACTCTGTTGGTGAAGCTTCACACCCGAATTCGCCCGAGTCACCGAAGCAGGCCCCTTCTCCAGATCCATCCAATCCTTCTGGTCAGGAGGAGGAAGGTGAGGTGCAGGGGGCTGGGGAGGTCGAGGTTCCGGTACCTGCGGGTTCGTCGACCCCGGTTCCGGGACTCGATGAAGAGGTCGACGTTGTGTCGACTCCGCCTCCTCGGGAACAGCCCGGAGGACCGTATCCAGATTTCCCGGCTCCAGGTCAGGATCCATCCCATTTCCTGAACGCCATGTTTGGTGTTTATTCCAGGGCGATGTACCCGTCTGGTGCACCTGTTGGTCCCACGGGTCCTATGTCTTTTAACTTGGGTATTCCCCAAGCTTATGCTCCTGCGCCCTTCATGCCTTTTATGCCGGCTCTACCACCGCATTGGCATTTTCCGACACCGCCTGTGTCGTCGACGCCGAAGCGAACGACGCCGACTCAGTCGACGCCGGCTCCATCGACGCCGGTGCCTACGACTCCGAAGCAGGATTCTGTTCGACCTCGTGTGAAACTACCTCATCCGACTTCGGGTTCGACGCCGGCCCCGACCCCGTCGGAGTCGGTTCCGGATCCTTCGACTTCTATCGTGAAGGAAAGGTCACAGAGAGAAGCCCAGAGACTTCTGGAGGAAGAACAATATCGGTATGCAGATATGGAGGAAGGAGAGTTACAGGATTCTGAAGATCCTTTTGAGGACCTGGGTGAGGCCAGTGGGCTTGAACTGTCGCCTGAGTGGGATTTGTCTTCAGTGTCGAATGTGCCTTCAAAGGATGTGGTACCTTATCACACTGTTATCAAAAAGGCGGCAAGTTTGTTGAACATTACTCTGCCCACTGCTGATTATAAGCCAAATCTTCTGACTGAAGTTCTTCATTCACCCTCCTCTATTATTGAGCCAATGTTGCCCTTTAATGATGCGTTATCTGAACCCATCTATGAGGTTTGGAAGAAGCCTTTGTCTGCTCCTGCAGTTTCTAGGACAGTGGCGAGGAGGTACAGGGTTGCACCTGGTGACCCTGAATTTTTGTCAACACACCCCCTGCCTGAGAGTTTAGTTGTGCAGGCTGCCTGCTCGAAGAAGTCTGCTGGTGCTTTTCCGCAGGTTCCTGGGGATAAAGAATCCAGAAAACAGGATCAATCTGCCAAGAAGGTCTTCTCCTCAGCCAGTATGGCGCTAAAGTCAACCAACGCAACTTGTCTGATGGGAAGGTATGTCCATTCCTTGATGGATTCTGTCAAACAGTTGGTTCCGAAAATCCCTGAGGAGGATAGAAAGGATTTTCAGGAGGTAATATCAGACACTCAGGCGGCTGCGAGGCAGGTGATTCAGAGTGGACTGGACACTGCTGATTCAGTGGCGAGGGTCATGGGCTCTTCCGTGGCCACTAGGAGGGCTGCATGGCTTAAAACGTCGGAGTTCTCTACAGATGTTCAGTCTGTTTTGATGGACTTGCCTTTTGATGGCTCAGGATTGTTTGGCAAGAAGGCTGATGCTGCCTTGGAACGTTTTAAACACAGTAGGGCCACTGCGAAATCTTTGGGCCTTCAGTCCAGGGGTACTACTGGAAGGCGCTTCAGGGGATTTGGCAGATCTTCCTTTCGTTCTTACAGACCATCTCAGCAGCAGCCACAGCAACAGCAAAATACGCTGTACAAATCGTACAGGGGCAGGCAAAGAGCCCGTCCTAGAGGCCGTCAAGCCTCCTCCTCCTCCTCCTCCTCCTCCTCCTCCTCCTCCTCCTCTTCCTCCCCTTCCCAGCCCCCTGCCAACGCAGCAAAGCAGCCCTAGATCCGCCATTCCGGATCATGTGGTCCCAGTGGGGGGTCGGCTTACCCATTTTCTACAAGATTGGGAATTAATAACATCGGATCTTTGGGTTCTCAATCTTGTGGAGAATGGGTATGCTCTTCCTTTTCAGGAGTTTCCCCCAAATTACCCTCCTTGTCAGGGTTATTATTCGGAGGACCACCTGCTTCTCCTGCAGGAAGAAGTCCTGGCACTGTTCAGAATAGGTGCGATAGAGGTGGTTCCAGAGCAGGAAAGGGGTCGGGGTGCTACTCCCGGTATTTCCCGATCCTCAAGAAGGATGGCAGGTTACGTCCAATCCTGGACCTAAGGATTTTGAACCTCTATCTCAAACAGGAGAAGTTCAAAATGCTCACGCTTGCACAGGTTCTTCAGGCGCTGATGGAAGAAGACTGGATGGTGTCAATCGACTGGCAGGATGCGTATTTTCATATTCCCATCTTGAAGTCGCACAGAAAGTATCTCTGTTTTACGGTTGGGTCGCAACACTACCAGTTTGCGGTCCTTCCGTTTGGCCTTACTCCTGCGCCTTGAGTCTTCACCAAGGTGATGGCAGTGGTGGCAGCTCATCTCAGGAGGTCGGGGATACCTGTATTCCCGTATCTGGACGACTGGCTGATCAAAGCGGTGTCGCCGGAGAAGGTGCTCCATCATCTGCAAGAGACAACTCAGTTGTTGCACAGGTTAGGTTTTTCGATAAATGTACCCAAGTCTCACCTGGTGCCCTCACAGCGCAACCTGTTCTTAGGTGCGGTACTGGACACTACTGTGTGTCGTGCATTCCCTCCTCCTCAAAGGATTTGCGACATACAGGAAATTATTCCTTTGTTCTACAATGGAGCGGTCGTTCCAGTCCTGAAGGTTCTTCGACTGCTCGGTCTGATGGCTTCTTGCATCCTGTTGGTCAATCATGCACGCTGGCACATGAGGGCACTCCAGTGGTGCCTCCGCAGGCAGTGGTATCAGCACAACGGAGATCTCAGGGAGTCGGTGAAGATCTCCAGAGAAGCTGCAGCGGATCTGTCTTGGTGGAGCGTGGAAGGCAATCTGTCACAAGGAAAGCCTTTTCAACTTCCTCCATCGGTGGCCACAGTGATAACGGATGCATCCACTCTCGGGTGGGGTGATCATCTGGGAGACCTGGAGGTCAAGGGTCTTTGGTCTCCAGAGGAAAGGTTGCTTCACATCAACCTTCTAGAGTTAAGGGCGATGCGTCTGGCGCTCAAGGCCTTCCTCCCTTCTCTTCGCGGTGTATCAGTGCAGGTCCTGACGGACAACACGACCGCGATGTGGTACATCAACAAGCAGGGAGGAGTGGGGTCGCAGTGTCTCTGCAGAGAGGCTCTGCGCCTCTGGTCCTGGGTTCAGGACCATCAGATTTGTCTGATGGCAAATCATCTGGCCGGAGTTCAGAACGTTCGTGCAGACAGTCTCATTCGGCAGTTCTCTGCCGATCACGAGTGGAGGCTTCACCCGGAGGTGGTTCGCGACATCTTTCTGATGTGGGGGACTCCTCGGGTGGACCTGTTCGCCACTCGCGAGAATGCTCACTGCCTGTCATTCTGCAGTCTCCAGTATCCGATGCAAGGAGCCTTGGGGAACGCGTTTCAGTTGAGTTGGAACTCGCAACTCCTTTACGCGTTTCCTCCCATACCTTTGATTCCTCGGGTTCTGAGGAAGATTCGCCAAGACAGGGCCCAAGTTATATTGATCGCCCCGGATTGGCCAAGAAGGGTGTGGTACTCAGACCTTCTCCACCTCTCCTCTCACCCTCCGCTCCGTCTCCCTCACAGGGCAGATCTCCTCTTCCAGATGGAGGGGCAGGTTCTACACCCCCACCTCCAGACCTTACACCTTCATGCCTGGAGATTGAACGGGGCAACCTGAGTTCTTTTTCCTCTCCTGCCTGATGTAGTGGATGTCATTGTCAGCGAGGCGTGACTCCACTAAGTCCATCTATTCTTATAGGTGGTCAAAATTTGTTACTTGGTGCAGGGAGAAGTCTATAGACCCTTTGAGGGCCCATTTATCTGATGTTCTCCAGTTTGCCCTTTCTCTGGCACAGCAGGGCCTTGCTGTTGCCACGGTGAAGGGCTATCTTTCAGCGCTGTCGGCTTTTATCTGTTTGCCTGACCAGCCCTCTCTTTTTAAATCTCCTGTAGTTTAAGATTTTTGAAGGGCCTCACAAATAAGTTCCCTCCTTCTCCTTTTATTGTGCCTCAGTGGGACTTAAATCTTGTATTGACATTTTTGATGGGTGCTCCCTTTGAGCCTCTTCACAAATGTCCTATGAGGCTTCTGACTCTCAAAGCAGTCTTCCTCGTTGCTATAACCTCGGCAAGGAGGGTAAGTGAGCTTCAAGCTCTTAGTCACAAACCCCCTTTCTTGGCCATTCATGCTGATCGAATGGTTCTTAGGACCAGGGCTGCTTTTCTGCCTAAGTTGGCGACTCCTTCCCACCTTGGTCAATCCATTACCCTCCCTACCTTTTATCCTCCCCCACACCCTTCCAAGGAGGAGGAGAGATTACACCGTCTGGACCCCAATAGGGCGGTGTCTTTTTACCTGGACAGAACTAAGGACTGTCGATTGGATGACCAGCTCTTCATTGGCTTTGCTGGCTGCAAGAGAGGAAGAGCTGTCCATAAGAGGACTTTATCAAGATGGATCGTCCTCTGTATTAAAATCTGCTACTCTTTGGCCGGTATAAGGGCTCATTCTACTAGAGCGAAGTCTTCTACCTCAGCATTGGCTAGAGGTGTGCCTGTAGAGGATATATGTAGAGCGGCAACTTGGTCTTCCCTCCACACATTCGCGAAGCATTACTGCTTGGATACCGAGGTGAGGAGGGACGGCCACTTTGCGCGCTCTGTCCTTCAGGATTTCCTGGTCTAGAAGAGTGGACACCCTCCTCCGGGAGTGGGGACTGCTGTGGGACTCTATTCACAAGGTGAGGAATCCACACGGCAGATGTATCTATCAGAAGAACAAGTTACTTACCTTCGGTAACGCTTTTTCTGGTAGATACAATATCTGCCTGGATCATGTCTGTAAGGAGCGGTCAAAACTTATGACTACACCTGCCACAATTTAAGCAGGAATGCTCCTCCTAAAGCACCTTACTCCCTTCTAGCTACTTCACTGGCTATCCTAAACTGCACTCCTTCATAGTAGCAGTGCAAACGCGTTCAAAGAATACAAATAGCTCCGCTCCCTTTCAAAGAGGATGACCAGTGTAATGACAACTATGGAGTAGGGTCAACTTCATAGCGACAACTTCCATAAAGACAGCAAATGCACTGGCTATCTTCAGCCATTATAAAATCCAAATGTGGCACTACTTATCACCTTTGATGGACTTGATCCCCGAAGGTAGAAAAGAGCAGCATGGAGCCTTAGTCAACAAAGAGGCTAACACTGAGGCCGCCATACTGATGAAGTAATGGAAATCTTCAATATAGTATTTTGATAGCTAGCAGGTACTGCAGTCCTGGGAGCTCAAGTCCACTTGGTTCTGTCCAGGCATACCCTGTTCGGCAAAGATGTGCTGCAATGTATAAAAATAAACACCAATCTAGTTGGTTGTGGGTCTTACAATATAAAAATACTACTTCCATGTATTTTATAGCATCGGACATTCACAGGCCTATAAGCTTGCTTACAACAAATATGGTGGACAACGCAAAATAAACTGTTTAGGCAATCTTACTATGGGCAGGGTTTTCTTCTGACAGAAGCCAAGGCTGTCAATGTTACCACAAGTCCACAGAAAAGAAGAGGAATGCCATCTAAGCATGCTCCCAGGACACCACCTAGCGTACCTGACTTCTTCATGGGAGCCCCCGCACACCCTTTCAGCCCCAACTCAGTCCATAGTTTGGAGTCTTCTGCTATGCTCCCACATTAACATATATCTCTGATCACTTTCTACTCCAGATATTGCAGCAAAGGCACACACTGGGGTTCATGCTGAAACTACTAATCGCCCACCCAGGAAGGAACCCTGTATACATTTGTGGAATCCTCTGGTGTGAATATTCTCAAATGAGCAATCGAAAAGATACCAAAGTCTCTTAGTTCCTGATCATGAAGAAAAGTAGAGAATGGGAACCTATTCCGGACCTTCAAGAACTCAACAAGTTTCTAGAAAATTAGTCCTTTAGAATTATCATCTTGCAAGAGGTCTTTGTGTTGCTGCAGGAAGAATTACTTACCTGCCTGTATATTCAAGACACTTAGCTTAATATTGTCATACTCCCAGTCCACAGACAGGATAGATGAATCTGATCGAGACGTCTAGCCACAGATTTCTTGAGTTTTGAATTCTCTCCAGGTGCCGGACTTTTTTCAGCAGTACCTCTGCGTGCCGGAGGACGGCTTCATATGACATCGTATTGACGTTAGTTGTGACATCAGCGGAGTGCTATAAATCCCCTCCGGCATGCAGATGTCAAGTTTGTTCTTTTCCGTGCTGCAACACGAATTCGGAAAAGCTCGGCTCGTCACGCTGCACTGTGGCGCTGTGCTCATGACGAGCTGAGCTAGTCATGACCACGCCCGTTTACATGGAACGCTCAGCACAGCAGGGAAATTATCCCCGCGTGGGAGCGCTACGGCGGTCATGACTAGCTCAGCGCGTCATGAGCACAGCGCCACTGCCTCATGACGAGCTGAGCTAGTCATGAGCACCCAAGGTGTTAAAACATGAAGTGGAAATTCTTTGTGAGGTGGCAAAGGAATACCTTTCATTTCATTGCAATCTTACAAAGAGTTCATCTGGTTTCAATATTAACTTTGATGAGAACAGGGGATACCATCATCATTTTCCCTTTGAATAGTCAAGCAGTTTGGGAAGGCCTATTTTTCGGCTTTTTCTTCTGTTCGATATCGTCGGCAGCAGTGAGAGTGAAAAACGATTCTCAGCCAGCTGATCCTGCCACTGTTTAAGTGATCCATCATGAAACTCCTCTCATGGTAAATTATGTTGCTAATGGAGCGTAGGAGAATGCCAATTCTTCGTGATAAAGAATACTACGTTCATTTCACAAAGTATAAAGTCACAATATACACCAACCTTATTATATCCCCAAACTTCCTTTGGCCATCATGTGAACAAGCCAGCCACTCTTTGCTCTTTCTATTCAAACCCAACTTCATCAGTGGTAAGAGTTTTACATTCATTGGATGTACGCAGGTGCATCAACTTTTAGATGGACAAAACAAAGGACATAGGGCCAGATGGATCACAGAGTTTTACCCATTCTGTGTCTATGGGAAAATGTGTTCATACATTTGGACCATAATTTGTTTGATCAGTTTGGTTTTTCTGCCATCCTGGTAGGGTTTGCCCTCTTACGAAGCAGGGCATTGCCCACTGGCTGTTGGCATGCCTCACTTTCTACAAGAGTAAAGCTAGACACCTGCTTCAAAACAGTATGGGTGCAGTCCACAAGAGCATGTTGGAAACAGCTGCACTCCATGCAGGAGCACCACCCTATTAAACACTTTCACCAAACTCTACTGACTTGATTTGCATTTAGCAGCAGAGTCTTCAGTGGGGCAAGAGTCCGCCTTTTTTTTTTAAATTAAAGGCGATCCTGCTTCCTTTTTGCTATTCTGTTTCAAGCATGTGAAACTATGCAAGATCCAATGCTGAAGCAGCAATGAGCTCCTTACCAGTAACTTAATGTTCGAGGCATGTGGGCTGCTGAATTCATATCTATAGCATAGATCGCCGCCTAGTGTTGGGTCCGGATGATTGCACATTGTTGTCCTGGAAGAGTCTTCAAAGTATCACGAGGTAGGTGGCTCCTCCCCTGGACTACTGTGCGCATGGGCATCGACTCCATCCTCAGATTGTTTTTTTCCGCCATTGGGTTCGGATGTAATTTCGTTATCTCCAGTTCGGAATCGACAAACTTTTCGAGGCCCGAAGGCCTTTTTCATAGCGTCGGTATTGTTTGCGTTCGGTGCCCGGTTCTATTCCGACTCAGTTCCCGAGTTGGATATCCAGGGAGTCGCGTGACTCTTCGGTGATCGAGGCCCAGTCGACGCAGCAAGACCCTCGACGACACAACATGGAACGGAGCCCTTGCAAGAATTGTCCCGTGTGTGGATCCAAGTATCCCCACATCGACGTCCACCCGGTGTGCAACAAGTGCCTGTTGCCGGACCATGATGAAGCCAACTGTATGGCTTGTTCCAGGTTTCGTTCGAAGAAGACGATTCGGCTTCGGCGCGCATGGAGGCCCGGCAGTCGGCCCCGGCACTGGTGGACATCTTCGACAGCGAAGAAGCAGACGAACACGAAGTTCAGATGCAGATTTCACCTCCAGCGGAGGAAATCGACTATGAAGCGGATGTCGAAGGCCTAGACGTAGAAGAAGTCGTCGACGAGGTAGGAGACGACAATGAGGCCTATGGGGCCATGGAAGATAGCTCAGAGGAAGAGCTATGCCCCGTTCGAACACTTACAAAGGCTCAGGTCGAGGGATCGCCACACGGCCTTACCCAAGATCTTCTAACAGGATCCACGGCCCCGCCTCCAGGCCCGGCTACGGACACTTCGGCGGAGCCGCCATTGTCGAAACCGAAAGTGAAAGCTTCGGTGTCGACAAAACCGAAAATGGTTGAAACGCCATCGAAACCGAAGACGTCAGCTCCCCTGTCGGCACCCTCGTCTTACGAGGTGTCAGGGCAACGCAAGCCGAAGAAAGCTGTCGACCCGGTGAAGTCGGGCAAAGGCGTCGAGCCGAAGTTGGTCAAGGGCGTCGAGCCGAAGTCCAAGAAGGGCTTTGAGCCAGAGTCAAACAAGGGCGTCGAGCCGAAGTCCAAGAAGGGTGTCGAGCCGAAGTCCAGCAAGGGCATCGAGCCGAAGACTGGGGCCCCGAACCGGTTACTCAGGCCGCCGATCCGAAACAGTCGGCGTCGACGTCTGCTGTCATGGAAGGAGGGCGTAGCGCCCCTAAGAAGGATGCTCCTACGCCTCGGCTGGAAAAGATCAAGCCATCGACGCTCGAGTCTTCACACGCTGGTGGACCGAGGTCGTCTGTCGGGTCGACGAAACCGTCCGCTTCCTTTACGAAGCAGGTCTCGGACTCCCTCAAACGTATCAGGGACAAGGCTTCGACGGAAGAACCAAAGACACCTTCCGCCCCGAAGAAATCAGTCCCAACGTCGAAGTCTTCGACGCCAATCCTCTTCACGCTGCCGCCGAAGGTGGCACCGAAGGCCTTCACACCACGGTCGGTGCCCGAAGCGCACTTGCAGGGTTCTACGGGGGCGAAGCCTACTCACCCGGCTGGGGGCTTGAAGCATCGACCACCATTGGTAGAGGAGCAGTCGGAGCGTTTCATCGATACCGACACCGGGAAGCTTACGCTTTACAAGAGGAAGATTACGGCGACCCAGCCTTTGGAGTCGTACACTATTCCTCTAAAGCGCAAAAAGCCTGCTTCAGAGTCACCAGTCTTGGTCGAGCCACTGGTTCCTCGGACTCCAAGAATTGCCACACCCTCACCAACTTATTCAGATGTGGAGGATGCTGGGGATGAGGACAAGGAGTACAACTTTCCTGCCAACACGGATCCAGATGAACAACAGGACTCATGGGCAGAGCCAGGAGACCAGCGGGATCAGCAACCCGTCCATGACCCTCAGGTCTACAACGTCAAGACCTCTCCCACTGAGGATTCTGCGGCATTTAATGCCTTAATTGAGAGGGCAGCAAAGAACCACGACGTTGAGCTGCATGCTGACCCTGTTGAGGTGGACTTCCTCTTTGACACTTTTTCAACAGCTGAAAAGACTGTAAAGACTCTCCCAATGTTAAATGGGGTCCTGAAACATGCTGCGGACATTTTTAAGGAACCCACGCGGTCAAGGGTTGTCAACCCTAGAATTGAGAAAAAGTACAGACCGGCACCTGGCGACCCTACCTACATCAAGGGCCAGTTGCCATTGGACTCTTTGGTCGTTTCTAATGCCCGCAAAAAGGGCGAATTCGCAGACCACTGGTGAAGCTCCTCCCCCGGACAAAGAATCCAAAGTGCTGGAGGCATCAGGAAAGAGAGTAGCATCTCAGGCGGCCAATATCTGGCGTATCTCTAACACGCAGGCACTCTTGGCTAGATACGACAGGGCACACTACGACACACTAGAGACCCTGTTGCAGCATCCACCAGACCAATATAAAGAGGCAGCGGAGATGCTTATCCAGGAAGGGAAGCTCATCTCCAACGCTTCCATTAAGTGTGCACTAGACGTTGCGGGCACTGCAGCCAGGGCAATTAACACGAGTGTGATGTTGAAACGTCAGGCATGGCTCAGAATCTCCGGGTTTAAGCCGGAGATACAAACTACAATCCTCAACCAGCCGGTAAACTCTGACAGATTATTTGGTCCTGAGGTGGATACCACCCTGGAAAAAATAAAGAAGGATACCTCGACTGCTAAGTCCATGGGAGCTCTACAGTCCAAACAGTTTCGAGGGAGCACTTTTCGTCGCTCAGGCAATAGGGGTGTTACCAGAGGCCAGATGTCCCAGCAAACTCAATTCAATAAAGGTGGGGCGCAATCCTCTTACTCGAAGCAGAATAGAGGAGGTTACCGGGGCAACAGCACCAAGGGCAGAGGCAGGGGCAACAACAACTCCCGTTCCTCCGCCTCCAAAAAACAGTGACGCCCTGTCACTGCCCCCCGACCATTCCACGCCTGTCGGGGGGAGACTCCAGCAGTTCTTGCCAGTCTGGAAATCCATCACCACAGACAGGTGGGTCAGGAAACGTATCCAGTTCGGTTATTGTTTGGAGCTCACATCCACTCCACCCAACATACCACCAAAACACCGTCCTATGTCCACAGAGCATTTGCACTTATTGCAGCAGGAGGTTCTTGTCATGCTGCAAAAAGGCGCAATAGAGCTCGTGCCAGTGGAGGAAGAAGGCACAGGAGTGTACTCCCTGTACTTCTTAATCACAAAGAAGGACGGGTCCCTCAGACCTATTCTGGACCTCAGGCCCCTGAACCAGTATATTCTCTCCGAACACTTCCACATGCTAACGCTGCAGCAAGTTCTTCCGTTGCTCAATCAGGGAGACTTCCTCCCAACCTTGGACCTCAAGGATGCTTACTTCCACATTCCACTCCATCCATCACACAGGAAATACCTCAGATTCACCATTCAAAATCGGCATTATCAATTCAAGGTCCTTCCTATCGGAGTGACCACGGCACCCAGAGTGTTCATGAAGTGTCTGGCGACAGTGGCTGCGCACCTCAGAAGACAGAACGTACATGTCTACCCTTACCTGGACGACTGGCTGGTTCAAGCAAAGTCAGCCCAGCAGTGCGCCGCCGACATGTCCCACACCATTCACCTTCTTCATGGTCTGGGCTTCTCACTGAACTATCCGAAGTCGCACCTTCAGCCGGCCCATGTGCGGCAGTATCTGGGCGCGACGATAGATACTCTGGCGGCCACGGCTCAGCCAAATTCAGTGAGGATCGACAACATCCAGTCGCTAATCCAAAAGTTCAGACCGCAATACTCCCTTCCATGGAGAGTGTTCATGCAGTTGATAGGCATGATGGCCTCCTGCATCTTCATAGTCCCGCACGCGAGGTTACATATGCGTCCGCTCCAAGAATGCTTGGCGCATCAGTGGACTCAAGCTCAAGGACAGTTGAACGACCTAGTGTTGGTGACCGGTCGGGCATACAACTCTCTGCATTGGTGGAATCCACACAACCTTTGCAAGGGCCGACCGTTCCAGGAGCCTGTGCCACAGATTATCCTGACGACGGAAGCATCTCTCCAGGGATGGGAAACTCATGTACTCCACTACACGGTGCAGGGACTATGGACGACGCAGCAAAGAAAGATGCACATCAACTATCTAGAACTGATGGCAATCTTCATGGCGCTGAAGGCATTCAAAGTACATCTGTGCAACAAGGTCGTATTGATCCGGACGGACAACATGACAGCCATGTACTACATCCAAAAGCAGGGAGGTACACACTCTCCACAGTTGTCTCATCTGGCTCTGAGCATGTGGAAGTGGGCCATTCAGAGGAACATCTTCCTCATGGCGGAACACCTCCCGGGCAAGGACAATCAGATGGCGGACCTGCTCAGCAGGTACAGCCACCAAATGCACGAGTGGGAGATACATCCATCAGTACTCCGCCCGTACTTCCAGCAGTGGGGGTCATCCAGAGAAAGACCTGTTTGCCACAAGGGAAAACGCAAAATGCCAAAGCTTTGCCGCCAGGTTCCCTCACCCACAATCGCAGGGCAATGCGATATGGATGAACTGGTCAGGCAGATTTGCGTACGCTTTTCCCCCAGCACCTCTCATACCGCTGGTGGCAAGAAAGCTAAAGCAACACTCGGTGACACTCATCCTGGTTGCTCCAACGTGGGCACGCCAACCATGGTACACCACGTTTCTAGAGCTCTCCGTGGTACCGCATCAACGGCTGCACATCACACCCAGGCTTTTGACGCAGAACCATGCCGACCTTCAGCATCCAGATCCGCAACAGCTCAATCTGGCGATCTGGCTCCTGAGGTCTTAGAGTTTGGCTACCTTGACTTGCCTCCAGAATGCATAGATATCATTCGGGAGGCGAGAAAGCCCACCACTAGAGCCTGCTATGCAGCGAAATGGAAGCTGTTTGTCGTTTACTGTAATGAACACCACATCAACCCGCTAGATGCGTCCATTCCCAATATCATATGTTTTATGTTACATCTTTACAAATGCCATCTTGCATATGCTTCCATTCGGATACACTTATCCGCCATAGCGGCTTATCTCCAGAACAGGCAGCATCTCTCCGTTTTCAGAGTGCCTGCCATTAAAGCCTTCCTAGAAGGACTAAAGCGGGTCATCCCTCCAAGGACCCCGCCAGCTCCTGTATGGAACCTCAATGTGGTCCTCACTAGGTTGATGGGCCCACCTTTTGAGCCTCTTCATTCATGTGAGATTCAGTTCTTAACGTGGAAAGTGGCTTTTCTCATTGCCATTACGTCTCTACGACGTGTTAGTGAGCTGCAAGCGCTCACTGTACAAGAGCCATTCATTCAGATTCACTCTAACAGGGTGGTGCTGCGCACTAACCCTAAATTTCTTCCTAAAGTGGTTTCGCAGTTCCATGTCAATCAGACCATTGAACTGCCCACGTTCTTTCAAAACCCAGAGACAGTAGCCGAAAGAATGCTCCACACTCTGGATGTCAAACGAGCTTTGATGTACTACATCGATAGGACCAAAGCATTTAGGAAGACACAACAACTCTTTGTTGCCTTTTCAGCCCAGCACAAAGGCAACCCCATTTCCAAAGCAGGTATAGCCAGGTGGATCGTTAAGTGTATTCAGATTTGCTATCACAAGGCTAAGCGCACTTTAACGGTCCCTCCCAGAGCCCACTCCACCCGCAAGTTGGGGGCCTCTATGGCTTTCCTTGGTAATATCCCTTTGGAAGATATTTGTAGAGCAGCCACATGGTCTACACCACATACCTTTACTAAACATTACTGTGTAGATGTGCACTCCAAGCAGCAGGCAGCTGTATGGCAGGCTGTTCTTAAGACACTATTTCAGACTTCTGCAGCTGGCACAGGCGGCCGCCGTTAATGGAGGGACTGCTATGTATTCTATGCTATAGATATGAATTCAGCAGCCCACATGCCTCGAACTGAATATGCTACTTACCAGTATGCATCTCTTCTTGGCATGTAGGGCTGCTGACATTCATATCGCCCGCCCTCCTCCCCGGCGCCTGTAGCGGCTGCAGACTTTTTTACACTTACTATTAGCATGGCCATCGCTTACACTGTTACACCCCATCTTTGCCACAATGGCTAAAAACAATCTGAGGATGGAGTCGATGCCCATGCCCACTGTAGTCCAGGGGAGGAGCCACCTATCTCGTGATACTTCGAAGTCTCTTCCAGGACAACAATGTGCAATCATCCGGACCCAATACTAGGCGGCGATCTATGCTATAGATATGAATGTCAGCAGCCCTACATGCCAAGAACAGATGCATACTGGTAAGTAGCATATTCATTCTTGAGCTTTTTAAGCTTCATCGATTCACACACTACCGTCCCTTTTCCCTGGTCTGAGATCCACTAAATGCTCGCTATCTTCACATATGTGCTGTGAAGTTTGAGCTGTGGTGGAAGTAGGGAGCTCAGCACTTCCATCCCATTAACTGAACTTTGGGTTATTTCAAATGAGTTGATACTGCTTAGTGCAACTTTACAAGTGCCAGTGATTCCCAGTCGATGGGGAATAACTCAACCATTTAAATTTATGAAAGATACCAACGCTCATTTCATATGCTGCGTATTGGCCTATAATTGCATAATATGCTGCATAACCATCTAAACCTTGTCACATAAATTGGTTTGACATGGACCATAATTCCAAACACCTAGTTAATAACCAGCTCAGGATTTTAAGAACACATAAGACTTGGGCTGACACTTTAAAGCCACAAAGGTTGTTGCTATAGCACAGAGCACCTCCAAAATATTCCAAGTTATTAAGTCTATCAGATGCTTACTTACTTTTTCCTACTACCCCTCCTGAAGTACGGGGCACCAGAGGGAACTCTTAGCCAGCCTTGAGACCTCGGTGCCAGGTGCCTCTTTTCATTTTCTCGTAAGAGTTCCAGGTCAGGGCTTGCTTGGCAGTGTTTGATGTGGGCTTGCCGAGGGGGGAGACCTATCCAGCCCCAGCGTCTTCATGAGAAGCGAGTTGGAAAGTCAGCTGCCATAGGTTGTTGTTGCTGATGGTGTTTGGGCAGTGGTTTTGGAGGATTTTCCTCAGATGGGTGTTGATGAAGGTCTGGAATTTGTTGATGGTGGTCACTGTTGTCTCTCCAGGGTTCTCCTCCATACATGTTCATGTTAAAAAATCCTGATCTTGGTTTGCTGCATTAGGTCATTGGAGCTCCACATCTTCTTTAGCTGAATGAAGGCAACCATTGCTTTGCTGATTCTTGCCTTAACGTTGGCGTCTGTGCGTCCGTGCTCGTCTGTGACACTGCCCATGTAGCTGAAGGCCTCAACCTCTTCCAGCGTATCTCCTGCAAGAGTGACTGCAGTTATGCTGGCCATGTTAGCCTTTACGGTCTTGGTGTCTCCCCTGTGTACGTTAGGGCCATCTTGTGCTGATGTGGCTGCCACATTGTCAGTCTTATCTTGCATCTGCAGTCAGTATGGGAGAGTAGGGCCAGGTCTTCTGCACAGTCCAGGTCTTAGAGCTGCGTCAAAGCTGTCCACTGGATCCCATTTCTTCTTGCTATGGATGTCTTAATGATCCAGTCTATGGCAGGAAGAGAAAATGCAAGAACAAGCAACCCTGGTAGACTGCTCCTCACTTGGAAGTTAGAGGTCCTCCATGGACTCTCTTGCAGGTCATTCCCTTGTAAGAGTTCCTGAAGATTATTAATAGTTTAACTGGCATACCGTAGCGGCAGAGGTGTTTTCAAAGGGTCTCTCAATCCACGCTGTTGAATGCCTACCCTAGTCAATGAAGTGGACATAGAGAAAGGAATCCATTCCATCGACTCCTCAATGATGACGCTCAGTGTTGCAGTCTGGTCTGGTTTGGTTATACATCTAATAATATTTCTCTGTTAGTCCTGCCACAGTTGTTATGGTCAACTCTGGTTGAATTAACATTCATTGCATCCCACTGGACATGACAACTGCTCTTAGTAGCTGTACCATTTCTCCTTATACCCAAGTAATTCTGACATGTTGACTTTATTATGACAAATTTAGAATTAAGCTTACTGTTGGGCTTGGCCCTTTTGGCGGGTTAACACCTAAACGTTTTGCCTGTCTCCTAGCCTTTTCCCTGTATAGTGTTGGTGGTTTTAGGCCTCTAGGCACTTTATCACTGCTGTCCAGTGTAAGTTGCGTGCACTTTGGGTTACATGTAGTGAGATTGGCCTGCCCTCCCATAGGAATGCATGGGGGATTACCTGATGCATGTGGGTCAGTGGTAAATACTGATATGAGAGGCGCAGCGTTGTCAAGTCTAATATGTGTGAAATGGTATTAATAAATGCTGCGCAATGGTGTGCGCTGATTTATTGTGGTTATTTTAGAAATGCCAGTTGGCATTTCTGTGTGCTATGTGTCTGCCTGCCTGAAGTGAATTGTATGTCTGGCTTTTGAGTGACAGGGGCTGGTGAGGTGTGGGTGGCTTCAAGGGGGCCGGATGAGTCCGTGCTAGGCTAAATGAAACATCTACATTTTGAGTAGTGGGAGGAGAAGTCCCTGGCCCTTGAATAGGAGTGTGCCGGCCCTAGTGAATGCTGGCTCTGCCCCCTCCTGTGGTGTGTCTGATGATGAGCCCCCACCTCACAATAGGGAAGAGGAGCCTGGTAAACAGAGTGCTCCAAAACCAGTTGCATCTGGTTTCCCAAGCCCTGTGCTGTAACACAAAGGAGATTGTCCTATAAATGTAGGGGCTGTGACCCCATGTAAAGGTTGTGCTTGTTCTTACTATGGGAGGACACACTGCCAGGCGGAACCGCCGCGGGACCCAGCTGCTGTTTCCTGGGGGTCCCTGCCTGCTGGCCTGCCTGGCTAGGCTTTGCTGGGGTCCCCAGCACTAAGGACTCTTTTATTTCTGCCCCTTTTAAGGACTCTTTTACTTCTGCCCCTTTTAAGGACTTTAGAGATTCCTAGCGGCTATTGAGCTCTGTATGGTAATTGCCTGAGGAGAGAGGAGCTGGCCTTGCTGCAGCACGAGGCTGCGAGGGAATCCCGGCGTGTGGCATTCCCCCCTGAGCTCCTTATTGAAGCGGGAGCCCACCGCGTATTTGTGTGCGCCAAGTGGATGCCCCCCGCGTTTATGCTACATTTTGCCTCTTTCAATTCTGCATTTTCGTCACCTTTAGCGGGTGCCGCATCTTTGACTTTATGGTTTAAAATGCACATAGCGGGTGCCCACCCCGCAAGTGTCTTCACTTAAAATGGGAGCCTACCCCGTATAGTCCCGCAGACGAAGAAAAAGAAACCGCCGAGACTGCTGAGGGCCGCTGCGCTGCCCGCGGCGACACAGAAGCCAGGCACGAGCTGCCTGTTTGGGGGTGGAGCCTCACGCCCTGGGCAGAAGTTGCAGCGCGGTCGTAGAGGAAACCTGGGCTGAGGAAGGCGGGGGCCCTCGTGTTCCGGAGGGAGCCCCGTGTGCGGTCCCAAGCACCTGAGCCTGGCGGGCTCCACCCCGCGGCAGGAGAGAGAGAGCGGGCGAAGTAAGGAGACTCCGTGCTCCCCCAGCGAAGGAAGCAGAGTGGCGGGCAGTGTCCCGGCCACGAGGAGAGCGCCCCTTCCCAGGTGAGAGGCCATGGGAGAGGTGGGGGTTGCGCAGCTCTATTCTCCTGCAGTAGCAGCTGCCCCGGATGGTAGTGGGCAGCTGCCTTGAGTAATTCCACAGCACCGTGGTGCAGAGTTGGTGCCATTGCTTCAGCTGCCCTGCAGGATAGCAAACAGTTACAACAGGGGCATCTTCCTGTTGGCAGTTAAGAGTCCCAGAGTGGGGCTCCAAAGGTACGGTGGTGCGCGGGCTAATATCGCCACAGCTGCTCCGCGAGAGAGCGGGCATCTGCAACGTTTGGGGGCAAGTTTATTTTTGGAGTCCCAGAGTGGGACGGAGAGGCACATTGGTGCCTGTGTCTGTTAGTTAATGCTTCCAACTGCCCCACGAAGGAGGGGGCAGCTGCAACATCTTTGCCACATATGTTAGAAAGCCCCAGTGGAGGTCCAGAGGGTACCGAGGTGCCGCTGCCTCCAAGTTTTGTCCACAGCTGCCCAGCAAGTAGTGGGCAGCTGCTATGCTTAGGCTGGTGCGACTGAACACTGTTGATTGCTGCATTGGCAGCCAGAGGGCTAATGGGATAGCCCTGGAGAAGCCCTAACATTTCTAGACGTAGGGCATTGACGCCCCATGTGAAAAGCCCGGTGGTCAGTCCTGGCCTAATATGTTTATTCCTGGTGTGGTACCTGCCTAATGATGATGCCTAATATCATGCTGTGATGTTCTAGGTTCATGTCTGATTACTTTTTTAGGCCTCATGCTAAGGTGTTGCATGCCTAAGGTCATGGTATGATATGCTATGGCTATGCCGGCGCTAACATGTTAATGGTAATGGGATTTATGTTAAGGTGATGATATTCAGTTCATTTCTTCTACCAGTAGCGACTGGCTGTTATTACTAATTTACTGGTTATGTTTGTGATGGTTCTGGCAGCGACCCGATTGGCGCTGCCGGGTATATAGTCCCCTGTAAATTGTGACCTGGTGCCAGTTGGCATAGTGTATGTATGTCTGTGATTATATTCTAATGTGTTTTTATAATACAAAGGCTATTTTTTATATAACCTTGGGGGGGGGGGGGGTTCTTTTTGTGGTGTACCTAGTGTGTTGCTGCTGTGTGAGTGTGTTGCGCAAACGCTTTACACATTGCCTCCGGGATAAGCCTGACTGCTCGTGCCAAGCTACAAAGGGGGAGAGCAGGGGTTATCTTTGGCGTGTAACTCCCTTGCCCTGACTGGAGTGGTGGTTTCTGCCTTGCTTTGGTGCAAGTCTTAGCCTACCAGAAATCCTATTTCTAACAATTACTTTCCTGAAAGGTGCTGTAGAGTTGTGTTATTGAAAGGAGGTTTATGCTTGGCCACAAAAGAAAGGTACCCTTCATTCAGCAGCCTACTACAAGTTGAGTTCTTTTTTACAGTTTTTGTTTCATGTTCTATTTGTTTTTTAATTCATTCATTTGTTTGTAATTACAGGAGAGACGGGCATTGGAAAGTCAACGCTCATAGACACTTTATTTAATACAAACTTTGAGGATGACGAGTCATCTCATTGCGAACCTTCTGTAAAGCTTAAAGGGCAGACTTATGAGCTCCAGGAAAGTAGTGTGCGTTTGAAATTAACCATTGTGAGTACAGTAGGATTTGGCGACCAGATAAACAAGGAAGACAGGTTAGTACCTCTCTTGTTAAAGCCTGTGATACAAGTGGTATCAAAATGTTTGAAATAAAAATAATTACTTAAGATAGTATGCTTTTTTACTTGTGTGTTCATTGCTCAATTCCTGCAATTGTTTCCTGAATTAATTTTGCAGTAGTACCTCCCATTCACTATTGGGCATTTCTATAGTTTTATTTCTTAAATGGCATTATATGGAACCCATGAAGAATTGTATACCCGCTCCTATGCCCTATTCTTCGCAGATGATTTTTCATGTCTCTGTTTTGCATTACTTATTTCCAATAGCATGATTTGTCTTGGTGGTAGAATTGATATGAAGGCCAGATAATAGAAGCTAAGCAACTGGAACATATCAGTCACCCTCAGTCATCCCTCCCTGCCTCTTGAAGAAATTCTAAGCTCTCAGTGACTTTGGCACACTGTTTTACCATGGTGCAAAGTTCAGCGCTCTTATAGGTTTCTGGTTCATTAGTAATAGGTGTTATACTAGTATCAGGGCTAATGGTACGAACTGAGCATGTGACACTCATTTTGTTTGTGCATCTAAGTTGCATTATGCTGTAGAAATTAAATAGGTATTCAGGGACCTAATGAGGATGCTAAGTGCTCTGCTTCATAATGCCTCCCCGGCTCTCTTTTGATGTGCTCGGGTGGTAGGATGAGTTATTTGCGCTACATGGCAGGTGTTGAGTTTGGTGTGTGAGAATTGGAGATGTGGTCTAAATGTAGTGTGACAAACTGATAGTTCTGCATAAGAATTTTATTTTTCAGAAGAGTTTGAGATTAGATAGATACATTTCGTTATTTGCATGCTTAACCATAACATATATACAACTTGACATTCGTACAAAACCAATATATTAATCATAAAATCTTAATTAATTATATAAAAAACATAAAATCGTCCAACTGCCATTTTACAATAAATAATAAATAAAAAGCTTCATCTAACCACATACAAACTAGGGCATAGTTCTTAACAAGCATTTACAATGCAACGGTTTTGCCTTTGTAAAAGTTTGAGCTATTGGCATTGTAAATGACAAATTTTGTATTTGTGTTGGTTTTGAAAACAGATAAATAAATGGCATTGTCATTTACAATGCCAATAGCTTAATCTCTCACAAATGCGAGACCTATTGCATTTGCACACACACACAGAGCACAAACACACACACAGAGCCACACAGACAGAGCTACACACACAGAGCCACACAGACAGAGCTACACACAGACAGAGCAACACACACAGACAGACATTTTATGTGCCCAGACACCAACTGGTGGATAATATATTGTAAATAGAAGCTTTGTCGTTTCTCACAGTTTTTTCACGTGATCATCACACATTTCGAAAAATGGTGCAGTGTCAGTGTATGTTTGCGCACTGTGGGCGGCCTCAGATCCACGTTGTGTTTCCAATAAAGTGACACCCAAATTATTCCCCCCCCCTTCCATACAAAGTGAAGGAGCCCTCCGTGGACCCCTGGCTGTAAAACACAAAGACCCCCACTCGTAACCCCAGGCTGCAATCATCAGATCCCCTCAACTGTCCTCCTGCAGGGACCGACCCACTCTCGCACAGTGCCCGCCACGGAGGGCACCTCACGCACCACACACCCACCCCGCGGTCTTACCTTGTGCGGGGCTTTCAGCAGCCGGTGCACCCCTGCCACCTGGTTGACGAGCGCGATGTCCTCCCGGAAGGTGTAGAGCGGTGGCCGGGTGGGCTCGGGAAAGTTGGTGCTGTTGAAAGGATCGGTGTCATCTAAGAACTGGACCCGGCACACAAGCGTAGCCATGATTCATCCATGCAAGAAGGAGAAGGTGGGAAAACCAGCAGCACAAAAACCCCAGTCTCAAAAACAAAAGGCGAACAAAAGCGACGAGAACAGAACTTGGATGGGGCAGCAGAGACGATGACCGGCAACGATTAGCGAGAAAAAATCTACAAAACACAACCAGCTGCAGGGATTCCGGGCAGCTGCAGATGATGCGGAGCCTGCCCGGGCGCTCAAACAGGTCGTAGTTTTGATTTGGTAGTGAAAAGGCGTCACTCCAAGAGTCACACATTTGAAAGCAGAATGTCACTAATACGCCATCTGAAACTATAGAAATGACACGCAATCAATCTGAAAACTTGGCCGCTATGGTAATTATAGGATTGGGGCGCTCGGCACTTCTGCATGACATGCACGAATGTACTTTCCACAAACCATGAATGCTGACGCGTAAACGCCCCCTAGCTAGTACTAACGCATCCATTCTATGAACATTCTTTTATCCGCATGGCATAACGGTTAGAATTGCAGATATGCCCCTTTTTCCTGTCACAAGTTATCGCACAGGGCAGAGGAAGGGAACAAAACAACTGAAACGCAACACACTGCATTCGAAGTACGGAGCGGATGACTCATACGACTGTCAGGGCTCTAGAGGCCACTGAGGGCCTAAATCAGAGTAGAGACATACTGATTTGGCATTACTGATGAGCCTAACTACCACCACCATCAGTCTCGGAGTACCTGCTGGCCTGAGTGCAGAATCCCTCAGAAGGGCATGCTCGTGGGGCCCAGGCTGCCTTTCAGTACAAACAGGACAGCACGCAGAAAAAAAACTTAAAAACGTATCTTAAACATGCATGTCTCCCAACACCGCCCACTGACGGGAAATGTAGTGCACTGAACTACACTACAATGAGTCTGCTTAATGGGCCTCACAGCCAATAATCAACTGGCAAGAGCTCTCTCAACCAATCCAACGCGAGGACGTATTTTTTTGCATTCTCACCGCCAATTAACATCTGAGAGGATATTCCCAACAACCAATCCTATGATAAGAGGTGCGTCAATTTATGACGCGACATCAGACTTCCCAACCAGTGATCGTCACGGGACTAAACGACATCCGTAAACAGTAACAACGGACAACTAGTTTCAGGCTCTTCAATGAAGTACTCAGTAGACAATTACAGTAACCAGGAATGGAAGTAGGTCGGCATGTGACAGCTTATCGCTCCTGTTCTGGATAGCCACCGAGCCAGTGTGGAGTTCAGGGTGGGGCAGAGAAGAAAAATGTTTCTGAGCCCAGTGTCACTGCTGCTCTGGACCTTGTATGGTAGGAGACTGTTCACTAGTACACACACGAACAAGCTGTCATCACAGCTGCGTACCGTAACATGATAACCCCCACCTCGGTGCGCATTACGCAGAATAAGACAACACGGACAACAACGGGATGGCGAGAGGGAGGGTGTGGGGGGAGGGACTCATCGAACACAGACAGTGGGCGGGCGGGAGGGAGGAGGCACGGACAGTGGGCGGGCGGGAGGGAGAAGGCACGGACAACGGGACGGCGAGAGGGAGGGTGTGGGGGGGGCGGGACTTAAAAAAAGACACGGAAACGCCCCCGAATCGCGTTCGGACGGGGAAATATTGATTAACAGCGAATCTCTTCCAATGGCTAGCCTCCATTTATGGAGCTAGCCAATGGAAGACAGAGGCGGGACAAAGCCCCATACTGTAGGATCATAAGATTTCGCCTGGGCGGGGCACTGCTTCGCAGTGCTACGGCCAGGGCGAAACCTAAAAAGGGCCCTGTCTCATTGCCGAGCACCTCATATCTTTACCACACAGCTTAAGAAGTGCCCTATACAAACATGTGTAAATATCTTCCATAGCCCGCCTCACTTTGCGAAATTTACCCTTCTTCAGACTGGGGGTCGGGTATTTTTTTCCTCTGTACATTTTAATGACCACAAAACATGACAACATGAAGCATAGTCTGCTCAGAAGAGCCATCCCATCTGCACGGCCATAGACTGTCGACTGCAACCCAACCTTTAGGGAAACAAACCATTGGCAAAAATGCATTGATCTGGAGTCTGGAGAGCAGGTGATGATGATAGATGTTGTTCACCCAGATTAAATATGGAGCAATGGAACAGATTGTCTTTGTCCATAAATAGGCCCGCACTGATGTTTTGCAAGATTCTAGTTCCTCACAATTGACAGATAGCTGCATAAGGAAGTGATGTTTAACCCATTGATAATCTTGTTTGGTGTTACCTTTTGAGTGCTTGAACAAACTAGTGCGACCCAAAGAAATAAAAGCAGACTTTATATAATTCAGACAAGGAATTGTTTTATGATTATCAACATAAAGACAATCCTGAATAGTCAGCCTATTTAAAATAGGTTCTTTCTTAAGCCAATTGAAAAGCCAGCACAGTAGAGTTCTAAGTTTGAGCAGGTAAGAGATCTAGCAAATGCCCAGCTTCTCATGTACCGCAAATGTGGAAGAGCCTCTTGAGGAATTTGTTCTCCTCCTGCTGAAATGGGTCACAGTCCTGATCGGCTCAAAGGTCAATACCGTAACTAGCCGCTGACACACGCATGGTCTTTTAAACCTTAATCCAGGCTTTCACAGGTTTCTTACCTACTCGCGGATTGAAATCCATCACAGCCCCAGGCAACCTAGCCAGAGTTAACGTCTTTGAATTTACAGAGGGGGCCCAGTAGGATTTGTTATCAAATAAAACACCCACGTAATTAAAGGAACCCACCTGGGCAATTTTGGCTTTCTACCAAACATGACTCCTCACTTTAACAGGCTTGACCCCCAACCTCATCGTAAGTGATTTGGCACAATTAACCGACAAATCCAAACCCTCGATGGAGGGAGATACAAGCATGCAAAAGACATTGGAGGCTTAAAGCGATCCTCGACATGAGGACAGCATTATCTGCATATAAAAGTACTGGAATTGCCCTCAAACCCACCTTGGCAGGATCACCCTGGACCTCCATCAAAACCAATTCCAAGCCATTTATGTAAATGGTAAACGAAAATGGAGCTAAAATACAACTCTGCTATACACCACGTGAAATAAGAAAACTCTTCATGCAAGCGCCCTCACTCAAGTATCTAATGGAGCCTGACCTGTCCCTGTGAAGATCAGCCAAAAAAGAGACCGAAGCTGGCTCCACCTCATAACTAATAAGAGGGCCCACAGTTTTGATTGGTTCACCTGATCGAAACTGTTGAAAGATCCATAAAACCCTGTTACACTGTCCCCTTTTTGGCCACATTCTTGAATTCTTGGACTAATATGGATTGTGACCAAGATGAAAAAGACCATGGACAGCTGCCACATAAAAAAAATGACAATAAAGGAGCCCAAATAGTGATGTCTTCCTTGAATAGGTCTGCAGGAATACTGTCTGGCCTTATCCCTCGACCCTCTAAGCCCCAGATCCCGGATCGGGTTCAGAAAGTTAAAGATCTAAAAGCTCTTGTTAGTAGTCCCTCTGACTCTTTGTCTATGGCACTCTTTTAGATCCATCTTATGAAAAAAAAAGAGTAGTTTACATGCCAGCTTAGTGGGGGAACATGGTGTTGTGAATTGCCCGGGACAGTCAGGTGTGAACTTGGAGGGAAGACCAGTGGGAAACATTGGACCTGGTAAAGAGGGTGGGGGCGCACTTCGCTTGGCCCCATGCAATAAACACGGCCCCCAGTTATCGGCTCTCACGAGTAGGCCTGTAAATAAGGGAGCCGGCCCAAGACATCGCCCTAACTTTGACATCGTCATCTCACCCCTGATTGATCCCACTGTTCCTGCAGAAAAACCGCCCAATATCACACAAAGTACAGCTAGGATTCTCAATAATGGAAAGGTAATTTTCCTAACTGGTGTTCCCAAAACTCCCACCTAACACAACTAGCGAGAGTGAGACCTCTTTAATTAACAAGAGCATCCAATGGTTCCGACAAGTAAGAGGCCGTCAGTCATCAGGGACGATATCAAAGGGGCTAATAGGTGTCCTATAAGGGGGGCCTCTATGGATGCGATGGCACTTACATTTTATCGCCATGACATAGTTGAGAACTTGGTTTCATTTGACCTACGCACCCATCATCTAACTAAATCTAACATTCGCATAAAACACACGCTACCCGAGGCAACCCCATTGGTTAAACCCTCAGCCCCCCAACCTTCTGTTATTAGGTTATCACCGCTAAGGGAAATAGATTGACAGCTTCACTCTCCCTCTTACATTATAAAGCAGGCCTCATTACAGACAGACAACCACATTCTCCAGTCAGTTAGTGGAATTCTTGGTCCAGAGCAAATGCGCAATATTACAAGGTGGAGCCCTATTAGACCTTACACAGGGATCTCATACATCAGGGTTGGTACTCCACCAACAGTACATCGCTTACAACAACAAACATCCATATTGTCATGGAACAAGGCAGGGCTCAGGTCCAAGACTGCTTCTGATAACTTTAACACCTTCATAGAACAACATGACGTTTTTCTATTCCAGGAAACCTGGTCGACAGCTCCAGTCTTCTGTCCAGGTTACTTAAATGTTTATGCCCGGCCATCCCTGGAGGTAAGGGTCGTCTTTCAGGGGGTGCTGACTGCCTGGATTCACCACGGAATTGGCCTCACGGTTTCGGAGCTGCCGACGGGGAGCTCTGACATTATAGCCATTCAACTGATGAACACCCCACATGGCAATATTGACATTTACAACATATATGCAAGAGGGGTTAGAGGCGGGACGAAATCAGACACCGTAGCGGCTGTTGATAAGCTTTTGGACAAAAGGTCATGTGAATCCTTAGTTATATTAGCTGGTGATTTTAACGTAACCTTAGAGCCATTGGATAGTGAGGATTGTGACCTCACAGCGGAAGAGGATGCCGCCTGGAATATTCCCAAACTGTAGCTATATCCGATAAAACAATGGTCAGAAGCTGGAATACAATTGAAAGCACTTTGACTAGAAAGATGCATTAGGGCGGCGACAAATGGTAGAACCACTTCTGATAGAAAATGGGCTATCACTTTTAATAATGGCCACCACTCTAGTCGTATCGATTTACCTCTTTATTGATTTAATGCTATGGCACACCTTTATGGACATGGCTGTGATATAGCGAGTGGAGCGCGGCCATAACCACCTAACATCAAACATCTGCCTCCTGCACTTGGAAGACTCATCAAACCCCCCTTACATAAAATTAACTAGAGATATACTGGTTAGTAATGACACAAGGAGACTCAAATGGTCCAAAATAATTGATAATCCTGACACACTGTCCTCTATTAACAGGGACGTGGACGACGCGGTTGCCGCAGTTGAGGCTCTCGGTGCTAGTAATCTCCTAGTAGGTTTAACAACCACAATTCATGAATCTCTATTTGATAAAATGCGATTGTACTTTCAGAGAACATATAGCGGTAGAGGCAAGCATCCCCAAACCCAACAAAACTAGTTTAAAATAGAGTGTAGGCAAGGTTGTAAATTCCTTGGGGGAGCTATTGGAACAAAAAAAATCCTAATGCGATAAGGAATACCAGGAAGGCCTATACAATTGCCCAGGTTAAAGCAAAAAAAAGAGTGGGACGAAGGAAGGTGGCAGGAACTGAAATCTGCATGTACAGGGAGCAATCTGCAACATTTCTGGGCTCCTGTAAAATAGGGCAGGGGTGCACATCCCCCTCCCCCTGATAATTATGCTGCCCCAGGGTCATGGGTAGAACACTTCTCCCTCCAGTATCGTATTAACGCTAATGAGGAATGTGAACCCTTAGTATTGGTTCCTAGTTATTCAGCAGGCCTGGCTTTTGAGTTAGCAGATGTAACAGCGGCCCTCAATGCAATCCCTGCTGACGCCTTTTTATATGATAGGGAGAAGTGGAGCATGTACATTATGCTGTTGGCAAATGCCATTTCTCTGGGCGCACCGATTCCAGATTCATGTAAGGGGGCGGAGATTATACCGGTTTACAAGAAGGGGGATAGATCTCTGCCTGGGAACTATGGGCCCATCAGTATTATTGACTCTGTTCAAAAGGTGGCGGCACGCCTTGCCCTAGGAAAGCTACAAGAGTGGATAGATGACAATGATATTTTAACTCCCCTTCAGACAGGGTTTCGTGCACACATAAGCACTATTGACCAGGTTTTTAGATTTGTTCTGTTATATTGGGGAACATTGGTACTCGGCGTAGAATATGGAGTACCCCCAAGCTGACCACCTAAGCAAGCAGTCTTATGGACGCTATAGAGGCAGATCGCTTTTATAAACTTGGCTGGCTCAGGGATATCAAAGGGGCACTGTTGGCAATGGGTCTGTCCAATTTGTGAGACAAACCATCTGCTATGCAGTCTGTCTAAAGAAGCGGTTAAGGAAAGGTACTGGGACATGGTGGGGCAAAATATCATTAGATCAAGTGACAGCACTGCATTGACCAAGAGGTTCGTATCAGTAAAACACTGCCCCGTCTTGAACTTTACTGGAGCATTATATCTAAGCCTCTTGACCGCAAACTTTATTTTCAATTTAGAGTGGATACCTTGCCTCTAAAATCTTTTACCGCAAAATGGTCACTATCGGGTGACAATAAGTGCCCACCCTGTATTGATCATGAAGGAACTTATTCCCATATTCTCTTTGTTTTCCCTGCCTATGCAGTTCCTCGTAATATCTAGCTTGCTCCAACATGTAAGAATTTGGGCACTAGACAAAGTAGAGAAGCCCTGAGAATCTTGACGATGGATCCTTGTAGGAAGTTAGCTCTGTATATACTATACCAAAGTGAGGTATAGTGTGTACTGAGCCCAGTGGAACCCAAAAGGTAGGCAGAGGTAAAAGTAGATAGAACCTTACTCTCTATTTGGGGTAGTGTGGTCGAGCAGTAAGGCAGTAACAGAGGACAGTGTTAAGCATTTGTTATACACACTCAGCAAATGAATTCACACACTCAAAGAGTGAACTTCAGACTAATTATTTTTGTATAAAATATTCTTTTAGTTATTTTATTTCCTAGAAACAAGCAAGCCTGGCACAGGTAAGTGCTAAGTACTTTGCATTAAACATACAGTTGAAATCCAGTATGGGTTGTAATGGTGTATGCACTTACAGTATTGTTGCAGAGAAATGCAATGCTTTGTAAATACAGTACATCGACTTGAATGGGCTTTTCAGTAAAATACCAGGTAAGTTAATTTTTAGAGTACTTTTCTTACTCAGTGTAGTGTACCTGGATACTGCACTGGGACATTTCCTGTTAACAGGTAAGTAAAAGTGTTTTAGTTAAATAGTACAATTTTAAAGAATTTCTTTAGGTTTTCAAGAAAAACAGCCAATGTTATCCTATTGAGGAAAATAGTGTTATCGGTTTTAGGGTAAGTATTGGGTAGAGGGAGATGATGTTCAGGGGGTAGACTCAGGGGTCACCCAGGGTCACTAATGCACTCTTTTTTTTTTAAAACTTTTTATTAAGTATAAATTATAAAAACAAATACAAAAACAACAAAAAACAAGGCAGTACTGTACATCATGGTATTGCATCGTGCGGGGGGACGGGAGGTGTACTTCAATACAAAAGTGCAAGACCTATCTTAAGAATGGGGGGGGTAGAGGGACCAAAAGCAGCAAAATATCTAATTCTTCGTGGAGGAAACAGTGGGTTGGGGAGATAATAGTTCAGTGTCCAGTTCTGGGAGGGGGGGGGGGGAGTACATATCTCACCACGATATACATTCCATTGAGTCCATATCTTCCCCCATTTACGGGGCGTACCCCAGGAAACATACACTGGTTTTTCCCTGAACATACACCAATCCAAGTTCTGGGTCCATAACAGAACTGTCGGCGGTCTCTGGGCACCCCATAGTTGGGCAATATCTCTCTTGGCAATCATATTTCCTAAGGTCACCCAACAAAGCTGCGCCACACTATAATCATTCGGCTCCCAAACGTTCAGCAAACATCTTCTAGCCTCAGGCATCGACCGCACACCCGTGACCTCACTCATAACTTCATGCACACGAGACCAATATCGCATCACTACAGGACACTCCCAGATGATATGGAGAAACGTTCCCACAAGACCACAGCCACGCCTACACAGTCCATCCACAGAAAACCCGATGCGTACAAGACGAGGACCGGTCACATATATCCTGTGAAGAATTTTAAGCTGGACAAACCGGAGGCGCGCCGGGATCGCCACTTCCTTAGGGGAGGAGATCGCAGCCTGCCAGTCTTCATCATCAAGTTCCAGCCCATCACTAGTCCACACCTCTCGAAGGTGGCCCAATAGGTCAGTCCTGGAGTTGATCAATTTTTTGTATATGAGCGAGATCATGCTGTCTGGGACGTACCCGTCCAATAACCTATCTTCGAGCGGGGACGCATCCGGTATATCCGTGCCCAAGGGGAAGACAGACAGTACCGCGTGTCGAACTTGCGCATACCTGAAGAATTCTCTATCATTCAATTCACATTCAGTTCTCAGCTCATCGAACGTCTTGACTCTACCCTTAATCAACACATCATTCACCTTGCTGATACCGATCACATCCCACCTATCAAAACCCTTCGACCGCCAAAGGGATCCAAGTCTGTCCGATGCGTATAACGGAGTCGTACGGGTCAACCTATCCGCCCAGCCCAGAGCCACCGTAGCACGATGCCAAACCTGGACTGCCGTCCTAGTTGGGCCCGTGAGAGTCTTACTAGCAGATCTAGCATAGAGACCTATTGTAGTCCCCACCGGGCAGCAGCCACTTATCCATCTCAAAGGCTGGATTCGGCGAAGGACCGTACGTGCAGTGATTAATAGCCCCTAGCTGAGACGCCCAGTAGTAGCGGCGGATATCAGGGAGTGCGATACCACCGTCGTACCACGGTAGCGTCATCTTCGCAATAGCAATACGAGAGCGGCCCCCCCACACCAATTGCCTCTGTAAGCTTTCAATCTCTCGGAAATAACTAGCAGGTACAGCGTCAAGTGTGTTTTGCAACGTGTAGAGGAACCGGGGTAGCGACATCTTGAACAACGCCGCCCTACCCAGGGGAGAAAGAGGGAGCCTACCCCAAGCAAGGACATCAGTTCGGAGGCGCTGGAGAGGAGGCAACAAATTACGTTCATATCGAAGCCCTGGGTTCAGGGTAATAAAGATCCCCAGGTATTTAAATCCCTCCCGCACTACCGCAATAGGACAGCCACGGGGCAAAAGAGGAGCGTCTCCCGAAAGAACATAAACACAAGATTTCGACCAATTAATGACGAGGCCAGAATTCTTACGAAACGAGGTCAACACATCAAAAAGGACGATCAGCGATTTTCGCGGCGATGTAAGGTATAACAGGATATCATCCACATATAAGGATACGCGGTCCTCAAACTCCGGAGTCCATCTAATGCCCTTCAAGGACGGCTCCCACCTTAGCCAAGCCGCCAGTGGCTCCAAGGCGAGGGCAAACAAAAGAGGAGACCAAGGACAACCCTGGCGCGTACCCCTTCCAAGCACAAAGGAAGCAGAGACTCGACCATTCACAACCACTTGAGCCAGAGGGTCGGTGTAAAGCAGTTTCACCCAGTCAATGAAGACCGGACCAAAGCCAAATTTAGCAAGGACCGCCCATAGGTATGGCCACTCTAACGTATCAAACGCCATGGTGGCGTCCAAGGACGCCAAGATGGCCGGTTCACGCAACGTCGCCGCCCGCGCGAGGACGCCATGCAATCGCCGGAGGTTAAGCGCAGTATTGCGGTGTGGTATAAAACCAGATTGGTCCGGGTGAACCAGGTCGCCTATGACAGTGACCAAGCGATTGGCAAGCAATTTGGCCAGGATCTTCGGTTCAGCATTAATCAGTGATATAGGCCTAAAGGAGGCGCAGCGATCGCGAGGCTTACCTTCCTTAGGAATCACTTCTATGGAGGCCAGTCTTTGGTCAGGGGGGAGGGAACCCATCTCCAGCGATTCTAGGAACATCGATCGTAAATACGGGGCTATCTTGTCCGGACGGAGTTTATAGAGCTCAATAGGAAGCCCGTTGGGACCCGTAGCCTTCCCGGAACGAACCGAACGAATAGCAGTCGCAACCTCCTCCACCGTGGGCGGCGCGTCGAGGAGTTCCCTCTCGGGATCAGACAAACAGAGCAGCGCAATGTCACGCAAAAGCAAGCGGGAGTCCTACTCAGGTCTGTCAGACACAGGGGAATACACTTCCTGGACATAATCAGCAAAACATTCAACTATTTCAACAGGATCAGTATGACGCACTTCATTCCCATCCACAATCACAGGAACCACCCGACTCCCACTCTCCCTTTTATCCAGCCAGACAAGCAGCTTCCCTGCTTTATCACCCACATCATACAGGCGTCCCTGCTGTTCCCTGCTCATCACTTTCGCAGCATCCGTGACCAACGCTCTATATTCAAATTGCTTTAGACCCAACCAGTGTAACCCATCTGGGGTGACCCCGGACTCCAGTTCCCCCTCCAGGGCAGTAATATCGCCCTCAATACGGACAATTTCCTCTCGGTTACTCCTCTTAATGTTACTAATCAGGGAGAGGGCCTGGCCACGATTAACGGTTTTATACGCTTCCCACAACGAAACCGAGGAGGATACGGAGCCAACATTCTCAGTAAAATATTGGTCAAGCGTCTTGATCAACTCAACTCTAACTTTGGGGTCACGGAGGTACCAGGGGTTAATCGGGGCCACACGACCCTCCGTCCCCAGCTGCGCATCCACCACCAACCATAACGGGGAGTGATCCGATATACCTCTAGCAAGGTGCTTTACCTCCCGTATAACGGAGGCCTGAGAAGAGGGCATCAGAACATAGTCCAGTCTGGAGAGACTGCCGTGCGCCCCAGAATGAAAGGTATACTGCGATTTCCCCGGGTGTAGCAAGCGCCAACAATCGGTGAGCCCCAGAATCTCCAGGAATTCACCCAACCAGGACTGAGCCTTCGTAAGTTCCCGGGGCGGATAACGATCACACATCCCCGAAACTACGGAGTTAAAATCCCCGCCCACCACAAGCAGACCCTCCGGGACTCCCAGGATTACCCTTCCCAGATCAGCAGAGGTAGTAGTCTGGAGGCCAAGCGGTATGTAGACACAGAGCAGGGTTATAACCTTCCCCTCCCAGCGCCCAACAATGGCGGCATACCGTCCCCTGTCATCAAGGATGATCTCGTCAATAGCAAGAGGGAGGGAGTTCCGAACCAATATGCCCACCCACCTGGATCCAGAAGTGAAACCAGAGTGTGCCAGGAGACGATAGCCACGCCTATTCAACGCATGGCACGTATTGCCGAGCAAATGCGTCTCCTGGAGCAAAACAACATCAGGGGATAAACGTCGCAACAGCTGCAACACCACACCCCATTTAATCCTATCCCCCAACCCGTTGACGTTCCAACACAACAGTCGAAGTCCCCTACCCCCCATCCCAATAATCAACCCCGCCCCCACTCCACACCAGGTGCAACGTCATACAACAGAAGCTCGTCATTACTGTGCCTTGTAAAGAACCATGAAACCTAAACTTCAACCCCCCTTCCCCCCAAAAAACCCCACACATCTCACCCCCCTCCCCGCACCCCTGCGTGAGACTAAAAAGCCACCCCAACTTGCAGTGTGCCCGTCGCCCTAGTACCCAACTAATCTACGAAAAGAACCCCGGAGGAGGAAGAGTCACCCACCCCCAAAAAGGACCAAATGTCTGCAAGCAATAGTATCATAGCATCAAACCACAGCGGAGAGTCAATTCGATGGACAAGGGGCCGACCAAGATCCCTATTCTTGTTCCACCGGGCCGCCTTCCGCTCCTCCGGAATGTCCAAAGTTCTCAGAATGTTCCTGCCCCGTAGGCAGCGAGTCAAGCCAGTCACTTACGGCCCCAGGATGGTCGAAGAAAAATGCCCGTTCGTTGTAAACCACGCGTAGACGGGCCGGAAAAAGCATAGCATATTTCATGTCTCTGTCTCTCAGCCTCTTTTTCACTCCTTGGAATCCAAGTCGCTGTTTCTGGACCTGCTGGGTCAAGTCCGGGTAGAAACTGACTGTAGTATTCTCGAAGGCGGTCGGACCAGACTGGCGTGACGCCTGCAGAATCGCATCCCTGTCCCGAAAGTGGAAGATCCTAGCAATGATGGGACGCGGAGCGGCACCCGGTTTCGGCACGCCCCCAGGGATCCTGTGTGCACGTTCCACAGCAAAGAACTTACTAAGGCCCTTGGGTGCTACATGATTCAATACGAGATCCTCCACCAGTAAATCCACCGAAGAGGCCCCCGATGTTTCCGGGACACCAATCAGGCGGACGTTATTCCGCCGGGCCCGGCTCTCGAAATCTTCCAGGCGTCTAGAGAAGTAGTCCTGGGCGGTTCGTAGGTTACCGACCTCGGCCTGTAAGTCGGAGACATCGGTCACGAGGCTAGATGTCTTAGGATCAAGGGACTTGACCTTTTCATTGGTCTTCGCAAGATCTGCCCTGATCAAGTTAACATCTGTAGCAACAGTGTCTAGTTTGTGAGACAGGGCCTCATATTGTTGTCCCAAGGTGGTCTTCATTGCAAAAATTATTTACAACAAGGGGTGGTGATGGACAGAGTCTCTGAATTAAGCAGAGTACTCTCACCCAGTCAAGAGATCAGGGCTAGATCCAACACCGTTTTTTAGCTCATTGCACCATCCCAGTTTCAGAACCTGGCTGTATGCAAATTAGTCTGTCCCTGGCCCAGTGCATCATGGGAACAGGGCAGACCAGACTACAAAAGCCAATTCTTTCACTGGGAAGGAAACAAGCTTCCGGGGACCGGTTTCTGGCATTACAGCCGTCTTCGGCCCGGCTTGCTTGAATCCTGATGGTGCAATGAGCAAGGGACTCACATCTGAGTATACCCTTCCACGCTTAGGGTGGACAAAATTATTTACAACAAGGGGTGGTGATGGACAGAGTCTCTGAATTAAGCAGAGTACTCTCACCCAGTCAAGAGATCAGGGCTAGATCCAACACCGTTTTTTAGCTCATTGCACCATCCCAGTTTCAGAACCTGGCTGTATGCAAATTAGTCTGTCCCTGGCCCAGTGCATCATGGGAACAGGGCAGACCAGACTACAAAAGCCAATTCTTTCACTGGGAAGGAAACAAGCTTCCGGGGACCGGTTTCTGGCATTACAGCCGTCTTCGGCCCGGCTTGCTTGAATCCTGATGGTGCAATGAGCAAGGGACTCACATCTGAGTATACCCTTCCACGCTTAGGGTGGACAACATTATTTACAACAAGGGGTGGTGATGGACAGAGTCTCTGAATTAAGCAGAGTACTCTCACCCAGTCAAGAGATCAGGGCTAGATCCAACACCGTTTTTAGCTCATTGCACCATCCCAGTTTCAGAACCTGGCTGTATGCAAATTAGTCTGTCCCTGGCCCAGTGCATCATGGGAACAGGGCAGACCAGACTACAAAAGCCAATTCTTTCACTGGGAAGGAAACAAGCTTCCGGGGACCGGTTTCTGGCATTACATCCGTCTTCGGCCCGGCTTGCCAGGGACAGACTAATTTGCATATAGCCAGGTTCTGAGCTGAGATGGGGCAGTGAGATAAATAACGGTGATGGATCAAGCCCTGATCTTTGGACTGGGTAAGAGTGGTCTGCTTAATCCAGACACTCTGTTCATCACCACCCCCTTTTCTGAATCGTTTTTGGCCACTATAGGTGTGGCAGGGTATACTCAGACATGAGTCCGTTTCTCACTGCTCCATCAGGATTCAAGCAAGCCGGGCCGAAGAGGCTGAAATGCCAGAAACCGGTCCCCGGTAGCTTGTCTCCTTTCTGGTGAAGAATTGGCTTGGTAGTTTGGTCTGCCCTGTTCCCATGATGCACTGGGCCAGGGACAGACTAATTTGCATATAGCCAGGTTCTGAGCTGGGATGGGGCAGTGAGATAAATAACGGTGATGGATCAAGCCCTGATCTTTGGACTGGGTAAGAGTGGTCTGCTTAATTCAGACACACTGTTCATCACCACCCCCTTTTCTGAATCGTTCATTGCAAAAATGGCGCCCATGACGTCCCGTAGCGACAGGTCCTCACCAGTCGAGGAGTCTTCTGCAGCTGTAGTCGGGGACTTAGTCGATCCTCCCGGAGAGCCCTTAGTGAGGGTATATCTATCCATGACATTAGATTGCACGGGATTCCCTCGGACACCCGGCTTGGTCTTGCGTTTTTCACCCTCAGGCTTGGTGGCCATTTTAGATCTGGAGCCCCGGAGGGAAGCCTGGTACCGGGTATAAATGGCTACGACCAAGTCACCCGCATCAGTGAGAAGGATGAAATAAGGGCCTCTCGCAGGCAATGAACCAAAGTAATCCAAAGTCACTTTTCTGAGAAGTAGCAGGGTGGAAAGCAATCGGGACAGGCCACTCAGGCAGAGTCAACGAGGTCCCTGGGCGAGAAACGAAACCGGAAGTAGACAACCGAGCCGAGGTGACTCGGGTGGTCCGTTGTTGTTCAATTACTGTCCGGCTGGCAGGGCAAGGAAACAGAGCCCGGGGCAATGCCATGGAGCAGGCCTGAAAAATCAGAGATCTGTAACTTCGGCTCCCAAAGTCCAAATCAAAGTCTGTAAACTGATAATTTATCATCAGGGCTGTGCCAGTAACAACCCGTCGTCCAAATCAGGATAAAAGTCAGGATAGCCGGTGGAGGTGGCGAGGGTCCGGGAGCCCTGTGCTCACGCGACCATCTTGGTTGCGCGCGAAGCTCCTCCCCCCAGTAATGCACTCTTGTTACACCCTCACCAGCACTAGGGCGGCCGGGTGTAGAGTGCTGAGGCCCAATGTTATCCAATGGGGGATAGGGGACCAAGTGGCTGCTGACGAGCAGGCCACTTGGTTGGTGGAGCAAAGCTCCTGGACTTTAGCTCAGGGCAAATGGGGAAGAACAAAAAAAGTAGTGCCAAAGGTGCACCCTCAGCGGCACTAGGGCGGCCGGGTGCAGGGTGCTGTTTCAACGTTGGGCACCCTGTTGTTTGCAATGGGCAACCTCTGGTTTGCAAAGGCACTGCAGGCTTGGGGACAAAGTTCTTCTGGGTGCGACAACCACTTCGAGAGGTAAGTTAGGGGTTGGTTTGCCACTCAAGGCCGTGGGGCATCGGGTGCAGGGTGCCTTTGAGGGTCGGATCTTCTTACCAGCTACTGGTCGCGGGGGCCTTCTGGATTTAGGCTTCAGGCGTCGGCTGGAGGGTTGAGGCAGGTCAGGGATTAACGGATCTCAGGGTAGGATAACTGGGGAGACCTCCTTGTGTTTGCCTCCTCGAGCCCGGGCCGTGGACAACTGGTGCAAAGTGGGGCGGATTTGCAGTGTCCGGCCGGAGCCAGAGGTTGGAGATGAACAATTCCGGTGTTCACAGGAGACACCGTCTTTGTGGTTTAAGGCAGGCAGGTCCTTCGAGGTTTTTGACGCTGCTGGACACACCTGGATTTCGCAGGTTTGAGGTGGAGACAGGCCAGTAGGGCTGGGGCGAGGTCAAATGGCGTCTTCCTCTTATTAGCTTGGGCATGGCTTTTCGGTCTTTCTTCTTCTTTTCTTATAGTTTATTCTGGTTTGAGGAAGCTAGGTTCAGGGTTGCCCCTAAATACTAGATTAAGGGGTGTTACAGGTAGGTAAAAAGGTTGGGATTAATGGGTCCCTTCCCTGAGGTGGGTACACCCCATATTATGCCAGCCTCCCGTGGGAGGGGGTCATAAGCCTTTCTCTCATTGGCTGAGTCCCCCCATCTGCAAGATGGCAGGGACCGAGAGTTGTGCTTCACCTCACCTCCCCCACCTGAGGGGTGGAGTTGGCAGAGGTGGGCACACCGCTCTTCCTCACTGGTTTTTCCCGCCGGTTCTCCCTCCCAAAGTGGGGGTCAGAACCAGAGGGGACCAGTTGCAGAAAGCAGCAAGTGGCCTGGGGAAACTCAGAAAGGTGGCAAGCCTTTGAAACTTCCCCCTCGTGAACCCTGCCCATCCTGGGGGAGGGGCTTGGCATCTCGTCTCAGGATGTGCATTGTTTCAGGCCCCCAAGAGCAGCAGGCTCTCGACCCAGGGGTCTAGAAACCTGGCTGGTGGTGGTAGCTGAAAGCAGCCACTCAGCCTTGACACTAGTGGTAGGTTCGTTTTCAGGGGGTATCTCTAAGATGCCTTCTGTGTGCATTTTTCATTCAATCTCACACTGGCATCAGTGTGGGTTTAATGTGCTGAGATGTTTGATACCAAACTTCTCAGTTTTCTGTGTAGCCATTATGGTGCTGTAGAGTTCAAAATGACAAGCTCCCAGCACCATATACTCTTAATAGCTGCACTGCACCTACAATGTCTAAGAATGGACTTAGACACTGTAGTGGTACAGGGCTCATGCACCTGTACCCTCACCACTGGTATCGTGCACCCAGCTAGAGGGGAGACTGACCTATGCCAGGGCAGTGGGTTGTCGGTTTGGCACTCAGGGATGTATCATAGAATTGTGACACGCAGAGTTTTGTGTCATAGATGAGTTGCACAGCCTGTGTGCACATTTGTGATATATTTACACGTACTCATTAATGTTGTCAAGGTTCATCCAAATTTTATTCAGTTAATTTAGACAATTTTATCCGTCACGTCAAGGAAGTGAAATGAAGAACATCTGTTTCACTCATTTTAAATGACACTGGAATTGCCCATCCGGGCCTATTCACAGGCACGTAATCTGTCTCCATTCCTCCTACATATTTTTCACCCAATGCATTTCGGTCTGAATTAAGACCTTCTTCAGGGGTATCTACAAATATTAAAAGAAACACATCAGCCCCATACTTTTCAAAATCAAACACTTCAAAAAAATGAATATCAAACACAAACTTAGTTTTGCACTATGTGACACTGTTATAAATCAACCTTTCAAACAAAACGTGCCCGTCCATTAATGTGTACCCCCTAATTTGCCTGCCTTAAAAAAATGTTTTTACTCAATTCGTGCTAACCCAGTCCCCTCTGTGTGCATATTCAAATAACCATTGTTACAATCCCTACTACCTGCAGTTTTCGACCTCCTAATTGTACTTCCCATGTCACTTCTCAGCTTCCCAGTTTGTGCTTTACTTGATTATATTATTAATGCAGCCAGTATAACCGAAAATCTCAAACCCTGTTTAAAGCCTCGTGTGCTCACTAGTACCTGTTTCAACTTGCAGTTCCCATGTCGTATTCACATCTACACCAGACTTTCCTTACTCCACCCCTCACCAGTTCGTGAACACTTCCTTTTCATTTACAAAATACCGTGATTTTTAATCTAATCCCCACTGTTGCCAGCGTTCACCCCCTCAATTCTGCCACCAAACCTGCTCATACCCTGAAAACCCTGAGTGTACCTGCAATGTTTTCTCTGTCATTTCAATCGATCTGAACCTCCCAGCTAAACCGCCGTTTGTAAAGTCACATCTTCTCACTGGTTCCCGCTTTTTGATGTAACCTTTTCAGACCCACCTGTGCTCACTCATTGGACGTGGTTTTCCAACTCCACCCTTCGTGCAATCTGATTAAACCTCCCGTGTTACTCCAACCCAATAAACTAAACCAAAAACTGAATTCACTGCTATGTAATTCTTGTGTAAACATACTTCAATCCCTTGTAAGTAAAAAGCCCACTTTCATTAACAAAACGTCCATTACTCGTATGGTTTGAAATGTCTTTCTTTTAAATGTATTCTTTCAAGTTGACATTTGTTCGGAAGATTCCTTAACGTGACCTTGTATCTTCTTAAATTCTGTAAACCTCACGGGTGCTTTCAGGAGTGAAACGGCATTTAATATGATCCATTAGAAAGGGTCTGAAGCACACTGTCTGTGATGTCTTAAATAAATACGCTTTTGGAGCGGAGCGAATATGAGTGCATGCACGCCAAACGTGAACAAAAAGTGGATGAATAGCAATCAGAGGACAAAAAAGAGGTGTGCTTCAGACCCTTTCTGGGTCTGAAGCACACCTCATAGGGACAAACTCATAGGGTCAGTTCCAGGCTTTTTCAGGAGAGGGACCACGATGGCCTCTTTGAAGGCTGTTGGGACGCGACCTGAGGAAAAGGACTCATTCAGGAAGGCGAGGGCAGGGCCCGGGAATTTTGAGAGGGAGTCTTTTAGTTTGTGAGGTGGGAGGCAGTTAGGAGGGGATCCTGATTTGACCTTAGCCAGGAGGTCCTGAAAGGTCTCGGTGCTGATGGTTGGGAAACAGCTTAACATGCCGTTGTTGCTGCGTGTAACAGAGGAGGTCGAGTTGGGGGGGTGTTTAGGAATGCTAGCTTTAAAGGTAGAATTTTTTTCTATAAAGTAGTTGTTCAGTGAGTCGCACAGTACTTCGGTGGGGATAGCCTTAGGGAGGATTCTGTCTGAGTTGGACAGCTTGTTCATGATTAAAAATTTCTTTGGAACTTTTGTTAGAGTTAAGAATATGTGAGGAGAAGTGGGCAGCTTTGACCACGAGAATGGCCTTCATATATTCTTTCCATGCTGTAGTGTATAATGGTTTCTTGTCAGAGGAAGAATTCTGTCGCCACTGCCTCTCTAGTTGGCGCAGGGCCACTTTTTTGGATTTAAGTTCAAGAGTGAACCATCTCTGGGCGTCGGCGCGGCGGGCCAGGTTAACTTTTTGGAAGGGTGCGTGCATATCGCTAGCCGCGAGTAGCCAGCCTGACAGACTTGCTTCCGCAATGTTGATATCGGGTTCAGTTAGCGAGGCTGTGTTGACCAAAGTGTCAAGAAAATCCTTTTTGTTGATTGAGTTACATTTCCTGGCCAACCCGGGTTTCTCGGTGGTGATCTATTCTAACATGAATTTTAATAAATGGTGGTCAGACCATATGCAGGGGAGAATTGTGGGTGCCGATGTTAACCGGCAGTTCGTCCAGACTTGGCCCAGAATGTGCCCTTTGAGATGAGTGGGTGAGGAGACCTGTTGGGTAAAATTCAGGTTGGTGAGGAGATCGGTTTGCTCGGTGGACTGAGGTCTTTCGTGAGGGTCATTATACCAATAGTTGAAATCGCTTACGAGGAGGATTTTGGCATGATCGATGACAAGGTTAGCGATCTGTTCGCTTAGTCATAAGGGAAATAGGGGCATCTGGTGCGTGGGCCTATAAACTAGCACACAGACTAATGAGTCAGAGGCGGATTCCAATTTGATTACTATGTTCTCCTCCTCTGGAAGACAAAGCATCCCTTTAGCTAAGTTTCTAAGCTGGATGTGGTGCATAAGATCAAAAATGGCTGTAAATGAGAATAATCTTGCACCTGCATAGGTTGGCATTTTTCTTTCAGTGGGACATTATTTTGATTTTGTTATGGGGTGTTATCTAAACTCTATCACTCATGCTGAACACTTCTGCCATTCGCACTCATGTTACGATGATATTTTTAACTCTTGTTGGTGTTTAAACTCCATGTTTTGATTTTGATCCGTCGTCTTTTGATAATATTTTTCTTGCAAGGATTATGGTCTACCCTCTTTTTGAGTTGTGCCTCCAAATCTATTTGAATATATCTTATTGTTTTAACCTGTGACCTCGTTTTATTTCAGTGTTTTTATTAATGAATTTGACCTTGGTCTTTTACTCTTATTATTGATGAACTGACAATTTTAAATGTGGTCGATTCTGCCTGAAGAACACATTTTTTTAATGGGTATTTTATATCATATGCTGTAACGCTTTTATGACATTCTGTAGAAATAAAGCTTTTTGAATCGAGATATATAATACATATACAAATAAATTAATTTGTACGTACAGCAACACCTGGAAGTCTGAATTTTTAACTCTCTCTCTGTACTTGCACATATGGAGATGTATGCATTGCGATTTTATATAGCTGTATTAATTTCCTTTTAAATGTGTACTCTTCCTACGTATGTATGTATACATTTATTGCTTTACTCCTACCATAAAATGAAAAATAACTTTCAACTCCCTCTAATGTACTACTCTGTCTCATCTATACCTCTTAATATATCTTCTACCTCTTCTCTCCGACTCAACTCACTCCTCCCAAGCCTCATTCTACTTCTATGATCTCTCTAAGATCCCTTCTTGACTCTTCCGTTCTCTATCCCTCATTGCCTCACCACAAACCTCTTTCTACTACTGTGATATCACATATAATCCTTTCTAAACTCTTCCCTCCTCAATCCCCCTTGATTCGCCCCAAACCTCATTTTACTACTATGAGGCCCAAGTGAAGCGGGTTGAAACACAACAGTCTAATGATAACAGCTTTGATTCATAGAAACAAAGAATTAGGAGAATCCACTGTATAAAAAGAAAATACTATATTGGTCTTTAGAATACTTTCGGGAGGCTCTCAGGGTGCATCTTGGACATTCAATACAATTAGATACCGATTTTTGTATCGGGAATACAAGTATTGCTTAGTAGCATAAACACAATATGATTGTTCAGTGTGGTAGACTTTTGTAAATAAATCGACTAGATTAATTTCTCTTGGATCTTTCCCATGGACATGTGTTATGTACATGAATGCAAAGACAATACCTATGAAGATATATTAAATATGCAGACTGATCTGCAATATTGACTAATTCTACTTTTGCACTTTATTATAATATGGAGTGAATCTATCCCTAAAGGGGACCTTTTCTCCCAACACATGGCATATACCGACGGTCCAGTTGAGTTTTTGGGAGATTTCCATATGATTGCTTACTACTTAAGCAGATTTGGGTTAAAACATTGACCTTTCTTTGTGCCAATCTCTGAATTATGTTTAAACTCAGGCTTGCTGGTTCATAGGAATTGTAGTTTCTTTAAAATGTTACTACATTCATAGTCGCATCCTAAAGGAAAATAGACCCTTTAGTAAAAGTGTGCAACTAAGTTTCATTTGTCCAAAGCAATCTCATATGTATGTTTTGTTAATACTGTATATACGTTTAAGCATTCATGAACTAGCCATATTTTAGGTTTTCTGACATCCTAGTTTACTATTGGCAAAATAATGATGTATATCCCAAAATATTCTCTTGAACGTTTCTGTTTTCCATTTTATTTCAGCTACACGCCCATTATAGACTACATAGACAAACAATTTGAGTTCTACCTCCAAGAAGAATTGAAAATCCAACGTTCCTTACATAACTACCATGATACACGTGTACATGTCTGCCTTTACTTCCTTGCCCCTACTGGCCATTCCCTGAAAACCCTTGATTTATTGACGATGAAGAAGCTAGACAGCAAGGTAGGCCTAAAACAATAAGTTTCATAGGTTTATATAAACCTAAATGTATATATTGTCCTGTGTTTATTCATACTGTCTATCAGAATAGGATTGTTGTTGCCACGTTTGGCAGAAAGAATACTTTACATATAGTGTGCCGTGTGAGCTGATTGACTTTGAAGTGGCTGTATAGTGAATGTGAAAGGAAGTGGATTGCTGGCACTCTTGGTCATCCATGTGTGGCTCCTGTTTTATGCTTAGTACGTCTTAAGACTGCTCCCTTGACTTTCTTCAAGTGTTGCTACTACAATACTTTTTCTTACAGGCTGTGTGTTAGAGGCTACATTTTTGCTTTTATGTTTAAAAAATAAAAGATAACATGGTGGTTTCAGTCAAACGTACTGTAGGACTGATTTGGTTTATTGGCTATATTTAAAAAATAAAGATAGAAAATGTTGCCTTCTAGATGCATTTGTCCTCTGTTTTAATGCTTTTCATATGAAAAAATAGTTTCTAAAAAGTGTTCTGATGATCCTGCACGGAGATTGTCTATGGTTTATCAATTCAGAGAGAATAACCAAGGCGGGGAACTAGGATTAGAGGTAAGTAACATTTCTTTCTGCATTGTAGGATCTTTATTGATGGGTGTATAACAGTATAATAAATGTGTGTGTGTGTGTGTGTGTGTGTATACACACATTTGAAAACTTTACATTCATATTTATCCACATAATAGTATACACAGGTGCCAGTGTCCATCTGAAGTGAATCATCCTTCAGAAGCCTATCCAGAACAAAGTTTTATCCGAAATGTAGGCGGTAACGGTCTCAAAAATACTACCTTCAAAAGTACTTTGCAACATATGAAATGTGAAATCATGTAAAGGCTGTCTATCATGGAGGGAAAATGCAGTCTGGTAGACTTACATTGTAAAGCTGTAAAAAAAGACTGCTGTGCCTTTAAGAATCCTGGAGCTAAGGACGATGGACCTCTCTGGCTGTTGCATCCTTCAGTCAGTTCTTTTTCTGGATTGTGAGACATGCATCGTAGAAACCCCTGGAATTTTTCACAACTCTGTATTTTCTGATTTTTTTCTCAAAAAACAGGTTTTTTTCTCATTTACTCAGTCTTCACATAACATCTACTCAGGCAAACGATTTTTCTAAACATTTGAGTTATTTTTCTTTCAAAATGTCTTCACTCTTGGTTAAGTGCTCTCCTGTGGCAGTAGAAAAGGCAGCTTTAGACCGGCACGAAGTCTAAATAGTGTGTTTACAATCCTCCCATTCAACCAAGGAATGCAATATCTGCTTAAAAATGTCCAAAAGGACATTAAAAGACATACAAGGCATCCACTCCAAAGGGAAGCTTGAAGAAATTATGGCGATGGAACAGAGAAATATGCAAAGGGCTCCGAGGTCCTCCTTCCAGGCCCCTATACACCCCTACTCCTCAAATAGACTTCCCAAGAGGAAGGTTTAAAGAGAGAGGGAACAAAGATGTCAGAAAACACCACTGGTGCCGGAATAATTTTCAGAGTGGGGGTGCTGTCATCAGTGTTGCATCACTGAAGAAGGCATAGTGATTTTGAAAAATTCAGGTGTTGCACAAAAAATAAGTATCAAATGTGCCATGCCCATTCAGGAGGAGAAATGTAAAGGTGTGCTATGTAGCCGGTAGTGCATTGTTATGCGCTGGAGTCTTAGTTTATTGTCGTTTATAGATACTGCATTTTCCATTAAAATGGTAACTGAATTTCACAGACGTGCAGTTTTACTGATAAAACTGTATAGCACAGAAATGATCAATGTAGAAATTGGGTTTCAGCGTCTATTTATCATTAGCCGATTACCTAGTAAAGTTTCTAGATTTGTTTTGATCCTAATAAAATCTTTATTTCCATCACGCTCCAGAATTACAACATATGAGCTTCATTTGTGCTTTCGAGTTGCTGATATATTTTGAAATATTTGTGCAGTTCATTTAAAGATATTTAAATGTTTTTGTGTGTCAGAAACAAAAATGGGCGTCCTACAGCCTTTCCTTAAATTCCTGTACACCAAAAAGATGGTCACCTTGGTCACTTTTACAAAACCTTCTCACTTTGCAGCCAGAGAAAGAAAGGTAACCCCCCAGTTTCCTAGTTAAAATAAGAAGCAGTTTGGCAGAACACATAGCCTGACATATGTTCTTTGTCTTTGAACACATAGCAAATGTGATCACATAAACATAAAATTCAAAGGCATTTTATTGCTTATTCACTTTCTGAATTCCAGCATGGGTGCTTTTTGGTGGGTGCTGCAGCACTTCCTTTACCACTACTTCCATTACTATGGGAAACACCATCAACACCACAATTCTAGGCAACACTCCAGTTTGGTGTCCAAGATGTTGATGCCAGAAGTCTCAGCGCGAACATGTTCACCGTTGACTAGGCTTTACAGGTCAGTTACCCCATCAGCGTCAGGGCTCTTGAAACTAACAGACAAGGATTCAACGACAAAGTCACCACCTTTGAGATCGAAATTATAGAGGCACCGCTCGCCATCAGAACTTTGATCAACGATAAAGAAACACGGGTCGATGACTGGGCACCCCATGATTTTTTTCTGTCTCGCCTAAACCATTCAGACATTCAATTCAGACCTTGCATTCAATAAATCTGGCTTCTTCTTCATTTGCACACAGATTTTTACCATCTCCATTCTCAACCACTCCTTAAAAAAGCCTGACACTCTCTGAAGGGTGCGCATCAGATTTCCTAGGAGTCTCACATTACATGATTTCATTAGAGGTCTCTCTACAAACCCTGTTTGCTCCTCTTGACTTTCCCACTCCACATTCAGGCACAACAACATCGTCAGAATTGCCACCAATTTCGAAATGACCCTGAACATCCTGTGATTTTGGACAAATCACTTAATCTCCCCTTGCCAAACAAAAACTAATGTGTCCTCCTGTAACGCGCAACGGGTGCTATGTAAAGTGCTCTGCTACCCGATACCAGGTGCAGTTTGCGCTATACAAAACTCTGTTAAAAAAAAAACACAAGAGGATTGCAGAGCGCCACTGATTATCCCAGGCGGTGTAGCACAGTGACTATGAGAGCTACAGGATCCATCTTCATTGCTGGTTTGTCAAAATTCTGGGATAATTGTCGGAAAAGGAAAAAAAGGGTCTTCTTAGAGCCTGTGCTACCTGCTCGAAGAAATGGCTTTATACAGATGACCCTGATGAAGACTGTATTTATTGCCTATATCCCAACCATAAGGGAAAGGAATGCGAGGAGGCCAGTATTGGTTGATAGTAGTTGAGGTCTGAGAGGTATGCCATAGAGATTATTCAGGATAGATGTTACCTGTCACACTTTCCAACTCTTTTGGAATTCTCGATTCTTCCATATGTGATTTGTTTGAGCCAACATATCTCAAGCTTTGGAATGCTGCCTTTAACGAAGGAGATGAAATGTATTTAGGATGAAATCTAGACCATGTTTTTGGCTCTGGGTTTCTGGCACATTGCAGTCCATTTATCGGTGTGTAAGTTGTGGTAAATAAATAAATAATACCCTATTTTTGAATGTATAAATGAATAACAGATAGCTCAATAAATAAGAGTCAAGATTCGAGGTAGTAGGAGTTTCTTGCAGGTTTAATACAGCATAAGGACAGGAACAGGACAACCTGCACAGAAATAGAATGACAGGATTGGACTAGCGTGGCCCGGCAGCTGCCGGGGCTGGATCTAGGATGAGCGCGTGCTGCTCTTTAATAACAATACATGAGCATATATACATAACGCAACCACATAGCATTACATTGCAGTAGGCGTAACAGTGGGTGGAGCAATAGGTGTGACGCGTAGCAGTCGCGAAAGATAAGGGTGAAAGTGGGTGTAACAGGGCGTATACATAGACATGTGATGCAAACGTAACAGAATATGTCATGAATAGGGCGGAAACATTGGAGGGGGCTACCTAAGGAGCCGGGACCTCTAACCTGGTGGTGCGCGCAAACTGGCAATGACGTGTTACGAGGAGAAGCTGGGGGCTATGAACTCTGTGCTAGGAGCAGAGACTAAAGTCTGGAGAGTCAGAGCGACATGTACCTAAGCAGTATCTAGTATCTGATGTTTAGAGAACATGTTGATATGGACTAAGAGTCAGGAGGGGAGAGGCTAACGGACTCTAAGACTGAAGCATGCATTATTCTACATGTAGTGCGTGATGAAGAATACGAAATGACCATTAAATGCAGTATTTCTCTTACATGGAGACGTGAAGGCTAGACAATGACGGAAACTATTGATGCGGTTCAGTAGCTTAGGAATGCAGAGAAGGAGGACTGAACTGATAACTGTAACCAAAACATACTCTTGGCAGGCTCAGAGGCAGAGCCAGGCTGGACCGGGCACTGCGAGGCAGGAAGTAAGTGAAGGGTCGAGGATACAGGTGGGGGCTGGATGGCTCCTCAGCGAGGGTTCAGGAGACAGGAGCTGAATCTGATGTCCGGGCCCTTTTGAGGCCTAGAAACGGGGACTTTATAATGAAATAACGTGCACACTGGGAAACGTGGCAACGTAGCTTTACATAGGCCTGATATTCGTAGTATTCACGAAGACTGGAAACTGGCATACTAGAGGTGGACACAACTATAATTGCGTCTTTAATCAAACATAGGGAATACATATGCATATTAATCATGCACACATAACATATGATGGAGGAGGCGTAGGGACACAGAACATGGCAGAATTTTACTTTTCCACATTCCCTCCTTGTCACTACGTTTCCATCAGGAAACATCAATATTCATGATACCATCTATCATTTCATACAGTATCATTTGCTCATCTCGAATTGTCCTGGAACGGGATTTAGAACGGGGCTTGGGACTAGGAATACAAGAGGTAGCACAAATGCCGCAAATCGCAGGGCCACATTGTATACAGAGGCAGCAGCTGAATATGATCGCTACTGCAATACCTAGAAAGGACAATATTTTCCATCCCCATGCGGAAATTATATTCCAGAACCAACCGGACCATGTCCAGGTGCCTGGATCCTGGTGTAACAGATGGGCAATTTTATGAAGTCTGGTTATAGCTGAATAAACAGACGGCGCGTTATTTGGAATGAAAATGCAGCAACTAGATCCGATGACTCTACAGGCCCCGCCCCTATCGGCCAGTATGACGTCAAGGACGAGACGATTTTGCAAAACGACAAATCTCATAGCAGATTGCTCTTCGGTTAAGTTACCTAGAGCAGAGGCAGTCTCATTTACTACAGCTTCAAGGGTTCTTGTTAACCTACGGATCAGTTTACTATTCTGGATAGGTCCTATAAAGAAGAAGAAACCTCTATTGAAATCTGTATACTGTTCTAGAGCAGTTTCAGTATAATCGACAATTGGGGACTCCCTTCTATGTCTAATGTGTACTAGATGTGTGTTTCTGTGATAATCAGATGGGGCTAGGAAAACAGGTGGCAGTAGGAAGGCAATGTAACAGGTTCCCTCCCAATCGAGGGGCAGACGGACATATGCAGTTTGACCACAAATAAAATAAGAATGACGTGAAGCTTTGAAAATAGATTTCCCACTGTCACTATACTTGACAATAGTAGTACAATCACTATGTCCTACATGTACAGAACCATAATTTCGGACACATAATTCACCTTTAGCTGGTAATACTGAAATAGCAGGTAAGTCTGGAGTGGTATCAGACTGAACATTCAGGACCATGAAATTCGACGAATAGTTACCTAAATTATACACTTCATTTTCTAGATCTAAACCTGTTCTGTGGGGGAGACCTTGCTTGTCTGGGAAACATGTACTGTTAAGAAAAGACATATCTGTTGAGGATGACGTTAACGTGGACCATGCTCCACACGAACCATTATGTGAAAAAGGATAAGGAAAGAGTGGCAGAACTCCCTTCGACGTCTGGAAAGGGGGGAGTCGACCACACACCCAACAATTAGTGGCATTGCTGGTCTGGTGTGAGTAATGTAACATGCGGATGAAGGAATTATTTCGCATAGCGAGGCGGTAAGAGAGTTCATGAGGAGGCAGATCACTAAACGTGTGCTCTATAGTAGTATTAGAAGACATATTTACATGAGGAACTGGGAGATACAAGTAAAACGCATAACTGGTGCAGGAAATCATAATGCTGAGAAATAATATGAAACTTAGAAAAACGATACATCGGATTGAGTTTTGACTAACTCTCTCACTATGGGGGTCTATTTTATACATGTCAGAAACAGTCTAACCGTTTCACCTAGGGGAGGACTTAGACAATCAAACTGACTGACTTATTTTACTAGACCGGAGTTTCGACTTATACTCCTGTTGCGGAGTTTTCTCTAACAGGGGGGGTGTAGTAACATTGTCATTTGCGGGACAGTCCTTGAGAACAATACTTTGGCAATCCTTCAAATCCTGGGAAATGTTCTTTGAGACGGGTTTCAGTCCATCAAACTGTTTTACATGAGAAAGGTGCACCCAGCCTTTGCGACCTTCCAACTTCACGGCTGTACGGGTGGTGAGGAGGACTTGTCGGGGCTCCTTCCAGCGAGGCTCCAGCGGACTTGATCTGTCAAAATTCCTCACCATCACCATGGATCCTGGAACGATTTCATGCGGTGCCACCTCGGTATTGTCTGGAAATGCGGCGGCAACCTGTGAACGACATGAGTTGAGGGCAGACATCAAGGAAGCTAGGTAATCTGTCAGCATATTACTTGAAACATCGGTAATACTTCGGGGTCTAGGAGTACCCCACATATTTGGGGGGCGGCCGAAAACGACCTCGTACGGGGACAGACCTGATCTGGAATGTGCGACCATGCGCATATAAAACAAAGCAACTGGCAGAGCTACTAGCCAGTCCACACCTTTTTCTTTGCATACTTTGGCGATGCGGATTTTCAGAGTCTGATTATGTCTCTCTACGAGACCGGCTGCTTCAGGATGGCGTACACAATGAAACTTCCACTGGTACCCTAACAACAGGGAAACGTGCTTCATCAACTCAGATGGGAATGGCTGGCCGTTATCAGAATATACGACTCTAGGGAGTCCATAACGAGGGAAGAACTCACGAACCAACTGCTTGGCAGTGGTCGCGGCTGTGTAATCTGGGACTGGATATGCCTCTGTCCACCTGGACAAAGCGCATACAACTACAAGGACATACTTGAAACCTCGACATCGCTCCATCTGAATATAATCCATCTGGAGGACTTCAAAAGGGTGGTCAGGAGGCTGGAATCCACCTTGTTCCACCGGGACACTTTTACCTGGATTAAACTGACAACATATCATACAGGTACGGACTTTCTGCTTGGCTGCAGCTCGTAAATGCTTGTTGAACCATATGTTCTGGATACTGTCTAACATTGCTTTCTCACCTAAATGTGCAGGACTATGTGCGGTATTAATAATGACTTGAACCATAGAGTCGGGGAGAAACCATGTGGCTCTACCCTTCGTTAACCATCCTTGATCTGTCTGGACCCCTCCTTGTTCGGACCATTTCTTAATTTCTTCAGGAGTAGCATGTAACTGTATGTCTATGACGTCTTGTGTAGGGTCCTTAACTGTCATACATGTAGTCGGATCTGGAGTATGTGTCTGTGTCGGATTAACTTGAATGTCTGGAGTCTGTGCTGTAAGCTTGGCTGTGCGATCTGCTAAATCATTACCTTGGGAAATAATGTCAGTAACTTTCGTATGTGCTTTGCATTTCATGATAGCAATGGATGTCGGTAAATGTATTGCATCTAACAGAGCTTGAATAAGGAGACCATGCTGAATCTTGGTTCCATGAGAGGTCATGAAACCTCTCTCCTGCCAGAGCACTCCGAAGTCGTGGACGACTCCAAATGCGTAGCGTGAATCTGTGTAAACATTAACTTTCTGGTTCTTGGCGTATATGCAGGCTTGTGTCAGAGCAACTAGCTCTGCTGCTTGAGCGGACAGAGTGTCAATGCGGTGTGTCTCTATAACTTCAGTGTCAGTAGTCACTGCATACGCGGCGACTAGTTCTCCTGTACTAGTTCTCATGCATGAACCATCCACATAAAGTGTCAGGTCGGGATCTGGTAACGGAATATCTGTCAGATCTTGTCTTGGTTTAGTCGTAATGTTAACTACTTCCACACAGTCGTGTGCGGCAGAATTTGAATTAACTGATGGTAACAGTGTAGCAGGATTAAGGACGTTGCAGCGTCTGATTTCTATGTGTGGCTGGAATAGTGTCAGTTCATAACCTGTTAAACGTGCAATTGTCAAGTGCTGAGTTTGTGTTCGGTTTAAAAGAACTTCCACGGAGTGTGGAACCTGTACTGTCAAGGAATGTCCTAAGACTATGGAATCACTTTGTCTGATAGCTAGTGCTGTGGCTGCAACTGACTTGAGGCACGCAGGCAGAGCCTGGGCTACAGGATCTAATGTGCTCGAAAAATAAGCACATGGCTTGTATTGTCCTGCTTGATCTTGTGTGAGAACAGATAATGCTGTACCTTCGCGTTCAGTGACGAAAAGTGTAAAAGGCTTACTGTAGTTCGGTGTAGCTAGAACTGGAGCTTGACATAGAGCTTTCTTTAACTCATTGAAACTAAGTGTATGTTCAGATGTCCAAGGGAGAACAGTCAATACGGCTGCCTCCTGTGCCGTTAACTGTATCAGTGGTTTGGCTAGAAATGCATACTGAGGAATCCATTGTCTGCAATAAGAAGTAAGGCCAATAAAAGCACGTACCTCCTTCTGGGTCTTGGGCTGAGGAAGACTCGCTATTAACTGGATACGGTCAGGTGTCAACTGCCTACCCCTCTTGGACAGTAAGTGTCCTAAGTATACCACTTGCTGGACACAGAATTGAAGCTTAGAAGGGGACACCTTGTGCCCCATCTCGGCTAGGAAATACAAGACTGTAAGGGATGCTTGCTCGCAAGCACGTTCAGAACGGGCTGTGATCAGTAGGTCATCGACATACTGGAGCAGGGCAGTGTCAGTTGGCATATGAATGTTGTCTAGTTGTCTCTTAAGTGCTTGACTGTAAATACTAGGACTTTCTGTGAAACCTTGAGGAGCTCGTGTAAACATATAGCTTCTTCCGTTTAAACAGAATCCGAAAAGAAACTGGCTGTCTGGATGAATGGGAACACTAAAAAATGCATTCTTAAGGTCGATTACAGTAAAGAACCTGGCTTCGGAGTCAATGGCTGTTAATAGGGAAGAGATATCTGGGACAACTGGATACTGAGGAATAATACATTTATTAAGTTCTCGTAGGTCAATCACTAATCGATATACCGGGGGTGCATTTGGATCAGTACGTTTCATGACTGGAATGATCGGAGAATTGCATACATTGGAGTCAGTTTCTACAACTACTCCTTGAGCCATGAGCTCGTCAATGATTTTGGATAAGGCTGTTACAGCCTCAGGTGGCAATCTATACTGTCTGATTCGTGGTAAAACCACACCTGACTTGAGAGTCACACGATGGGGTGTGATTTGCATATAACCTACATCAGTTGGACCTTGTGCCCATAGATGCTGCGGAACATTAGACAATCTCGGATCAAAATCTCGTAATACATAGTGACCCTTGAAGTCACGTAGGAACAATCGTATTCCCTCTGGGGAACAGCATATAACTGCACCTAATTCTTTCAGTGTCTTAATGCCTAGTAGATTTTCTGGACAGGACTTAGTAAGTAACAGATCAGTAGTGCGGGACAATGGACCTACTTCTAGAGTAACTGGCTTTGAAATCTCATTTACGATAGGTTTTCCTGAAAATCCAAGGGAAACATTTCTTGAGCCTGAGAGCGGAGCCCCTGGAACTTCGGCGTGACTAATTGTGGTCCTACTTGCCCCTGTATCAATCAAAAACTTTCTGTCTTTCCCTAATACTTGACTATGAACATAGGGACCTTCTTGATCTACAGGTATCTCGATGAGAGGCAAGCCTACCTCCCTCTCTAGGCTGTTTCATGAATACTGCTGGTACTCTGGATACTCAGACTGTGCATACTGGTACATCTGCGATGTAACATGCTGTGTTGCAGCAATAGGCTGCGGTGCTGTAACTGTCTGTTGTGCATTCTGTGGCTGAGGAGTCTGTGAAACTTGTTCCTGTCTAGGCGGACGTGGTCTTTCTTTAGTCTTACCAGTAGCTATGTTATGTTTCAGAACTGCACACTCGTTTATAAAATGACCTGGTTGTTTACAATAATTGCAGTTCCCTTTAACGGGAGCTGCAGGATGACTGACTTGATTCGGACCCCTCTTCTGACTGTCTTGAGGAACAGATTGTGCAACTAGTACTTTCATTTTCGTGTCTTTCATACGTTTTCTTTCGTGTTCTTGCTCTTCTCTGATTCTGTTCTGGTGGTATTGGAGCATCTGCAACATCTGGGACGGGGTATTAGCTTGCCAGGTACTTTCGACTTTCAGAACTCGATTTTTAATTGGTGGACTTGAATTCTCGACTAATTTAGTAACAAAAAGGTGAGGGTATGACTCACTACTCGTCTTGAGGCCACTGTTAATGCTAAAACATTTCTCAAATCTTGAATAAAAATCACTAATATCCTCATCTTGTTTCTGTTTACAGGCTGAGATTGCATCCCAGTCTTCCTTTTTAGTTGTTAATAATCTGGGTAAAACTTGAATCAATAATTCAGGTAATTCTTTACATTTATCTCCGAGACCGGTACCTGGTACTCGTATCTTATCTTCAGCTTCTAGGACTGCCCAATCGATCTTTTTCTCTCCCACCTCCCAGTCTTTTTCCTTGAGCTTTTCATACACCCCTGCGGGCAACAGAACTTTTAACATTTTAATTATATCTGGATACGTGTATTCTCCCATACGGAGCATGTCTTTTAATTCTCTATGGAACCCTGCTGGATCTTTGTCATGACAGGGAATTAATTTCTTCATCTCTAGAAGTTCCATCTTTGTGATCGGAGTGTATACAAACACTCGCTGCATTTCGCCACCCGTTCCTCTAACTGGGTGGACTTCTCGTAACGGATTCTATCTGTCTATGTAAAATGGTTTACTTTCTGGGGGTGAGACATGAACAAAATGCGGGTTCAGAAATGTTCTATATTTGTGACGCTGTTCTAGAATGACACTAATTAAATCAGTACCTAGACCTCTCCATCTATACTGGAGTAACTCGTTCAGGATATCATGTAACGGACCTGGATCAGAATGTTGACCCTCATACAGAGTAATGAGGTGCTGAATCATATACATACCCACCAGTCGCTGCTCGGCTGGGGGCAATTTCAGAAACATCTGTGCCACTATTTCGTCTGGAAAAGTGGTAGAATCAGTAATCCATCGGACTGCTGATCGGGCTAGTTCTTGTTCATGCATAGTACTTAACTCACTATAACCGATTCGTGATTTCAGAATGTGATCGGTAGCTTGAAATACTTGTTCTAGAGAACCTTGATCTGGTACTGGATGGTGGAAAGTAGACTTGGGTTCTAGACGTAAATGGCGATCTGGAAATCTAGGTTTTCCTACATACACTATTCTGGCGGAATTCTCGTCGTCTATCTCTTCAGTATCAGAGTTACTTTCTTTCTCGTTTACTTGTGCTGCTTTACGTTGTTCGTGTATCTTTATTATTTCTTTACGGATTTTCTTGTACATACTCTCCATAGCACCGATAGTCTTATGCTTACCCTCGGCTATACTATTACTCCACTTCATCAGGGCTTTCATTTCGGCCTGATTTTTGGACGGGTAATCTTGTTCTCTTATTAGACAATTAATCAGAAACTTTAATATCATGAGCTGGGACTCAGCTTTCCTTTGGGACATGACATCACTAATACTTTCTGGATCTTCCCCTGTACGGATGAAACGATATATTCTGTCTAGATCTTCCTTCATATCTGGTAGGGTGACTAGATACTCGGCCACATTTCTTACGCGTAATGAATATAAAACCATATCATCTTCGCCTGGGACTGGGTCATAACAGCATTCGGCAAGGGATTTTCTTATTTCCGCAACAGACAGTCTGGGCGTACGTTGTGACGCTTGCATATGTAATGCGGCTGCATCTAAACGCTTATGTGGCGGCGGGGTTCGAGGAGGACCTCCTCCTGCGGCCCCTAGACTAGAATCATCAACTGATGCTTTTCGTCCTGGCAGGGTGGGAAATTGAAATGCGGGCTGGACTGGTATGGCGGACTGAACCGGGGGGACTGCAAAGGGTACCCCGGTGTCTGGAGGAGCAGGAATTACCTGATTTACAGGGACTGGCGGAGCAGGAACAGGATTTGCATATTCCGGGACTGTGTCGTCCAAATAGGACGAGATGAAAATATCAGCTGCGGTCTGTTTGTGACGTAACTTGATCGGAACTAATGGTGGCGGAAAGTTGCTGGATGTCTCCGGGGTCGCTTTTGGCAAGCCCTCGGCAAGAAGAGGATACATACCCTTAATGAGGGCATTCCTCTGTCTGTCTGATTGCTCAGTTCTAACTCGTTCACCTATCTCGATTAATTCTTTTTCTTGTGCTCGTTCTGAAGATTCTCTACTTAATTCTGACTTTCTGATTTCTTTTTCGGTTCTTTTATGAGCTTCTTTACGCCATAGCTCGATGGCATCTTTCTGTGATTGTCTGGCTTTCTTTTTCCATAATGCCTCTTCTACTCTCATGATGCACTCGGCATCCCACGTACCTGATACGGGCCATCTATACTTTTCTTCTAGCTCCTTGGTATACTCTACCCATAAATCTAGATATAATATGGCGCTTATGCCATGCTTCTGATACATAAAGTGACCTGGACTGTCCCTAGGCGGGACAGGAACTGCTGCTTCCAGCAGACCTTTTCTGGTTTTTAACTGACGTAATTTCGAAAAGAGCGGCATGACTGAACTATAATCTGGACACAATACAATACACAATAAACACGAGAATCACTTCTCACTCATACCACAACATCAAGATACATGAAGAACATTATAAATAACAGTTCGAACAGAATACCACCTGGAATACGGACTACAGGAAAACAGAATGCATGAATTTTTTCTCGAGAACTGAACTGACTAGAACAGAAACTAGATGCACTGCTGAAACAGTACGAAACTTTACCGGTCTCATAAAGAGACACGTCAGGACCCGTATCCACCGAAGTGGACACTTCGTTTGTGTGTCTGGGTACCACCAACCCACGGACCAGAGTCAATTAGATTGACCCTGTCTAGATACTACCCCAGTAATGGTACTCACCGGGCAGCAAGGACGGAAGGCCTCGGACTGGACTGGACTGCTTCGACGACGACGGACTTCGGACTTCAGTTACGGGTGGACCTCCGGATACCTCGGACCTTGGACTCTTGGCTTGGGCTCTGGTCGGGACTCGCCGCGTTCCTCCACCGCCTCGTCTGGATGCTGGACCGCCTCCTCCGTTTCCTCCGTGGGCCTGAGGGATACTTGAAGCAGAAATATCTGCATGTGCACGGTATGGTTCCGTCACGGCTGCAGAGGGTCAGGGGGCCGGCGTGGCTTCACCGGCGCGTGGGGAAAGGGCAAGTCCCTGTTCGGGCGCCATTATGTGGTAAATAAATAAATAATACCCTATTTTTGAATGTATAAATGAATAACCGATAGCTCAATAAATAAGAGTCAAGATTCGAGGTAGTAGGAGTTTCTTGCAGGTTTAATACAGCATAAGGACAGGAACAGGACAACCTGCACAGAAATAGAATGACAGGATTGGACTAGCGTGGCCCGGCAGCTGCCGGGGCTGGATCTAGGATGAGCGCGTGCTGCTCTTTAATAACAATACATGAGCATATATACATAACGCAAACACATAGCATTACATTGCAGTAGGCGTAACAGTGGGTGGAGCAATAGGTGTGACGCGTAGCAGTCGCGAAAGATAAGGGTGAAAGTGGGTGTAACAGGGCGTATACATAGACATGTGATGCAAACGTAACAGAATATGTCATGAATAGGGCGGAAACATTGGAGGGGGCTACCTAAGGAGCCGGGACCTCTAACCTGGTGGTGCGCGCAAACTGGCAATGACGTGTTACGAGGAGAAGCTGGGGGCTATGAACTCTGTGCTAGGAGCAGAGACTAAAGTCTGGAGAGTCAGAGCGACATGTACCTAAGCAGTATCTAGTATCTGATGTTTAGAGAACATGTTGATATGGACTAAGAGTCAGGAGGGGAGAGGCTAACGGACTCTAAGACTGAAGCATGCATTATTCTACATGTAGTGCGTGATGAAGAATACGAAATGACCATTAAATGCAGTATTTCTCTTACATGGAGACGTGAAGGCTAGACAATGACGGAAACTATTGATGCGGTTCAGTAGCTTAGGAATGCAGAGAAGGAGGACTGAACTGATAACTGTAACCAAAACATACTCTTGGCAGGCTCAGAGGCAGAGCCAGGCTGGACCGGGCACTGCGAGGCAGGAAGTAAGTGAAGGGTCGAGGATACAGGTGGGGGCTGGATGGCTCCTCAGCGAGGGTTCAGGAGACAGGAGCTGAATCTGATGTCCGGGCCCTTTTGAGGCCTAGAAACGGGGACTTTATAATGAAATAACGTGCACACTGGGAAACGTGGCAACGTAGCTTTACATAGGCCTGATATTCGTAGTATTCACGAAGACTGGAAACTGGCATACTAGAGGTGGACACAACTATAATTGCGTCTTTAATCAAACATAGGGAATACATATGCATATTAATCATGCACACATAACATATGATGGAGGAGGCGTAGGGACACAGAACATGGCAGAATTTTACTTTTCCACAAAGTCTTTGAGCAAACTGGAGTTAAATACCTAACAGTGGCAGTATTTTAGATTGGAGCCTTCTGATAAACCTTTCCTGATGTATCTTCTGTTGTGGTATTCCAATGTTTCTGGCATTTCAGACGCACTATTGCAACACTACTCCTCCTCATACTTTGGTACTGGAATCACCAGGGAAATACAGAGACAAGATGTGCAGAGTCTTCTCTGATATTCACAAAAGATTAAGTTCGAGGCATGTGGGCTGCTAAATTCATATCTATTGCAGATCGCCGCCTAGTGTTGGGTCCGGATGATTGCACATTGTTGTCCTGGAAGAGTCTTCGAAGTATCACGAGATAGGTGGCTCCTCCCCTGGACTACAGTGCGCATGGGCATCGACTCCATCCCCAGATTGTTTTTTTCCGCCATTGGGTTCGGATGTGATTTCCACGTCTCCTGTTCGGAATCGATAAAAACAACTTCTTTAAGGCCAAAAGGCCTTCGTTACCTCGTCGGTATTGTTAGCGTTCGGTCTCGTGTTTCTTCCAACTCTTCGAGTCGGATTCTGACGAGTCGAGTAACTCTTCGGACATCGAGGCCCTGTCGTCGCAGCAAGACCCCGACGATTCTACGATGGAACGGAGTCCGTTCAAATTCTGCCCCGTGTGCGGTTCTAAGTACCCACACATGGACGTGCATCCTGTATGCAACAAGTGCCTCTCGCCGGACCACAACGAGGACAACTGTATGGCCTGTTCAAAATTCAGGTCCAAGAAGACGCTCAAGCTTCGGCGCGCGGCGCGCCTCGAGGCCCGGCGAGCGGCTCCAGCTCCTGTCGACATCTTCGACGACCCCGAAGCAGAGGACAGAGAAACTCATCTGCAGATTTCACCACCATTGACAGAGGTCGAGGCCGATTACGGGGAACCCGTCGAGGGCCAGGACCTTGAAGAAAACGTCGAGGAGGTAGGGGACGACTAGGAAGTTTATGGGGCCGCGGAAGATAGCTCAGGGGAAGAGCTATACCCCGAACGTTCAATTACTCAGGCTCAGGTCACGGGATTGCCACACGGCCTTACCCACGACCCTACACCTCAATCCTCGGCCCCGCCTTCGGGCCCGGCCACGGACACACCAACGGAGCCTCCATTAAGCAAACCGAAACTGAAACCTTCGGAATCGAAAACAACAAAGATGGCCGACACGCCATCGAAACCGAAGACGTCTGCTACGCCATCGACGCCGTCGTCTTCGGAGGCTTCGAAGCCGAAAAAGGCTGTCGACCAGGCGAAGGTACCGAAGTTGGTCAAGGAGCCAAGCTCGAAGAAGGCCATCAAGCACGTGTCGAGCAAGGTGGCAGAATCTAAGTCGAGGAAGACTGTCGAACCGTCTTCGGGCAAGTCTACCGCGCCAACAGGCAAACGCCCAACCGAAGCGCAGTCGGCGAAGGCCCCCGAGCCGAAGTCTGGAGCCCCGATGCAGAAACAAACGCCTGCCAATCCAAAGACAGCGGCGTCGACGCCTAAGGCCGTGGCGGGGGCCCAGACCATAGCTGTCGAGGGTGCGTCTGCGACTCTGGCGCCCAAGGAAAAATAGTCGACGCTCGTATCTTCCCCTGGTGGCGGACCGAGGTCATCGGTCGGATCGACGAAGCCCTCCGCTTCTTTTACTAAGCAAGTCTCGGACTCCCTCAAGAGAATACGGGAGAAGGGTTTGACGTCGACGACTCAAACCCCCTCGGTTCAACAGTCAACAGCGCCATCGAAAAAGACTTCGACGCCGATCCTCTACACTCTGCCGCCGAACGTGGCGCCAAAGGCCTTTGCACCTCTGTCGGTGCCAAAGGACTCAGGAGGTTCGCAGCAGTCACTGCTCAGTGGACGTTTTGGTCGACAACATGCTTCGGAGGAGCAGTCAGAACAGTATATCGACGCCGACACAGGAAAATTAACTCTCTACAAGCGGAAAATTACTTCCCAGCCCTTGGAGTCGTTTGTGATACCTCTCAAGAAGAAGAGGCCGGCACCAGAAACTCCTGAACTCGTTGAACCTATTCCTCCACACCATAGGAGGAGTCCAACACCTTCACCCAATGACTCACATGGAGATGAAGGTGAACAGGATGCAGAGTACAACTTTCCTGATAACACTGACCCTGATGAGCAACAGGACTCATGGGTTGACTCTGGTGACCAGGGGGACCAACAGGTGGTACATGACCCACAGGTTTATGGTGTAAAGACGTCTCCAACTGAAGACTCTGCGGCATTTAATGCCTTAATTGAAAGAGCGGCTGCAAACCATAAGGTGGAAATGCATGCCGACCCTGTGGAAGAGGTCTTTTTGTTTGACACATTCTCTGCAGCAGAAAAGACTGTTAAAACACTTCCAATGCTTAAAGGGGTTCTAAAGCATGCCACAGACATGTTCAAGGAACCCACAAGAGCAAGGGTGGTGAACCCGAGAATAGAGAAGAAATACAGACCGGCACCTGGGGACCCAACTTATATACGGGGCCAGTTGCCTCTGGACTCTTTGGTGGTCTCCAATGCCCGCAAAAGGGCGAACTCGCAGACGACGGGTGAAGCTCCTCCCCCAGACAAAGAGTCAAAAGTGCTGGAGGCATCAGGGAAAAGAGTGGCAGCACAGGCAGCCAACATCTGGCGCATATCTAATACACAGGCCCTGCTGGCAAGATATGATAGGGCGCATCACGACACCCTAGAGCAGCTCCTACAACACCTTCCAGACCAGTTTAAGGAAGGGGCAGAGATGCTAATACAGGAGGGCAAGCTTATTTCCAACGCTGCAATCAAATGTGCGCTTGATGTTGCAGATACAGCGGCTAGAGCGATAAACACTAGTGTGATGCTGAGGCGTCAAGCATGGCTCCGCATCTCAGGGTTCAAGCCAGACATGCAGACAACCATCCTCAACCAGCCAGTTAATCCAGACACTGTTTGGCCCAGAGGTTGACACCACCCTCGAGAAGATCAAAAAAGATAATGAGACAGCTAAATCCATGGGGGCACTTCAGTCTCAGCAATTCAGAGGGAGCACTTTTCGTCGCTCGAGTACACGTGGTGTTAGCAGAGGACACTAGGCACAGCAGACGCAATTCAATAGAGGTGGCGCACAATCCTCGTACCCCAAACAGGGTAGAGGGGGTTACAGAGGAAACGGTGCCAAGGGCAGAGGCAGAGGCAACAACAGTTCCCGTTCCTCTGCTGCCAACAAACAGTGACTCTCTGTCACTGCCCCCCGACCATCCAACACCTGTAGGGGGGGAGACTCCAGCAGTTCCTGCCAGTCTGGACGTCCATCGCCACAGACAGGTGGGTAAGGAAACTTATCCAGTTCGGTTATTGTTTGGAGTTGACATCCACTCCACCCAACATACCCCCAAGACAACGTCCTATGTCAGCAGAGCACTTGCACTTATTGCAGCAAGAGGTTCTTGTGATGCTACAAAAAGGCGCAATAGAGCTCGTGCCGGTGGAGGAAGAAGGCACAGGGGTTTATTCCCTGTACTTCTTAATCCCGAAAAAGGACGGTTCACTCAGACCCATTCTGGACCTACGCCCCCTCAACATGTACATCCTCTCAGAACATTTTCATATGTTAACACTGCAGCAGGTTCTTCCATTGTTAAAACAGGGAGACTTCCTAACAACCTTGGACCTCAAGGATGCTTATTTTCACATACCACTCCACCCATCCCACAGAAAGTACCTCCGGTTCACCGTACAAAACGGGCATTACCAGTTCAAGGTCCTACCCTTCGGGGTGACCACTGCCCCCAGAGTGTTCACGAAGTGTCTGGCGACAGTGGCGGCGCACCTCAGGAGACAGAACATACATGTCTACCCTTACTTAGACGACTGGCTCGTTCAAGCAAAGTCGGAACAGCAGTGCGCCGCAGACATGTTCCACACCATTCACCTCCTTCACAGTCTGGGGTTCTCACTGAACTATCCAAAGTCGCACCTTCAGCCAGCCCATGTGCGGCAGTACCTGGACGCGACGGTAAATACGCTGACTGCTACAGCTCAGCCGAGCCCGGTGAGGATCGACAACATCCAGTCGCTCATCCAAAGGTTCAGACCGCAACACTCCCTACCAGCGAAAGTGTTCATGCAGTTGATAGGCATGATGGCCTCCTGCATCTTCATAGTCCCGCACGCAAAGTTGCATATGCGTCCGCTCCAAGAATGCTTGGCGCATCAGTGGACACAGGCTCAAGGACAACTGACAGACCTAGTGTTGGGGACTGGTCGGGCATACAACTCTCTGCATTGGTGGACTCCACACAACCTTTGCAAGGGCCGACCGTTCCAAGAGCCTGTGCCGCAGATCATCATGACGACGGATGCTTCTCTCCAGGGATGGGGAGCTCATGTGCTCCACTATGCGGTGCAGGGACTATGGACGACACAGCAAAAGAAGATGCACATCAACTACCTGGAGTTGATGGCAATCTTCATGGCACTCAAGTCCTTCAAGGTACATTTGTGCAACAAAGCCGTGTTGATCCGGACGGACAACATGACTGCCATGTACTACATCCAGAAACAGGGAGAGACGCACTCTCCACAGCGGTCTCATCTGGCTCAGAGCATGTGGAAGTGGGCCATTTGAAGGAACATTTCCTCATGGCGGAACACCTCCCGGGCAAGGACAATCAGATGGCGGATCTGCTCAGCAGGTACAGCCATCAAATGCACGAGTGGGAGATACATCCATCAGTACTCCGCCCGTACTTCCAGCAGTGGGGTCATCCAGAGATAGACCTGTTTGCCACAAGGGAAAACGCAAAATGCCAACACTTTGCCGCCAGGTTCCCTCACCCACAATCGCAGGGCAATGCGATATGGATGAACTGGTCAGGCAGATTTGCGTACGCTTTTCCCCCAGCACCTCTCATACCGCTGGTGGCAAGAAAGCTAAAGCAACACTCGTTGACGCTCATCCTGGTTGCTCCAACGTGGGCACGCCAACCATGGTACACCACGTTTCTAGAACTCTCCGTGGTACCACATCAAAGGCTGCATCTCACGCCCAGGCTCTTGACGCAGAACCATGGCGACATCCAGATCCGCAACAGCTCAACCTGGCGATCTGGCTCCTGAAGTCTTAGAGTTTGGCTACCTTAACCTGCCTCCAGAATGCATGGACATCATCAGGGAGGCAAGGAAGCCCACTACCAGAGCTTGCTATGCTGCGAAATGGAAGCGTTTTGTCATTTACTGTACAGACCATAACATAAACCCGCTAGATGCATCCATTCCTAACATTATCTGCTATTTGTTACACCTCTACAAATGCAATCTAGCGTACGCTTCCATTCGGATACACTTATCCGCCATAGCGGCTTATCTACAAAACAGGCAGCATCTCTCTGTTTTCAGGGTGCCTGCCATTAAAGCCTTCCTGGAGGGACTGAAACGAGTCATCCCTCCTAGAACCCCGCCAGCTCCTGTGTGGAACCTCAATGTGGTACTCACTAGACTGATGGGCCCACGCTTTGAGCCTCTACATTCATGTGAACTTCAGTTCTTAACATGGAAGGTGGCTTTTCTCATTGCCATTACGTCTCTCAGACGTGTTAGTGAGCTACAGGCGCTCACAATACAAGAGCCATTTATACAAATTCATTCAAACAGAGTAGTGCTCCGCACTAACCCCAAGTTCCTTCCAAAGGTGGTGTCACACTTTCATGTCAATCAAACAATTGAACTGCCTGCATTCTTTCCAAAACCGGAAACAGTAGCGGAAAGAATGCTCCATACGTTAGACGTCAAAAGGGCGTTAATGTACTACATTGACAGAACACAACAATTTCGAAAGACACAACAACTTTTTGTTGCCTTTTCAGCCCAGCACAAAGGCAAGCCAATTTCCAAAGCAGGAATAGCCAGGTGGATCGTTAAATGTATTCAGATATGCTATCAGAAAGCTAAACGCACTTTAATGGTCCCCCCCAGGGCACACTCCACACGCAAGTTGGGAGCCTCCATGGCTTTCCTGGGGAACATTCCTTTGGAAGACATTTGCAGAGCAGCCACGTGGTCTACACCACACACGTTTACCAAACATTACTGCGTAGATGTGCATTCCAAGCAGCAGGCAGCTGTAGGACAGGCTGTTCTCAAAACTTTTTTTCAGACTTCTGCAGCTGGCACGGGCGGCCGCCATTAATGGAGGGACTGCTATGTATTCTATGCAATAGATATGAATTTAGCAGCCCACATGCCTCGAACTGAATATGCTACTTACCAGTATGCATCTGTTCTTGGCATGTAGGGCTGCTAACATTCATATCGCCCGGCCTCCTCCCCGGTGCCCGTAGCGCCTGCAGATTATTTCTTGCATTCAATCATTAGCATGGACATCATTTACACTATTTCACTCCATCTCTGACACAATGGCTAAAAACAATCTGGGGATGGAGTCGATGCCCATGCGCACTGTAGTCCAGGGGAGGAGCCACCTATCTCGTGATACTTCGAAGACTCTTCCAGGACAACAATGTGCACTCATCCGGACCCAACACTAGGCGGCGATCAATGCGCAAGATATGAATGTTAGCAGCCCTACATGCCAAGAACAGATGCATACTGGTAAGTAGCATATTCAATATATCTGTACATGTGCATGGTCCCAGAACTCAATTTCTAAATAAGTTCACAGTTTCCATTCGAATCACCTAATTAGGAAACATGCTCTAGGCGGCAAAATGTATTGATTTCTTCCCTTTAAAAAAAAAATCAATAATCCAACATACAAGACAAACAGTACCTTTGGCTGAATCGCATTATAACATTTTATACAGTGTAAACTAAAAGCAGGAAATGGTATCCCAATATAAGACTAGACTATCAGTTCATGTCCAGCGAGGAGTCAGTCAGACATGTATTTTTTCTGTCCTGTGAGGAAGATCCTGAACACAATGCCCTTTATTTCAAGCTAATTTTGGATAATAACACAATCTTTGAGATGAGAGGGATTGCTTTCATTCAATGCCTTAGGATGCAAACTTTTTTTATTTTTATTTTTTGAACAGTTTGTGAGGGAAACGTGTGTATTTCCCTGATATTCTTTGGTGGTGTGTTACCTCCCTATTGCTTTTAGTGACTATGCTGAAGCTGTTTGAATAATGCCGAGCCTATGAGGCACACAATGTCCAGGAATGATCAACACCGTTATTTAGTAGATTGTATATTTTCTGTCGAACGCCTCACAGCTGGAGTGGTGTTAATGCAACCTGCAAAGAGCAGTTAACTAAATTGAAAGGTTTTGTATGTGTATGAATTCCTGTTTTCCAGATTCATATAAAACATCTTTGTGAAACACTAGGACATGCACGTAGGCATGTGTTACTGCCTTCGTAGGTCAGTAAATTCCTTTCTTGGGCTCCTGTGATTATTTTTTTTTAATCTTAAATGAGCGGTTTATATACTTAATTCTACATGTTGGATTATTGCAAAGATATGTTTCCTTGGTAATCGAGTAATTCCTTCCGTTGTTTGAAATTCAGGCACTGCCTACACTGCATTAACTCACTGAAAGCATATTTAGTGACCAACGTTTATTTTAGGACTGTGCAGTAAAATGAAGATGCTTTGTTCATGACTATGCATTAATTCCAGCTAAATGTATCGTGCCAGCATCATGCATTGTTGTGTTTGACTGTAGATTAATAATAATTGGATTGAAGGCTGCAAAATAATTCCGTCTTTGCACAAACTCTTTTGGCAACAATGTCCTCGGACTGTGCAGGATGTTGTGTCATCCTACCTTGATTGACATTTTCTGACTCACACTTTGCTTTCCCTGAGAGGATCTCCACGAGCCCACCTGAAGAATCTCCATGTGCTTAGACTTGCTCCCTGGCAAAGCACAAGGATCTGCTCTACTGATGTGCAATCAGAGTTTATCTCCACCCATTGTGTAGTGCCCCTTACCAGACGTTGGGTAGTTCGATGGTTAGTGGAAATTATTTGATTGTGCCTGGGGATACTCCTTTTTTACCTGTAACCCGAAGCATGATCTTTAAACCCCCTTTAAAAATATGCTGTCACACTTTTTTTTAAAAAATATTTTTATTCGACTTTTCATTGCATAACCAAGAAACAAGCAAGTCATCATTACTCCGGACATCCCATCCCGGAGCCCTCCCACCACCCTCCAACATCCTGGGACCCTTAACATACATATCCGACACTAGCAGTACTAGCACTGTATTCATTCTGCAGCCAAATAGGAGGAAGGAACAGCCAACAACCCACATCCCTTCCACCCTCAAAGCCCCAGCTACCACCTTCAAATCAAAGACCTCCATCCAGCCCATGATACCGGCGCCCTTTCCCCCACACTCTACCGAACTTTTTGGGGCACCCTCTTGCCTTGTATGTGACCCATGTGCGGTCACTCTTAACAAGGTTCTTTCACTTTCCTGTATGTGAATGCTGTATGACTGTACTCCCATGCAGTAGCCATGGAGACTACGTGCTGATTGAATGGTGTCCTTTGCAAACTAGGAAGATCTACAACTTAACTAACTTGGGATGAATCTGAAGCATATCTGAAACCTCTGCATCAGGAGAGAGACATGTATGTGCTGAAAACACCGCTGGAGATTGCCTCTTGGTGAGCCTGCACTGCCCCTTGACTTGCCCAATGGGCACCCACCTTTTCAGCATGTGGTGTGCATCTATATTTGTGACCAAGTGATGGACAGTTGTGCACCCTTAAAAAGATTGCGTCCCACTCCTGATTCTCAAAAAGCCTTTAATTGTCCTTCTCTAAGCCTGAGAAAATCATTAGGTGTGTCAGTGGCTGTGTTATGGTCAGTACCATTCCATCCAGCGTCCTTTAACTTAGTTTATATGAAAGTACGGCTGCACACTAACTGGAAACAAGGTTGCCATTTTGTCACTGGTAGGGGCTCATGACTGCAATCAGATGCTTTGAAGATACAGCCGGCAGAGCCTAAAAGCAAAGCTAAGGCAGGAACTCTTAGAAGCTTAGTGTGTCTCAACCAGACACCCAAAACAGAGCTTGACTCTCCTGAGCTGCCTTCCAGTCTCTGCCCCTCCTGTGCATCCCACATCATCTGGTCAGAGGGAGAATCTCCCTTTACACCCCCACTAGAGAATCCATAGCATCGGACTGCTTGTTCTGGGTGCTGCGGATTGCACATTCGAGATGCACACTTGAGTACAGAAAACATGAGTCATTCACCCAGCGAGGGCAAAATCTACACCTGCATTAGCTACAACAGGAAATTTCCCTCCTACTTTTAATGAGAGCAATATAGAAAGTCCTGAAACTCCATAGAAATCATGGATTCTATTCAAAATTCTTCTTAATAATAATAATTTAAAAAAAGACAACGTGACAATGGAGGCCTACTCTGGACCTCGGAGAATTGAACAAGTCCTAGAAGAAACCATCTTTTCAGTTGACCCTCCAGTAAGGCCACTCGATGCTCCAGAAAGAGGAATTCCTTACCTCCCTGGATCTTCAGCATGCAAATTTCCCCATCCACATTCACCAGAACCACATGAAATACCTCTGCTTTTCAGTGGTGTGTCAGAACTTCCAATTAAAGAGGCTCCCTTTCTAACTCCAAACAGCATCTTGCATTTTTACAAAGTGTCTAGCACTGGTTACTACCGTTTAGCAGCAACAAGTTCACCAGGTAAACCCATACCTGGATGATTAACCCATCAATGCTCCATCAAGGGAAGAGACAAATGCCTCTACAACTGCTCACATCAACCATTCAGCAACTGGAGTCTAATGCTAAAAATATGCCATTGACTCAGTCATTAGACTAGACACCCAAATGGGGCACTATAGAGGAAAAATAGAGGATTGTGCCCTCACGATTTGTCAGTAGTAGTCCGAAAATGAAATGCAAACGTTCTTTGAAAGTTTTACGTGCATAGTTTTTATTTCATGTTACATCTGTGGATAAAGGACAGCTGACACGTGTTTCGCCCTAGTGGCCTATAGGCCGTGAGCTTTTTCAAGGCAAGAGTCAGGTGTTGGTGCAGGTTGGAATCATGATTCTCTACAAAGTCTCTAAAAAGCCGGTATCTCGTCTCTGCGGTCCTGGAACAAGCCAAATGGGAAACACCTTTTCATCAGCAGAGAGAATAGTGTAATTACAGATGAATGCAACAGTATGCTCCAAACAAACCATTTCTGTCGGAATGGACAAGGCCCTTGTAGGCTTCGTGCCATCCTGCATAGGACTGATTCCCTTTTGTATACCCAGGATGAGGCCCTTACAGAAGGACCTGGGTCATCAAACGAGTCAAATGGATTGGCTCATGGGACAGTACAGTCCAAGTGACAAGAAGATACAAACAGATGCTGCTGTGGTGGAGGTTCCCATCAAACATCAATGCGCTCCACCCATTCCAACCATCTAAGAACAGAAATATGCATCAATGTAGGACTGAGGAGCCCACTGCAGGAACTTACCATCAGGGGCCTCTGGTCAGGCATGGACACGAAGCTCCCTATCAACATCCTGAAACTTTGAGCAAAATGGCTGTGCAGTGTTCATTACAACGGATAGCACAGCAAGGAAGAACCAGTTCAAGGCCCCGTTCTATAGAAGAAAAGGCACAGTTGCTCTGGAATTAGGCTAGCTCTAATAATATGGATATTACTTTGGAACATCTCCCAGGATGCTGGAAGGATTCGGAGATGCGCTCAGCTGCACTTTTCCCCCACTGCCTCAGATGGGAGATGCATTAAGTCTAACTTGGACTACATCATCCATTTGTGGGGTCACCCCTCCAATTGGTCATTTGCCAAAACAAGAAATGCCATTACAACACCAGGAGGTTCTGGCAGCCAAATCCAGGAGCAATGCCTTTTCAATGATGGTTGAATCGCTTTGCATATGCCTTTCCTCATTTCCCCTGGTCAATAAAGTGCTGTGGAAGATGAAGGCAAATAACTGATACCTGATCGTGTTTGCTAGGGCATGGCCCTACCAATACTGGTAAGTCATTCATCTGAGAATATCCTCACGTCCAGCAGTTGGCTGAAAAGACACATCTCATGCTCTTCTCCAGACCTAAAGAAGAAATTCGTCATTACGATCACCTAGAGTCTGGCCATTTAAATATTCTAACAGAGTTCACAAACATGCTGGTACATGCACACACACCAGCAACTACAAAGACCTATAATGCCAAATGGAAACAAATTGTGCAAAGGTACAGTTATTTATCCAATTTACATGCAGCCCCATCAAGCGCTTACCTACTTGCTGGAACTGGTCAAACATATACTGAAATATTCATCAGAGAGAGTCAATTTCACAGAAATCTCAAAATACAGGGGGAAAAGAAGATGCTACAAAATCTTTGTTTTCACAGAAGATCGTAGCGCGGTTCATGAAAGGGCTTTTTTAGGTTTTCTCCCCTGTATGATCCCCTCCAGTGCCATGGGAGCAGAGTACGATTCTGAGCTAGTTCATTCTGCTTTCCACTAAACCGAAGCCTCTGGAAATTTATTTCATGAACACAGCGCTATTTTTGCCCTCACTTTAGCAAAGAGAGTAGGTCAGCTGCTGACATTTACTATAAAAGAGCCCTTTCTACTGTTTACTAAGGACGGAGTCATCTTAGGGATGAAAAACAACATTAATGAAGAAATCTTTGCACCCTCTGGATGTCTGCAGGTGGTTCTGAATTTATACAGACAAGGCAAAAAAGAACTTGCACACATCAGACCAGGTGTTTGTGTCCTTTGGCTATCCAGGAGCACGCTGGCCCCTGTTCATACAGGGAATTACACATTGACTGTTATCCTGCATCTATGCCACAGTGATTTTGCAAGACATCGATTGTGCGACCACGGGGAAGAGAAGTCACACTTACACCAAGCACAACTGTTTGGCCCGGATGTGATTGCAGCAGCTGACTCAGCTGTAGAACAGACAGTCCTCTACAACCTGTTTCAGTATTGTATGTATTGCTTGCTATTCTGATTCAAGTATGCGAATATATGAAACATCCAATGTTGGAGAAGAACTTTTATGCTTACCAGTAGCTCTAGTTCTCCAGCTTTCATATACTCCGATGCGACCCTCCCTCCTTCCCGTCAGACATGTAATATCCTATGTACTTCTCATACTTGTGCTATGAAATCTGAAGTACAGTGACCTTTAGGAGCGTAGAAAAGCTCAGCATTTCCACCTTAGTGGCTGAAGTTTACATTGGTTCAGATGAGTACGATGTGTTGTCTTGGTATTCCTTTACCTCTCAAGTTCTCAGGGCCCCTAAATTCTATTGCGACTACCTGCGTAAGGACCTGTAGTTGGGCTGCTATATAGTAAAGTTCCAGGTCAGGAACCGCTAGCCCGCCCTCTGCTTTTGTTCTCTTCGCCTCCCAGATACCCAGAGGAATCCTAATATCATGGAATTCAGCAACTTAAACATGGTACTCGGTATCCATATGGGTAATGTTCTAAAAAAAAATACAGCAGCCTAGGTAGTGCCACCATCTTTAATAAGGTAGAAAAACCACTACTGGGTCTGGGCTCCCAACAGCACAGCTTGCCACAAGCTAATAATGAACAAAAAGGGATGCAAATGCTGCCACTTAGTTAACCTGAGATTATTTTCTCAAACATATGAGTGAAACGCTATGCTTTGTGTTTTATTTATTTTAGATTATTTTGTTTGATTCAATGTTACGCTGATGACACTCAACTGGTCGTCTCTCTATCCCAACTAGTCGACCACCCGGAGAAACTGGCGAACTGCCTTACCCAAATACACAGCTGGATGAGTGATTCATCACTAAAATTAAATGGGTCTAAGACCGAAGTGATGCTCCTGGGAAAACAATGGGCAACTATCCCCCCAACAGTCTGGCCCGACGTATTCGGAGAAATCCCCTCCCCGAAGCGTGAAATCAAAACCCTTGGAGTATGGCTCGAACCGGAGCTCACCATGAAGACGCAAGCGGCCAAAACTGCTGGCACCTGTTTTGGGCTCATGCGCACCACCCGTAAGATCCTCCCGTTACTACCACCTGCCTCTAGGAAACTTCTTATCCAGGGGCTAGTGTTGTCCCGTCTTGACTACAGCAATATGGTCTACCTGGGCGCTCCAGAGGCCACCCTGACTAGACTACAGCGGACACAGAACGCTGCGGCCCGTCTGCTCACGAACCTTCCTTCGAGAGTGTCAGCAAAACCAGCCCTCAAGGCCTTGCACTGGCTCCCTGTTCGCCAAAGGGTGGAATTCAAAGCCATGTGTACAACACACAAACTTATCAACGGATTTGGCCCTACTATCCTCAGCAGCCTGGTCACCCCCTACAAAGCATCCATATCCCTCCGTTCAGACAGTGAGCACCTGGCCAACGTCCCCAAATTCAAAAGGACCCGCACCGGAGGCCGACGATTCTCGGTGCAAGCGGCCGTGAGATGGAATTCCCTCCCAGGTACCCTCAGACTGGAAGCCAGCTACCTGACCTTTCGCAAAAAACTGAAAACGCACCTGTTCCCGAAATAATTGTTCCTCCTCCATCCCTCTCCTTACAGGATAAACAATCTCCTTACAGCGCGGGGATGCCCATGGGTCACCAGGCGCTATACAAATCGCTAAAATAAAAAATAAAAAATGTTTTATTCGATAATCTTCTATTCAGTATTGCAATTTTTAAACTTTGCTTTTTTAAGACCTTATGTACATAACAAAAGAAAACCACAATAATCCTATTTACAATAACAATGATGCATTACAAAATTCTTCATTCGAACAATGAATCATCCCTCTCTCATACAGTTTTACAAACCACAAATACAAAAAATATACTTTAAATGAGTGCTGGAATAAAATTCCTCACAACAAAACCCTACACAGTTATCAATCTCCAGAAAAATTGCCTGTTTGTTCCAATTTCTTTGACAATTCTCTATTTTGGGTTTATAAACAGTCTACGCGTTTCAAACTCTCCTTAATTAGGAGTTCTCATCAGGACCATAGTCTGTAATGAAAGAAAGAACTTTCTTAAGAACGTGAGTTGCTACTAAACAAAATGCTGCCAATGCCATTACTATAAGCCTCCTTATCTTACCTCACTTCTCTGTGTACCAAGGAAGGTAAAATCTCCCCGACGTTAACACAATTCTGGTTTGAAATAAAATCAAAAAGTCACATAACTCTTCATGCATAAACTCGAAAGTATCGTTACAACCGCCATACACCAACACTTACTTTGTTAACTGTGCCTGTGTCCGGCTTACTTTGTGACACTGCCTGGCTATCTCCCCACTAGATAAAAGGAGAGGAACTCATCAGTATTAGCTCGATTGGGGACATATGTAAACCATGCAGGAGCAACGGCTTCTAACCTCAGGTGAGGGCTCAGGCGTCCATATGTACAACTCTTCTACCACCGCCTGAAACGGTCAACAAACAAGTCAGAGAATTAATCCAATGTGTGTTCTCCAACACCCGGTTCGTTGCAAACTAGTTGTCCTAGTGTTCGCTAGAAGTCGCTTTTCGAGGGGGTCCCTACCTGAAGAGGTCGGGGTCCAGTGTAGTAGTAGGTCTCCTTGTTGCAAAGCCGCGGCGCGTCTGAGTCGCGCTGATTTCCGGGTCCGCATAGGATCACGGGAAATGGAGTCCTGTGGGCTAAACAGAGTCCCGTTTTCTTCGCGCAAATCTTCATGGCTATCAAATTTCATTTGTGGCTGCGGGAACACAATTGACCTTCCAATTAATTGCATAATTTTGTTGTATTTTGAAATATGTGCATCATAATGCATAAAATGCGAAAATTCTTGGTGTGCCAACATTGTGAAGTTTATGCGGAGGATATCGCCCAGTGGCCCAGGTGCAGTGTCTCCTTATTGCTGGAAGTGTGGTTCAGCAGAGTCGCGTGATATTTGCGCAAATCTTTCTGTGTAGGATCCATTAAGGCACATCAATTCCATATGTGGATTGTTCCTTAATGCTCCTTTTATCTAGTGGGGAGATAGCCAGGCAGTGTCACAAAGTAAGCCGGACACAGGCACAGTTAACAAAGTAAGTGTTGGTGTATGGCGGTTGTAACGATACTTTCGAGTTTAGGCATGAAGAGTTATGTGACTTTTTGATTTTATTTCAAACCAGAATTGTGTTAACGTCGGGGAGATTTTACCTTCCTTGGTACACAGAGAAGTGAGGTAAGATAAGGAGGCTTATAGTAATGGCATTGGCAGCATTTTGTTTAGTAGCAACTCACGTTCTTAAGAAAGTTCTTTCTTTCATTACAGACTATGGTCCTGATGAGAACTCCTAATTAAGGAGAGTTCGAAACGCGTAGACTGTTTATAAACCCAAATTAGAGAATTGTTAAAGAAATTGGAACAAACCGGCAATTTTTATGGAGATTGATAACTGTGTAGGGTTTTGTTGTGAGGAATTTTATTCCAGCACTCATTTAAAGTATATTTTTTGTATTTGTTGTTTGTAAAACTGTATGAGAGAGGGATGATTGATTGTTCGAATGAAGAATTTTGTAATGTATCATTGTTATTGTAAATAGGATTATTGTGGTTTTCTATTGTTATGTACATAAGGTCTTAAAAAAGCAAAGTTTAAAATTGCAATACTGAATAGAAGATTATCGAATAAAACATTGAAACAAACAAAATAATCTAAAATAAATAAAACGCAAAGCATAGCGTTTCACTCGTATGTTTTGGAGAAAATAATCTCAGGTTAACTAAGTAGCAGCATTTGCATCCCTTTTTGTTCATTACCATCTTTAATAAGGCAACCCTTCCCGCTACTGACAACGGAAGCTTACTCCAGAATGCCATGCTACCCTTCAGTGCTCGTACACATCTCCCAATGTTCCCTTCCAGAATAGCACTGGCCTCGTGGTAAATATGCACACCAAGGTATGTTGGACAAGCCGTCTCCCAGCGTATATTCCGTGGTGTCGTAGGTGCCGCTCCCCTGGGTTTCACTGGAAACAAGCATGTCTTAGCCCAATTTACCCTTAATCCTGAGATGTCGCCAAATTCTGAGAGCAATCCTGCCGCCCCCTCCAGTGCTCCTTCAGCATCCGCCAGAAACTTCAGTAAATCATCCGCATATAGCGAGATGTATTGCTGTTCCCCTCTTAACGTCAAACCCTCATATCTCTGTCCCAACCGATCTCGTGCTGCCAGAGGTTCTATTGCCAAAGCAAATAATAATGGGGAAAGTGTGAAGCCCTGTCTCGTCCCGCGGGTTACTTGATAGCGGAGGGAAATCATCACTCCCACCTTTACTCTAGCCACTGCAGAGGTATACAACACTTTCGTCCATCCTACGAATGCCTCTCCCAACCCAAAACATCCCATTGTTTTATACAGGTAGGGCCATTCTAGACTATCGAAGGCCTTCTCTATGTCCACTGAAAGTACCATGGCCATAGCCGAGTCAAGGTGGTCCTCCCCCAAAACCCTCATCAATCTCCGTATGTTTGTGGCTGTATTTCTAGTTGGGATAAACCCAGCCTGATCCCCTTGAACCAAACTATATGCTGTAGCAGGCGTGACACCAAGATCCGACTTAAGATCTTATAATCCGTCGACATCATTGACAATGGGCGACATGCTGCCGTGTCTGTACTCTCTCTCCCTGGCTTCAGCAATGGGATAATGAGTGCCTCTCACATAGTCATAGGGAGATGGCCAAGTTCTCGCGCTTCCCTATAGACCTCTAGCAGCCTCGGGGCCAACAAATCTATATACTGCGAGTAAAACTCTATCGGCAATCCGTCTACTCCCGGAGTCTTATTGCGAGCCATGTGTTTAATTGCACTCCTAATTTCTTCAATTGTTATATCTCAACCCAATTGCTTCACTTGCTCCTTCTCTAGCTGCGGGAGGGGCACGTTCTCTTAAAAGGAGGATGTCTACCTCCCCCGCCACCAGTGTGCTCTCATACACGACCTCATAATACTCCAAGAACCGAGTCATAATCTCTCTGAGTATATATTGGACTACCATCCCGCGCCTTCAGTGCCATGATTGGTGAGCCTCATGGAGAGGGGTTGGCCAACCACGCCAACAACGTCCCCGCTTTGTCTCCTTCCGCGTGAGCCTTCACAACATATTTCTTATAATCGAAGCACCGTAGTCTCTCTAATTATGTAGCTACTGCTGCCTTAGCCTCCACTACCTCTTTTTGTACTTCCGGGCGCTCAGGTCTCGCTCGTTCGGCCGATCGTAACCTGCGTTCTGCTCTTTCCACATCCTGCAGTAATACTTTCCGCACTCCTGCATACTTATTAATACATAACCCTCTTACCACCACCTTAAAGGCGTTCCACTCCATTGCCCTAGTGGAAGCCGTTCCTGCATTTTCATTAAAATAATGCACTATCCCTTCTCTGACTTCTCTTTGGAAAACCAGGTTGTCCAGCATTTTAGGGCGCAATCTCCAAGTAGGGATTTCGGACTTTTCCAGCATCCAATGCATAGTAATCAACAACTGGTTGTGGTCGGACAATGTCCTAGCAACATACTCAGAGTGGGTTATGGAAGGCACTATTGACGTTGAACATAATATTGCACCTAGTCGAACATGGAGTTCATGTAATGGCGAGAAATAGGAATAGTCCCGGTCTCGTGGGTGATGGGTTCTCCACACATCTACAAAATCCCATCTGGTTTGCCAATCTAGTCTATATTTTGATAATCTGTGGACTGGGGAATCAGATAAGGGGGGGTGCGACCTGTCTTGAGAGACATCCGTTATTGAATTAAAATCTCCTCCTTACACTATTGGGCCCGTAAAATAATGCGTCAATGTGCCAGTCATGCGGTCCAGGAATCTCGCCTGGTCTACATTTGGTGCATAAATACTACACAGCACTACGTCCGTGACATATAAACGCCCTTCCACCGCTACAAATCTCCCTTCAGAGTCTATGATTTGCTTAGTTACCTGAAAGGGGACCCCCGCTCTAATCCAAATCAATGCCCCCCTTGCGAATGCCAAGTATGATGTACTAAAAACCTGCCCCCTCCATCTGCGCTGCAATGCTGGACCCTCTACTCTAGTGAGGTGCGTTTCTTGGAGCAATGCTATATGAACCCCACTCCTGACCAAATACGCATGGACCTTATGGCGCCTTGTCATTGTGTGTAGTCCCCGTACATTCCAAGTGATACAACGTAAATCGGGTATTGTCCCCGTCGTAGTAAAGTAACTGTCTCGCCCCTCCCTGCACAAATATGAACACATCGGTGATCGCCATGTACCAACCATTCCCCCAACCCCCCTCCCCCCCCCCCCCCTCCCCCCACCCTCCCAAGAACAGGTCCTAGAACAAAACTGCTAGTCTCCATCCAGACTATTCTAACTGGTAACACACTCCTAAGCCCACCAGTAGTCACTGCGGGCGTGCCTTATGGGCAAGGGGGGGGGGCCAGCGCCAACGGGCGACCGCTTACGTACAATGAGTAACTCCGCTTCTATCCCCCAAGTATATACGGTTTCATTTGCCCACCCGTACTCCTTCACTTAGACTATCGATCTACTGCACGCTGTTCGAAATTCCCACCTCGGTGCGGCCCCCCAAAGGACCCCGTGGACTACCTTGTGCCAACATCCCTCAGCCTAAAAAGTGCATGTAGACAAGCCTTCTCCTCTCACACAACATTTCCTGTAACAGCCCTCTAAACTGCAAAACTTCACTCGTCCAATAGTCCGTCTGCTGTGGCCGGGGTGACCTGTGTCATCCATAGACTTCCCGCTTCTGACGCCTCAGTGTCTAATTGTGCTTTGTCTCTCTGAGTCCGTGCTCCCCGGTGACTGCAACACATGTTCACCGGACAACGCCGTCACCGCTTCCAACACCCCCTGCCTTTCTATCTCTCTGTGACTGAGATGGTTTCCGCATACCCTGTTGTCGACGCCTAATCCGCTGTGACTTGTGCTGATGAAGTTCCCTCGAGGACTCCTGGTGGTGCCGCTCCATTCGTTCTGGTCATGCCCTATAGGTTTCCAACCAGGCCCATGCGTCCTCTGGGGTATCGTGGAAATGAGTGCTACCATCTAACATTATTTTCAGTCTGGCTGGGAATAACAATGAATATTGAAGGCCTTCCGATCTCAGCTCTCTCTTAACTGCCAGGAAGGACGCACGGCGGCGCTGGATCTCCAAAGTATAATCCGGAAAGATAGACACTTTGCCGTTTTCAACTTGATACGGGCCATCTTTTCGCGCTTTTTGGAGTAATAAGTCTCTGTCCCTATAATGCAGAAGTCTGGCTACCACCGGAAGGGGAGGACACCCCAGTTGTGGTGGTTTCGCAGGTACTCTGTGTGCCCATTCTAAGGTGTAGAAGGGCGACAGCCCCTCAGCAGCCACCTCAGTTCTTCAGATATTGCACCATGCCTGTCCCCTCCACTTTTTCGGGCAGGCCCACCACGCGAATGTTATTTCGACTTTCCGCATACTCTGCTCGTTTCTCCAATGCCTGTATCCATTCCAAAGCGTCCGTCATTTTGTTCTCCAGTACAGTTTGGGCCAGCGCCACCCCTTGCAGCATTACCTCCACCTGCTTTACCCTATCCGCAAACTTAGACTGGTCCGCTCGCAGGAGGCCAAGCCCCGTTGCCACCTGTGCAATGTCTTGTTGCAGGGCCGTGCGTGAGTCAGCAATCGTCGCCAATATCCGATTGAACTGCTACTGCATCTTGGGGTATCTCCAATGTATCCAACTCGGCCTGGGCTGGCATTCCGCTGTCCGGTGGCTGATGTGCCCCACCTTGCTTCCCTTTCATTTTCCCCATGTTCTGGCCCTCCGGACCGTGTTTAGGTGTATGCGGACTTGCCACGGTGCCCAGACTTCAGAAGGACAACCAACGTCCGAGTCCACCTCAAATGAGCCCAGGAGTCCAGCCCGCTAGAGGTTCCCGGCTCTGTGGCTCAGGTGTCCCAGAAAACGGATCGCCACGCTCCCTCAATTGCGCAGACTCATGAGCACTAGATTTGGTCCCGTTGCCGCCAGTCCCCACTAAACAATGTTCCACTCCTTGCTCCCGTGGACCCGCGTCCGCCTCTGCAGCCAGGAGTCCCGGGCTAGGCCGAACCCCACTCACAGAGGCAGGATTGGTGGTGCCGCTGCTCCTCCATGCTCAACCAGGCGTCCTCGCTCCACCGCACCCTCTCCGGCTCATATGGCGCAGCCCCAGGGGATCTGAGCCTCAGGGTCCTGACATCCGGCCACATCTCCCCCCTTTTGGCAATCCGCTCCTGTACGAAGCGTCCGTGACACGGGACGCTACAGCTCGCGGCCGTCTCGTGCACGTCGGCGATCCGGTCCTCAGTGGGTCCCCTGGCGAGTCGCCACCCCGGCTCCAACTGTGTCTTGTCCCCCCAGCAGGTGGTTCTGCACGGCCTCCGTCCTAGGCTCAAGCGTTCGCCATTCGGAGCCGCCGCCATTTTGGGCTGCGCTGCTGCCAGCAACCTCAGGCTGAAAGTCTGCTCAAACCCCTGTTACGCGTCCGATTTGCTATCTGGTGAGTGCTAGGACAGGTCAGCACCCCTCCGACCGTGCTCGGTGCCGCCGGGCAGGCCAGAAAACTTTAATATGCCAGGATTACTGTGGGGATCTATGTGGAGCTCGGCGCTCACGCAGCCTGCTCCATCGGCTTCAAGCCACGCCTCCCCGAATCAAACTCATGATGCGAGAGAAACATTTCCCTCTTTTTCTGACTTTTGAAAATAATATGTTTCAAGTGTTTTCACCTGAAACATTTTCTATTTTAGAGTGCAGACGACAACACACTGATGTCCTTGCACTACAAGGGTAGTGCAGATGACATTAAATTCTCCGCATTAAAGTGGTTAAGAGAATGGGTTCATGTGAACGTACTCCTTGTTTAATGGCAAAATGCCTTCACTCTCACTGAAGTCCGTCAATGGCGAAAGAAGGCTTACCCATTGCCGTGCTCTATGCTGTACTGTGCTGGAGAAAAATATAAATGACACCACAACAGACCAGTTGAGAAAGAGAGCTGACTTTTAAGTATACTACGCATATAATTTTAGCAAAATCAAAGGTCTTGAAAAACGCCAGACCTACAAATATACTTTTAAAGCAGCGTTAAAAAAATTGTTTTAAATTCAACAGGCTGCTTTAAAAGAAAAATATATTTTTTTAAAAGTATAAGTGACAGTTGGCTGGGGGGCCCTGGACCATGCCTATTCCCCCTGAAACGTTCTCAGTTCACAAAGGGGAGCCCTTCCCTTTAGTAAATAAATAATTATCCTAACTTTGAAGTCTTTAACTTACCAATGGTTAGTGACCGAATTTCCTTTCACAAGACATTGATACATAGGGTAACAAATCACTATTTGGGAGGAAAGCCCACAACATGGCCCTTCCAAATAGCGATTTGTAAGCCACTTCTAAACCCATTTTAGGGGTCGTAAAACTCCGACAATGGGTTTAGTACACATGGAAAACCATTATTGGCCATTTCAAATGCACAAATTTTGTGAATCACAGGATATGCGACTGCTAAAAAGTAGATTTTTTTTTTTTGGGAGTTCAACAAAATCTTTATTGGCTTGACAGTTCGACACAATTTTAACCGCCAATGGCCTACAACCCGGAGGCCGGCCGCAAGTAGCAGTATCACAATAATCTGTAGCACACAGCCATTCAGCTGATAACCCAGGGGTCCAGCGGCGTCATGTTAATTTTTACTGCAAGACAAATCATTCTACCCTGGTACCCCTTTTTCTTGCTATGACATGAACTTTGGTTTTAAATGTTTTGCCCAGAGTCAGAGTGCTTGGGCATAACAGTTGTAAACAGTAAACTTAAAGAGCCTCGGTCAATTCCACACTCCGTCGCCACTTGTATGCATCATTACTTTTTGGTATAACAGCATAATCGCAACTGTTCTTGAATGTGCCGGATATCCCCATGCCACATGTTAGCACATGCCACTTCAGTACCTCTTGTATTTTTTTTTTAATTCTGATTCCCCGACACTTTCCTCCTTTAATAGATAATCCGACAAATAACACCAAAAGTCCTTCGGCCGTGATCTATTTGGCAGATCCTCTTCATAAGTGACTAACTTATCTCTACAGTACGTCATATCTTTTAGCCAAGTCTTGATATTAGGTACATTTCTTCCCTCCCAGCGTTTTGATATCTGCCTCTTAGCAATCAATAAAGCCACCGCACAGAACTTTCTCTTCCCCGCCCTAACACCTGATAGAAGGCCCAGCAAACATACCCTCATGCTGCAGTCTACCTCAGTGCCCACCATTTTGCCCAGCATACCCGTAACCCCCACCCAATACTCCTGGATCTTCTGGCAGTGCCATGCTAGGTGCACAAAATCCGCCTCATCATATCCACATCTTTTACATCTGGCATTTTCTCGCAACCCATACTTATACAATCTTTTTGGCGTGTGATATGTTTGATGTAGATACTTCAGATGCGTGATACGCAGATTCCCATTTGGAGTGAGTAGTTTAAGCAGCGTGCATGCAGTCAACCAATCATTCTCTTGTAACGCCTCTGGCAGAACATCATTGCATCTTTGCATCGCTTTCTCAGAAGTACGTGGGATTTCACTTTGGGCTATCTTGTACAATCTAGACACCAGGTGTGATGTGTTGGATGATGTTATAATGAATTGCAGCGATTGCAGAGTTGGCGGTTCCTGTGGGAAGTCTGGATATAGATCCTGTATGGCCCTCTGCAATCTATAGTGCGTGAATCGAAAGAGTAATGTTGGGTTGCTAATATATGTTAAATCTACTGTTTTGCAGAAAGTTCCCTCATGATATAGATCCCCGAATGTTTCTATCCCTATATTCCGCAATATGTCCATGCCTACTTTTTCATTTGTTACCGACACCTCTTGGTGGAAATGGAGTGGGAGTGCTGGTGCATAGAGAGGTAGCTTATGGGCCATTCTCCCTAGTGTCCGCCATGCACGTGCTGTAGTATCTATCGTGTTGATATCTCTAGAGTGTAGAGGAGGCCTCTTGTGTGTCACTATCGCTGTCAGTGGGATTGGCGAGGCGTCACCCTCCTCAACCGCAGTGTGCGTCAGATATGTCGTGGGGTGGTGCCAATGTGATGCATATTGTGCCTGTGCACATAAGTAGTAGAGTTTAAAGTCCGGCACACAAAACCCCCCTCTCTCGTAGGGTAGTGTGAGTGTATGCAGGTCAATGCGCGCTTGTTTACCTGCCCAGATTAGTTTTAATACTAGTGACGTTATGTTAGTGAAAACGGCTTTGGGTGGTGTTATGGGTATATTATTGAACAAGTATAGGAATTTGGGTAGGATATTCAACTTTACTATCGCGATTCGGTCTGCCAGTGACAGTGGTAGCTGTATCCATCTGGCTATGTGCCCCTCCACTTCTGCGAGTACCCTACCATAGTTTGTCCTAATAACCTCTTCTGGGTCTCGACTGTGCAAACTCCTAGATATCGAGTCGGTTCCGTCTGCCAGTCTAGCGGGAAATCTGGGACATATTCTGTTGAATCGGTAAGTGGGATGATTAATGATTTCTCCCAGTTAATTTGCAACCCGGAGTGCCGTCCAAATCATACATAGTCACGGAGTAATGGACTCAGGTTCTGTTCTGGGTCTCGTACATATAGCAGCATGTCATCCGCGTAAAGCGAAATATGCAGAGGTCTCCCAGGAAATATTAGGGCGGAATGTTTGTGGGTCTGCCTGACTATACATGCTAGCGGCTCTAATGCCAGAGCGAAAATCAGAGGCGATAGCGAGCATCCTTGCCTCGTTCCCCTCGCGATGTCGAAAGGTCTAGATATGTACCCGTTTACTCTTACTCTTGCCACAGGTTTTGTGTAGAGTAGTGCAATCCATGTTATAAATCGCGGAGGGAAGCCCATTCTCTGCAAAATCGTGCTAATGTAAGACCATTCTATAGAGTCAAATGCCTTTGCGGCGTCCAACATTACCGCAACAGCTTTAGTTTGAGGTGTGAGGTAGTGGGAGAGTGCAAACAACGTTCTTGTGTTGTGCGATGTGGATCTCGCAGGAATAAAGCCTGCCTGGTCAGGTAGTATCAGGTTTGTCATCAAAGGCTGCAACCGTTCCGCCAAGAGCTTAGCTAAAATTTTTGAATCCACATTCAGGAGTGACAATGGTCGATAAGAGTCACATAGCTCTGGGTCCTTTCCTGGTTTTAATAGGGTGATAATCACCGCCTCCCTCAGCGTCGGTGGTAGTATCATCTGGTCAAATGTGGTGCCGTACATTTCAACCAGATGTGGGGCAAGTAGGCCAGCAAATTTTTTATAGAATTCGCATGTGAATCCATCGGGTCCCGGTGCCTTTCCGTTGGGGAGTGCGTGTATAATCGCGGTAACCTCCTCTACTGTTATTGGTTGTGCCAGATATTCTCGTTGACTATCAGACAACCACGCTTTGGCTATGTCTTCTAAATATTTAAGTGTTTCTTGAGGTGGAGCTGGGTCTTGAGAAGTATATAGTTCTGCATAATTATCAACAAAACTGCGAAGTATCTCGTCATAGTGGGAGTGTAGCGTCCCATCCTTGTCCCTAATTTGAGTTACCACCTGAGGGCCTCTCCCTTTACATATTTTCCGCGCTAGCACCCTACCAGGTCTACCCCCTTCGCCAAATTGTCTTGTCAGTGGTCGCTTGGTGACATATTTCAGTTTGTCCTTTGTGAATTGTTGATGGTCAGTGATTTTGATCTTGAGTTCCCCCAATAGCTCCACATTTCCAGTGCGGACATATTCCTGCTCTAGGGATGACATGTCTCTCTCCAGTCTGGTAATCTGTGTCCTTATGTCTTTAAGTATCCCTGCAGTCGTGCTGATGCATACTCCTCTTAGTGTTGCTTTGAATGCCTCCCATACAATACAGGGATCGTCTACCGAATCAGTGTTTAATTGGAAGTAATCTTGAATGGCAGTGGTGATGGTTGTGAGATATAGCGGGTCCAGTAGTGTTTGTGCATTGAAACGCCAACTGAATGGTGGTGGTGTGTAATGGGGTATTTGTAGCGTAAGTGCCACGGGGCTGTGGTCAGACAGGGTGCGTGGTAGTGGCCTAACATTTGCAGTCCATAGGACCATGTTGCCAGTTCCCAACCAATAGTCTATTCTCGACCAACTCCCATGTGCCATATTTACGTGTGTTGCGCCAGGTGTTGTCGGATGTCGGATCCTCCAAATGTCTGACAGCGACATTTCCTCCATCACATCCCTGAGTTTTTCCCTGGCCTTCTTGTGTGGTTCTATCGAAGAAGTGGATCGATCTATGTCGTTACACAACCCTATATTAAAATCACCTCCCCATATCATAGTAGTGTCACAGAATTCCAACACATGATCCCACAATTCCTGGGCCCGTGTCGCTACGCAAATGCACAGTCAGTGTGTACCCCAGGCCAGCGACCGTGTTAATCGCGGCAATCACGCTATCGCCATCTGTCTAAGTGGGTGCCTTATCAGCATCTATAGCGTCCAGCAAAGATTAACGTCTGCCTGGGGCGCAGCGCAAGTAGTACAGCATCCCCACTTCAAACACCTCCCTGCCATCGCTGAGAGGGACCATCTGTGCCCATGTCCATAGTTCGTGCGCATAGGGAAGGTTCAATTTGTGGATTTCTAGCCTTCCACCAGATTTCGTACGTGAACATTGGCCGATCAGTCACCGCTGGACCACACTTTTTGTCGTTAGATCATACTAGGCATTCACGTGGTCAGAGTTACCACCCACATCATTGAACAGTCTTACCTTCATTCCGCTTCTTGCTGGTGGTCTCTACGATTAGATCTTTTACCTTTCCCAACCGTCGATTTGATGAAGTCCATGGCAGCTTTGGGTGTCTCCAGGAACACCGGCTTATCATCCCAGGTGATCCTCAACTTTGCCGGATACAACATGGCGTATGGCACTTGCAGGTCTCGCAGTTTGGCCTTAACAGCCGTAAATTCCTTACGTGCTTGCTGTACCGCTACCGTGAAGTCCGGGTAAAATTCCAGCTTATTACCTTGATGTTGGATCACCACTTTTTCTCTCGCCAGTCTTAACACAGTGTCTCTGTCACGATAATTGAGGACTCTCGTAATTATTGGTCTGGGAGGGGCCCCTGGTTTTGGTTGTGGAGCTAAGGAGCGGTGAGCACGCTCCACTATGAAAATGGCCAACAGGTTTTCGGCGCCAAACAATTCTTTGCAGAGGTTTTCCACGTATGGTTCCATGCGTCCCGTATTGGTGGATTCTGGCAGGCCCGCTATACGTATGTTGTTCCTTCTTGACCTCGCTTCCAACTCTTCCGACCTTGCCTTTATGACGTCCATGACTTTCTCCATCCCTGTACATTTGGCTGACGTGGCTCGCGATTCATCTTCGACCGTGGAGATCCTGTTTTCAGCTGTGTCTAGCCGCTCGCCATGTTTGTCTATCTTCGATGCTAGGCTATCCACCCTGCCCGTCAGAAGATCAAGTTTAGCATTAATTTCTTGTCTTGACTCCTGTATCGCCTTCAGAATGTTGTCCATAGCATTGGCCGCCGCGGAGTCCGTGTCCTGCTCCTCGTCGACTTGTTCAGTGAGGCCCTTAGGTGTTTTTTTGGCTTCAAACGTGAGTTTGGGTTGCTGCCTGTCCGGCTTCCCCATTGTGCAGCGCCGTGGATTTACAATGCAGTATCGGGTAGGAGCGCCCGCTTGACGCGCAGCATGTAGAGGATCTCCAGTGTGCGCCTTAACAGTTAGATGTAGTCAGTGGTGGTACAAGTATTAATGAATCATTGCATCGTCGCCATGATCTCAGTGGTAACAGACCTGGCCCAACCCTTGCTGAGTCAGTGCGTTATGTCCCTCACACCAGATCGCCAGAGTGCACTCACGTTATTAGGGGTCTTAGTGTTTTCCCTTTAGCACGATGGACGCGCCAATCCTGGTGTCAGGTCCTTGTGGAAGCGCGAGCTCCGATCTCGGGCCTCGCCACTGATCCCGCCGGCCTCGTTAGTTGGTGTCGCTAGTGCTCCATGGAAGTGTACCTCCGCTACGTGAGGTACCCTGCGCTCCCGCGCTCCGGACGTAGTTTCCCCGCCGTTCTGATGTTACATCCAGAATGGGATGGCGAGCACATCTAGCGTGGCCCGTTTTGCAAGTGCAGGCAAGAGTCCCCGATAGGATCTACTGAGGTCGCAGTTAATTGTCACGGACGTACTCCAACGCCGTGTGTTGCATGGATTTTTATTTCGTATTTGGGCGCCGCCATTTTAGTTTCTGTGTCCAATGCGGTATGCCAGCCCAATTCCACCGCTTAGCCCGAGATCTCACTATATGTGCTCCCCATGTGGTCTCCTATGTCGCCCTGGCGTGCAACATCCCCGTGATCACCGCTTGGCAGCCGATCCTGCAATTGTACCTATGCGCTGCAGCCCGTAGTGCTCAGGGCCACCCTGCCCCCACTCCGACAACGGCCGTCTTTGCTGCCTAGGAAAGGTCCGGCGCTATATGTGGCCATGCATTGCCAGCAAGTAAGGGGTCATGTCCCGCTGCCCTGCCGAGCATTCAGGTCCCAATGTCTTTGCCACCGCTAGCGCCGGTAGGCTCTGCCCAGCAGACTCACCGCTCTCGTTTTCTGCCGGACTCCGGTCGCCATCTTGCCCGTTTCCAATCACCGCAGAGCAAATGTCCACATCGACGTGCCTGCGCCGCTATTATTGCCCCCTTCACATCCACCAGGGCTCCGGTCATCCACCTACAGTCCGAGATGTTTTGCGCTCCTTTCCATTACGAAATTCCGCACATTTTCGGCGATTTTGTGATCCGCCCGGCGGAGCTGCACGTCTAGGCAGCCATTCCGCTGTGCGCCCCCTAGCGCCTCTCGACTGCTAAAAAGTTATTTACATCCGTCTCCAAGTAAGGTATTCTCACCATGAACTTCTTGGGTAAAGTTTAAGATGACATTTCTTTAAAAATCAAACTCAAATCAAATTACAAACAGTATTTATTAGAGGTGATTTAAATAGAGTGATAAGCTTACATTAGGTCTAACATGGAGATGTTTGTAAGAAGGGAAATATTTATTTATTTATTTATGAGATTTATTAAGCGCAAACAAATACCCAAGGGCGTCTCGGCGCTATAGACAGAAGCAGCTCAAGGAGAAAGTGGGGAGAATTATTGGTTGAATAACCAAGTTTTTATTTTTCTTCTGAAAGCTGTGAGCGTAGGGCAGGATCTGATGCCTATATCGAGCGAGTTCCACAGTTTTGCTGTGGCGACTGCGAAACGGCGGTCACCCCATGAGGCTGTTTTAGTCCGGGGCACGGTCATTAGTAAGGCATTCGAAGATCGTAGTGCTCTGTTGGGGGCATAGAATGCTAGGGATTTTTTGAGAAAGTGTGGGCCTAATTTGCGGGAGGCTTTATATGCTATGCAAAGTGCCTTGAATTTAATTTGATTCTTCACCGCTAGCCAGTGATAGTTTTTAATCGTTTGGGAAATGGGTTTGAATTTTGGAGTACCCGAAAGCATTCTCGCAGCTGCATTTTGTACAGATTGTAACTTGTGAATGACTTTCTGTTGGGCATTGATGAAAAGTCCGTTACAATAGTCAAGAGATGACCTGACAAATGCAGTGACCAGAGTTTTTCCTGAATCGGGGGGGGGGGGGAGAGAGAAACGGAAAGATTTTCTTAATGGACTTAAGCTTGTAAAATGCGGTAGACACAACGGAATTTGCATGTGTAGCAAATGTTAGTTTGTCATCCAGCAGTACTCCCAGATTTTTAACTTTGGTGACTGGTGTGGGTGGTGGGCCTAATTCAGTGGGCCACCAGGTGTCTGGCCAGTGAGGGGAGAGGTTTCCAAATATCATCACTTCCGTTTTGGTGGAGTTTAACTTAAGACAGTTGGTTGTCATCCAGTTGCTGATGGTTACCATAACATGGTGAAAATTTGCCGCAATTTCATCTCCGTTATTTTTTATTGCTAAAATCAACTGGGTATCGTCCGCGTAGGATGTTAGGCTCATCCCAAAGTCCTTGATGACCTTTGCTAAATCTGTTACATAGACATTAAATAGCGTAGGACTTGGGGATGAGCCTTGGGGGACGCCACAGGGAAGTGTCATCGGGGCGGAGCTAAAATTACCCAGTTGTACCGTTTGGGTGCGGTTGGAGAGAAAGGAGGAGAGAAGATCTTAGGCCTTGTCCTGGATACCTATGGCACTGACACGGTCGATCAAGATGTTGTGATCGACCGTGTCAAATGCAGCAGATAGGTCAAGCAGGACAAGAACTGCTGTCCCTCGTTGATCGAGAATAGTTCTTATCTCGTCTGTGGCTTTGATAAGTGCTGTAATAAAAATAATGAATCGGAGATTATAAAGTTTGTCCTACCAGGGTCTTGGACTCGTGTATTTCACTTTCCATGTCAAAGTTTAATAAATTCATAAGAATGCTTTACATCCAAAAGAGTTGGTGTGGACAAATGATTTGTTAGTGACCGTAAGGTGCAATGAATACTTTAAGCGGAGCAGTGATGTTAACTGGAGGCACTGCCTTAGTTAAAATTGAATGTATCATCCTGGGGAACATCTTAATTACACAAGGGTATATATGTATTGTGGCTTTTTGAAGGATTCAGGTTGACTTAGACACTAATACATTTCTTAGAGAGCGGGACCCCCTGCCCTGTTATTTACTACACAGTGCCACAGTGTAAGTGGTTCACTAGCACAATGTAGTTTAGTGTAGTTCCTATAGTCCCAATAGGCTCTGCGCGTTGGAATAATATCTTCAGTAGTGTAGACGTAGGACTGAGGTTATCTAGGTCTCTACTGACTATATTAGACTTAAGTTTTTTGCCAGCTAGCTCAGAGTTCACTAGAAACTTTCTCGACTAAGCAAGGAGGAGTTTAACCTCCCTGGATAGACAAGAAGGGATTAGTTTCTGACAACCATAAAACATGACAACTTTGCTCTCCCTGATTAAGAGTATATCTCTAGAGTCGTGTGAAAACAAAAGACAGCTATTTCACTCAGTTAAAGGTGCGTACTTAGTTTCACCAGATTGCAGAGAAAAAGAGAGACGGGCGTTTTCAATAAAAGGGTGTTATTTATTGAGCAGTCTCTTTCCTCATACAAGAGAAATGAATTGCTACAATTGCAATACTTTTAGTTAAGTAAAGTGCATACAGTAAAAGCAGGATTATAAAATAATACTGTAAAAGCATTGATATGGTTTCTTAGCCATATGATACTTTAAAATGGATAAAATAGATACATACATATATACATTGACTAATCGTACTCAACTGGTGCTTCTAACTACGCCTACCCCGGTGTACCTGACCTAAGCCTAATACGTGGGAAGGAGTAAGTAAGTAGCAGTTTAAGTTAAGTTTGCTTTGCCAAGAATCTGACTCAAGAATTCTCTGTAAGGGTTTAGTCAGTTCAGTACCTGGGTATTAGAAGGCAGGAGGGCTGGTATCTCTATATCAGGACTCGATATCCCAGTCACCCGCAAGGGTAAGCTGGAAGCGCCGGAGGCTGGATTTCTTGGCAGGAGAAAAGACAGCGTCTTTCTCAGCGCGTCAAGAGGGAGGGGTAGCGTCCGTGGGCTCTCGCATCAGCTGGGCTCTCGGGCAAGTAGTAGCTGCTCCAGATTCATCACCACCACCGTGTGTTTGCTTAAGGCAGCGTTGGTATATTTATACCCGAGAGGTGCTGGGTTTGACGTAAGGATGGACATAAGACGTCAATAAAGATGTCACTAAGAACTGGTCGTTCTTACAGTGCTTTACAGGAGTTCTCGGACGAAATCAAAACAAAAGGCAGCGGGGATTTCCCAGGTTGCTGGAGGCTTGGATTTGTTTAAGAACTCAGTGTGCTTTCTAGAGGGCTGGAGGAATAGTGCTTGCTTAATGTGACAGCATGCGCTATGAATTGTGAATAGGGTTTCTATGCCGTTGTAGGGATATTATTGATTTATAACCGGACAAGGGCAAAGAATAGAAATATCGATTCAGGTACCTAGATAAACACACTACAGTAGGTAGTGCTACTGTAGCACTAGAGTTAGTGATGCTGAGGGAAATGAAGGACAGGGTGCACTAGCATAATCAGCTTCTTATGTATTTGGCTGGCATAGAATATTTGAGGTCCCAATCGAATGCCAACTACGTCAGAACACATTTGCATTTGATTCTGCCTGATGCAAAGAGCCTCAACTGTAGACTGCAGTGTTTAAAACTGAGAACTTTCTTCTTGAAGTACCTGAAATGAGGTGTTTAGTACTATGTACAAGACTCATTTATTTTGCATTTACTTCCACTGCATCTATAGCTTTTTCATATTTTAAATAGTCAACATGTTTCAGATATATATAATACATTTAATAAGTAGAAATTCTCCTTTTCAATGAACTGCTAAAACCATTCACAAAATAGGTAAACACTTGAGGGGAGAACGCAATGACATTAAAGGGACAAAAGAAGAGAGAATGTAAAATAATGATACAATAAAATGTACTTCGTCAGCAGTAACATATCTGATAACTAAATAGAAGTAGAGAAGTGGACACTAGTCTTTCTTTGAACTCTAAAATCTATTAGGGTAACCTATTGTGAAACTGTTGCATACTCTGTGATATACACGGCAGCTACGCATGACTATTATTTTTTGTTTAACAGAAAAAAAAGATGCTTATCAAATAAATAACTGTTTGTTTCATGTGCAGGTCAATATAATTCCAGTCATATCTAAAGCTGACACAATTTCTAAAGCTGAGCTGAACAGATTTAAGGTTAAGCTCATGAGTGAGCTAGTGAGCAACGGAGTTCAAATATATCAGTTTCCAACAGACGACGAGACGATATCTAAGCTGAACTCAAGCATGAACGTAAGTAAAGGACTTGGCCTGCCATTATAGTACAGCCATAGCTTGTCAATTGCTTCTCCATATTTACTACTGGATTGACTAGATGTTCATAACAATTACTATCACAGTCAAAATCACTGATATTGTCTCTCAAATGTAAAACAACCATGTTCACTCTAATTGGTACTTTGGGCATTCAGCAGTCAGGTGCCCATCTCCCCTGCAATGGGTTTATCAGCACCAGACTGTGGCAAAAGAAGTATCAATTGAAATATTTCAGAAGGGAATTGGGGGACATGTTTTCTTTCAAATTCCTAATTGTCTATTTTGAGGGACTGTTTGCATGCCTTTTTCATGATACCCTCAATATATACTCTTTTCTGCTGGAGATTTTTATGTGTGTTCTTGTGGCTTGTGCCTTTGAGTTTGTTGCAAATTTCCCCAGACATCCACCGAAAGTGTAATGGAATCTTTTTTCAGAACCTATTATTAATGTGAACTGTTTGTAAAAAAGGTTTTCGTCTGCATTCAATATACTTTTGTTGTGGTAATCATTTCTCTATTTACCAGAAACTTTTGCTTCAGGTTTTTTGCTTCTCAAGTTTTTTTCCTCCTGGAAAACTTTACAAATGTATGTATATTTGCATACATAGGCGCAGGACTTTTCAGTACAAAAGTGTACCTAAATGATGAAAAAACTATCTTTACAGCAATCACAAAAGGCTAAAATGGCTACATTTCTTTTGTTTTAATTTAAAAAAAACACCCACTTAAACCAGTGTGTCGTAACATTAGCAAAAAGTGACTAGAAACATCTTTCACAAGCTATTTTTTTTTATGTAAAAGAAAGGAAATGAAGGGCAATGTTCGCTTGTAGCAAAGATTGCCAACTTTTTCTCTGGTGAGAGCTAATTTTCGTTCCTAAAAAGCATTCAGCGCGACTGTCTAAAATATGGGTATTAGATAAGGGTACATAAATCTCAAGGAACGTAAGCATCACACCTAGAGCATCCCAGTCCTGCTCCAGTGAGCATATAGCATTAATGCTGCATGAGATCTACAGCCAGGGCCACTGGAATTATGTGATTCTGCAGCCACAGCTATTTTGAAAAAAAAAAGATGAAAAACATAAATAAAGCAATGAAGACTGGAAGACAAAGAAGAGAAAGAAAGGAAGGAGCGCAAGAAATAAAAAGGAAGTAGAGAGAAAAAATTAAGAAAATATGATGAAAAAAGGAGGAAACAAAGGAAGCAATCGACAAAGAGAGAAAGAAAAATAAGGAGAGGAAGACCACAGAAGAAGGAAATGGAGGATGAGCAAAAAAGCCAGTGAAAAAAATAAAATGCTGGAAAAAGAGTAAAGCAGTCAGAAAGGGGAGTGAATAAGAGAAAGAAAGGGAGAAACAGAGAACGTTGGGGTGAGAGCATGAGAGAGGGGAAGAGAGACAAAAGAGTGAAAGAAAAAAGGAGAAAAAAAGAAGACATGAGAAACAAAAGCACTATTTGAAATAAGGGTGAAAGAAAAGAAGAACGAAAAATAAAGCAATGAAGAATGGAAGACAGAGGAAGGAGAGGAAGAAATTAAAAGGAAGTAGAGAGAGAAAGTAAAGGAAATGTGAGGAAGCAATTTACAATGAGAGAAAGGAAAATAAGTAGAGGAAGAACACAGAGGAAGAAGGACAAGCAAAAAAGCTAGTGAAAAAAGAAAATGCTGGAAAAAGAGTAAAGCAGTCAGAAAGAGGAGTGAATGAGAGAAAGGAAGGTAAAAAGAGAAAGTTGGGGTGAGAGCATGAGAGAGAACGATGAGCGAGTGAAAGATAAAAGGATAAAAAAGACATGAGAAACAAAAATGTGAGAATGAGAGAAAAAATGATATGAGAGAAGGCAGGATAACAGACCGAAGAAGAAAAAATACTAAAAGAAAGGAGGACATGATAAATAGAAACTCATCAAAGGAGAAAGAGGAAATGAAGGGGAAAAGGAGTACAAGAAAGATAATAGAAAGGAGAGGAGGATAAAAAGAGGTACAAAAAGATAACAATGAACAAGGAAGAGATAGGGTCTGATTTAGATCTTGGCGGGCAGGTAACTTTGTTGCAATTGTGACAGATAGCTCGTCAGCTGAAATATAAATCCCATAGGATATAATGGTATTTATATTTTGGCGGACAGGATATCTGTCACTGTTGTGACTGAGTAACCCATCCGCCATGACCTAAATCAGGCCCATAGTCAGAAAGAAAACAGAGTGAAAGAAAGACAAAAAGAGAGCAAGTACAGTACTAGTTGAGAAAGAAAGAGGTAGAAAAAAGAACAAAGAAAAAACAGTGAAGGAAAAATGCAAGGAACGTAAGGAAAGAAAGCCGGAAGGAGAGAGGGGAAGAAAAAATAAATGACAAAGAAAGAGAAAAGGGATGGAAATAGAAGAAAGGAGAAAAGGAAAGAAAATGTGAAAGAAAGGCAGTAAGAAATTTAAAACAAAAGACCGGAAGAAAAAAGAAAGACGAGAAGTTGAGAATGAAAAAATAAAGTAGGAGAAAGCAGCAAAAGTTTGGAGAAACGAGAACAAAAAAATGGAAAGCGAAAAGGAGCAAAAAAAAAAAAAGTTAACAACCAAAGCAGAAAAAAGGACCGAAGGAAAGGGAAAGAAAAAAACAAAATAGCAATCACTTAGCCTTAATCACTTATTTTATGACTAGTGGGCTGGAGGTTGAAGCAATTACCCAAATTTTGTTTACTGCATATAACTTGAAACTGTAGACTATTTTAAAGGACTTATAGCTTTAAACAGTGTTGGAGGGTAAGCAGTATATATGTTAATGATGTAGGGTGGATAATCATTAGCTATGTTCAGCATTTTGTTTTTTGTTGGGTCTAGAACTTCTGTTACTCCATAGTTTTATTACATCTTTTTTTGATCTTTTATATAAATATATTTTGCATTTATACCTTAATAACAGATGACCCAAAACCATTTAAAAAATATCTTCTTTGGCCCAGGAGCGGGAATAATCAAATCTTTTGAAATATGAATCTAAAACCAGAAATGTGTCTTTGCTGTGTGTCTGCTTTGCGCATTTCTTAATGCAAGAGGCTTGACTGATGAGATAAAATATTTTTTAGGCACAGCTCCCATTCGCTGTTGTGGGAAGTATGGATGAAGTCAAGGTTGGTAACAGAATGATGAAAGTTCGCCAATACCCCTGGGGAATTGTACAAGGTAATCACATATTTTGTGTAACACATGTGCACATATGTTGTCTTTCAAGTCATAATTGTAAATGGATAAATCCCAACATTGCTGCACTCTTCTGTTCGTATTCTTGCTGTCTGTTGATTAGCACCTCAATAGATGTGGGCTCCCTTGGACATGCCCTTGTATATGGCCCTACTAGTGCAGTTTGTGTATGCTCATACAAAAGCAAATACCACCAATTCAGCATGAAAAAGCAATACATGTGATTCCTGTACTCTACATGGAGTGTATCAACTAAGTTCTCCAATTTATTTAGTGCACTTGATATAACTAAAAGGTATCACATGAAAATCATTTTGGTCTATCCCTTTGTTGTTATCATTGAAGAGATCTCATTATACATCATTGATTTTGGAATATTGCAAATCATTTTTTTCTTCAAAATAGCAATTTTGGGGTTTGATAAAAGTAAACACATCTTATGTTGGGACCACCACTTCACCCTGAGGATATTTTATACATAGAATTATAGATGGGCAACTCCTAGCGGTTGTGAGTTGCATCACATGGACAAGCGCAAAGCTTGAGTTGACTGCGATGTCACTTAAAACTACGAGGTGAAAAACACCCCGTTATTCACTTTTTAGCAATCTTTAATTTTGTGCTACATATGACCCCTTCAAATCTTTTTATCCCTGCATTTGACTGCAACACAGGGGCAGAGGAGTAATGGGGGAGCCAGTAGAAACAATACTCCCCTTGTGGAAATCATTCAAAACATTCCTGTGTCTTTCAATCAACTAACCACTCACTTCTGTCAAGCCTCAATGATTTTATCATACACAGGAAGGTACCACATCTACATTACTTATGCTCTGAAACTTTTTATTATTATTATGTGTACAGAAAATGGCGCATCACAATTCATTTATAAACGTTTTCCATTATTAAAACCATGCATCATTAACAATTGAGTTTTTTTTTACTATTATAAGCAGAAATAGAACATAAATCAGTAACCCCTCAAGTCAGCGCAACAATTAATTTAAAATCATTTGTAACAAATGAAGAAAATAAGCAGGGAGAAAGATTCACAAGACAGTACATAGTGATCAGTTCCAGTGTTTCTGGCCAATTGTAAATTCAAAGATGTAATAGGTTATGGTTCTTTTTCCAAAACCTCTTACAATATTGCAATGTGTAATCGATCCGGCATAGCACCAGATCCCATCAACGCGCTTTGGTGGCACTTATGGTATAGTTCCACCTTCTTCAGGACAGGACAAAACTATAAATCTCCCAGAAACATTTACAATGAGACAAATTTAGACCTCCATAAGAGAGTAATCACAATGGCTCTACTATTTATTTTTTAACCATCAAAAAGTAACAGTGCATCCAATGTTACAATGGTACCTAAGAGTACCTGTAATAGTTCAGTCTGCAGACAATATTTCAATTTGAAGGTAGCAAGCATACCGTCTTTTATTGTCTGCTGCTGTGCCTTAAAAATCATGGTGTCCATAAATCTGACAGATTATCAGTTCACGTCCCTTACTCGACTCCACACTCTGGTTACTTTTCAGGATGTCCCATCTTTTTCCATGTGTAGAGCTGAGCAAGCCAGGCTCCACTTGCAATCACAAACATGCATTTTCTCCTTTTGGGAGGCTGCCTTGTCAGGGTGACTTTGACAAAGCGGGAACGGAGTCTCCTGCTAAAATTTATCTACATAGCACTCCAGCAAAGAAGTACGTCAAAGCCTGATTCCACTATGTAAAGCACTTTATTTGACAAAAGTGTACTTGGCAGTCTTCTGCAATAAAACCCAACGTGTTATTGCTCTTCCTGGAGCCCTGGTCATGGGTGAAATGGAAGTGTCCGCTTATGAAATGACCACATGTTTTAAAGACTTGTTGATTCATTTAAATAAGTGGTCTGCGGGGCTGATAACTGCTTGGGGGAGGCGCAGCCCCCTCATTTAACTGGGAAAAAAGTGCCCTGGGGGATGGGGTCTGCAGGGCCAGGCCCTAGGCCTACCCCCCTTGCATGAGATGTCATGAGGGATGTTATAAATTATGTCATAGCACATGTCATGAGTGACATCATATGTGAGGTCATAAGCAGTGCTTGGCTGGGGTGAATTTCTGTTTTGTTTAGTTCAAAATGTTAATGTTGTCACTAACAAATTCACCTAGTTAGAACGTTACTTTAACCTTTTGTTTTTTTCATTGAATTATCTAGGTTTTTTTAAAAAGGTCCTTTTATCATACCTAACTATAACGTTACCTTAACCTTTGTGTTTTTTCAGTGAATATATGTATAATATATGTATATGTGCATATCCATAGTATGAAAGGACATACACACATATATATATATATTTATTTTTTTATTTATTTAAATACGGTTTAAGAGACATGGGCTAGTTTCATTTTTGGTCCATTTAAAAAATTATTTCCCAATAGGGAATAAAAAACATATATGAAAAGAAATAAGAAATATCTGTCTCAAACCTCTCCTTTAAAATGAAAGAAACCAAAGGAAGCACAGGCCCATTGTAAAGCTTAGGCTATACAGCCAGAATTAAACTGACACTGTACTTTTAAGCGTTCATCTTTCCTCCAGTGTCCCATCATGCTCCAGGAGTGACTGTTAAGTCAGTTCATTTTTAATGGTCCTGTCAGCAAAATCCTGGTGCACTGAGCTCAGCCTTTTTTTTTTTTTGCTCTAATGGCACACATAATCTTTATGCACCACTTACATGGAGACAGACATTCACAACAAAAATAAGTAATTTGGTAAGCGAATAGTACCACTGCAAAGCTCAAAGCTGACTTCCAAAAGCTAGGGACAACCAGACCTTAGATCCCTTGACTTTAAACTTGTGACATGGTGTGTCACCATTAATAGAGAAAGCTTCATAATTAGGCACACAGAAAACATCCACAAAATGGCACATCATGCTGACCAAATACACAGAAATGGCTGCTCCGCCTTTCTGCAAGCTACAGATAACTTTGTAGTAAAGGGATCTGCTGTGTTCAACGTCTTGGGATCGAAGTTAGAGATGGCAACTCTACCCACTCTGGTATAGAAGTGAGACTCTAGTAATTCTGCCTTGGATGCAGATGAAGTGGGCCTCCTGATATTGGAGACTATTTTGCTAAGGAGTTAACCCTCATAGAGTGCTCAGTGATCGACATCTTTCTAACCCCCAAAACTATTTTCAGATCAGTACTGTTTGCCATTTATCGTCTACTCCTAGCAAATTGAGACAAACAAGGCCACTTTTTGCAAAAAATAAAAACAAACAATGGAAAGCTTCAAAAGATAGTTGGATCTTTAAGGAAGCACACTAGTGAATGTGCACAGAAAATGGGGAAAGTGGAACTAAACATGTTGCAAGTGAAGGATGCTTTCATAAATAATAACACAAAAGATCAAGAAGCGTGAATGTTAGTTTGTGGACGTCCATGATGCTCAGTGATGTAGAGAATGGCACCTGGTGGAACAAACTGTAGGTTCTTGGTCTGCCCTCCACAGGGCTTGGTCGCCCCACTCACTGCTGCCGCTCCTGCCTGCCTTTGCCGCCTCCTGCCTGCAGATTCCTTCCCTCGCTGCCCGCTACTCCTGGGAATTTCCCGCTGCTCCTGGGAATTTCCCGCTGCTTCTTGGAATTTTCCGCCGCTGCCTCCCTGCGGCCCCGCCCCCCTGTGATTCCATTCGCCGCCCCGCTCCCGCCACCCTGCTGCTCCTCCCTCCCGGCTCCTTACTTATGACGCCCCCCAGAGCGACCGCGCAGCGGACGCGCGCAGCGGGAGCACCGATTGAGCGCCGAAGGTGCGCCAAAGGTAAGCCCGTCTGCGCCTGGCCCGCGCCCAGCGCCAGGACCCCTGGCCCTCCCCCAGCGCCAGGACCCCTGGCCCTCCCCGCCGAGGCAAGACAACCCGACTGACCTACGACGACGCCACTCTCAACGCACTCAATGCCTACCGGACCCACGCCTGCTGCCGAGCCACCCCGAGATGCACCCACGGACCCTTCACCTGCTGCACCTGCAAGTTCACCTGCCTCCGAACCTGCCCCGCACCCGCCAAGACAAACACCAGCAGCAACCACCTCAAGTGCATCCTGATCAACACCCGCTCCGTCCACAGACACGCCGTGGAACTCTGGAACCTCCTCGACGCTACATCACCGGACGTCGCCTTCCTCACGGAAACCTGGATGAACGCCTCCTCTGCACCCGACATCGCCATCGCCATCCCGGACGGGTACAAGATCATCAGGAGGGACCGCATCAACCAGACCGGAGGTGGCATCGCCATCGTCCACAGGAACACCATCCGCATCATGACCGACGCCAACGACTCCTTCGCCGCAGCCGAACATCTCCACTTCCAGATTCACACCGACCCTGAGACGACCCTCAGAGGCACCCTCGTCTACAGACCCCCGGGACCACGCACACAATTCAGCGAAGACATCACAGACTTCATCAGCCCGCACGCCCTCCTCTCCACTGACTACATCCTCCTCGGGGACCTCAACTTCCACCTGGAGAACAACAAGGACCGCAACACCACCGCCCTGCTGGAAAACCTCGCCAACCTCGGACTCAAGCAACTGGTCAACACCCCCACCCACTACTCCGGCCACACGCTTGATCCCGTCTTCTCTTCCAGCAAGTACATCACCTTCAGCCACGCCACCGGACTCCACTGGACCGACCACAGCTGCGTCCACTTCAGCTTCAAAAGATCCACGACCCACCACCACCCGCAACAGGTACCTCACAGGAATTGGAGCAAGATCTCCGCAGACCAGCTCACCACCTCCCTCAGCCAGAAACCACCCGCCAACACAACGGACCCCAACGAAGCAGCCCGCAACTTCACACAGTGGCTGACCGCCTGCGCCGACGACCTCGCGCCACTAAAGAACCCTCCCAGCAGACCCAGAAGCAAGAAGGCATCCTGGTTCACCGACGACCTCAAGGACTCCAAGAAGACCTGCCGCACCCTCGAGAAAGCCTGGCTCCTCAACCGGACCACCGACAACATGACCGCCCTCAAACACGCTACCCGCAAGCACCACCAGCTCATCCGCACCACCAAGAATAAATCCCTGAAGGAACGACTGGACAACAACGCCCACGACAGCAAAGAGCTCTTCACTATCGTCGAGGAGTTCTCCAACCCCAGCACCGGCACCAACGACATCACTCCGTCACAAGACCTCTGCGACTCCCTCGCCTCGTTCTTCCACCGCAAGATCGCCGACATCCACAACAGCTTCGGCGCCCTACCCACGCACCCAACCGTCGAACCAACGCCCCCCAACGCCACCCTTCGCACCTGGACCACGGTGACCACCGAAGACACAGCCCGCACGATGAACACCATCCACTCCGGATCACCGACCGACCCCTGCCCACACCACGTCTTCAACAAAGCCGACTCCACCATCGCACCCCAACTCCGGAACATCATCAACGCCTCCTTCAACACCGCCACCTTCCCAGAGAGCTGGAAGCACGCCGAGATCAGCGCCCTCCTGAAGAAACCTACAGCGGACCCCACCGATCTCAAAAACTTCCGCCCCATCTCGCTCCTCCCTTTTCCTGCTAAAGTCATCGAGAAGATCGTCAACAGACAGCTGACCGCCTTCCTCGAGACGAACGGATCCCTCGACCCCTCGCAGTCCGGCTTCAGAGCCAACCACAGCACCGAGACCGCCCTCATCGCAGCCACCGACGACATCCGGACCCTGCTCGACAAGGGGGAAACAGTGGCCCTCATCCTCCTGGACCTCTCCGCTGCGTTCAACACGGTCTGCCACCGCACCCTAGTCCACCGCCTCAGCAACATCGGTATCCAAGAGAAGGCACTGGAGTGGATAACCTCGTTCCTCGCCGGAAGAACACAAAGAGTCCGCCTCCCCCCGTTTCGCTCCGAGGCCACTGAATTCATCTGCGGCGTCCCGCAAGGATCTTCACTCAGCCCCACCCTCTTCAACATTTACATGAAACCTCTCTCAGCCATCGCACGCCAGCACAACCTCAACATCATCTCTTACGCCGACGACACCCAGCTGATCCTCTCCCTCACCAGAGACCCCGACACCGCCAGAACCTGCCTACACGAAGGGATGAAAGACGTCGCCGAGTGGATGAAGGACAGCCGCCTGAAACTGAACTCGGACAAGACGGAAGTCCTCATCCTGGGATCTTCGCCCTCCGCCTGGGACGACTCCTGGTGGCCCCCAGCCCTGAGCACCGCACCCAAGCCAACCGACCACGCACGCAACCTGGGCTTCATCCTGGACCCCTCCCTCTCGATGACCAGACAAGTCAACGCCGTCTCCTCATCGTGCTTCAACACCCTGCGTATGCTTCGCAAGATCTTCCGCTGGATCCCGACCGAGACCAGGAAGACTGTCACCCAGGCACTCGTCACCAGCCTGTGGAAAAGTAAATTTTGCCATGTTCTGTGTCTCTACGTGTCATCCATCATATGTTATGTGTGCATGACCAATATGCGTATGTTATTCCCCATGTCCGATTCAAGACGCAATTACAGTTGTGTCCTCCTCCAGTATGCCAGTTTCCAGTCCTCGTGAATACTACGAATATCAGGCCTATGTAAAGCTACGTTGCCACGTTTCTCAGTGTGCACGTTATTTCATTATAAAGTCCCCGTTTCCAGGCCTCAACAGGGCCCGGACATCAGATTCAGCTCCTGTCTCCTGAACCCTCGCTGAGGAGCGATCCAGCCCCCACCTGTATCCTCGACCTTTCACTTACTTCCTGCCTCGCAGTGCCCGGTGCAGCTTGGCTCTGCCTCTGAGTCTGCCAAGACTATGTTATGATTCCAGTTATCAGTTTAGTCCTCCTTCTCTGCATTTCTAAGCTACTGAACTACATCAATAGTTTCCGTCATTGTCTAGCCTATGCGGCTCCATGTTAAGAGAAATACTGTATTTAATGGTCATTTAATATTCTTCATCACGCACTATATGTAGAATAATGCATGGTCCAGTCTCAGAGTCTGTTAGCTTTTCCCCTCATGACTTCTAGTTTATATCAACATGTTCCCTAAACATCAGATACTAGATAGGGTTTAGGTACATGTCGCTCCGACCCTCCAGACTTTAGTCTCTGCTCCTAGCACAGAGTTCATAGCCCCCAGCTTCTCCTCGTAACACGTCATTGCCAGTTTGCGCGCACCACCAGGTTAGAGGTCCCGGCTCCTTAGGTAGCCCCCTCCTATGTTTCCGCCCATTCATGACATATTCTGTTACGTTTGTATCACATGTCTGAGTTACACCTTCTTTTTACTCTTATCTTTCGCGACTGCTACGCGTCACGCCTTCTGCTCCACCCACTGCTACGCCTACTGCAATGTAATGCTATGTGTTTGCGTTATGTATATATGCTCATGTATTGTTATTAAAAGTCAGCGCGCTCATCCCAGACCCAGCCCCAGCAGCTGCTGGGCCCTGCCATCCTATTCCTATGCAGGTTGTCCTGTTCCTGTCCTTATGCTGTATTAAACCTGCAAAAACTCCTACTACCTCGAATCTTGACTCTTATTTATTGAGCTATCTGTTATGATATATGTCTAGTCAAAAATAGGGTATTATTTATTTATTTACCACATAATGGCGCCCGAATAGGGACTTGCCCTTTCCCCACGCGTCGGTGAAGCCACGCCGACCCCCTGACCCTCTGCAGTCATGACGGAACTCTTCTGCGCAGTGGCAGATATTTCTGCTTCAAGTATCCCTCAGGCCCACGGAGGAGACGGAGGAGGCGGTCCAGCATCCAGACGAGACGGTGGAGGAACGCGGCGAGTCCCGACCAGAGCCCAAGCCAAGAGTCCAAGGTCCGAGGTATCCGGAGGTCCACCCGTAACTGAAGTCCGAAGTTCGTCGTCGTAGCAGTCCAGTCCAGTCCGAGGCCTTCCGTTCTTGCTGCCCGGTGAGTACCGTTACTGGGGTGGTATCTAGACAGGGTCAATTTAATTGACTCTGGTCTGTGGGTTGGTGGTACACAGTCCCACAAACGAAGTGTCCACTTCGGTGGATGCGGGTCCTGACGTGTCTCTTTAAAGAGACCGGTAAGTTTTGTGCTGTTTCAGCAGTGCATCTAGTTTCTGTTCTAGTCAGTTCTGTTCTCGAGAAATTTCAAGTATTTCCAGGTAGTATTCTGTTCGAACTGTTGTTTTAAATGTTTTTTATGTATTCCAATGTCGTGGTATGAATGGGAAATAAGTATCGTGTTTATTGTGTATTGTATTGTGTCTAGATTACAGTTCAGTCATGCCCATATTTTCCAAGTTACGTCAGTTAAAAACTAGAAAGGGTCTGCTGGAAGCAGCAGTTCCCGTCCCGCCCAGGGACAGTCCAGGTCACTTTATGTATCAGAAGCATGGCATAAGCGCCATATTGTATCTAGATTTATGGGTAGAGTATACCAAACAGTTAGAAGAAAAGTATAGATGGCCCGTATCGGGTACATGGGATGCCGAATGCATCATGCGAGTAGAAGAAGCATTATGGAAAAAGAAAGCCAGACAGTCACAGAAAGATGCCATCGAGTTATGGCGCAAAGAAGCTCATAAAAGAACCGAAAAAGAAATCAGAAGGACAGAACTAAGTAGAGAATCCCAAGAACGAGCCCAAGAAAGAGAATTAATCGAGATAGGTGAACGAGTTAGAACTGAGCAATCAGACAGACAGAGGAATGCCCTCATTAAGGGTATGTATCCTCTTCTTGCTGAGGGCTTGCCAAAAGCGACCCCAGAGGCATCCAGTAATTTCCCGCCACCATTAGTTCCGACCAAGCTACGTCACAAACCGACCGCAGCTGATATTTTTATTTCGTCCTATCTGGACGACACAGTCCCCGAATATGCAAATCCTGTTCGCGCTCCGCCAGTCCCTGTAAATCAGGTAATTCCTGCTCCTCCAGACACCGGGGTGCCCTTAACAGCCCCCCCGGGTCAGCCCGCCATACAAGTCCAGCCCACGTTACAATTACCGACCCTGCCAGGACGAAAAGCATCAGTTGATGATTCTAGTTTAGGGGCCGCAGGAGGAGGTCTTCCTCAAACCCCGCCGCCATACAAGCGTTTATCAGCACTCGAATTACATGCTCAAGCATCACAGCGTACTCCTAAAAGTAATAAGTCTGTTGCAGAGATCAGGCAAACCCTTGGCGAATGTGTCTATGACCCAGTTCCAGGCGAGTTTAATATGGTTTTATATTCCGTACGCGTAAGGAGAGTGACCGAGTATCTAGTCACCCTGCCGAATATGAAAGAAGATCTAGACAGGATATATCGTTTCATCCGTACAGGGGATGACCCACAAAGTATTAGTGATGCCATGTCTCAAAGGAAAGCCGAGATTCAGCGCATGATATTAAAGTTCCTAATTAACTGTCTAATAAGAGAACAGGATTACCCGTCTAAAGACCCGGAAGAAATGAAAACTCTGACAAAGTGGAGTGATAATATAGCCGAAGGAAAGCACAATACCATTGGTGCCATGGAAAGTATGTACAAGAAAATCCTTAGAGAGATAATAAAGATACACGAACAGCGTAAAGCCGCACAAGTAAGCGAGAAAGAAAGTACCTCTGATCCTGAAGAGGAAGACGACGAGAATACTGCCAGAATAGCGTATGTAGGAAAACCTAGATTTCCAGATCGCCATTTACGCCTAGAACACAAGTCAATTTTCCATCAGTCAGCACCAGAACAAGGTTCCCTAGAACAAGTATTTCAAGCTACCGATCACATTCTGAAATCACGAATCGGTTATAGTGAGTTAAGTACTATGCATGAACAGGAACTAGTCCGATCAGCAGTCAGATGGATTACTGATTCTACCACTTTTCCAGACGAAATAGTGGCACAAATGTTTCTGAAAATGCCCCCAGCCGAGCAGCGACTGGTGGGTATGTATATGATTCAGCACCTCATTAGTCTGTATGAGGGTCAACATTCTGATCCAGGCCCGTTACATGATATCTTGAACGAGTTACTCCAGTACAAATGGAGAGGTCTAGGTACCGATTTAATTAGTGTCATTCTAGAACAACGCCACAAATATAGAACATTCTTAAACCCGCATTTTGTTCATGTCTCACCCCCAGAAAGTAAATCATTCTACATAGACAGACAGAATCCGTTACGAGAAGTCCACCCAGTCAGAGGAGCGGGTGGCGAAATGCAGCGAGTGTTTGTATACACTCCGATCACAAAGATGGAACTCCTCGAAATGAAGAAATTAATTCCCTGTCATGACAAAGATCCAGCAGGGTTCCATAGAGAATTAAAAGACATGCTCCGTATGGGAGAATACACTTACCCAGATATCATTAAAATGTTAAAGGTTCTGCTGCCCGCAGGGGTGTATGAAAAGCTAAAAGAAAAAGAATGGGAGGTGGGAGAGAAAAAGATAGATTGGGCAGTCCTAGAAGCAGAAGATAAGATACGTGTACCAGGTACTGGTCTTGGAGAGAAATGTAAAGAATTACTAGAATTATTAATTCAAGTTTTACCCAGATTATTAACAACGAGAAAAGAAGACTGGGATGCAATCTCAGCCTGTAAACAGAAACAAGATGAAGATATTAGTGATTTTTATTCTAGGTTTGAAAAGTGCTTTAGTATCAACAGTGGTCTCAAGACAAGTAGTGAGTCATACCCTCACCTTTTCGTTACCAAATTAGTCGAGAATTCAAGTCCACCAATTAAAAACCGAGTTCTGAAAGTCGAAAGTACCTGGCAAGCAAATACTCCGTCCCAGATGCTCCAGATGCTCCAGTACCACCAGAATAGAATCAGGGAAGAGCAAGAACATGAGAGAAAACGTATGAAAGACACGAAAATGAAAGTGCTAGTTGCACAATCTGTTCCTCAAGACAGTCAGAAGAGGGGTCCGAATCAAGTCAGTCATCCTGCAGCTCCCGTTAAAGGGAACTGCAATTATTGTAAACAGCCAGGTCATTTTATAAATGAGTGTGCAGTTCTGAAACATAACATAGCTACTGGTAAGACTAAAGAAAGACCACGTCCGCCTAGACAGGAACAAGTTTCACAGACTCTTCAGCCACAGAATGCACCACAGACAGTTACAGCACCGCAGCCTATTGCTGCAACACAGCATGTTACATCGCAGATGTACCAGTATGCACAGTCTGAGTATCCAGAGTACCAGCCATATTCATGAAACAGCCTAGAGAGGGAGGTAGGCTTGCCTCTCATCGAGATACCTGTAGATCAAGAAGGTCCCTATGTTCACAGTCAAGTATTAGGGAAAGACAGAAAGTTTTTGATTGATACAGGGGCAAGTAGGACCACAATTAGTCATGCCGAAGTTCCAGGGGCTCTGCTCTCAGGCTCAAGAAATGTTTCCCTTGGATTTTCAGGAAAGCCTATCGTTAATGAGATTTCAAAGCCAGTCACTCTAGAAGTAGGTCCATTGTCCCGCACTACTGATCTGTTACTTACTAAGTCATGTCCAGAAAATCTATTAGGCATTAAAACACTGAAAGAGTTAGGTGCAGTTATATGTTGTTCCCCAGAGGGAATACGATTGTTCCTACGTGACTTTAAGGGTCACTATGTATTACGAGATTTTGATTCCAGACTGTCTAAAGTTCCGCAGCATTTATGGGCGCAAGGTCCAACTGATGTAGGTTACATGCAAATCACACCCCATCGTGTGACTCTCAAACCAGGTGTAGTGTTACCACGAATCAGGCAGTATAGATTGCCACCTGAGGCTGTAGCAGCCTTATCCAAAATTATTGACGAGCTCATGGCTCAAGGAGTAGTTGTAGAAACTGACTCCAATGTATGTAACTCTCCGATCATTCCAGTCATGAAACGTACTGATCCAAATGCACCCCCAGTATATCGATTAGTGATTGATTTACGGGAACTTAACAAATGTATTATTCCGCAGTACCCAGTTGTCCCAGATATCTCTTCCCTGTTAACTGCTATTGATTCCGAAGCCACGTTCTTCACTGTCATAGACCTCAAGAACGCATTTTTTAGTGTTCCCATCCATCCAGACAGCCAGCTTCTTTTCGGATTTTGTTTAAATGGAAGGAGCTATATGTTTACACGAGCTCCTCAAGGTTTCACAGAAAGTCCTAGTATTTACAGTCAAGCACTTAAGAGACAACTAGACAATATTCACATGCCAACTGACACTGCCCTGCTCCAGTATGTCGATGATCTATTGATCACAGCCCGTTCTGAACGTGACTGCGAGCGAGCGTCACTGACGGTTCTGTATTTCCTAGCCGAGATGGGGCATAAGGTGTCCCCTTCGAAGCTTCAATTCTGTGTCCAGCAAGTGGTCTACTTAGGACACTTACTGTCCAAGAGGGGTAGGCAGTTGACACCAGACCGTATCCAGTTAATAGCGAGTCTTCCTCAGCCCAAGACCCAGAAGGAGGTACGTGCTTTTATCGGCCTTACTTCTTATTGCAGACAATGGATTCCTCAGTATGCATTTCTAGCCAAGCCACTGATACAGTTAACGACACAGGAGGCAGCCGTATCGACTGTTCTCCCTTGGACATCTGAACATACACTTAGTTTCAACGAGTTAAAGAAAGCCCTATGCCAAGCTCCAGTTCTAGCTACACCGAACTACAGTAAGCCTTTTACACTTTTCGTTACTGAACGTGAAGGTACAGCATTATCTGTTCTTACACAAGATCAAGCAGGACAATACAAGCCCTGTGCTTATTTTTCGAGCACACTAGATCCAGTCGCCCAGGCTCTGCCTGCGTGCCTCAAGTCAGTTGCAGCCACAGCACTAGCTATCAGACAAAGTGATTCCATAGTCTTAGGACATACCTTGACAGTACAAGTCCCACACTCCGTGGAAGTTCTTTTAAACCGAACACAAACACAGCACTTGACAATTGCACGTTTAACAGGTTATGAATTGACACTGTTTCAGCCACACATAGATATTAGACGCTGCAACATCCTGAATCCTGCTACACTGTTACCATCAGCTAGTTCAAATTCTGCCACACATGATTGTGTGGAAGTAGTTAACATTACGACAAAGCCAAGACAAGACCTGACAGACATTCCGTTACCAGATCCTGACCTGACACTTTATGTGGATGGTTCATGTATGAGAACTAGTACAGGAGAACTAGTCGCCGCGTATGCAGTGACTACTGACACCGAAGTTATTGAAACACACCGTATTGATACCCTGTCCGCTCAAGCAGCAGAGCTAGTTGCTCTGACACAAGCCTGTATACACGCCAAGAACCTGAAAGTTAATGTTTACACAGATTCACGTTACGCATTTGGAGTTGTACACGACTTTGGAGTGCTCTGGCAGGAGAGAGGTTTCATGACTTCTCATGGAACCAAGATTCAGCATGGTCTCCTTATTCAAGCTCTGTTAGATGCAATACATTTACCGACATCTATCGCTATCATGAAATGCAAAGCACATACGAAAGTCACTGATATTATTTCCCAAGGTAATGATCTAGCAGATCGCACAGCCAAGCTTACAGCACAGACTCTAGACAGTCCAGTTAACATGACACACACTCCAGATCTGACTACATGTATGACAGTTAAGGACCCTACTCAAGATGTCATAGATATCCAGTTACATGCTACTCCCGATGAAACCAAGAAATGGTCTGAACAAGGAGGGGTCCAGACAGATCAAGGATGGGTGACGAAGGGTAGGACCGCATGGTTTCTCCCCGACTCTATGGTTCAAGTCATCATTAATACCGCACATAGTCCAGCACATTTAGGAGAAAAAGCTATGTTAGACAGTATCCAGAACATTTGGTTCAACAAGCATTTACGAGCTGCAGCCAAGCAGAAAGTCCGTACCTGTATGATATGTTGTCAGTTTAATCCAGGTAAAAGTGTCCCGGTGGAACAAGGTGGTTTCCAGCCCCCTGACCACCCTTTTGAGGTCCTCCAGATGGATTATATTCAGATGGAGCGATGTCGAGGTTTCAAGTATGTCCTTGTAGTTGTATGCGCTTTGTCCAGATGGACAGAAGCATATCCAGTCCCAGATTACACAGCCGCGACCACTGCCAAGCAGTTGGTTCGTGAGTTTTTCCCTCGATATGGACTCCCTAGAGTCGTATATTCTGATAACGGTCAGCCATTCTCATCTGAGTTGATGAAGCACGTTTCCCTGTTGTTAGGGTACCAGTGGAAGTTTCATTGTGTACGCCATCCTGAAGCAGCCGGTCTAGTCGAGAGACATAATCAGACTCTGAAAATTCGAATTGCCAAAATATGTAAAGATAAGGGTGTGGACTGGCTAGTAGCTCTGCCAGTTGCTTTGTTTTATATGCGCATGGTCGCACATTCCAGATCAGGTCTGTCCCCGTATGAGGTTGTATTCGGCCGCCCCCCTAACATGTGGGGTACTCCTAGACCCCGAAGTATTACTGATGTTTCATGTAATATGCTGACAGATTACCTAGCTTCCTTGATGTCTGCCCTCAACTCATGTCGTTCACAGGTTGCCGCCACATTTCCAGACAATACCGAGGTGGCACCGCATGAAATCGTTCCAGGTTCGATGGTGCTCGTACGTAACTTCGACAGATCAAGTCCGCTGGAGCCACGTTGGAAGGAGCCCCGTCAGGTCCTCCTCACCACCCGTACAGCTGTGAAATTGGAAGGACGCCGCGGCTGGGTGCACCTTTCGCACGTCAAGAAATTCTACGGATTGAAACCGGTCTCCAAGAACATTTCCCAGGATATCAAGACTTGTCAAAACATTGTTCCTAAGGACTGTCCCGCAAATGACATTGACACAACCCCTCCCCTGTTAGAGAAAACTCCGCAACAGGAGTATAAACAGAAATTAAGGTCTAGTAAAATAAGTCAGCCAGTTTGATTGTCTAAGTCCTCCCCTAGGTGAAACGGTTAGACTGTTTCTGACATGTATAAAATAGACCCCCATAGTGAGAGAGTCAGTCAAAACTCAATCCGATGTATCGTTTTTCTAAGTTTCATATTATTTCTCAGCCTTTTGATTTCCTGCACTAGTTACGCATTTTTCCTGTGTTTTCCAGTTCCTCATGTAAATAAGCCTTCTAATGTTACAGTAGAGCACACGTTTAGTGATCTGCCTCCTCACGAATATTCATACCGCCTCGCTATGCGTAACAATACATTTATCCGCATGTTGCATTATTCACATCAAACCAGCAATGCCACTAATTGTTGGGTGTGTGGTCGACTCCCCCTTTCCAGACGTCAAAGGGAGTTCTGCCACTTTTTCCTTATCCTTTTTCACATAATGGTTCGTGTGGAGCATGGTCCACGTTAACGTCATCCTTAACAGATATGTCTTTTCTTAACAGCACATGTTTCCCAGACAAGCAAGGTTTCCCCCACAGAACAGGTTTAGATCTAGAAAATGAAGTGTATAATTTAGGTAACTATTCGTCGAATTTTATGGTCCTGAATGTTCAGTCTGATACTACTCCAGACTCACCTGCTATTTCAGTATTACCAGTCAAAGGCGAATTATGTGTCCGTAATTATGGTTCTGTACACGTAGGACATAGTGATTGTACTACTATTATCCAGTATAGTGACAGTGGGAAATCTATTTTTAAAGCTTCACGTCATTCTTATTTTGTTTGTGGTCAAACCGCATATGTTCGTCTGCCCCTCGATTGGGAGGGAACCTGTTACATTGCCTTCCTACTGCCACCTGTTTTCCTAGCCCCACCTGACTACCATAGGAATTCCTTCCTAGTACATACTAGACACAAGAGAAACCTCCCGATTGTCGATTATACTGAAACTGCTGCAGAGCAATTCATTGATATTGATAAAGGTGTGTTCCCTTATTTAGGTACAGTTGTAAACAGTAAGCTAATCCGTAGGTTAACAAGAACCCTTGAAGCTGTAGTAGATGAGACTACCTCCGCTCTAGGTAACTTAACCGAAGAGCAATCCTTTATGAGAATTGTTGTGCTCCAGAATCGTCTCGTCCTTGACGTCATACTGGCCGATAGGGGCGGGGCCTGTAGAGTCATCGGATCCAGTTGTTGCATTTTCATTCCAAATAACGCGCCGTCTGTTTATTCAGCTATAACCAGACTTCATAAAATTGCCCATCTGTTACACCAGGATCCAGGCACCTGGACATGGTCCGGTTGGTTCTGGAATATAATTTCCGCCTGGGGATGGAAAGTCCTGTCCTTTCTAGGTATCGCAGTAGCGATCATATTCAGCTGCTGCCTCTGTATACAATGTGGCCCTGCGATTTGCGGCATGTGTGCTACCTCTTGTATTCCTAGTCCCAAGCCCCGTTCTAAATCCCGTTCCAAGACAATTCGAGATGAACAAATGGTACTGTATGAAATGATAGATGGTATCATGAATATTGATGTTTCCTGATGGAAACGTAGTGACAAGGAGGGAATGTGGAAAAGTAAATTTTGCCATGTTCTGTGTCTCTACGTGTCATCCATCATATGTTATGTGTGCATGACCAATATGCGTATGTTATTCCCCATGTCCGATTCAAGACGCAATTACAGTTGTGTCCTCCTCCAGTATGCCAGTTTCCAGTCCTCGTGAATACTACGAATATCAGGCCTATGTAAAGCTACGTTGCCACGTTTCTCAGTGTGCACGTTATTTCATTATAAAGTCCCCGTTTCCAGGCCTCAACAGGGCCCGGACATCAGATTCAGCTCCTGTCTCCTGAACCCTCGCTGAGGAGCGATCCAGCCCCCACCTGTATCCTCGACCTTTCACTTACTTCCTGCCTCGCAGTGCCCGGTGCAGCTTGGCTCTGCCTCTGAGTCTGCCAAGACTATGTTATGATTCCAGTTATCAGTTTAGTCCTCCTTCTCTGCATTTCTAAGCTACTGAACTACATCAATAGTTTCCGTCATTGTCTAGCCTATGCGGCTCCATGTTAAGAGAAATACTGTATTTAATGGTCATTTAATATTCTTCATCACGCACTATATGTAGAATAATGCATGGTCCAGTCTCAGAGTCTGTTAGCTTTTCCCCTCATGACTTCTAGTTTATATCAACATGTTCCCTAAACATCAGATACTAGATAGGGTTTAGGTACATGTCGCTCCGACCCTCCAGACTTTAGTCTCTGCTCCTAGCACAGAGTTCATAGCCCCCAGCTTCTCCTCGTAACACGTCATTGCCAGTTTGCGCGCACCACCAGGTTAGAGGTCCCGGCTCCTTAGGTAGCCCCCTCCTATGTTTCCGCCCATTCATGACATATTCTGTTACGTTTGTATCACATGTCTGAGTTACACCTTCTTTTTACTCTTATCTTTCGCGACTGCTACGCGTCACGCCTTCTGCTCCACCCACTGCTACGCCTACTGCAATGTAATGCTATGTGTTTGCGTTATGTATATATGCTCATGTATTGTTATTAAAAGTCAGTGCGCTCATCCCAGACCCAGCCCCAGCAGCTGCTGGGCCCTGCCATCCTATTCCTATGCAGGTTGTCCTGTTCCTGTCCTTATGCTGTATTAAACCTGCAAAAACTCCTACTACCTCGAATCTTGACTCTTATTTATTGAGCTATCTGTTATGATATATGTCTAGTCAAAAATAGGGTATTATTTATTTATTTACCACAAGCCGACTGGACTACGGAAACGCCCTCTACGCCGGAACCACAGCCAAGCTGCAGAAAAGACCCCAGCGCATCCAGAACGCCTCCGCCCGACTCATCCTGGATGTCCCCCGACGCAGCCACATCTCCAGCCACCTGAGGAACCTGCACTGGCTCCCCGTCGACAAGAGGATCACGTTCCGGCTCCTCACCCACGCACACAAGTCTCTCCACGACCTGGGCCCCAAGTACCTCAACGACCGCCTGACCTTCTACACGCCCACCCGCCAGCTACGGTCAACCAGCCTCGCCCTCGCAGCCGTACCACGCATCCGAAGAGCCACCGCCAGAGGAAGATCCTTCTCTTACCTGGCTGCCAAGACTTGGAACTCCCTCCCCATCCACCTTCGGCTGACCCAGGACCAACTCGCCTTCAGGAAACAACTCAAGACCTGGCTGTTCGAGCAGTAGCATACCCCTCCCCCCAAGCGCCTTGAGACCCTCCCGGGTGAGTAGTGCGCTATACAAATGGCATGATTGATTGATTGATTGACTTTGGCGTAACTTTACAATGAGTACCTTCCCACGCATGGTGACACAAGTGAACTTAGTTCAGTGCACCAGAGATGAATGTGAAAGACAAGTTATTGTAGACTCGTAAAACACTATTCGATGTGTAATTGACATAAAAAGTATTGATTTTGGGTTACTAACAATCCCATGAAAGTATCAGGGGCATTGTGGAAACAGCAACAAACCTTATTTAATTTTTTGCGTCATCACATACACTGTACTACACTTTTACGTTAAAAGTATTTATTAATAAAGGCACAATCGGTTTCTTGGTCGTCTGAAACAACTATATGGAATATTATAAAAACAGCAATGAGACAACGTTATAAATAAAGAGAATACAATGAAAATATCTGGCGTTTTTAAAATGTCATTAAGAACATAAAACCCTAATGTCTACTTCTGTACGCTATAGTATGAGAGAATGAAAGGTAGAGCGACTTGCAGTTTAGAGTTTCTTAGGGAGAAGAGACGCACTGCATAACTTGTTGACAGAAAAGGTTGTCTTTATCAGCTGGGGCATGAAAACAGCATACGCTGCGAAGAGTAAACACCCACTGCAGTAGCAGTCAGTCGGTCTTCCTCTGGGACTTGGCTCTATCAGCTTCAGTTGTCAGGTGAGATGCATCAGTGTGATGTGCACTGGCAGAAGGTGCAACCGACTCTGGCAGAATTACAGGCGATGCTCTGGGCAAAGGACCTCTCTTGACAAAAGTGGCAGTCCTTCTATCCTAAATCTTATCCGAAATTAGAATTTCTGGCATATGTTTAGGAGTGTCTGACACAGATTATGTGCATCAAGGTATGGGTCCCAGACATTGCCTTATGAACATATAAGGCAAAAATGCATCAATTCGGACTACATGGTTATGTCTAGATGTGTTACATGGTGAGGAGGAGCCATTTGACACAGACTTATGTCGCATTGGATGTATCTGTCATTAGACGAAGAACTTCACGATGTCACAGTTCTCAGACAGATCTGGTTTGGCGACATATGCGTTAAAAGGCAGTGTCTATTGCCTAAGTTGAGGAAGATGGCAACCTCCATGGATTAAGATGGAGTTGGGCCTACATAGGATGGAGTTGGACCTTATGAACTTTACATCAAAGGAGGGGTTGAGTGCAAGAAGAAGTTAATAGAGGACTAATTACAGCTAGACTTTCCAAAATTTGAACATTTGTAACCTTTCTAAAACGTTTAAATGTGCACAAGTTCCATTTAAGCATGTGCAGAGAAATAAAGTACATCCCGGAAACTTGATCATTTTTGTATAGAACTTAGTTTTACAAGATCAGATCTGCCAGCTTTGCCCAGGTTCGAAACTTTGAAACAGCGCTAGTCCTCAACTGCAAACTTAGGCTATAGTAGCTGGCAAATAGTGTCAGATCTAGGTTCGTTTGGAGCTTCTGACTCAATTCTGTTGTATATTCAGAATTTCATTGTCAAATTTTCAACACTCTAAAGTGGCTTAGGTGGCAAGTAATGCTTTATAAAGTCCCTAAATAAATAAGCTCAAAATCTAATCATGTGTTAGTAGACTTCACATACTAGTTGAATCAAGTAATTAAACCAGTAACCGATTTAGAGTTCCGGGTGTATTTGCTAAGGTGTATTTACAACAGCTAGCTAACATGAATATATTTAAGTACTGTAAACCTTATGGGAACGTCTTACACAAGCTTTGAAAAAGGGGAGTTGCCCTCAAAATGAGCACCATATATAATAGTAAATGTGTTGGATGCTTTATCACGGTGGAATGGAATTGAGAAAATTATGCAGAATCATTTTTAGCCACTTGGTTAGCTGGTTTAGGTTGTGAGATGTGGCAGTCAACATTTTACATTTATAGCAAAGAATATATGTAGCAAAGTTACAGCATGGCATGCGTCGTTAGAAATTAAGTACTGGCTCTCTTTATCATAAGTATGGTGAAATTTCGTATTTGGTGGGTGTTGAAGAGACCTCAAATGCTTCTCCATGCTGTAAGTTAGAATAGTGATTTTTATTTTGTGCATTGGGTGAACTATAGGCAAGGTTGGGAAGGGAGTGAGGATTTAGGTCGTTTTCAAGTTTCAAGTTTAAATACTTTATTCGACAAGTTTGTCATAAAAGCATATATCCCTAAGCTAAACAGAATAAATACTACGCTAAATTTTTAAGAACAAATTAAAATGCATATTAAATTTTATACTTGTTGACGAATAACTCAGTAAAGTTGTACATTTGTAAAATCAAGTCACAGCACAAGATCTTAGGGGAATAGATTTTGTCATTGTAGATAATTAATTACAGTTTTTAAGTGCGCGTACGTATTATCCAAGCCCACCCCATATATTTGGCTACAGCGATTGCAAGATTGGGGGCACAATTTGATTTTAAAATCCTTAACGCCTCTATATATTTCCTTGTCCCCAAATTCCTGCAAGCCGGCTTTAACCATCTACTTCTTGTGGCAGCATATAATGGGCAAACAAACAGAAAATGTGGGATGTCCTCTACATGTGCTTTATAATAGAAGCAAGTATTTACATTACCGGAAGACCATTTGGCCGTAAAAGCATTAAGGGGTAAAGAGCCAATTCTAAACTGAAAATACAATTTCCTGTCTAGAGGCTTAGCAATCAAATCCCAGTACTGTTCAAATTTTGGAGTAGTTTTAAATTCCAGAAACTGGGATGTCAACACGGATGGTTGATTGGAAATCAATACAGTATTATTTATCATGTCCCAATACATTTTTTTCAATGAAATCTTAGATGGAAACACATGTGGGTCTACTGCAGTCCACAGATGCTCAAGGTGCAATTTTTGAAGTAATTTCCTTACTTCTTTGAGCCACGGTACTTTATGGAACCTGTCAGAATTAACAACATCCAAAAGGGCAGCTGCGTAGTGACTCAGTTCAGGAGTAGTTTTCACACGCCTCCAATAAAGGAGGGGACGCAGTCTGACCGTATCCTCGATCTTTTTCCTCCCGAGATCATATTGAAGCGGGGTCGAGGGGGTGCTCTGGGGGACACCAATTATTCGTCGAAGAAATTTATTTTCTGCAACTACTAATGAATTCAAGTTGGTGAAACCCCATAATTCTGATCCATAAAGACAGGCGCCCAACACTTTCATGCTATAAATCTCCATTATTGGCTGGATAGGTCTTGTAAATGAAGATTTGTGTTTTTGGGCTATTGCCCCTGCCAGCTGATTAAATTTTAGCACCACAGAGTCCATGTGGGATTTCCAGTTCATGTTGGCATTTAAGGAGATGCCTAGGTAGGTAAAAGCATTCACTTCCTCCAGTGATGACCCATTGTAAATCATTTTCCCCTTGAATTTCTTTGCGGGATTCAGGTTCATAAATTTAGTCTTTGATGTGTTTATTTCCAAGCCCCGAATCCGGCAGAAGTCACCAAAAGCGTTTATTCACTTTTGTAATCCGCTAGGGGTCCTCGAGACCAGCAAGGTGTCATCTGCAAACATTAATACTGGAACTCGCTCCCCATCTAATAATGGGGCATCTGTCGGAAATTGCTTCAAAAAGTCAACTATGCCATTAATATAGAGGGAGAATAAAGTGGGGGCCAGAACGCAACCCTGCCTCACTCCTCTGTCCACAGGGAAGGGTTCCGTGACATCTCCCTGTGCACCCCATCTAATCCGGGCATAGTTGTTCTCGTGCATCCTTACAAGCAAAGTCAATACTTCGGGGCTTATTCCGAGATCCCGCAAAACAACCCATAACTTTTGTCGGGGGACTAAATCAAACGCTGACTTCAGGTCAACGAAAACAGCAAATAGTGGACCATTTAGCAAGGTTATGTTTTTCCAGTACATAGCTAAAAAATGGAATACCTGGTCGACAGAGCTGGTTAAAGGGCGGAAACCAGCTTGATACGGGGAGAGGATATCCTTATCTATCCAGGCTTGTATTTTGTTTTGTACCATCCTGCCCATCAGTTTTTGTGCACAGTCGATAAGGCTGATGGGCCTATAGTTGCTTGGTAAAGCCTTGTCCCCTTTTTTGTAAACAGGTATTATTTCCGCTCCTTTCCATGTTGCTGGAATCTTTGCTCCTTGTGCGATGGCATTACCAAGCCATGCAAAGTATTTGCACCAATTAGCCCTGTCCGATAAAAACTCATCCGCCGGTATTCCATCAATTCCTGGCGCCCTTCCTCTGGTTACTCCATCCATTGCCTCATTCACGTCTTTCAGTGTAAATAGTTCATGGGTATAAAATACCCTTACTGGAAGGGATTCAATTTGTAATACCAAATTGTCTGCATATTGCGGTTTAAAAAGTCCACCCAAGCCTCCTTAGCTACATGATTTTTCGGACAATCAGCTACTCCCCCAGAGCCCCACTTTAGAATGGCTCAGAACTCTTTCTGATGTTTATCGGCACATGCTTTCTTCAGGTCTAACCATATATTCTCATCCCACAATTTTTTTGCCTTAATTTGTATTTTTCTGTATTCATCCCTGGCCTTTAAAACTCCTGTTTTAGATCTCAGCGCTACACTAAGATTTTGTCGCGCTAATCTGCAGGAATGGTCATACCATCCTCTTTTTATTGGTAGTCTAGCTCCATTCCTCTGCTTGGTTTTTTAAAAAAATAACTCCTGTATATTAGCAAAAAACTTTGGCTGTGACTCTTCAATCAATTGTTTAAAATGTATTTCATTAATAAGGGTCTGTAGTCTGGTTACCTCTTCAGTAACTATCCTCTCTAGGGCCTGCATATCCCCAGGTTTGTCTACCAAGGTTGCCCATTTGATGTGTCGGAGATTGTTAGATGTAACAACGTCTAATGACGTAAGATCCCTAGCCGGGTTTGTTGAGTTTACACCTTGTTCCAGGTTGAAGAGCAGGCACAAAGGATTGTGGTCGCTCTCCAATCTTGGAATCACCTGCATATCGACCACTTTATGCCAACCTCTGACATCTATAAGAATATAATCTATCCTACTACTTGATCTTAGATTGTCAAAGGTGTGCTTACCCTGTAAATCAGACGAGGTGCGGCCATTTACTGCCCTCAGTCCTCTGGATAGGCATACATTTTTAGCCTGTATTGCCACTTCTGTCCACTTTTTTACCAGCGGGAGGTCTAATTGGGGGATTCCCCATTTAGTGTCTTCCTCTTGTGCCAGGTCGTTATCCTCGCATCCAAGAGGTTCAAATGTTGTGTTCAGGTCTCCCCCCACCAAGATAGTATACTGCGTTGGTAGAGTCTCTAAGTCATTATCTAATGCTTCTATCACATCAGAAACTGTGCCCCCTTGGGTTCCCCTGGCATAGATGTTATATATTGCCAGGTTATAACAATCAGCCCAGGTGAGCACTATAGAGAGTAAGTCACTGTTAATAATATGACTCTGCTTGATGGTGCATTGCAGGGATTGGCGTATCCATATAATAAGACCCCCAGAAGGCCGCCCCTTAGTGTTCTTTTTCGCAGGTACATAAAAATTTAAAAAGCCCTGACGAAAAACTGGTGCCACTGACCATGTTTCCTGTAGCATGACAACATCATGCTGGTCAATGAACTCGCACCATTCGGGAGTCTCTAATTTATGATGGATACCCGCTATGTTCCATGAAATGAACTTGATACTACCTTTCAATTCAGTATTTCCCTCTTGTGAAAATATGCTCTGATTAAAGGGGAGCAAGGGGGATAGAGAAATAATTTCCTCGTTATTGGTAATGGTGTGAATAGCTGGTGGGCTGTACACTACCAAGCTAGGAGTATAATCTCTATGGTCAAGAATCTTACCCTCACAACAATCTGTTTCTAGCTTCATTAGAGTGTTATTGATTCTGTGGTTAACCTCAACAACCTTAAATTTTCCTATGCTCCACGATTCTTCCAGTCAATCACATTGGCTTAGCCCCGAAAGGGCCGAGAACCTATTATCGGTCAAAATACCCCAATTATTTCTATTTTCTGGGATTTTGGCTTTTCTAAGTACAGGGTTCCACTTCGTTTTCAGCATTGTTGGGTTTAAGATGTTACCTTTTTTTTATATAAAAGAAATCCAACGTTAGTGGCACTATTTCAGTGGATCTACGCTGAGGGGGGTATATATTAGCTAGAATATTTGGCAAAACTTCTGGGTCTGTGAAATGTAGCACCACACAATCCCCCTTAAATTTTTTGCTGCCACCCCCAATCCATTCGACTCTTCTAGCTTTAACTACTTCATGTGCCAGCTGGTCCCTGCCGCCCGGTTTAAAAGCCATGTTCCTTGATAACCAGTGAAGTGATTTATCAGAGAAGGAATGTTCTCTACTTGCCCTTGTTCCAGTTGAGGGACATTTGCTAGGACCAATATTAGTGGGGAGGCTTCCACGATTAGTTCAACGGGCCCCCTCTCTGAGTTATCATCTTCTTTAGTACCTCTAGAGCTCGGCCCTGCAAGGTCCCCATTATTAATATCTTGATCTGGGTCTCTCAAATCCCCCCCCTTGCACTGGTCTCCTCGTGATATTTCGGGGACTGTTTACAAGTAAATCAGACCCAGAAACAATTTAGGTACTTTTTGGATCAACTCTAGGTAATTGTAACAGAGGGGTTTTCGATGTTTCCTCTAATGTTTTTTGCAAAAGTACCCCCAATCTGTTAACCTCTTCTGTGAGCTGGTCTATTTTGCTTAAGAGCGGTTTGGTTATAGATTTGATCTTGTTATCCATGGCATTCAGCAACTTCTTAAATTGGTCTTCATCCAGGTGGATCTTTCCTCCTGCATTGCCCCTTATGTCATTTTCACTATTTCCCTGAGGGGAAGCATCGGGGCGCTTTTTACTTGATCGAAGGCCACCCCGTTTGGGTATGTTCTTTCCCCCCCCCCCCTTTGTTACTCTTGGGGCTGGGACCGGTATAGAGGGCTCCTCTTCTAGAGCAATAATGTCAATATCTTGCGCACTCTCGGGTGCTGGTTCAGAGATGGCTACTAGAAGCTGGGTCAGTGGATTGTTATCCGGGATCTGAAACACCTCATTACTGATATCAAGAGCAGGAGTAGATAAAGACGTGTTATCGATAAGCAAGTCTGGCGAATAACTCAATCACAGGGATGATCTCCTGTCAGAATTAATTTTGGCAACTTTCTGGACCATGTAATTGTCTATGGTGTTGATGGAAACTGTCGAAGATTTGGATTTAGACATTTTCCAAACAGCTTTACCAGGATACAACTATGCAGGTCGGTGGGGTGTTAAGTCAATATGGTATCACAGGTACATAAATAGGGTGTGGGAGAATGCAACTTACTTGGGTATTTTTGCACAGAGTTCTAGGCCCTGCCCCTGCCTCTTCGTGCCGATGAGGGCTGTAGAGGGCCCGCCCTTTGCCCGGGCTTAGCCCCGGGCGTCCCGCGAGGCGGGGGTGTCAGGGAATTTATTGCGCCTCCTGGCGCTTGCTCCCCGTGTCTGGCGTCAGAGACTACGCGCCGCCGCGAGGCCTGCCGGGTGTTGAAGTCCCCGGAGCGGCGGCGTGGTGTTTGTAGGCTTCGTGACTCTTGGCGGTGGCGGCTGGAGCCTCTGGCAGCTTCTCGTGACTCTCGGCGGTGGTGGCGGCAGTAGGAAACTGGGGTCAGGAGAGTTTGGTGGCGAGTATGTAATAAGATACTGCACAGTGGCTAGCAGTAAGAAATTGTTAAATTTAAAAAAAATACATTCTTGTTAGTGGGATGTGACATCAAGGGCCTAAACGTTTTTGAAGAGACAATCACTTTTTGAGAGCAAAGAAAAACATTATATGCTGATGTGTTTTAAATGCAAGACATGCAAATTAAGAGCCACTGTTAGAGCGAAAGCCTTTATTGGCACCATTTAGCAGTAGCTCATATTTAAAGTGGGAGCACTATTTGTTCCATCTGCTGCCCTGCAGTTGCTGATCCTGTGTTTCAGAAGTTGCTGTTAGAGCTCCTACTTTTGGTATCCAGTGATATTAAACTTAGTGAATCCCCACATTAACAAGAAAGAGAGGAAAAACATGGGGACAGTCCGGCAGATGGTTACCTAAAGGAGGAAATTGTTAAGTTCCAGGATATGTGGCATTATAAGTATGGATAGCTTTGCGCATACACCTTGTTTCTATCCCCCTGTTTGGCCCATATCTGTTTTAACAACTTGCAGCTGCAGATTGATGTAATAGAAATGCTCAGTCATATTTATATTGTGGCTGCCTCATGGGGAACAGTCATACTACTTCTGTAAAGATAAGAGATTTCAAGTGTGCCTCCGGGGTTTAGCATCGCCCATGATATTCAGGAAGGGGGGCGGTGTTAGAGGGGGGTGAATCTCAAATTTTCCAACTTTAAAATGTAGTGGGTTGCACGGTGGAGGGGTGAGATGACCAAGGTTCATGATGAACTGTGTCCATTGGACCTGGGTAAGTATTGATTTGCATTGGTGGGTCGCTGTCTAGAGTGGCACAGTGGGCAAAACACAATGGGTTGGAAAGCTACTCAGAGTGATTGCCACAGGTTAGACTATTTGCATACATTCATCCCATCACCTTTTAGGTGTTGGATTACCAGTAGTATGTGAAATGAGATCGGTGACCCAACACAGGACTCCCAGACCCAACATTCAAGCCAAGAATACATTTGGGAGGTGTCACACACCAGCCCCCCGTTCCTCCCTGAAATGAAATTACTGCCCATCCTACCTGGGCCTGGTAGTTCTCCCTGGGAACTGATGACTGTTGTTTGAGGGGTATCCCACCCCAAACAGCCCCCTCATTCTAGACCCCTGATTGTGCTCTAATTAATAATCTTCCATTTGGGGGAGAGGAGTTGGCCTAAAGACTAGGGCGGTCGCCCTCTAATCTAGGGAACCGGGTTCGAGTCTCGCCAATGACGCTGAACATCCTGTGATTCTGGGCGAATCACTTAATCTCCCCGTGCCTAACAAAAATTAATGTGTGTGCTCATGTAACGCAACTGGTGCTATGTAAAGCGCTCTGATACCCGATGCAGGGTCAAGTTTGCGCTATATAAAACTCTGTTATTAAACAAAATGGATCTAATGCTGACCTTGTAAGGGAGAATGACATGTCGGGTAAGTAAGATATTGAGCAAAGAGATAGTTTGAAGGGTTAAAATACTTATCTAGCTCTGAAGTCTTTCCACCCAACGTGTAAATACTTGTCTATCTTTATTCATTTGATAACTGTAGCTTGTGATACTTTATTAAATACCATTAAAGAAGATGATAAGCTTCCTATCCTAGCTAGCGCACCACTCCAGGGCGCAACTCAACTATGCCTTTTGATTTGCAACAATTCATTTTGTGTGGGAGGGAGAGATCCAGTGAATTTAAGCTTGCTTAGTAATGTTTATTTACGTTCATGTATTTGAGAGGTAAACATTTTAGTCTGTTCAAACATAGCTATGCTTAAATTTCCTTTAAGTTAATCTCATTCAACATTTTTAATATCCTGCAAGAGCATTATCTAGATTATACTCAAAGGGGCAGGGAGTAGCAACAGGACCAATAATTGCTGTAGGTCTTGCAATACATAATCTAGGAGTACTAATGCAGAGGGCAATAAATGCCTTATTTTCTCTCCTCCCCTTGATGCTTCCATCAAACATTACATCAATCTGTCAGTTTACAGTGTCATGTGACCATGATCTCCGTGATATGAGCTACTCGATGATGGATAGAGTTTTCTCGTGTGTAGGTATTTGTTCCCTCATTATACTCTACCAAATATTTATTGAAAGTAAACTGAAGATTCAGCAGCATGGATGCTATAGGACTGATATTGCACTTATGCAAAAATCCTCGAATGGGATGACTCAACCTTTTCTTAAATGCAACAGAGGTGTTGGGAGACTAGGGCACCATGCGTGGAGTTAGCGACCTGAGGGGGAGAAGAAATTACAGACATTCAGCTAATTTAAAGACATCAGCCTTAAAAAGTTAATTCATTGCGTTTGGCTAAAAACTGACTGATATTTTAGGGGAGGTTCTTATATTGAGAAAGTAGTTCTGGAATGGAAACATACGACTCTAAGGCATGTGTGTTTTCTTTTCATACTCATCTTGATTTTCTCTTGACAGATATGCTTTTCTATAATGACTACTGCGGGTTAATATGAAGTTTGAGTTCCCTTCTGCTTTGGTGTGTATTTCCTGTGGTAAATACCACCCGATTGTTGCAGCTACCATCCTGAAAGTCTCTCGTAGCGTACTTCTTTTTAACATTCTGGAATGTCTTCCCTGCTCTAGCCCTTGCCAGCACAACTTCCCTTGATAACACCCCACTTGCTTCTGCTTTCCACGTTGCCAACAAACCCTTGATGTCCCCTCCCATCCTTGACCTGTCCCGGACCTGGAAATGTACCTTTAATGTGCACGTCCATGTTTAAGACCCACATACAAAATGTCCTTGACACACTAAAAAGTTTTTTTCCCAGCACTTTGGGCATAATTTCAATGTTTTTGGTAAAACTGTGCTGTCCTACATAGAAGGCATACCAGTGGAAATGCCCCTTGACTAGCTGCCCTAGATTGTGTATGCCATTTCATTTTGTATCTTGGCAGCCAAATGGTATTAGTAATGGTAGAGTCTGCCTTCCGCTACCCTCAAATTAGAGAAGCTGAATGACAGGGAAGGTGTATAGGATATCTGCCAAAATGCAGATGCCCTGTGACCACTGTCCTTTAAATCTGTCACATAAAATTGTACATTAATTTGCTATGTTTGAGGGAAAGTAGCCCTGTTTGTTTACAGTGGGAGTTTTCTGTTCTCTTTTTACCGGTTCTCGCAAAGAATGGAAAGCATATTTTTTACATTGTTGAAATCTTATGATGAACGTACTGTTCTGCTGTATAGTCAGTAAATAAAAAAATAACTTTTCTGATCCCCAGCAGCTCACCTCAGTGCAAGCAAGCATCATAGAGCTTAATCTTACTTTCTCCAGTATTAGGGTATCTTTCATAGATTCACATGCTTGAATATTCCCCGTCGTCGGAGTGGGAGTCCTACGGTAAATAAAATAGCAATAACATACTAATAATATGTATATGTAAAACATAACCGATGAAATGCACATTAGAAAACAGGCAGTAAATGCCTAGACAGAATTCCTCATAGGAATACATGAATAGAGAAAAAACACTTGTAGCCTATTCCTGTCATTTTGTTGGTCCAAACTGTAGCCAATCAGGCGCCAGCAGCCCTCCAGAACCTTCTCCTCAAAGCTCAGCACCTCAGATTTTCTACCGCACGTCGTGTGTAAGGGAGTCTCCCTAAGCTCTGCTCAGTTTTCTCAGTTTCTTCAGGTTTTCCTGTGATTTTCAGAATGTCTACAAGTAAGAAATCTCTCTTCAGACCTTGCTCTTCTTGTGGAAAGCTGCGTCTTCAGAAGATCCACACAGTAAGTGTATTTACTGTCTTTACCCCGACCATGATGTGGGAAAGTGTAAGTTCTGTAGAACTTCCTCCACAAAAACTCTAAAGGACAGGGAAGGCCGTCTTCTGTTATGGCTTCAGAGACTCAAAGACAAGGATGGTGTACTTTCTGATGCCGAAAGTTCCCAAGCAGTATCAAAACGTGGTAGTGTGCAGGAGTTGCCCTCACCTTTCATCAAGAGGAAGAAGATGTCCCTCTCTTTGGCCCCTGCGGTGTCTTCACCACTACCTACTACGTCCACGCCCACAAGACCTGGCTCTCAGGCGTCTACTGCATCTTCTGCTCATGTTTTTGTGAAAAAACATGTTTCTGCGTCGACTGGAGCGTCGACAGACGTTCCGACGACGAAATCTGCCGTCTCAGTGTGGAAAAGTAAATTTTGCCATGTTCTGTGTCCCTACGTGTTCCCCATGTTATGTTATATGTGCACGATTAATATGCATATGTATTCCCCATGATCGATTAAAGACGCAATTACAGCTGTGTCCATCTCTAGTATGCCAGTTCCTAGTTTTCGTGAATACAACGAGCATCAGGCCTATGTAAAGTTATGTTGCCACGTTTTACAGTGTGCACGTTAAATTCATTGAAAAGTCTCCGTTTCTAGGCCTCAAAAGGGCCCGGACTCAGATTCAGCTCCTGTCTCCTGAACCCTCTCCGAGGAGCGATACAGCCCCCACCTGTATCCCTGACCCTTCACTTACTTCCTGCCTCACAGTGCCCGGCTCGGCCTGGCTCTGCCTGTCAGTCTGCCAAGAGTATGTTATGATTCTAGTTATCAGTCCAGCTCTCCTTCTCTGCATTCCTAAGCTACTGAATCGCATCAATAGTTTCAGTCATCGTCTAGCCTTTACGTCTCCATGTAAGAGAAATACTGTATTTATGGTCATTTAATATTCCTCAACACACACTACATGTAGAATAATGCATGCACCAGTCTTAGTGTCTGTTAGCCTTTACCCTGATAACTTTTGGATTCTATCAACATGTTCTCTAAACATCAGATACTAGATAGTGTTTAGGTACATGTCGCTCTGACTCTCCAGACTTTCGTCTCTTCTTCTAGCGCAGAAGTCATAGCCCCCAGCTTCTCCCTGGTAACACGTCATTGTCAGTTTGCGCGCACCACTAGGTTAGAGGTCCCGGCTCCTTAGGTAGCCCCCTCCATGTTTCCGCCCCATTTATGACATATTCCGTTACGTTTACATCACATGTCTATGTTCACGCCTCTTGTTACACCTACTTTCTGCCTTATCTTTCGCGACTGCTACAGGCCCTGCCCACTGCTACGCCTATTGTATTGAACATCATGTATTTTGTTTAACTATATATGCTTGTGCACGGTTATTAAAAGTGGCTAGCCATCCCAGATCTTGCCCGTGCAGGTTGTCCTGTTCCTGTCCTTTATGCTGTATTAAACCTGCAAACTCCTACTACCTCGAATCTTGACTCTTATTTATTGAGCTATCTGTTATTGTATATCCAGTCAAAAATAGAGGTATTATTTATTTATTTACCACATAATGGCGCCCGAATAGGGACTTGCCCTTTCCCCACGCGCCGGAGAAGCCACGCAAGCCCCCTGATCCTCTGCAGCCGTGACGGAACCATACCGTGCACGTGCAGATATTTCTGCTTCAAGTATCCCTCAGGCCCACGGAGGAGACGGAGGTTGCGGTCCAGCATCCAGACGAGGCGGTGGAGGAACACGGCGAGTCCCGACCAGAGCCCAAGCCGAGAGTCCAAGGTCCGAGGTATCCGGAGGCCCACCCGTAACAGAAGTTCGTCCGTCCGGCGTCGTAGCAGTCCAGTCCAGTCCGAGGCTTTCCGTTCTTGCTGCCCGGTGAGTACCATTGCTGGGGTAGTATCTAGACAGGGTCAATTGCATTGTCTCTGGTCCGTGGGTTTGGGTACGCAGATCCAACACGAAGTGTCCACTTAGGTGGATGCGGGTCCTGACGTGTCTCTTTATGAGACCGGTAAGTTTCGTACTGTTTTAGCAGTGCATCTAGTTTCTGTTCTAGTCCATTCTGTTCTCGAGAAATTCATGTATTCTGTTTTCAGTATTCCAGGTAGTGTTTTGTCCGAACTGTTATCCTAAATGTCATTCATGTATTTCAATGTCGTGGTATGAAAGTGGTGTTTCTTCAGTAATTATCGTGTTCATTGTGTATTGTATTGTGTCTAGACTCCAGCCCAGTCATGCCATTGTTTTCCAAGTTACGTCAGTTAAAAACTAGAAAAGGTCTGTTAGAAGAAGCAGTTCCTGTCCCGCCTAGGGACAGTCCAGGTCATTTTATGTATCAAAAGCATGGCATAAGTGCCATATTGTATCTAGATTTGTGGGTGGAGTACACCAAACAGTTAGAAGAAAAGTATAGATGGCCCGTATCGGGTACATGGGATGCCGAGTGCATCATGCGAGTAGAAGAAGCATTATGGAAAAAGAAAGCCAGACAGTCACAGAAAGATGCCATCGAGTTATGGCGCAAAGAATCTCATAAAAGAACCGAAAAAGAAATCAGAAAGTCAGAATTAAGTAGAGAATCCTTAGAAAAAGCCCAAGAAAAGGAACTAATCGAAATAGGTGAACGAGTTAAAACCGAACAGTCAGACAGGCAGAGAAATGCCCTTATTAAGGGTATGTACCCTCTTCTTGCCGAGGGCTTGCCAAAAGCAACCCCGGAAGCATCCAGTAATTTTCCGCCACCTTTAGTTCCGACCAAGCTACGTCACAAACCGACCGCAGCTGATATTTTTCTCTCGTCCTATTTGGACGACACAGTCCCAGAATATGCAAATCCTGTTCCGCCAGCTCCTGTAAATAATGTAAATCCTGCTCCTCCAGTCACCGGGGCACCTGTTGCAGTACCTGTTACGGTACCCCCGGTCCAGCCCGTAGTACAAATTCCCGCCACATCAGTCACTCTGCCAGCACGAAGAGTATCAGTCGACGATTCCAGTTTAGGGGTCGCGGGAGGAGGTCCTCCTGGTACCCCGCCGCCAAGTAGACGTCTAGGGGCAGTCGAGTTACATGAACGTGCGTTACAGCGTACGCCTAAATATAAGTCCATTGCAGAAATCAGGCGACTTCTTACTGAATGCTGTTATGATCCAGTCCCAGGCGAGGATAGTATGGTTATATATTCCGTACGTATAAGGCAGGTGTCCGAGTATTTGGTCACCCTACCGAATATGAAAGAAGATCTAGACAGAATGTATCGTTTCATTCGTACAGGACAAGATCCAGAAAGTATTGGTGAAGTCATGTCTCTCAGGAAATCTGAGATCCAGTTCATGTTATTAAAGTTTCTGATCAATTGTTTAATACGGGAACAAGATTCCCCGACTAAAGATCCGACCGAAATGAAAGTTCTGACAAGGTGGAGTGATAATATAGCCGAGGGTAAGCACAAGACCCTCAATAGTATAGAGAGTATGTACAAGAAAATACGTAAAGAAATAATAAGGTTACACGAACAACGCAAAGAAGCACAAGTAAGCGAGAAAGAAAATGACTCTTCTACTGAAGAGGTAGACGACGAGAATACCGCCAGAATAGCGTATGTAGGTAAATCTAGACTTCCAGACCGACATTTACGCCTAGAACACAAGAAAGTCTTTCATCTTCCAGCACCAGAACAAGGTTCTCTAGAACAAGTATTTCAAGCTACCGATCAAATTCTGAAATCACGAATCGGTTATAGTGAATTAAGTACTATGCATGAACAAGAACTAGCCCGATCAGCAGTCCGATGGATTACTGATTCTACCACTTTTCCAGACGAAATAGTGGCACAAATGTTTCTGAAACTGCCCCCAGCCGAGCAGCGACTGGTGGGTATGTATATGATCCAGCACCTCATTACATTGTATGAGGGTCAGCATTCTGATCCAGGTCCGTTACATGATGTCCTGAACGAGATACTCCAGTATAGATGGAAAGGTTTAGGTACCGATTTAATTAGTGTCATTCTAGAACAGCGCCACAAATATAGAACGTTTTTAAATCCGCATTTTGTTCATGTCTCACCTCCAGAAAGTAAACCGTTTTACATAGACAGGCAGCATCCGTTACGAGAAGTACACCCAGTTAGGACAGCGGGGGGTGAAATGCAACGAGTATTTGTTTACACCCCAGTTACAAAGATGGAACTCTTAGAAATGAAGAAGTTAATTCCCTGTCATGACAAAGATCCAGCAGGGTTCCACCGAGAATTAAAAGACATGCTCCGTATGGGAGAATACACGTATCCAGATATTATTAAAATGTTAAAAGTCCTGTTGCCCGCAGGGGTATACGAAAAACTCAAGGAAAAAGATTGGGAGGTGGGAGAGAAAAAGATCGATTGGACAGCTCTAGAAGCTGAAGATAAGATACGAGTACCAGGTACCGGTCTTGGAGACAAATGTAAAGAATTACCAGAATTATTAATACAAGTTTTACCTAGATTATTAGCCACTAAAAAGGAAGACTGGGATGCAATCTCAGCCTGTAAACAGAAACAAGACGAAGACACTAGTGATTTTTATTCTAGATTTGAGAAATGTTTTATAATAAACAGTGGTTTGAAGACGAGTAGTGAGTCATACCCTCATCTTTTTGTTACTAAACTAGTCGAGAATTCAAGTCCACAAGTTAAAAATAGAGTTTTGAAAGTCGAGAGTACCTGGCAAGCTAATACTCCGTCCCAAATGCTCCAGATGCTCCAGTATCACCAGAATAGAATCAGAGAAGAGCAAGAACACGAGAGAAGACGTATGAAAGACACGAAAATGAAAGTACTAGTTGCACAATCTGTTCCACAAGACAGTCAGAAGAGGGGTCCGAATCAAGCCAGTCATCCTGCAGCTCCCGTTAAAGGGACATGCAATTATTGTAAACAGCCAGGTCATTTTATAAACGAGTGTGCAGTTCTGAAACACAATATAGCCACTGGTAAAACTAAAGAAAGACCACGTCCGCCTAGACAAGAACAAGTTTCACAGACTTCTCAGCCACAGAATGCACAACAGACAGTTCCAGCACCGCAGCCTATCGCTGCAACTCAGCATGTTACACAGCAGATGTACCAGTATGCACAGACAGAGTATCCAGAGTATCAAGCGTATTCATGAAACAGCCTAGAGAGGGAGGTAGGCTTGCCTCTCATCGAGATTCCTGTAGATCAAGAAGGTCCTTATGTTCACAGTCAAGTATTAGGGAAAGACAGAAAGTTTTTGATTGATACAGGGGCAAGTAGGACGACTATTAGTCACGACGAGGTTCCAGGGGCTCCGCTCTCAGGCTCTAGAAATGTTTCCCTTGGATTTTCAGGAAAGCCAATTGTTAACGAGATTTCCAAACCAGTTACTCTAGAAGTAGGTCCATTGTCCCGAACTACTGATCTATTGCTTACGAAGTCCTGTCCAGAAAATTTGTTAGGTATTAAGACACTGAAAGAATTAGGTGCAGTTATTTGTTGTTCCCCAGAGGGAATACGTTTGTTTTTACGTGACTTCAAGGGTCACTATGTTTTACGAGATTTTGATCCGAGATTGTCTAATGTTCCGCAGCATCTATGGGCGCAAGGTCCAACTGATGTTGGTTTTATGCAAATCACACCCCATCGTGTGACTCTCAAGCAAGGTGTAGTGTTACCACGAATCAGACAGTACAGATTGCCACCTGAGGCTGTAGCAGCCTTATCCAAAATTATTGACGAGCTCATTGCTCAAGGAGTAGTTGTAGAAACTGACTCCAATGTATGTAATTCTCCTATCATTCCAGTCATGAAACGTACTGATCCAAATGCACCTCCAGTATATCGATTAGTGATTGACCTTCGAGAACTTAATAAATGTATCATTCCCCAGTATCCAGTAGTCCCAGATATCTCATCTCTATTGACAGCTATTGATTCTGAGGCAATATTTTTCACAGTCATAGACCTCAAAAACGCATTTTTCAGTGTTCCAATTCATCCAGACAGCCAGTACCTTTTCGGTTTTTGTTTAAATGGAAGGAGCTATAAATTCACACGAGCTCCTCAAGGTTTCACAGAAAGTCCTAGCATTTACAGTCAAGCACTTAAGAGACAACTAGACAATATTCACATGCCAACTGACACTGCCCTGCTCCAATATGTCGATGATCTACTGATCACAGCCCGTTCTGAACGTGCTTGCGAGCGAGCATCACTTACAGTCCTGTATTTCCTAGCCGAGATGGGGCACAAGGTGTCCCCTTCAAAGCTTCAATTCTGTGTCCAGCAAGTGATCTACTTAGGCCACTTGCTGTCCAAGTGGGGTAGGCAGTTGACACCTGACCGTATCCAGTTAATAGCGAGTCTTCCTCAGCCCAAGACCCAGAAGGAGGTACGTGCTTTTATCGGCCTTACTTCCTATTGCAGACAATGGATTCCTCAGTATGCATTTCTAGCTAAACCACTGATACAGTTAACGACACAGGAGGCAGCCGTATCGACTGTTCTCCCTTGTACATCTGAACATACACTTAGTTTTAATGAGTTAAAGAAAGCTTTATGCCAAGCACCTGTTCTAGCTACACCGAACTACAGTAAGCCTTTCACACTTTTTGTCACAGAACGTGATGGTACTGCATTATCTGTTCTCACACAAGATCAAGCCGGACAATACAAGCCCTGTGCTTATTTTTCGAGCACATTAGATCCAGTAGCCCAGGCTCTGCCTGCGTGCCTCAAGTCAGTTGCAGCCACAGCACTAGCTATCAGACAAAGTGATTCCATAGTATTAGGACATTCCTTGACAGTACAAGTTCCACACTCCGTGGAAGTTCTTTTAAATCGAACACAGACTCAGCACTTGACTATTGCACGATTGACAGGTTATGAACTGACACTGTTCCAGCCACACATAGAAATCAGACGCTGCAACGTTCTAAATCCTGCTACACTGTTACCGTCAGTTACTTCAAATCCTGCCACACATGACTGTGTGGAAGTTGTTAACACTATGACTAAGCCAAGACAAGATCTGACAGATATTCCATTACCAAATCCCGACCTGACACTTTATGTGGATGGTTCATGTATGAGAACAAGTACAGGAGAACTAGTAGCCGCGTATGCAGTGACTACTGATACTGAAGTTATAGAGACACACCGTATTGACACCCTGTCTGCTCAAGCAGCAGAGCTAGTCGCTCTGACACAAGCCTGCATACGTGCCAAGAACCTGAAAGTTAATATTTACACAGATTCACGCTACGCATTCGGAGTCGTACACGACTTCGGAGTGCTCTGGCAGGAGAGAGGTTTCATGACTTCTCATGGAACCAAGATTCAGCATGGTCTCCTTATTCAAGCTCTGTTAGATGCAATACATTTACCAACAGCTATCGCTATCATGAAATGCAAAGCACATACGAAAGTTACTGACATTATTTCCCAAGGTAATGATCTAGCAGATCGAACAGCCAAGCTTACAGCACAGACACCAGACATACCAGTTAACAAGACACCGACATCCACTCTAGAACCGACTACTTGTATGACAGTTAAGGACCCTACTCAAGATGTCATAGACATCCAGTCACATGCTACTCCTGAAGAAATTAAGAAATGGTCCGAACAAGGAGGGGTCCAGACAGATCAGGGATGGGTGACGAAGGGAAAAGCCATATGGTTTCTCCCCGACTCAATGGTTCAAGTCATTATTAATACCGCACATAGTCCAGCACACTTAGGAGAAAAAGCCATGTTAGACAGTATCCAGAACATTTGGTTTAACAAGCATTTACGAGCTGCAGCCAAGCAGAAAGTCCGTACTTGTATGATATGTTGTCAATTCAATCCAGGTAAAAGTGTCCCGGTGGAACAAGGTGGATTCCAGCCCCCTGACCACCCTTTTGAAGTCCTCCAGATGGATTATATTCAGATGGAGCGATGTCGAGGTTTCAAGTATGTCCTTGTAGTTGTATGCACTTTGTCCAGGTGGACAGAAGCATATCCAGTCCCAGATTACACAGCCGCGACCACTGCCAAGCAGCTGGTTCGTGAATTCTTCCCCCGTTATGGACTCCCTAGGGTCGTGTATTCTGATAACGGCCAGCCATTCTCATCTGAACTCATGAAGCATGTTTCCCTTTTGTTAGGGTACCAGTGGAAGTTCCATTGTGTACGCCATCCAGAAGCAGCCGGTCTCGTAGAGAGACATAATCAAACCTTGAAAATCCGTATTGCCAAAGTCTGTCAAGAAAAAGGTGTAGACTGGTTAGTTGCCTTGCCAGTCGCCCTATTTTATATGCGCATGGTCGCACACTCCAGATCAGGTCTGTCCCCTTATGAGGTCGTATTCGGCCGCCCCCCGAACGTGTGGGGTACACCTAGACCCCGAAGTATTAGATGTTTCCAGTAATATGCTGACAGATTACCTAGCTTCCTTGATGTCTGCCCTACACTCTTGTCGTTCACAGGTTGCCGCCGCATTTCCAGACAATACCGAGGTGAAACCGCATGAAATTGTTCCAGGAAGCTTGGTTCTCGTCCGGAATTTTGATCGTTCAAGTCCGCTGGAGCCTCGCTGGAAGGAGCCGAAGTTAGTCCTCCTAACCACCCGTACTGCCGTCAAGTTGGAAGGCAGGAAGGGGTGGGTGCATCTGTCGCATGTTAAGAAATTTCACGGACTGAGACCTAAACAGCTCAAAGACACTTCTACAGACACTTTTAAGTCCGAACATTTGCCTATTATCAAGGACTGTCCCGCAATTGACTTTGCCTCAAATCCTCCCCTGTTAGAGAAAACTCCGCAGCAGGAGTATAAACTGAAGCTTCGGTCTAGTAAAATAAGTCAGCCAGTTTAATTGTCTAAGTCCCCCTGGGTGAAACGGTTAGACAGGTATCTGACATGTATGAGATAGACCCCCATAGTGAGAGAGTTAGTCAAAACTCTATCCGATGTATCGTTTTTCTAAGTTTTATATTGTTTTTGAGTTTAATGCTTACCTGTACAAGTTATGCATTTCATTTATGTTTTCCAATTTCTCATGTAAATAAGTATTCTAATGCTACAGTAGAGCACACGTTTAGTGATCTGCCTCCTCACGAACTATCCTATCGTCTTGCTATGCGCAACAATACATTTATCCGTATGTTACATTATTCACACCAGACCAGCAATGCCACTAATTGTTGGGTGTGTGGTCGACTCCCCCCTTTCCAGACACCTAAGGGAGTTCTGCCACTCTTTCCTTATCCGTTTTCACATAATGGTTCGTGTGGAGCATGGTCCACGTTAACGTCATCCTCAACTGATATGTCCCTTCTGAACAGTACATGTTTTCCAGACAAGCAAGGTCTTCCCCACAGAACAGGGTTAGATCTAGAAAATGAAGTTTATAATTTGGGTAATTATTCTTCGAATTTCATGGTCCTGAATGTTCAGTCTGATCCTACTCCAGACTTACCTGCTATTTCAGTATTACCAGTCAAAGGCGAATTATGTGTCAGAAATAATGGTTCCGTACATGTAGGACATAGTGATTGTACTACTATTGTCAAGTATAGTGACAGTGGGAAATCTATTTTCAAAGCTTCACGTCATTCTTATTTTGTTTGTGGTCAGACCGCATATGTTCGTCTGCCCCTCGATTGGGAGGGAACCTGTTACATTGCCTTCCTACTGCCACCAGTTTTCCTAGCCCCGTCTGATTATCATAGAAACACACATCTAGTACACATTAGACATAGAAGGGAGATCGAGTCCCCGATTGTCGATCAAACTGAAACTGCTCTAGAACAGTATACAGATTTCAATAAAGGATTCTTTTTCTTTATAGGACCTATCCAGAATAGTAAGTTAATACGTAGATTAACCAGAACCCTTGAAGCAGTAGTGAATGAGACTGCCTCTGCTCTAGGTAACTTAACCGAAGAGCAATCTGCTATGAGATTTGTCGTGCTCCAAAATCGTCTCGTTCTTGACGTCATACTGGCCGATAGAGGAGGAGCATGTAGAGTCATCGGATCTAGTTGCTGCATTTTCATTCCTAATAACGCGCCGTCTGTTTATTCAGCTATAACCAGACTTCATAAAATTGCCCATCAGTTACACCAGAATCCAGGCACCTGGACATGGTCCGGTTGGTTTTGGAGTATAATTTCTGCCTGGGGATGGAAAGTATTGTCATTTCTAGGTATTGCAGTAGCGATCATATTCAGTTGCTGCCTCTGTATACAATGTGGCCCTGCGATTTGCGGCATTTGTGCTACATCCTGTATTCCAAGTCCTAGTCCTAAGTCCCGTTCCAAGACAATTCGAGACGAGCAAATGATACTGTATGAAATGGTAGATGGTATCATGAATATTGATGTTTCCTGATGGAAACGTAGTGACAAGGAGGGAATGTGGAAAAGTAAATTTTGCCATGTTCTGTGTCCCTACGTGTACCCCATGTTATGTTATATGTGCACGATTAATATGCATATGTATTCCCCATGATCGATTAAAGACGCAATTACAGCTGTGTCCATCTCTAGTATGCCAGTTCCTAGTTTTCGTGAATACAACGAGCATCAGGCCTATGTAAAGTTATGTTGCCACGTTTTACAGTGTGCACGTTAAATTCATTGAAAAGTCTCAGTTTCTAGGCCTCAAAAGGGCCCGGACTCAGATTAAGCTCCTGTCTCCTGAACCCTCTCCGAGGAGCGATACAGCCCCCACCTGTATCCCTGACCCTTCACTTACTTCCTGCCTCACAGTGCCCGGCTCTGCCTGGCTCTGCCTGTCAGTCTGCCAAGAGTATGTTATGATTCTAGTTATCAGTCCAGCTCTCCTTCTCTGCATTCCTAAGCTACTGAATCGCATCAATAGTTTCAGTCATCGTCTAGCCTTTACGTCTCCATGTAAGAGAAATACTGTATTTATGGTCATTTAATATTCCTCAACACACACTACATGTAGAATAATGCATGCACCAGTCTTAGTGTCTGTTAGCCTTTACCCTGATAACTTTTGGATTCTATCAACATGTTCTCTAAACATCAGATACTAGATAGTGTTTAGGTACATGTCGCTCTGACTCTCCAGACTTTCGTCTCTTCTTCTAGCGCAGAAGTCATAGCCCCCAGCTTCTCCCTGGTAACACGTCATTGTCAGTTTGCGCGCACCACTAGGTTAGAGGTCCCGGCTCCTTAGGTAGCCCCCTCCATGTTTCCGCCCCATTTATGACATATTCCGTTACGTTTACATCACATGTCTATGTTCACGCCTCTTGTTACACCTACTTTCTGCCTTATCTTTCGCGACTGCTACAGGCCCTGCCCACTGCTACGCCTATTGTATTGAACATCATGTATTTTGTTTAACTATATATGCTTGTGCACGGTTATTAAAAGTGGCTAGCCATCCCAGATCTTGCCCGTGCAGGTTGTCCTGTTCCTGTCCTTTATGCTGTATTAAACCTGCAAACTCCTACTACCCCGAATCTTGACTCTTATTTATTGAGCTATCTGTTATTGTATATCCAGTCAAAAATAGAGGTATTATTTATTTATTTACCACATCAGGATCATCGACGACGACTGTGAGGACGACGTTTGCTTCTGGATCGTCGACGACTGTCTCGTCGACGTCATCTTCGTCGAGGAAGGTAACACTTAGTTTCAAGACTGTACCATCTGTCATTCCGATTGCATCGTCGTCGACGAAGAAGCCTCCCCCGTCGACGACCAAGTCATCGTCGACGAAGGGTGTGAAGAAATCACACTCGTCGACAGCCTCGTCGACAGCCTCGTCGACGGCCCCGTCGACGACTGCACTGTCGACGACTGCACCGTCGACTACCTCCTCGTCGACGACCGCCCCGTCGACAACTGCTCCGTCGACGAAAAAGAAGTCATCTTTGTCGTCGACGAAGGCAACGTCGACGGCATTACCATCGACCATACCGGATTCTGCCAGTGTGGCTCCATCGGCGACTTTTTCTACGTTTGCCTCTCTGCCATTGTTGCCATTGTCGTCCACTGGATCTGCCGCTGTTGAATCTCTTCACCAACGCCGCAAGGTGCCTGTGGACCAGATTTCCATCACCAGTGATCCACAGCCTCCCTCGCCCTTGTTTGCCACAGACTCGGAGCAGGACTCAGAAGAAGATGTACACGAGTCTTTTAGAGCAGCACGTAGTCCATCTGATTTGGTCATCAAGTGCCAAGATTATAGTAACGATGATGAGGATCAATATTTCCAACAGGAAACTACGCCGGTTCAAGTTCCTACGGCGATGTTACCCTTGTCGCTCATCTCTAATCTCCAACATATGTTGGACGACTATAATAGACGTTTTCCGTCATCTCCACAAGTGCCTACAGCCCCTTCTATTCTGCTGCCGGTTACTGTGCCGGCTCCTCTGGCACCTCTACCTACTTCTGCTCCTCAAGTTCAACATCTGTTCGGATACACACGACTGTGTATGCCGACTAAGAGGATGAGGGTTCTCCAGACCGCGAAGATGGTGAGGTTCGAGATGAAGATGATGACGATATGGCGGAGTGGGATAACTACCAAGTTCAAACACCGTCACCATCTCCGGTCACACCAGGGGATTGTACTCCTGTAGATATTGCGAGTTTCCATCAGCTGATGGATAGGGCAGCCCAACGCTTCAAGTTGCCTAGAGTCCAGAGAGAGGAGGTTTGTTTTCTCTATGATTTTAAAAATCAGCCATTCAAACAAGTCCGTACTGTACCCATTATTGACTTTATCTGGGCTGAAGGAGTAAAATTGATGCAGACCCCAAATACACTTCAGGCTCAGATGCCCAAGTTGGAAAAGAAATACAAAGCACCTGTCGGTACTCCAGCGTGCCTCATTGGACAACCAAAACCCGATTCAGTGGTTACACAAGCAGCTCAGCGTCGTTCGCGGAATCCTGCGTCTGCTGTTACTGCCCCACCAGATCGCGAAGGTCGTCGCATGGATTCTATAGGCCGCAAGTTTTCCACGATGGCTTCCACCACAGTGAGAGCGGCCAATGCTTTGGCCATTTTGGGGAGTTACGACCGCCAGATGTGGGCAGACATGACAGCTTAAGTGGCCTTGATTCCAGATGCTTCAAAGGCGGAGGCTTTGCAACATCTCCAAGAAGGAGAGAGAACATCGGAGGAGATAATTGATTGTGCCGTTGACATCGCCTGTACTGGTTTCCGGCAACTCCCTGGAGCGGCTGTTCTACGCAGGCAGGGTTGGTTGCGTTCTACATCTTTCTGACAAGAGGTGCAGGCAAAGATCCTGGATATGCCATATGACGGCGAGTCTTTGGAGCTCATGTTGATGAAGCGTTACAGTCCATCAAAAAAGACACTGACACTGCTTGCTCTCTAGGAACTTTACAGGTTCGGAAACAGCCCTTTCGGAGTGCACGTGGACGCGGCACCTCGTCTACTTTTCGAGGAGGAAACCATCAATACCGTTCCTACAACCAAGGCAACCAACGCTATTCTAACACCCAGCAGCAGTCTTCCCGACGGCAGTCTCCTAAAACCTATAGAGGGAGATCTTCTTACAGAGGATCTGCTCCCAAGCGACAATGACTTGCCTTTACTCCAAAAAGTTGGAGGTCGAATCTCCCTGTTCTGTTCTCAATGGTCCTCCATCACCTCGGACCGTTGGGTTCTGGACATCGTAGAGAAAGGCCATGCTCTGGAGTTCATCAAACTTCCTCCGCCCACTCCACCTTCCGGCCCGCCACCAGCACACATCAGGGAACTATTACATCAAGTTCGCCTTATGATACGGAAGGGTGCTGTCGAAGTGGTACCCAAGTCTCAAAAGGGAAAGGGATTTTATTCCCGTTTTTTCCTTGTCGTAAAGAAGACGCTGGATTGGCGGCCGATATTGGATTTACGAGCACTCAACAAATATCTCAAGTGCCAATCCTTCCGCATGTTAACGCTGGTGGAGATCTTACGACTACTCTCAATGGGGGATTTCATGGCAACTATCGACCTACAGGACGCCTACTTCCATGTTCCTATTCTCCCGCGACATCGGAAGTATTTACGTTTCCGCGTGGGACGGAAGGATTTCCAGTTCAGAGTACTGCCTTTCAGTCTACGTTCAGCCCCTCGCGTCTTTACGAAGGTGTTGGCTCCTGTGGTAGCTTATCTACGTCTTCAGGGTGTACAGATTTTTCCTTACCTGGACGACTGTCTCCTAAAATCACAGTCTCGTACACAGCTGCTTCAGGACACTCTCCTTTGTCAGGAGGTGTTTCGCTCCCTCGGTCTATCCATCAACATGGCCAAGTCCCAATTGCATCCAGCAACCTGCAAGAACTTTTTAGGGGCCACGTTAAATACGACTCTTGCAAAAGCATTTGTGTCTCAGGAGCGACAACAAAAGATTCTTCAATTGGTGTCTCTTTTGCGGACAAGACAGTCCGTTTCAGTCCGACTATTAAAATCATTTCTAGGAATGGCGTCATCGTGCATTGCATTGATCCCAAATTGCAGACTACGGACACGTCCCATTCAAGAGGAACTGGATGGATGGACAGTGGCGTCAGGTCACCGGTTCCTTCAACGACATAGTCTGTGTCACCACCCGCATGAGAGCGGCCCTCAAATGGTGGGCGCGGCCATCCAATCTTTCGACAGGGTCGTGGTTCCTTTCCATCACTCCGGAACTTACTCTGACGACGGACGCCTCGTTGGAAGGATGGGGCGCTCATCTTCAAGGCCTGTCCATAAAGGGCAAGTGGACTTTGCCTCAGAGAGCCTGGCACATCAACAGGCTGGAGCTGATGGCCATTTTTCTGGCACTCAAGTCCGTGCTTATTCAGACGGACAACACAACCAGCATGCATTATATAAACAAGCAGGGTGGAACAAAGTCAATCTTGTCGCATCTGGCGCAGTCGATCTGGGACTGGGCTCTAAGTCACCAAGTCACTCTCACTGCAGTCCATCTACCAGGAGTTTCCAACATCCTAGCGGATTTCCTCAGCAGGTCCACGTCATCGACCCACGAGTGGGAGTTGCACCAACAATCACTCAAGCTGATTTTTCGGAGATGGGGGCATCCACCGCTGGATCTCTTTGCCACACCACAGAACCGGAAATGCCCATCTTATGCAAGCTGGCATCCCCACCGAGGGTCACAGGGCAATGCCCTTTTGATGAATTGGTGCAATCTGTTTGCTTACGATTTTCCTCAAATCCCTCTCGTGCCTCGGGTATTGTGGAAAATGCGGAGACAGCCTTGCCACATTCTTCTGATCGCCCCCAGATGGCCTCGTCCGGTGTGGTTTTCAGAGCTACTTCTTCTATCCCAGTACGAGCCCATCCGTCTTCATCCTCGCGTGGACCTTCTCACGATGGACAAGGGTCAGATTTGCCATCCAGACCCCTCCTCTCTGAATTTGTCAGCTTGGAACCTGAGCACCTTGAATTTGCTCACCTATCCATCCCGCCAGACTGTAGGGACATTCTCGCTCAGGCCAGAGCTCCATCAACTGTTAAAACCTATAAACTTAAATGGAAGAGATTCTGCCATTGGTGCGCAGCTGCTGGGGTCCATCCCATTCATTCCACGCCTGCGCAGCTCCTTCCATTCTTTTGCAACTTGCTCAGTCTGGACTCTCGCATTCAACTTTGAGAGTTTTTCTGGCGGCAATTTCCCGCTTCCTCCAGGATGGCGTCACTTCACTCTGTTCTTCCAGGATAATACGCCAATTTTTCAAAGGATTATTTTGCAAATTCCCACCGATTCGGCGCCCTCCTCCTACTTGGCACCTTAACATCGTGTTGTCACAACTTATGAAAGCACCTTTCGAACCTATACACAAGGCAGACTTGAAGTTGGAAGGTTGCTCTTCTCCTTGCGCTGACATCTTCTCGTCGCGTAAGTGATATCCATGCCTTCACTATAAATCCTCCATTTCTGCAGTTTCAACCTGACTGTGTAGTGCTTCGTACTAATCCCACCTTCCTGCCTAAGGTGCCTTAAGATTTCCACATCAACGAACCTCTTTTCTTGAAGACTTTCTTTGCTAATCCACAGTCTCCAGCGGAGCAGCGTTTGCACTCCTTGGACATTAAAAGATGCTTGAAGTTTTACATCAGCAGAACAGCCCCTTTTCGCAAAGCTGATCAACTGTTCATAGCTTATGGACGTTTCCACAAAGGGCGTCCAGTAACCAAACCTACAGTTGCTCGTTGGGTTTCCTCGGCCATCGCTTTCTGCCATCAACAGGCAGGCAAGCCTCTACAGTCTTCAGTGAGGGCCCATTCTACCAGGGCCATGTCGGCTTCAACTGCCCTGTTCGCCGGTGTGCCGCTGCATCAGATCTGCAGAGCAGCCACGTGGTCAAGCAGGCACACGTTTACAAAACACTACTGCCTGGGTGCCATCAACGAAGCAGACACTGCAGTGGGACAGGCTGTGCATCGCAATCTTTTTCAATAAGGTGAGCCTCTGTCTTCCCTCCTCCAATATGGTTTTCCTTATTACTGTATGTCTTGCATGACTATATACATATTTGGTCTTATAAGTCTGTGCATGTGTATCATGACTGGGAAGTTTTCTTCGGATATTACTGCTTTCTATTCTATATTCAAGCATGTGAATCGATGAAAGACACCCTAATACTGGAGAAGAACAATTGTTACTTACCTGTAAACAGGTGGTTCTCCAGTATTGGTGTCTTTCATAGATTCACATGCGACCCGCCCTCCTCCCCTCAGAGGCTCTCTTCTCCTCATAGACTCTGTGGTCACTCTTGTGCTACGAAAATCTGAGGTGCTGAGATCTCAGGAGAAGGTTCTGGAGGGCTGCTGGCGCCTGATTGGCTACAGTTTGGACCAACATAATGACAGGAATAGGCTACAAGTGTTTTTTCTCTATTCATGTATTCCTATGAGGAATTATGTCCAGGCATTTACTGCCTGTTTTCTAATGTGTATTTCATCTGTTATGTTTTACATATACATATTATTAGTATGTTATTGCTATTTTATTTACCGTGGGAGTCCCACTCCGACGACGGGGAATATTCAAGCATGTGAATCTATGAAAGACACCAATACTGGAGAACCACCTGTTTACAGGTAAGTAACAATTGTTCTTCCTTGTCTTCACAACCCTCTCTTGGGGTGTCATGTCTTAATATTCTTACCTGTAGACCACCAGCTCAAACATTATCAAATTTGTTCAGGGAACATATGTGCATGAGTGACTGTCCCCCTAGCCTCCACAGTTCTTACTATCAGCCTATCATCAGTACTTCTTTTTTACATCTAGTTAGAAAACAACTATCGGCTAAATGCTCTCTCTCACTGTAAAAATTAATATTTTAATGTGCTCATTTTTACAGAAATCAAACATTCTGTTTAGTTTAGGCAGAAATCTAAGACGGTAAATTAGATCTCAGTTGCTGTCTGCTAAGCCTCCTGGTCAACGGAGGTTGTTGCATATGCCTACCAGGTGAAGGACCTCCTGCCAAAATGAGAAATCCCAAGATGCCTGGTGAGGATTGTTTCGACAAAAGTGCTCCAAACTATATATTTGACATTAAAAGTAAGCAAACAAATAGAATTCAGTTTATATATTTCCTTATAAAGCATACTTCTCCATAAATCCTCTGGCTCTACAAAGCATTTCATGGGAAAGGGGAGATTGAAAGACCTAAATATATAAATAAAATATATCCCCAACCTGCCTAAATCTTCTCATCACTACTCCTCCAGGGGATTGTTTCCTTTCTAAAGGACAACTGCTACGGATTCCATTCTGTCGGCTCCCCTCACTGGGGTAAGTTTTCCATCCACATACAAACCTTGAGCAGTTGATCTCCTACTGACAATAATAACATTACCCTTTCTTTTTTCACACATACCGTGCCCGGCTGGGTCCCATGTGAGTAACCCGTCCATTTTATCACTCAGGTACAGGCCTTCTCCAGTGTAAGCTATATCTCCCATTAGTTGTTCTTACACTCACACTTACGCCATCCTTCTTTTTCTTCATTCATAGATGTCCCTACATCAATAGATCCTGAAGAGACCCCTTATTGTCACAGGGGTCGAAACGCCCTCTACAGCCTTTCAAAGCGAACCATTTTTACAGCCCCTATGATTGTATAAGGAGGCTGCTTACTTCACTTATCGATTCATGGTCGTCTTTACCTTATGTTGCAAACACTTCTTTTGTTTGTCACAATATGTCACTATTGCTGTAGTTTCCATTTTTTCACTGGGGACACTCTCTCACTGTGTACAAATTCTTTGTTTTTGTTACTGTTTGTAAATACCAAACATTTAGTAGTCTATGGTTACTTCTCCTTTGGATATCGACTTAACCACTTTCTATTGCAATTGCGCGCATAATTACCGATATTACCATGTTAGTCCACAGGAACCACTGTTTTTGTCTATCCACCGGATGCAGGGCAGCAGTCCGGGCCACAGCTCTGGTAAAGGTACTAATAGCCTAATTGCTGTTAACTGCAGGGCCAATAAACTTAATTGCTTATTGGTTTGGGCAATAACTCTTTTATTGACCCTCCACATCTTTGTTGTCTCCAATGGAGCTTCAAACATTCCGATTCTGCTTAATACTGTAGATTCAATTTTTGCTCCTGTGTTAAATATTTTTTGTATTAAATATCGTACAGATATTGTTGCACAGAATGCATTATATTTCTAGGACTTCTATCCAATTTTACACTGGACTATTTAAAACCTAATGCATTTCATTGATATACACGTAGATCATGTAATCCTTGAATTTGGTTATTTACATTATTATTTTTCTGAATAGTGGAAAATGAGAATCACTGTGATTTTGTAAAGCTTCGGGAGATGCTTATTAGTACTAATATGGAAGACCTGAGAGAACAGACCCACGTGAGGCATTATGAGCTATACAGGCGCTTCAAATTAGAAGAGATGGGATTTAGCGACATTGGTCCTGGAGACAAACCAGTCAGGTAAGGCTCTTGTATCACTTTTTTCATTATTGTTTTTGCACTTTAGTCAGTAAGGCCATCACAGAATTAAAGCAGAACTATCCTCCCCCCAGACCCCATCGGATGGAAGACCTTGTAGACCATGCAGCTACCGCTCCAGCTGCCACCACCCCTTGGCACCCTCCGCCCACACCCACTTCTCCTGAACTTCCCTTTTGCAGCCTCACTCGTGCCGTTCCCCTTCAATACTCCTCTCTACATGCAACCCCTCTATTTTCCCCATCTCCTCGTTTGACAAAGAAGATTTACGCACAGTACCAATGAATGGGTTAACTGGGACCAACACACTCTAACCCTCACTTGGCAAATTTCATGAGGTTGTAATATATGTATTCAGATGCTCACTCTAAGGTATTGTGCAACCTGAACTTCATGTCTCTATGAATATTTCCAATTTTACTTGAACCAATTGTCTTAATTGTTTATCCTCTCTTGTTCTTTAATAGTACAATGCAGTTGTTTGTTCTTCCCACACCTACAAAACCTCAATAAAAATTATTTTGCAAAAAAAGGAATTGAGGCAGAACTATATAAAATTGATTGTTCACTAAATACACTTTTTTTTTTATCCAGTACAGTCCATAACATTTCTATGGAGCCAAAATCGGGATCTGGGTGCTGCACATGAATTACCAAAAGTTGAACTAATGAAAAAGCCAGATTGTATTCTCTTTTTAAAGTAGGCAATGCCTTACTGACATCATCTCATAGACTGTATCATAATAATTAAGCCCATTGTGCTTATTACAGCAATCTTAGGGTTCTGCTTTAGACACAAGCAGCAAACCTAACTGTCTCATTTTCAAGATCCCCCCCCCCCTCTGCAGAATTCTAAAACATTACTAATGCCCACCACTTTCCACAGTAATTGCAGGCTTTTTAGTGTGAGACTGACTTGTTCACGGTAACCATCATTTTCTACTGCACTAGACACTTGATTCTGTATGCGTGGATAATTGTTGAAAAATTTCTTTGGGGCACTTGTAAACATGGCAGTAATTCAACTGCAAACCAATACATTTTCTTTCTATGGCAGCACTCTTTTTACTTTTAAGAACGGTCGCAGTTTATTTAAAATGTAAGAAAGTGGCCGCCTGTACTAGTCGTACAAGTCACCTACCCTTCCGATATCAACCTTTTTCATAGCACAATGCCTAGGGAGCTAACAGCCTTAGACACCGATGACATAGGTGATTCTGATTGGAACACTATTTAACCCTTACTTGGGGATCACTGAACTGGAGCCCACCAATATCCACTTGGTCTTGCCTGTCTTTTGTGGCATCCACCTCTTTGCATTCACCATTCTACAACCCTCAAGATCATATTAAAATCAGTGATGTCATCTTGAACATTTCCACTAAGTTGCTTTATGATGTCATCTGACAGACTGTTCATAAACCAGCCCCTTCTGCTTTCAGCATTTTACCATCTAATGTTCCTATGTGATAGCAGGGACCCACCAGCAATCCTAAATCTGCCAATCTTAGTGTTCTTCTTTAGACTCCCTTTAATGGGTGAATAGAGAGCACTAGGACGGCGTAATACCAAACAGGTGATTGGAGAATACTTAACCATATAAGGCATACCATACACAATGTGCGAAAAGGCGAACATAGTCAGACCTAGTTAATGACCAAATTGCTCTGAATTAATACTTTAGATAGTGATGCTTGGACAAGTACCATTAGCACAATTTGAATTGTACTCTGCCAAATTATATTTGGAAACTAGTTTGCCCTGAAGAAGTCATTAATTTATCAACCACATTTTGGCTAGTACTTTTTCTAGGTACTTGGATAGAAATGGGCCCAAGAAGAGTGTAGCTATAGTTTCTTTAAAAGCAGCTTGAGCCAAGCATATTTCAAACAAACTGGAAATTTCCATTAAGAAATGGAAGTATTTACAATCTTAGGAATGACATCTCGGACATTTTGCACATTCCTTCTGTAAGGAAAAGAGGCAAAGCTCACTTGGGCAGTGAGTGGGGATCACTGATGCTTTACCATTCCTGTACTGCTTACTCTATCTAAGCTGCATCCCCTGGTTTCCTGCCTTTAATATTTCTAATAATTTGAGGTAATTGCCTGTAGCTGCCACACATTCTCTATTTGCCTTCCAAACAGCCTACCAATATTCCTGTCTTATTATATTAACAGTTCTCCAGTATTAGGGGTGTCTTTCATAGATTCACATGCCTGAATCATTCCCCGTCGTCGGAGTGGGAGTCCCACAGTACATAAAAAAGCAATAATATGCTATAAATACATAGTAAATACCAATAAAAAACAAACCAGGAAGTAAAGTAGCCAAAGCTACAGTAGAAAAAACTTCCACACCTATGACTATCCTCGTCATTTTGTATAGTCCAAAATACAGCCAATCAGGCGCCAGCACCCACCAGAAGGTTCTCCCCAGAGGCTCAGGCTCTCAGATTTTCTACCGCACGTCGTGTGAAGGGAGTCTCCCTGAGCTCTGCTCAGTTTTCTTCCATTTCTTCCTTTTGGATCTTTTCTTCAAGGATGTCTACAAAGAAATCTCTGTTTAGAGCCTGTGATTCTTGTGGTAAGCTTCGGCTTTTTAAAGAGGACCCCCAAAAGAAATGTATTTATTGCCTGTACCCAGATCACCAAGTCAAGGACTGTAAGATCTGCAGGACTTTTCCTCAGAAAACTCTCAGACAGAGAGGGTCGGTTGCTTTTGTGGCTACAAAAGCTTAAGGATTCTGATAATCCTGTGTCTGAGGTTGGCAGTTTAGCCTCTGGTTCCACTTCAGCGTCTAGAAAGATGCCTGCGTCTGAGGTATGGCCATCTCCTGGAGCTAAGGTTGCTAAAAAAATCAACCTTCTAAGGGATTTGACAAGCCTTCCACCTCTAAGGTTAATCCCACAGGCAAGGATATGGAGGACTCTTTTGCACCTCAAAAACGGTCCACCACAAGATTGCCTCAGGCAGTTGGCAAAATTTCACCTCAGATTTTTTCTTTATCGTCGACGACGCCATCTTCTGTCTCATCGTCGACGAAGACCTCCGTCGACTTTACATCTACGTTGACGGTGATATTCTCATCTCACAAGCCTCAGATGATCATGTCGACGGCAGCTTCTTCACCAACTATGGTCTATGTATCCGTTAGACTTCTATCGTCGACGACTCCTCTGAAAGCTCTACCATCGACGAAGAAGATACCGTCAACGGGCTCGTCGGCGAGCTCCGCACCGTCGGCGAAGTTGCCACCGTCGACTAAGGCGTCGACGAAGCCGATACCGTCGATGACGATCCTACCGTCGACGAAGCCCAATCCGTCGACTGCCGTACAGTCGACGAAGCCTGTTCCGTCGACGAAGCCTGTTCCGTCGACGAAGCCTGTACTGTCGACGAAGTCCGTACCGTCGACGAAGTCCGTACCGTCGACGAAGTCCGTACCGTCGACGAAGTCCGTACCGTCGACGAAGTCCGTCCGTGCCGTCGACGAAGCCTGTTTCGTCGACGAAGCCTGTTTCGTCGACGACGGAACCAATAATGTCTGCCTCATCGGCAACGTGGACGCACCGTCGACGCCGCAATTGTCATCTTGCACTACGTTGCAAGTCTGGTCACCGTCTACGGTGTTCTTGACACCAAAACAGTTTTTAGTTCAAAGGCGTGAACCAGCTTTCCAGCTCTCACCCCTACATATTTCACCTCAAAGATCGTCGTCGCAGGTTCCGGACCAGATTTTAGACTCTTGACAGTGAGGATGAAGTGGTTCAAAGGACATTCGGTGCAGCCACTAGTCCTTCTGAGTTAAATATAAAATATCAAGAAGAAGAAGAACAGAAGTATATACAATCACCTGTACGTATGCGTCTCCTGTAGACAGAGTCCCTGTCTCGCAAGTGCCAGTTGCTTTACTTACCAACTTACAATATATGTTGGTTTGATTATTATAGAAGGTTTCCGCCATCTGAAGAGCCTTTGCCAGTTTCTCAACCAGCAAATCCTTCTTCACCTCCACCACACGATCAGCCTGTGGATGAAGATGATCAAAGAGAAGGAGAGGTACAGGATGAGTCGGAGTGGGATGAATACCAGGTGCAAACTCCTTCTCCTTCACCTCAAACTGTCTAAATTTCACCGCCGGTGGACGTGGGCAGTTTCCACCTTTTAGTGGAGCGTGCTACTAAACGCTTTCATATTAATATGGAACACATGGAACAAGACTGTTTTCTATATGATTTTAAAGACCACCCCAGAAAACAGATCAAGTCTATTCCCATCATCGACTTTATTTGGCAAGAAGGGATTAAGGTCATGGCAACCCCGGCGTCCATTCCTCCAGTCCTGCCACGGATGGAGAAAAAGTACAGGGCACCGGACAAATCACCTGCGTGCCTTATTGGACAGCCTAAGCTTGACTCTGTAATTGTCCAAGCAGCACAAAAGAGGGCTAGAAATCTTTCTTTTCCATTTACAGCTCCGCCGGACAGAGATGGCAAACGCCTAGATTCTATTGGGAAGCGGGTCTCCACCATGGCGGCTACGACTGTTCGAGCGACTAATTCATTGGCCATCTTGGGAAGATATGACCGACAGATGTGGTCCGACATCGCACCGTTCATTGACCTCCTTCCTGAGCCTTCCAAGGCTGAGGCGCTGAAGATCCTACAAGAAGGCCAAAGAATCTCAGAAGAGATTATTGATTTAGCAGTTGATGTCGCCTCAACTGGCTTTCGACAACTAGCGGGTGCTGCGGTCCTCCGTAGGCAGGGGTGGCTACGTTCCACTAACTTCAGACAAGAGGTCCAGAATAAGGTATTGGACATGCTATATGATGGTGAATATCTCTTTGGCCCCCAAGTGGAGGAATCCTTGCAGATGATTAAAAAGGATACGCAAACAGCGAAATCCTTAGGCAGCCTTCAATTCCGCAAGCCGCCCTTTCGAGGAGCGAGAGGACGGGGATCGTCCTCCAACAGAGGTGGATATAACCAGCAATCCTCCTACAGACCGGGCAATCAGCGCTTTCACACTCGGCGCTACCAATCTTATGGCCAGAGAAAGTCTACTTATACCCAAAACAGGGGAAAGACAAATTACCGTGGAAAGGATAAGCGTCAATGAGACATTTCCCCTGCCACCACCACAGCCCCACTCTCGAGAAAAAATTGGAGGACGAATATCAAAATTTTACTCAAATTGGCTGTCGATAACGTCAGACAAATGGGTCCTGGAGATCGTGGCCAGGGGCCATGCCCTAGAATTCGAGAAATTTCCTCCAAATGTCCCACCGAAAGGACCACCTCCAGCTCACCTGAAGGAGTTGTTTTCCCAAATCAAATTGATGATTCAAAAAGTAGCGATCGAGAGCGTACCTCAGAAAATGAGGGGCATGGGGTTTTACTCCAGATTTTTCAGAATAAAGAAGAAAACCGGAGAGTGGCGCCCGATCCTAGATCTTCGCGCTCTAAACAAGCATTTAAAGAAGTTAACGCTTCAGGAAATATTACATCTTTTGGCAGCGGGAGATTTCATGGTCACCTTAGATCTCCAAGATGCATATTTCCATATCCCCATTCTACCTCGCCACAGGAAATTCCTGTGCTTCAGGGTGGCTGGCAGGGATTACCAATTCAAGGTCCTACCTTTCGGACTACGGTCAGCGCCAAGAGTATTTACGAAAGTTTTGGCCCCGGTGGCGGCACACCTCCGGCTGGAGGGAATTCACATTTTCCCATATTTAGACGACTGCCTTATAAAGGCCAGTTCTCGAGAGGTTGCACATTATCATCTACAACAGTGTCTACACCTGTTTCAGTCTCTGGGTCTGTCCGTCAACCTCGACAAATCCCAAATGAAACCTTCTCAAAGACGAGCTTTCTTAGGAGCAACATTTTGACACCCAAAAGCTCCAAGTCTTTGTCTCGGAGGAAAGGCAAATGAAGATCAAACACATGGCGCAGAATCTGCTATCAAGAAGATTAGTTTCAAATCGACTGTACAAGTCTTTTCTGGGGATGATATCTTCTTGTATCCCATTATTACCTAACTGCCGCCTCAGGATGAGACCGCTTCAGGAGGAACTGAGCCTACAGTGGCTACAGGTCTCCGAAGATCTCATCAGGATTACACCGCTCATACGGAATTTTCTCCTCTGGTGGACACAAAAGCGACATCTCCAGAAGGGGTGCGCATTCCTTCAAGAAGCACTAAGCCTTACCATCACTACAGATGCGTCTCTAGAGGGCTGGGGAGAGCATCTTCAAGGCCTCACAATCAGTGGCAAGTAGACTGCTCAACAAGGGCGGTGGCACATCAACCGTCTGGAACTGAGAGCCATTTCTCTTGCACTCAAGGCATTTTGTGCAATCATTCAGGATGCCAATGTGTTGGTGAGAACAGACAACACAACAAGCATGCACTATGTCAAAAAGCAGGGAGGAACACGATCACTTCTCCTGTCCCAAGAAGCACAAGACCTATGGGCATGGGCTTTAAAGCACAACCTAAATCTTCAAGCAGTGCATGTTCCAGGAACAGAGAACGTCCTGGCAGACGCACTCGGCAGGACGACGGTTTCCACTCACAAGTGGGAACTGCATCAGCAGGCAGTGGAGCGCATCTTTCACCTGTGGGGTCGACCAAACCTAGACCTATTTGCAACAAAGACCAACAGCAAATGCCAATTCTTCGCAAGCTAAATACAAATGGGACACATTCATGCCCCAGCCAAATGCACAGCTTAGTGCCGTCCTTGCGACATTCAAAAGTCTGTCAGTTATCTCCAAATGTTTCATTTTCAAACTTTTTGATTTTCTCATCTTTTTCAAGTATCCTCAATCTCTTATTTCAGAATGCACGTGGGGTATGTGTGCCTATTTTCAATTTTCTTATATTTACTCTGTGCCCCTCCGGACCTCTGGCATTAAATACGATTAATGCCAGGCTCATCTCAGGCAGTGTTTAATCCATAAAACCCAATGCATTTCAGGCGGCGCGGCGCCCTTCTTCGGGGGTCACTAGAAATAATAGGACATGTGCCAATTAATCATCCATTGTCAAATGTGCATTTAAAAAAGGCAAATGAACAACTGCACGCAGGTTATTTTCAGAGTATTGATTATGTACCCAGCTGCCACCTCTACATAACGGTTCATGTCAATCCTATATCATTCTTATAGGTCATGGTTGATTAAATCCGTGAGTTTTCTTACCCCACAGTGTTCTACCCTCATTAATCAGCAGTTTGTATTCATGTCACTCCGTTACCCAATACTGTCCTCTCCCGCTTTTTTCTACAACCCTTATTCATGTCTAAACATTTAAATCACCGCTTCTATGTAAAGTCATGCAAACCCTCCAACCCGTGATTTTACAAAATATTTGTAAAACATCATCACAGTTTCTCACTAATGCTCAAACAATCTCAAACCTGCACGTTCTTGTGGTGCGCACTTTCGCTGCCTTTACTGCTGTTAACCTTCAAGCACTATCTCTCCTGTGCGCCCATATTCCCAGTCTAAACATTATTTCCGTGTCCTTTGCTAAATATCTCGTTTCCAAAAATTCTCTGAGTTCACATACCTGCCGTCTGAGTTGTAAAATCCTCTCTTAACGAACGGTTGCAACATAACACTAAACTGTTTCACCTGCCTGTTGAAAAATTTGGAGATAACTGACAGAGTTTTGAATGTCGCAACGACGGCACTAAGCTGTGCATTTGGCTGGGGCATGAATGTGTCCCATTAGTATTTACCATGGTCGTACCAGGTGGCATTTGGGCATGCCACATTACCAATCTGCACGCTAACACGAATTAAACAGAGAAAGTTGGATGAAATATTGAAAGAGTCAGGTGTGCATCCCTCATCTTTATGAATTCTTCGCAAGCTGGCATCCCCAACAGAACTCTCAGGGGAATGCGTTTTCGATAGATTGGTCTCTGACCTATGCGTACGCTTTTCCACCGATTTCACTAGTCCCCAAGGTCCTGCGGAAAATGAAGAGGGAACCATGCCGACTGATTCTAATTGCTCCCAGATGGCCACGCCAGTATTGGTTTACAGAGCTCCTTCTTCTATCGGAGTGCGAACCGATTCAGCTGAATCCAATCCCGAACTTACTCAGCATTCAGAACGGACAGGTGTACCATCCGGATCCAGAATCATTGAAATTAGCGGCCTGGCGCCTGAGTACCGTGAGTTCGCCCACCTAAACATCCCGGAAGACTGCAAAGAGGTTCTGGCCAAGGCAAGGGCGCCCGCTACCATAAAGACATAGTCTTAAATGGAAGCGTTTTTGCATCTGGTGTCGCTCAACCGGGGTTCACCCTTTTTCAGCAAAGCCGGAGGAGATTCTGCCTTTCTTCCTGCAATTAGCAAGATCAGGCCTATCTCACGCAACCTTGAAGGTCTTTCTGGCTGCGATCTCAAGGTATCGACAGGATGGGACCAATTCCCTTTATTCTGCGAGGATTATACAACAATTCTTTAAGGGCCTTTTTAGAATGTTCCCTCCAGTACGCCGTCCACCTCCGGCGTTGCATCTAAATGTGGTCCTGGCACCACTCATGCATCACCCATTCGAACCCATCCACAAGGCAGACCTGAAATATCTCTCGTGGAAGGTATCATTGCTGCTGGCTTTAACAACCTCCAGGAGAGTCAGTGATATTCAGGCGTTCACTGTTCACCATCCTTTCCTGCAGTTTACAAGTGACTCTGTAATGCTCCGCACTAATCCGAAGTATATCCCCAAGGTACCTTCGGATTTTCACCTCAACGAACCGATAATTCTAAAGTCATTCTTTCCTAACCCGCAAACACCGGCGGAAAGGTGTCTTAAATTTTATCTGCAGAGAACATCCGCTTTGCGCATTTCTGACCAACTATTCATCACCTATGGTTCAATTCGTAGGGGGCAGGCAGTTTCTAAACAGACTATTGCAAGATGGATATCTTCTGCCATTGCCTTTTGCCATGCACAAGCAGGACGACCGTTGCAAGCAGCTCCTAGAGCGCACTCTACAAGAGCAATGTTGTCATCTACGGCTTTATTTTCTGGAGTTCCCCTTCAGCAGATCTGTAGGGCGGCTACTTGGGCCAGTCGCTATACATTTACCAGACGTTATTGTCTGGAGGCAACCAGCGAAGCTGATACTTCTGTGGGTCGAGCAGTGCTACGGAATCTTTTCAACTAAGGTGAGCCTCTGTTTCCCACCTCCTTTTACTGCTGTCAGACGCTTCCGATGTTCTATTTATTACACATGATTGCACTCTGCTATGCTTAAAATGATATGTGTATTCTCAGTTTGCACTGTTGTATGCCTTATATGCTGACAAGCTTGACTACAATTGGCGTCTGTCTAGCACGGATGTACTGCTAACTACTCTGATTCAGGCATGTGAATCTATGAAAGACCCCCCTAATACTGGAGAAGAACAATAGTTACTTACCTGTAATCTATGGTTCTCCCGTATTGGTGTCTTTCATAGATTCACATGCAACCCGCCCACCTCCCCTCAGAGGCTTTTAGGCTATATTGGTTTACCTTCACTCCTTATGAGAAAAGCAGAGAGCCTGAGCCTCTGGGGAGAACCTTCTGGTGGGTGCTGGCGCCTGATTGGCTGTATTTTGGACTATACAAAATGACTAGGATAGTCATAGGTGTGGAAGTTTTTTCTACTGTAGCTTTGGCTACTTTACTTCCTGGTTTGTTTTTTATTGGTATTTACTATGTATTTATAGCATATTATTGCTTTTTTATGTACCGTGGGACTCCCACTCCGACGACGGGGAATGATTCACGCATGTGAATCTATGAAAGACACCAATACTGGAGAACCACAGATTACAGGTAAGTAACTTATCCTCTCCCCGGCCCTTTTAACTTGTGTCTTTTTGAAGTCTGTTTTAAGTCTTTGCTCACAGTTTGGCATTGGCCCTATGTCATTTGTGAGCTATTTTTCTGAGGGGCTGGGCATTCTTTTACCAGGGTTTCCTTAAGTGACTAGTTTGTCCACCAGAGTGCTCTAATGAAGAAAGAACACAACTCTCTGAAATTCTCTGCAAGTTTTCCCAGCTAAGGCCCCCAACCTTGCTAGTAAGTTCTTTCAGATCCTGTTTTAGAGATTTCGACCTATGTGAAAGAGATCTGTCTTGCTACTCTGAAATTCAATAAAACCGAACACCACTGTATTGGGTGACCAGCTCCCACAGACAAAGAACCTGCCTCTGTAACAAGCCCGATCACAGCACAAACAGGCATGCATGAAGACCCGACACAGATACGCAATTCTATGCAGGCACTGTCACTACTTCCTGGCATTCCCACAATTATTTATAAAATTGCAGCCTATTACATAGCTGGGTCCACAAAATACATAAATCAAGTTTTTTCACTGCTTGAGATGGCCGGATTTTAAATTTAAAATAATGAGTTGTTAAATTCGCTAAAGACGGTTGTAAATTATGTCACATGGAATCTGCGTTCTTGGAATTTACTACTGACTTGATGATTTACAAAACGTTCCGCTTAGCAAGGAATAACCTAAAAGTTGTGGTTTTCTGCATGCAAGAGCCTGGTATTCACATATATTTTGGAAATGCGGGTATATTCAGATGTGCAGATAAGTGTAACAAGTATTTGAGTACCCTCTGGTGTGACTCTGTACATATTAATTTCTCCAGCATCAAATCTTTCACAGATTCATATGCCTGAATCTTTCCCAATCATCAAGGTGGAAGTACCTATCATTGACCATCTGTACCTCATAGCCCTTGGTCAGTATTCCCCTATCCTTCCATGTGCAGCCATGAGCAGGCATTCAAGACACCTATAGGGCCATTCCCTCCTGCATCCCCTCTCCCTAGTTACCTTCAGCCCGCTTCTACCTCCTCTACCCTATATGTTCACATATTTAACTCGCTCCTGTTCTCCCTCGTTGTCTCACTTACTTTTTATTATTTTTTCTTTTGTCGTTTACACTTCTACAAAGCAGCTGCCATATTATTGCAGCTCCACTGACTTGTTACACATTTTAGGATTCATAGCTGTTGCACCTTTTGCAATTAACGTCTTACTGACTGAGTGCCATCATGTGTTCCACTTACGTGTATGCTTCTCACTGTTCGTTTTTTTCAGTGCAGTAACATGACTGTTGGTAAATATTTTTCATTATGTCTACAATGCTGTAATCAATACCTTTACCTACCAAAAAGAAGAAAAACTTTAAAAATTGTTTCTTCAGCACAGTGTGGAGAGGGAGTCTCAGCGCTCTGCTCTATCTTCTGACAACGATGTCAGTTTCTTGGTGGATACATTTAGTTTCTGCCCTGGTGGTAGGTGGTTTGTGCAGAGATTTTTCTGTACTACATCTGGAATGGGCAATTTAGAACTTTGGGATGGAAAAATAATCTTACAAGTGCCTGTTCAAGGCAAGCGGTTCTTGTGGGAAAATTAGGGTGTTTTCTGATATTTACATTACAAATACATTTATTCACCATGACCACGTGGCATGGGTCTGCAAGGTTTGCAGGTCGTTTTCAGCCAAGACCCTCACTGACAGCGAGGGAAGATTTTTGAGGTGGCTACAAAACACGAAAGCAACTGAAATCCCTTCCTCAGTAGATGAATCAGGCTCAAGTTCCAAGCCCTAAAAGAAGTAAAAGGTGTTAAAATGCCATATAGAAACAACTATGACTTGGGGGGAGGGGGAGGGGGGGGCTTAGTGCCTGAGGGAGTTCTATCTACCCTAAAAAGAGCTTGAAGAAAAAACATAATGAAAAAAGCTCTCAAAAGCCCTTATAAGGGTACAAAATGGTGCGGGGTTGCTTGTTTTCCGTTTCAGAGAGTATCTGGCTTGGCAGATCGGGTTGGACTATTCCTATTGGAGGAAGGTAAAGACCGATTCGCATATGGCTGTACCTGACATGGGGTGGGGGGGGAAATTTAGCACAGCTGGGGACGTTTGCGGAATTACTCCAGTATTGTAACTTTCATAGATTCCCATGCTTGAATCATTCCTCATCGTCGAGATGAGAGTCCCCGGTGTGTATATATATATAAAAAATAGCAATACAAACCATTACAAATAGAAACTAGGCCTAAGCCCATACTAGTTTTGTAACATATCCACCTCTTTTTGTAAAAGAGACCAAATAAAATCAACAACCAATCAGATCAGCCTCACCCTCTAGAACCCTCTTGAGAGAACCTCAGACCATCAGATTTTCTACTGCACGTTATGCTAGGGAGTCTCCACTGAGCTCTGCTCAGTTTTTTCCTTGTTACCCTACTCCTAGAGTTGTTCAACTGATTTCTTCAGCAACTTCTATAACAGCTTCTTCAGCTTCGTGTCAACATGTCTTAGAAGGAGAAGAAAGGCCTTTTTAGAGCCTGTTCCACCTGCTCGAAAAAAAGGCTTTACATAGATGACCCTCACAAGGACTGCATCTATTGCCTCTATCCAGATCACAAGGCTAAAGATTGCAAGGTTTGCCATACTTTTCCCACCAAAACCTTGAGAGACCGTGAGGGACGTCTTCTGACCTGGCTCCATAAGCTGAAATCCAGGAGAGATCCTTTATCGGGTGATGATAGTGATGAGGCCTCATCAGCTTCATCTTCCAAGAGATCTCTGAAGAGGTCGAGATCTGACCCCTTTTCTGAAGACTGTCCTGGTAAAGCCTCTAATAAGACCTCTCATAGGTCTGACAGGCAAAGTCCAAACAAGTCTCCTCACCGAGGTGTAAAGAGAGGCAAGGGCTTTCTACCGGAGAATCTACAGTGAGGAAGTAGAGTTCTGTTCCTCCATCTTCTCCTCCTGACAGAAAAAAGGACTTAAAAAATCCCTCTTCTCTACCTTCTGCTAAAAAGATACCACCTTCAACAACGCTGTAGACAACACCGTCGGTGAAGAAACGATCATCGTCAACGCGCAGCAAAAAGGTACAGTCTTCTCAGTCTTTTCCTACTCTGGTGACGGGATCGTCAACGAGAGTTTTCTTGCCTTCATCGGCTACGATGCAGTATTCATTGGCCACGCCAATCATGGCGGATAAGGGGTCAACGGTGACGGCGACATTGTTGTCGACGGTGTTGTCAATGACTTTGACAACGACAAGAATGACGACGGGCGTTGTGATGACGGCGACTACGTTGACGATGATGACGCCGGTATCGGTGACAGTACCGTCGATGACAATAATTACATCGTGGACGGGCCACATTTCTGAGCTAATCATCAGGAAAAAACGCACTACTCCGGAGCTCACTTCCCCCAGCAAAGTGACACCTCTGCTGCCTACTCACCTCCTAGAAGAGGAAGATTCGGAGGATTAAGGTCCATATGCGTACGCACATAGCCCTTCTGAACAGCACGTGAAGTGCCAGGACCTAGATTCGGAAGATGGATATGGGGAAGAGCAGGAATATGATCCTCCCCAGGACTATCATGGAGGTTACCAAGAGGAGATGGTTTGTATGCCATCCTCCTTGATTTCAGACTTACAGCTCATGCTCTCAGACTATAAAAGGAGATTTCCAACTACATCTCTGGCTCAAGAACAGGTTTCAACTCCTGCTTTTCCACCTGCAGGGCCTTCCACCCCTTTGGCTGCCACCACCACCACTGCAATTTATTGTGGATCCACCACAGATGACTCCAATTATCCAGGAGTATATTATCCCTACTCCTGCTTCACCTTCACCGGTGCCAGTGGATTCTCCACCTGGAGATGTAGGTGGTTTACCTAATTTGTTGGAGAGGACAGCAAAAAGATTTGAGTTTCCTATGCCATCAGTACAGTTTGAGTGCTTCCTATATGATTTCAAAGAACCCTTTAAGAAATCTGTGAGATCAATTCCTATCGTTGGTCATGTTTGGAAAGAGGGGCTCAAAGTTATGAAGAACCCAGCTACAGTAGTCCTGGTGCTTCCTTGATTAGAGAAAAAGAATAAAGACTTGGAGGATAGCCCAGCTTGCCTGGTGAGTCAGCCGAAACCGGACTCTGTGATATCGCAGGCAGCACAGAGGTAGTCTAAAAATCCAGCTGCTCCTCTAACAACACCTCCAGATAAAGAAGGCAGGCATCGGGACAATGCTGGCAAATGGTTTTCATCAATGTCAAGCCTTCTCGTAAAAGCGGCTAACGCTTTAGCCATCTTGGGGCACTACGACCGCCAAATAAGGTTTGACCTCTCTCCCTACCTTGACCAGTTGCCTCATGGCAGCAGGGCAGAAGCAAAAAAGATTCTCCAGGAAGGAGAGAGGGCCTTCTCAGAGGTGATTGATTGCGCAATAGACATTGCAACAACTACGTTCCGTTCCCTGGCTGGAGCGGCAGTCCTTCATCGCCAGGGATGGCTTTGAGCGACCTCATGTAGACCTGAGGTTCAGAACAAGATTTTGGACTTTCCTTTGATGGAGAGCCCCTATTTGGTAAGTGCATAGATGATGCCCTTCAGAAGTATTAAAAAAGATATGGACACAGCAAAATCATTAGGGCTGATCCAATAACGAAAGGTCCTTTTTTGTGGTGCAAAGGGCAGAGGTCTTCCCTCATACAGAGGAGGTTACCAGCAATATCGGTACTCCTCGTATACGCCTGCATCGCAATCTTCCTGTCCGCAGTTTAACCAGGGGCAGGATCAGTCCTTGTCATATTTGAGATCAACAAACCGAGGAAGAGGGGGATGCCAGGGGAAGGAGTCCTCTAGGTGTCAATAGCGGCCTGCTGGCTCGGTCTACTGTCCCTTCCCCTCATTTAACACCTGTGGAGGGCAGGATCTCACATTACTTCCAAGAATGGCAATGGATAACATCGGATCGTTGGCTTCTCTATATAATCCAATTTGGTCACACGTTGGAGTTTTTCCATCCTCCTCCAAACAAGCCCTCTTGCGCCAACATAACAAAACATCTACGTCTCCTGCGCTTAGAGGTCCAACAGATTCTGCAGAAGAGGGCGATAGAGCCGGTCCCTGTCTCGGAAAGAGGAGAGGGTTTCTACTCTTGGTTCTTTCTAGTTTGAAAGACTGTAGAAAAGTGTCGCTCTATTCTAGATCTGAGTGAGCTCAACACCTATCTCATCAAACAGTCGTTTCGAATGGTCTCCTTGCAGGACATACTTTTTGGACCTAGAGTAGGACCTTTTGGACCTAGAGGAGGCATATTTTCATGTTCCCATACATCCATCCCACCAGAAGTTTCTTCGCTACACAGTAGCCAAGAGCCACTTTCAATTCAGAGTTCTTCCCTTCGGCCTCAGATCGGCACCAAGGATCTTTACAAAGATACTGGCTCCAGTAGTGGCTTTTCTAAGGAAACAACAGCGCCAGGTTTTCCTTTATCTGGACGACTGGTTGCTAAAGGCTCCTACCAAGACTGCAGCCGAGAGGTCAGTGGCAGCTTGTACAAAGCTGTTCAAAAGTCTGGGTCGTACCCTCAACAGGGAAAAATCTAATTTGTGCTGTAGGAAGGTGGATATCTGACTATATGGTTACCCCAACTTTTTGCCTAGTGTTTAGCTGTTTTTTGACTTAGTTGGCCTGGGATCCTGCTAATCAGGCCCCCAGGCTATCCGCTCTCACTGTAAAATGGACTCTATGAACTTTAGGTACATCTCCAATTGGATATTGGGTCACCTTATGAGCCCCTGTATAGTGTACCATAGGTACCCAGGGCATAGGTGCATCCAAGGCCTACCAGGGGCTGCAGCATGTATTATGCCACTCCTGGCTGACCATCCACATTGACACAACTGGCTGATCACTCAGCTGGGGCGAGTTTGTGTAATCACCCCTTGCTTAGGTATAGTATCACTATACCTACCATTACATATAGACATATATATACACCTATAAGTCACTCCTATTGCATGCCTTGACAATCCTGAAGGCAGAGTGCTTGGTTTTATGTGAGCTGGTGCTCTAGCATGAGCTGAGCCTGTCTGCAGCTTTCGGAACCATGTCCTTATAGCTGTTCTATGATATAGCCATACCATATACTCTTAAGTGCATTATAATCCTCGCGGTTAATGCTTACTTTGGTTTGGCTTTATCAAAACATGTCGTGTAAGGTGTCAGAAGACATGAGGTTGTAGCTTTACCCGGTTAAAGTTAAACAGAGCCTCAGCATCACAAAATGGATGCTGCTGCCACAGACACATGTCTGACCTCCTGCAGCTGGGAGCCCTTCCAGCGAGAGAGGCCTGGACAATAGATTTCCTGCCTTGGGGGGTGCTTGCACCTCCCCAGACAGTCTATAGTGTATTGGGGCAGGGTGGGTTGAACGAAATGAGACACTGCCTGGGGCACACAAGGTGTTCCATGCATAGCCCGGTTCAAACCAGTTGCTGGGGCACTCCAGCCCCAGCTCTGGTGCGAATCTGGACAAAGGGAAAGGGGTGTAACCACCCCCTTCCCAGGTTCCACCCATAGGAGGGACCTAGCAGGTAATCCAGCCCCTTAGATTGGTATAAAGCTAGGAGCAGAGTCTAGAGACTTTAGATTATCCTGAACTGAAACTCTGAAACGAAACTCTGGACCTTCGACATTCTACTGCAACTAGAAGACAGAAGAATCTCCCTTGTGGTCAAGGAGTGACCAGCCTGTGCAAACAGGCACCATCAGTGACTTGCCGGTTTGCTTTGTCGACGCTCCCGCCGGAGCCCGAAGACTTAGCGACGCAGCCTCTGGACTTCCAGACTTCTCTAACCCTGACCCACATCCACAGCAAAGCTGAGACCCGTGGCGGACACGAGAGACGTGTGACCGGACTACCTGCAGTACCTGCTTTTTGCTAACTGTGCAGCTTCTCAGGGACCAATGCACAACTTCGAGGATGCCTCAGAAGTCCAAACCATGAGTCGTAAGTGCACCGAAGCTCAGCCCTCCACACTCCACGAGTGCCGCGTGGGCCTGCTCTTGCATTTCTCCTTGACGTGTCTTCACGGTTGTTAGCCCGCTGGCTAGTGGCCCTCCTGAAGACATCTTTACGAAACAACACCGCTTGCATGGTTGCTCCGGGCTTGCTCCTGCTTTCCTGTAAAGGGGAAGCTCCGCAGACCTTGCTGGTCTGAATTGAAGCCGATCTTCCCTTCCTGCGTGGGTTGCCTTTGCCAAGGCTTGTTGACTCCAATCCGGAAGCCGACACCGCCAACAGCGAGATCCTTCGTGGGATAGTCCGTATCCAGCTCCTGGTCGTCGTCGATGCCTCCTGGTACATGTGGCTGCAGAGACAAGCTTCACTTCTTCACCTGTTTGCAGTTCGACATCGCCTGGCTCCTTCCTGGTCACTGGCTAGTGACCTAGACTCTGTCCCCTCTGCTTTCAGGTTCTTCACTGCTTCGATCCACCCTTGGATCCAACCGGACATCTTCCTCCTGGTCGCCTGCAGCATCTTTGTGCAGTTCTCCATAGGATTCGACGACGAAACCCGACACGAAAGAACACCTATGCACCCGGCTTCCCTGGGTGAGGTAACTCGAATACTCTGGTGCTTCTGTGGGTAATAACTATCCAAGTGTTCTACTTGAACTGGGTTTTCCTGTAGTCCACCCGGAAGTGTCCGAAATCAACTACTTTGTTAACTTTATGTTCCCATTATAAGTCTATGAGAACCCGCGTGTGTGTTTAGACACTGCACACGCATCCTGTGAGACTCCTACTTCCTAACCTGTGGTTGTTCAGTGTAGTCCCAGCGATTCCCTAGGCCCTAGGCCTATTTATCTGTTCTGAAGTGGTTCTTATACCACTTACTTAGTATATGGTTCGTGAGGCCCCTAGGGCAGAATTGTATTTGTGCAACTTGTAGTATGCTTATTGAGTTACTTGTGCTGTATCTCGAACTCTGACCTCATATAGAGTGCAGAGGGGTTGTGTTAGTAATAAATATATATTTGATATATACCTTGTGTGGTGTCCTTTCATTTGATATTCAAGGGGTTATTATTGGTAAAACAATTGGATTCACATGCTCTCTGAAGTATTAGCCTAAGACTGCTTTGTCCATGCTACCACTAGGATAGCTGGTCTATAAGGTTGACTTTACAACCATCACCATAAGGGTTGTTTGGACTGATACAGGGTGCCCACTAGAATAGTGGACATCACATATCAGGCCAACTTCTCACATGTGCCCTTCCAAAAAACGCCAAATTCCTGGGCGCCATATTGGACACATCCCTGAACAAAGCTTTTCCATCAGTGGAAAGACCAGCCAGATTGATCTCGATGGCCCGTCTACTTCAAAAAAGATGGTCACTTTCAGTTCGCCTCTACAAGTCCCTTCTGGGATCCATTTTATCCTGCATTCCTCTAATTCCTCACTGCAGGTTACAAATGCACCCTCTTCAGGAACAACTGGACTTAGTGGCGCCAAGTAGAAGGGTCTTTCGAGGACATGATCACGATCACTGTGCCAATGAAAGATGCTGCTTCGTGGTGGACTCGCGAGGAGAACATTTCCCAAGGTCTCTCCTTCATGGTCACACCAGCTCCTCAGATTATTACAACAGATGTACCTCTGGAGGGCTGGGGAGCGGTCTTGCAGGACCTCCAGATAAGAGGTTGATGGCTACACCACCATAGTCTGTTGCACATTAATCTACTGGAACTCAGAGCAAAACGCCTAGCACTACAGGCTTTCCTCCCGAGAATAAAGGATTTGTCGGTTCTAATAAGAACAGACAATACTACGGTCATGCATTATATCAACAAGCAGGGCCGCACAAGATCTCGTCTGCTGTCGGCGGAAGCTCAAGCTGTTTGGGAATAGGCGAACCTGCATGGAATCTCACTTTAAGGCGGAGCATCTCCCAGGAAATCTCAACGAGACAGCAGACACACTGAGCAGACTAAAGTCAGTCAGCCACGAATGGGAGCTGGACCAGAGGACTCTGGAGGAGATTTTTCGACTGTGGGGCAGGCCAGCCATAGATCTCATTGCTACACCAGAAAACAAGAAATGCTGGTTCCACGCAAGCTGGCATCACCATCCGGGATCCTCGGGGAATGCGTTTTCGATGGCATGGTCAGGCGCCTTTACTTTTTTCCGCCCATTGCTCTGATCCCGAGATTGCTCAGAAAGCTAAAAACGGAAACCTGCAAGATGATCCTAATAGCACCGTCTTGGCCTCGCCAGTACTGGTTCACGGAGCTTCTTCTCCTATCCTTGGAGCATCTGGTTCCTTTGAAACCGATTCTTTCACTGCTGACAATGTCCCAGGGCCATGTATTGCATCCGGATCCCCGATCCCTCCGATTATCGGCGTGGCTCCTGAGCACAGAGTGTCTCCACTTAAAGCTCTCTGCAGAATTTAGAGACCTCCTGTCTCAGGCTCGTGCTCAAAGTACAAACAAAACCTACCGGATGAAATGAAAGAGGTTTTGTCACTGGTGCATAGAATCCGGGGTTCACCCTTTCTCTTCCTCGGCACATGAAATGCTTCCTTACATTCTTCCCGTGACAAAGGTGGGTCTGGCTCATTCATCTATTAAAGTTAATCTCGCAGCCATCTCTCGCTTCAGGAGGACATCCTCAGGCCCTTTGCAAGGATAATTAAACAGTTTATGAAAGGTCTTTTTCGAGTATTCCCTCCAGTGAAGCCTCCACCACTGTGGCACCTTAATCTGGCCTTGACCCAGCTCATGAAATCAATCAATCAATCATTTGTAAAGCACACTACATACCCGCGAGGGTCTCAAGGTGCTGGGGGGGGGAGGGGGGAGATGCTACTGATCGAACAGCCAGGTCTTGAGTATCCTTCTGAAGGTTAGCAGGTCTTGGGTGTTCCATGTCTTGGCGGCGAGGTGGGAGAAGGATCTCCCACTGGTGGTTGTTCTTCGGATGCGCGGGACGGTGGCGAGTAAGAGGTCGGCGTTTTGGATGCGTTGTAGTCATTTGATGAGCTTGGTCGGGGCTCCTGCGTAGAGGGAGTTTCCGTAGTCGAGTCTGCTGCTGACGAGAGCCTAGGTGACTGTCTTTCTTGTATCTGTCGGGATCCATCTGTAGATCTTGCGGAGCATGCAGAGGGTGTTGAAGCTGGAGGAGGAGACAGCGTTGACTTGCTTGGTAATTGAGAGCGTTGAGTCGAGGATGATTCCCCGGTTGCGCGCGTGGTCGGTGGGTGTCGGGGCTGCCCCCAGTGCCGTCGGCCACCAGGAGTCATCCCAAGCTGAAGGGTTGGTGCTGAGGAAGAGGACCTCTGTCTTGTCCGAGTTCAGCATCAGACGGCTGGTCTTCATCCAGTCGGCGACGGCCTTCATTCCTTTGTGGAGGTTGGCTTTGGTGGTGATGGTGTCCTTGGTGAGGGAGAGGATCAGCTGACTGTCGTTGGCGTAGGAGATTATGTTGAGTTCGCGCTGTCGGGCTACGTGTGCGAGCGGGGCCATGTAAATGTTTAACAGCGTCAGGCTGAGGGAGGATCCCTTGGGTACTCCTCAGATGATCTCTGAGGCTTTGGAACGGAATGGGGGTAGGTGGACACTCTGGGTTCTTCCAGAGAGTAAGGAGGTGGTCTAATCCAGAGCCTTGTCTCAGATTCCTGTGGCGTGGAGGCGTGTGCATAGTGTGCGCTGGCAGACGGTGTCGACGGCGGCAGAGAGGTCTAGGAGGATGAAAGCTGCGGTCTCGCTTTGTCGAGCAGGGTTCTGATGTCGTCAGTGGCGGCGATGAGGGCAGTCTCGTTGCTGTGGAACCCTGACTGGGAAGGGTCCAGGATTCTGTTTTCTTCGAGGTATCGGGTTAGCTGTCTGTTGACGGTTTTCTCGATGACCTTGGCCGGGAAGGGGAGCAGAGAGATGGGCCGGAAGTTCTTGAGGTCTCTTGTGTCTGCCTTAGATTTTTTGAGTAGGGCGTTGATCTCGGTGTGTTCCCAGATCTCTGGGAAGGTCGCAGTCTCGAGGGAGAGATTGATGACGTTGTGCAGGTGGGGTGCGATGGAGCCGCTTGCTCTGTTGAAGACGTGGTGCGGGAATGGGTCTGACGGAGAGCCGGAGTGGATTGTGCGCATGGTCCTGATGGTGTCATCAAAGCTCACGCTGGCCCAGGCTAGCAGGGGGTCGTGGTCGATGGTGTGCGGATGGTCTGTTGTGTTGCTGTGTGTTGGGGGCTGTCTGGGTGTTGAAGCTGTTGTGGATGTCTGCTATTTTACGGTGGAAGAAGGTGGCGAGGAAGTCGCACAGGGCTTGCGACTGCAGGATGTCGTTGGTGTTGGAGCTGGGGTTGGAGAGTTCCTTCACGATGTTGAAGAGCTCCTTGCTATTGTGTGCATTATTGTTGAGGCGGTCTTTGAAGGAGGTCCTCTTGGCCTCCCTGATGAGGTGGTGGTGGTTGCGGATGGTGTGCTGTGTGGCTGTCCGGAGTTGGTTCACTGTGCCATTTCTTCTCTAGTTTCCGGCAGGCTTGCTTGGAGGCTAGGAGTTCTGGGGTGAACAGCTGGCCCTCTTGCTGGTGTCTCTGTGGGGGGGGTTTCTTCAGCGGGGCGAGGGTGTTGGCGCAGTCCTCGATCCAGCGTCTGAGGCTGTGGGCAGCGTCGTCGGTGTTGGAGGGTTCGGTGGGTGGGCTGAGAGCGAGTTTTGCGTGTAGTTGGTCTTCGATGATTTTGCTCCAGCAGCGGCGGGGGATCTGTTGGGTGCGGTGGTGTGTTTCTGGAAGGTGAAGTGGATGCAGCGGTGGTTGGTCCAGAGGAGTTCGGTGGTGTGGCTGACGGAGACGTGCAGGCTTGAGGAGAAGGCGGGGTCGAGCGTGTGGCCGGCGGAGTGGGAGGTGTTGTGACGAGTTGCTTCAGCCCAAGATTGGCGAGGTTATCGATCACGGTTGGGGAGTTGTTGTCGTTGTTGTTCTCAAGATGAAAGTTCAGGTCTCCGAGGAGGATGTAGTCGGTGGAGGTCAGGGCGTGCTTGCTGATCAAGTCGGCGATGGAGTCGCTGAACTGGGGGCGGGGTCCAGGGGGTCGGTAGACGAGGGTGCCTCTGAGGGTGGAGTTAGGGTCTGTGTGGATCTGGAAATGCATGTGTTCGGCGGTGCTAAGCGCGTCCTCGGTGCTAGTTGAGACCCTGATGCTGTTCTTGTGGACAATGGCGATTTCTTTTCCGGCTCCGTTGGTGTGGTGTCTGCAGGTGATCTTGTAGCCGTCTGGGATGGCTATGGTGATGTCTGGTGCAGAGGAGTCTTAAACCAGGTCTCTGTCAGGAAGGTGACGTCCGGGGATGTTGTGTCGAGCAGGTTCCAGAGCTCAACGGCATGCTTGCGTGCGGAGCGGGTGTTCAGTAGTATGCATCGGAGGTGGTTGGGGTCTTTCTTGGTGGGTGGTTCGTCGGCTCTGAGGCTGGTGTAGCTGCAGTACAGGGGCCGTGTGTGCATTTCGGGGTGGCCTTGAAGCAGGTGTAGCTCCGTCCGGAGTTGAGAGCGTGCAGAGTGCTGGCGTCATAGTGGCAGCGGTCGTCGTGGCGGGTGCGGGGGGCCAGGGGTTCTGGCACTGGGTGCGGTCCAGGCGCAGACGGGCGCAGACGGGCTTGCCTTAGGCGGGCCTTTGGCGCGCGCATCTGCCGCCATATATGGGGAGGAGGGAGGAGCAGGCGGGAGGCGGAGCAGCGAATGGGCAGTGGGCAGTCAGGGCGGCGGGGATGCAGCGGCAGAAGGAAAAAGGGGCACCGAAACGAGGGGAAAACGAGTGGCACAGATGGGCAGAAGGGCACAAAAAAACGAGTGGCACAGAGGGCAGAAGGGCACATAAAACGAGGGAAAAATGAGTGGAACAGAGGGCAGAAGGGCACAAAAAACAAGTGAAACAAAAGGCCTTTGAGCCGATACATAAAGCAAACTTGAAATTTCTCTCCTGGAAGGTGGCCCTCCTTCTAGCCTTGACATCAGCTAGAAGAGTCAGCGAGTTGCAGGCACTCACCATTCAAGAGCCCTTTCTTCGATTTAAAAATGAAACCGTAGTACTCCTTACCAACCCAAAGTTCATCCTGAAGGTACCTACGGACTTTCATTTAAATGAACCTGTGATACTTAAAACTTTTTTCCCTCAACCTACAACTCCGGCTGAGAGGTCACTTCACTCATTGGACATTCAGCATTGAAGGCAGTTCTATCTTAAGAGAACTAAAGATTTTAGAAAGTCTCCTCAGCTCTTCGTGGCTTACAGCACCCCTCATAAAGGATGTCCCTTTTGGAAAGATTTCCCCCTTCCAAACGGGGGATTGCATGGTGGATTTTCAACTCTATCCAATATTGTCATCAAGCAGCTGATAAGCCTCTTGAAGGAAAAGTCTGTGCTCACTCCATGAGGGCGATCTCTTTTTCTACGGCCCTCTTTGCTGGGGTACCTATCCCGGACATCTGCAGAGCAGCGACCTGGAAGAGTGCCCATACCTTCACAAGACATTACTGCTTGGATTCTTCATCGCGCAGCGCTACTGCAGTGGGCCAAGCAGTCCTGAGGAACCTTTCCATAAGCGATGAGCTTTCCCTCTCATCCCTCCTTCCTTTTCCTTCATAACTTCTTCGAACTTTCTTTGATACAACTGATTGCTTCTTGTTATTTCTGTATGTATATCTGGGTATTTGATTCGCATTTCAATATTGGGTGATATCTTTTATTTCACTGCTTTAAAAAAAAAAGTCATTTCTAAACTGCGAAATATGCTATTTCTTTTTCTTTCTTTAATCATATTGATGCTTTATTGATCTCTGTTGAAAGTAGTACAGACAAAGAAATGTGCTCATGACTGCTAGCTACTCTGATTCAAGCATGGGAATCTATGAAAGTTCGAATACTGGAGTAAGAAAACAAGTTACTTACCTGTAACTTTAGTTCTTGGAAACTTTCATAGATTCACATGTGACCCACCCTCCTCCCCTGGGAAAGCTCAACCTTCTGCATCTTTATGGTTATCATGTGGCACTATGGCTACGACAAGCTGATTGTCTGAGGTTCTCTCAGGAGGGTTCTAGAGGGTGAGGCTGATCTGATTGGTTGTTGATTTTATTTGGTCTCTTTTACAAAAAGAGGTGGAAATGTTACAAAATTAGAATGGGCCTAGGCCTAGTTTTTATTTGTAAAGGTTTGTATTGCTATTTTTTATATATACCGGGGACTCCCATCTCGACGCTGGGGAATGATTCAAGCATGTGAATTTATGAAAGTTTCCAATACTGGAGAACTAAAGTTACAGGTAAGTAACTTGTTTTCTTTTGCCCTCTCCGCGTTTCGCGTGGAGCGCAGAGTTCCGGCAACACTCCACCAACTCCTTTGTTGCAGTTTTTTCTCACATGCAGCTCACGAACGTTAGGTTGGCAAGCGCGAGTTAGAATTTTCATACCCTAGTGTGATTTTTGGGCACTAGAACTCCTCCCGGCAAAATTTCTCAAAACTGGCGGCCATGGTAGGTTGCGACCATTTGCATTGAGAAAGCTTCAGCTCGAGTAGAAAATCTACTTGAGCGGCAGAAAGAAGCAGCTCTGTCTGGCACACCTCATGGTGCAGTTTGTGCTTATTTTTCAGCACGAAACAAGTTCTCATACCGAATTCCACCTGCTTGCAGAACTCTGCAAAGTCTTATGGAGTTTTATGTAACACTGCGGAGTTCTGCGAAGTGAAACTGCATGGGTTCTACCCACCACTAGGTCTATTCTGAAGTGGCATGGTGGGCAAAAGAACGCAGGGTTGGAATGCTACCCGAGCAAATGCCAGTGGTTAAAATTATTGCAAGCATCCTCCCAGTCACCCTTTGTGTGTTTCCCATCACAAAGCCCCCATCAATCCTATCAATGCCTGATCTTTGTATAGAACCTCGGTTAAGGAAGGCCTGGTTGAGGAGGCAGTCGACAGAACCATCGACAGACTCATTAACACTTTCATCATTGATGAGAGACTCCGCAAAGTAAAAGCTTCTGCTATTGGATATTGCTAGACCATACATCTCACAGCAAAATACCTCCATTACCACCATCAAAATTGCTAGAGGCAGAAGACGAAGAATCCTGATGATGCATATGGAGTAGCATACAGTCCAGGATAGGTTAAAATGAAATAGCAGAGGAAACACATTTCTGTCTCTTATCATCCCTGTTTCAGGTAGCGGAAGTAAGACTAAGTGGAGGAACAGGCATACTTTTATATCCTTTATGATCCTTGCAGGACAGAATATGGGGAATACTTTTAACGACCCATAATGCAAGTGTAAGTACACCTTATCAAGGACTTCAAGCATATAATGAAGGACTACCATACCATTTTCCAAAAGAACTAGTTAAGCAACCATCAACTGCTCCAAAACACCAGCCATCGGTACAGTTGGAATCGCAGGTATAAAAGACTCTGATGCTTCCACTCAAGCTGAGCCTATCATACCAGTTACCACAACACAAGCCCATCATGTTCAATATTTCACAAATATTCCACCAAATCCAGTAAAAGTAGATACTTCCAAAGAAGGTGCAATACTCGGAGATCGAAGTATGCAAACGGCAAGAGGTAATAAATGTGGCAACTATATTCTACAAACAGCTGAACCTCTTAAGTCCTCATACCTCCACCCCCAAGTGACTCAACACCAGGTGACATCCCACATCTTGGTGGAAAGAACATCAAAAAGATGTGACCTCTTAGTGGTAACCAAAGAAACGGATCACTTTTTATGACTTCAGAGAACCAACCAGAAATGTTGTTAAGGCATTTTTATAGTGGATCATATGTGGCAAGAAGGCGTAAAATTAATGCAGACACCAGCGACTGTGGCATCAGTGATACCACATCTAGACTGGATAAAGCACCAGACAAAACATCAGTTTGTCTATAAGTCCCACAAATGTAGTTCTAATTATCGTGCAAGCAGCCACAAGGAGATCCAGAAACCTTTGAGCACCTTGCACTGCACCTCCAGATCTAGAAGGTCGCAGAATAGTTACCTTTATGAAGATACCGTCGTCGTCTTTTAAAAACAAATGTTTTAATGTATTTATTGAATCGTATATATGAAGAGGCATGTCAACAACAACGTAACCGCAATTAAACCACATCATACAGAGGCACGACGAGGATGAAGCAAGGTGCAGGTACCTCCGTCATGAACACAACATAGTCAGGGGTATGAGAACATCAGCATATACATTGTATACATCTACATGAAAGAACATTACCATATTGCAGGCAAAGGAAGAGGGTGTCTTCAATATTGGTAGTATTGGTTAGAGGTGCTAACGAGCTAGCCATACTTGGAAGATAAAACTGCCAGGCGTGGTTAGTCATTGCACCACATCTAGAATTCTTTCACGACTACAAAAAACAGGAAGTGATATTCATACTACTTGAGAAAGAGAAATCATCTTCAGCGCTCATAGACTATGTGATGAATGTGACAAACTTAGAATGTTGTCAGCTGGCAAGAGCAGTAGTGCTAAGGAGGCAAGTGTTTCTAAAAGCAACTGACTTCATACCAGAAGTGAAATTTAAGATCCTAGACATGCCCTTTGATGGGACAGCATTGTTTGCCAAACAGGTCGTTGATGCTCTCCATGATCCCTAGGTGGACACTGATACAGCCAGATCTATAGGAGCAAGGCTAAACCTCAACCTCACCCCTTTTGAGGAGCCAGAGGCAGAACCCTGCATATTGAGGAGCTTACCAACCACATAGGTAGCCCAACTACCAAACACAGTCCCAGATTCACATGTACTATGCGCAACATCAGCTGCCAACATACCAACTACCACCTGTGCAGACTTATTTAAAAATGCCCTCTCAGAGTAGAGGAGGAGCCCATACCAAAACCTAGGACACAGGATGATGTTATTGATGGGCCCTTGGCACAGACTACCGCATCTCCCTTCTCCTCGCAGTTCAAACCCTGTCGGTGGAAAAATCTCTGACTTTTACAAGCAGCGGGAAAAATTCAAACAAATAGGTGGCTCCTTAGATTTGATTCCGTTCGGACACACGCTGCAAATGGAACCCATCTACAGGAATACGGTCAACAGGTATATCCATACCTACACAACAGGTTAATAACCGTTCTTTGGTGCACTCCACCATAAGATGAGTCAGTGCTTGTGCAAAATTTGTCAAAACCCTAGTCCTTACAATGAATCAAATACAAGTTGTGTATGCATCCAACAATGAAAGTCCAATTCCTGGGAGTCGAAATAAGAGACCTTCGGCACGAAATTCAACCATCTCAGGAAAGACGGCAAGCTCTCAAAGCACTAGCACACCAATTTCAGAAACATACCAAAGTAATAGAATTATGATGCTACCTGTATAAGACTATCTTAAGAAGCAATGGAAACAAATACGTAGATTGTTTAATGATCTGAGACTGATCCTAAAATTTATGAAAGCTCCTCTTCCGTTGTGAACTTCGGTAAAAGCTATTGGAGTAGGTCTGTCATTTCACCCATCTCAATCAGACTTTGTAGCTCCGAAAGATGCATCAATGGAAGGATGGGAAACCCACCTTCAGAACTCTCTGGAAAAAGGTTGGGACCAATGCAAGACAATATGTTACATTTCAATGTACTGGAGTCGGGCAGCCAAGAAAGCTCTTCCATCATTTCTACCAAGGATCCGCCTCTCATCAGTGTTTTTCAGAACAGACCACACCACAGTAATGTTTTATATCAATAAACTTGGTTAAACAAGATCCTGTATACTCTCAACAGAAGCACAGGAGCTCTGGACGTGGACCATGAGGCATTAAATCACAATAAAAGCACACCTGGGGTAAAGAACAATCAAGCAGATGACCTCAGCAGAACATCTCCGGCCAGCCACAAATGGGAACTGAGCGGAAAACAACTCAATAAAGTGTTCAGTGCATAGGGATATACAAAAATCGCTTTTGATTGCATGGTACAAAACATTTGCGTACGCTTTACTTCCTCTTCCCCTACCTCCCCGGGTTATTGCAAAGCTAAAAAAGAAACAATGCAGAATTTGTATCCCCCCAATATGTGTGGGCCAACAAAAGTAATACTAAAGGTTTAGTTTGGACTACACGAGTGTACCTTATCTTTCTTGACTTCCTAAACTATAGTTGCCTGGGATTATAAATATGGGTTGTCAGAATGAGCAACTGACTTGTAGCCAACTGGTGGTGCTCCTAAAACATTTATTTAGTGTGTTACTTATCTAATTCTCTTGCAACATTTATTTTTTACCAGGAGGCCCAATTGTTTTTGTTCTGTATTGTGTTTGTGGAAGATGATTGAGAGGTGGGTCTACGACGGTCTAAGACTGCTGCTGGCACCACTCAGAAGCAGTGCCTCTGGTGTCATACACTTCCCTGCATTTTTCTCTTGGTTTCTAGTTGGGATATTAATTTCAGTACTTTGCTTGGAACGGATGGATGATTAGGGATGTCTGCAATGTCCTTTGGGGGCCTACTCCTTTTAACCTATGCTGACACCTTCATCTTTAGATTCCATTCTGTAAGGAATCTCTCAGGTCTATGAACTTGCTGCCTTTCACAACTAATCCAACATAGTGGCAAGGAGATTTAACTTCACACAACTACACTTGAAGCTCACACTTTTGTCATCTTTGAAACTATCTAGATGAAACCACAGGCTTGTCCAATAATCATGCCTGTTCTCTTGGAGCATCTAATGGTCACATAGTAACTCCATTTTTGGTACAGCCTGTTGAGGTGTTTTAAGAAAAAATGTAGACTTGCTGAGAGGGACCCTAAATTCCTTAAGGTATTCTTATAGTTATGGCTGTCAAGAAGTAGCTTAATCCATGTGTTTCCTCTAATCCGCCGTAGAAGTAGGGCAGATTAAGGCATCCTTTGGGCAGAAAGGCCGGTCAAACATTGGATGGCATAAGAATAGCAGCAAAGTTTATCTGCAGTAAGGTCTACAACAGTCTTTGTAGAGTTGCATGACCCAATTTCTGGAATTTCTCCCAAGAGAGAAAAGGGAAGATTTCCAAGAGATCATCAAGAAGGGCATGCTCCCATCACACAGCATGATTGAGGCAGCCTGAGGCAGTGCTTACCTCGTCATTGCTGATATGTGCCTGCTTGCTGGTCCTCTTGGTTGCAACTTGCATTTGTCCCACCATGCTCTCAACAAAAGATGTTGGAGCTATTTTTCAGTGTTTCTACTCTCTTAGATTCTAATGCTGGTGAGAAGTTGCAAATGATTAACACAGAGGTTGTGACCCTAAAATCAGTAGGCCTTGAGAAATGGAAGTAATCCCTCAGAGTAAGTTCAGATGCTTCAGAAAGGGCAAGCAGTGTTTCAACATTTCTCATTGGGTTGGACAACTCCAGGCACGCCAGAGCATCATCATCTTTTTCAGAACCAAAATTCTTCAGTAGCAGAGGTAGTGGTTGGCAACCCTCACTACACCTTTCTCACCTGACTGAACAGCACCCTAGTAGGAGGGTGAATTCAGTGCGTAAGAAATTTTCAAAGCTCGCTAAATAATTTGCGGAATGGGTACATAATCAGGTTTTTCGACTCACCTTTTCAAATGTCTATGGAGCGACAAATGCTACTATGTTGGACCCACAGGTCAATGAGCAACAATCTGTGAAGGAAAAGAGTGCTAAAGAAGCTGTTCAAATTGATGTGTAAAAAGGTGTTTACCAGGTTATTTTCGTATCAAAAAGAAGGCTCCCAACAGGAGTTTTACCATATCTTATACCTCAAGAAAGTAAATAATTGGCCCAAAAAGAAACATTTCAGGAAGTTGGTGCTTCACCAAAATTGTTTCTCATCTTTAGCAGAATTGAATGTGTACTGTAGATCTCTAGGATGCCTATTTTGATGTGCTTATTTGTACCAGACTCAGGATTTCCCTCCGTTTCAAAGTCATTACATTAGTTCCAGTTTTTCTTCACCAAGAAAGGAGAATTAATTTATGCTTATTTAGATCACTGACAGATCAAGGATACAAATTTGTTAAAGGCTTCTTCAATATTCTTTTTGAGCAGGGTCCCCATCTGAATGGCAAGAAATCCAAACAGTAATCGGACCATTTCCTTATCTACTATTTGCGTAAATCCTACCTCTCTAGATGAAAGCTGATTGCATACTCTAAATGTTAATAGAGCTCTAGATTGCTATTGAGAGAGATGAAAGAAATTTTAAGGGGAACAGTTTTTGGAAAATTATGGAGATGTTCGTGCAGGTCTAGTTTCTTCACAAATAAACTATTGCCAGATGGATAGTCTCATGTAATGTAACTTGTTTTGAGAAAGATCATAGGCCTTTACCTTGGAATACGAGAGCCCATTGAACAAAGAGTCCCCTGCTATTTTGTTGAGAAATGTCCCTATTTCAGAAATTTGTAAGGCTGCTATATGGCAATCGGTCCATGCCTTTCCCAAGTATTGTTAGAACGTTGGAATGTTGGGAGCTTATTTGAGGAGAATGGAATGGCGCAGGAACTTAAATGACTGTTAAAGAACTTTAGCTCCAACTTTCCAATGGTTTTGTTTCCTTTTCTTCCTTTTTAATTTAGAACATTCTTCCCTTAGTGGAGGGAATGTTCTAATAACATTATAGCCCTCCTGCTTGGCTAACCAGGTTCTTACAGACCTTCTCCCTCGTTAGTGGACATCCTCTGCGGCTCAGGTTTGTAATTCAGGATCAAGGTCTTTAACAGCCCATATTCCCCTTGGCTTTGGGATATAATGCTTTATTAGTTCGAGTTGGACTGTACAACCGGAGGATTGGTGGCCAGGCTTCGTTAGGAGATTTGCTTGCTTAAGAGTTTGTTCAAGATGTGCCTCTAGTGAGAAACAACTGTTCTATAGCTGGAATTATACTTAATTTATTTTGAATTATTCAGCCAACTAGTAGTATTCAGACTGGGCTCAGAATTGTTGTTGATTCTAAGGCATATCAATAATCTAAACCTGTTCATAATATCAGCCATAGGGCAGTGGGCTTTGCAATGGATAGGAAATTGTGATACAAATATTAATACAAAAGCAGTACAGTACAATACTATATTTCCCCACAATTTTCATCAACTTCAGACTTTTGCGTTGCTGCAATTGTACTGGGGGGGGGGGGGGGCACTTAGATGTAGAATGTATTTTTTTATGAATTTAAAAACTATTTGGAAACTGTAGAGTTCAACTGTCGCTGGAAAGGCCCACTTTCAGTTTTACTTCAGGATACTGTAACACGTTTGTGGTAATGACCGGCACACAGGACCTCATTTAGAGTTTGGTGGATGTTGGTTATCCACCAAAGCCTGGTGGGTGGCCTGTCCACCTGCACCCAACAGACTAAAATGCTGCCCTTACTAGGCACCAAATGCATTCCTATTGGAAATGAGGTTCTCTGATGCACTTGTAGAAGATTCTCATTTCATAGACACCAGTGCTATATGTGAAAATGTTTATGCCAAAGGAGTCATGCAGAAACATCCCTTGCCAGCGTCCCTGAAGTTGCAAAATAAGAGCAAAAATCTGGCATATCAAATTATCAGAAAAATTAATTATACCCGTGTCCCATCCTAACAGTTCACATCGTTTAGTTTGCGTTACGCACTTCTCTTGTTAATTAAATAGTTATGGCAAAAAGAAAACTCCAGTACATTACTAATGAAAGTTAATGCATGAAAGAATTAACCGTTAGAAAAACTATTTACGGAATAGAGAGGAAACTAGGTGCAATGAGCTAGCTATTCATTCTTCTTCAAGAATGTTCAATTCTTGAGTAATATAATGTCTAAAACTAAATTAGTACCTAAACAACCTGTCATTTTCTAAAAGTTGAATACATAATTGTTTTAACTGTCTAACTGCTTGCAGCAAGAAAAAAAAATCACTTAGACCTCTTTCGACTGGAAAATGAAAACATATTAAACATATTAAATCACAGAGTCCCGCAAATGTTTAAACTCATCTCTGGTGTTTACGTTTTTTTGTAAGATCACGCTCACATAAGTGTTTTAAACATGTGACCAGTTAGGATGGTGCATGGATAGGATCGACACCTTCATTGCAGTGCTAATGCTCACATCTGCTTCCTTGCGTCCCCAGTCCAGCAACTGTACTCCTAATTAGGCCTGGGCGCCAAATTCCGTTCCGCTCGCGGAATTTGCAGAATTTCGGTAATTTCACGTTCTGCGGAGAACGCGAAATTGCCCAAAATTCTGCATTCCGCGACTTCGCGAAATGTTTTGCTTGTTCGCGTTCTCAAAATGCGTGTTCGCGAGATTTCCCCCCGAGCACGCAAACAGTGATTGCAAACAGGAAAAAAGCATTGCGAACAAGCAATTCCGCGTGTCCGCGGAGATTTTGTACTGTTTCGCGGAGATTTGCGTAACGCAATTACACAAATTACGCCCACCCCTACTCCTAATCTCCGAAACAGTGGCCTACCACCAAGCGTAAGGGTGTAATTTAGGTGACAGCCCTTTGTTGGTACCTGTTGGTAAGGCATGCCTTTCCAAATCAGCCTTCACCAATAGCAAGGCTCTAAACCAGCCTTGCAGTACTTTATTTCAACACATCCACATCATACACAATGCCTCTGTACACAGGCTTCACAGACCACAAGACTTTTTGCATACCTATTTACAGCTTCTGCTTTAGTTGCATTTTTGGCTTCGTGTGTATCTAATATAAATCTTCTAGACTCCCCGCCAAATGGTAAGCATTGTGAACCCTTTTTATCCAAATCAATTTCATGTGTATCATGTGGTGTGTCACACCATAGACCTAGATAGATGCGTTATTCTTACACTATAATTCGACTTCCTGCACGTTTGTGGGCTTCAGCATCTTCCTCGTGTATAACAAGAAACTAATAAAAATTAGTTTGTATTTTCATATTAACCCTACTTAATTATAAGCTGCTTCTTCTTTTTTCCGTATGCCTGTCTGGCCCCTTGCTATCGGCTCTGCTGCTGGTTTATGTGTTATCTCTGTGATAGTAAAATATTTTAAAAAAAATATTTATTAAGCGAATGCTAAAACAGTTTTCTTTGGTAAATGCCTGGGGTTTTTCATCTTTCTGCTGTGTCCCTTTTTCACCTGCATGACTAAACTCCGTGCTGTATATCAGTCAATAGGACCAGCCAGGTTCATGTGTTTGTGGCAAGGAATTCAACAAATAGTAGAAAGGGGCACAGTGTTGGAGAAAGTTTTCACTAGTTAGATGAATAATAGGTATTCAGGCGCAAATAAAAAAGTGAGGAACCAAAGGGAAAAACATTTTGGTACTTTGTCAAAAGAAGGACCTTCCTTTCAGTGTCTTTTACTGCCCTTTTAGCATCATATAACAGAAACTAGTAAGAATCTCTTTTAATTCCGGTAAATTAAGCTCTGACTTTCAGATATTATCCTGTTTAATAGAAATAATGCCTCTGTTAAGCAGCCTGGCATGGTATACAAACGCACCATTGTGTACAGCTGAATGACTTAATTTTTTTGTTTCTTTGAAGTAGATTATGTGCTGTGGGCATTTACAACGTGGCCATTATGTCCAGCCGCTTTGAGAAACTACGGCTTAGTACCTACCTGGCAAGATGTGATTTACATTTTTGAAATTCCAGTGCATAATCTGTTTTTGTTAAGGAGCAGGTTTGCAGTGGCTGAATATAATAATATTGCACACTAGCTTGAATAGCCTTGCATTCACAGAATGCTATTATTGTCTTCACTCTTATACATACCAGAGGTTCCAAAGTGCTTTCACCCTCTTAAGGATCATACGACCTCCAAAGAAAAACAGAGATAGCCGAGTGTTGGGCCAAGCGGTCTGTTGCCCAAGACAAATCTACCCATAAACTAGAGGATAGAGGACAAGTTTATGTGAGCATGGGTAAACCCGACGATTTGCCAGGACACTGAGAACCCCTTAAATATAAACTTATTTGAAAAATTCGATTTAGATTTACCACTGAGCAAATCATTTGAGTTAACTCATTCAGACTCTGAATAGGCCTCCCATATTGTATTATCCATGCAGACAAACCGCACCATTGTTTTGATTTGTCCTGAGAACACCTCAAACGCTTTTGAACAGACATTAGTTCTTTTCAGGTGGAATACTGAATTTGTTTCTGATTAGATCACAAACCTGAGCAATTCCCTAGAACCTTCTGTCAACTATGCTGTTGGTATTCGTTGTGAGAATTATCGGACCAGTGAGGGAAAACAAAGTCCTCTGTTATAGAGTTGAGAGAATCAACCACTGTGTCAGCTGATCTTGAATACATTGTGTGATTGGGATGGGAGTCTCGTAATCCTCTGAACTCTGCAACCACCGCTGAAGGGTGTGGGAAAACGCTTTACCCAGGTGAACCCTTGCCCAAGGAATAATGAAAAGTGTAGCTGCCCCTCCCCCGTCAGTCAGTCAGTCATTTCGGTTTTTGTTCAAACCATAAAAGTACATATACAGTAATGACACAATTAAAAATACATTTGTTATAAACACATATCTGATAAAGTGCAGAGTGCTGAAATGTACTGTCTTCATTACATAAGAATCAAGAAATTAGAAAATTAATTGCAAGAATCCACTACTGATCCAAACATTTTCTCAACTTAACACTTAATTTTAAAAATTCCGTAATTTGGAGAATACTATCACTGTGCAAAAGTTGTAAATACATTAAAGCCGGTCTGATCTGGGTAAAATTAAGTTTTTTTTAAAAGAATCACCAAATAGCGCTTGCGGGGGTATTCATAAAACCTACATAAGTATAAAAAATGCAGCATGTCCTGCGGAGACTTTCCGTCGCAGCCGCAGGGTACTGCATTCTTATTAAAATTAACAGTTTTTGGCCTAACCAGCAGATGATGAGAGATTCAACCTGAACCTTGTTAACAGGAACTTTTCATGAGAGGTCAGGGAGCCCAGTAAATATGGCTCGGTGGTTACACACGTTTTCAACATGACACATTTTCTCGCTTAGTTTCTGGAGCTCCACACCTTCCCTCTGGATCTTCCTATCCATAAGGAAGGCCCGTTTGATTACCTCCAGGTCCCCTTGACAATCTGGCTTGGATTTTCAAACAAATCAAGACGCCCAAGCCTAGCAAAGCTGGATTTCAGGTATTTTATCCATGGGATACCCAATGCCTTGTCCTGGGACAAACAGTCCCTCACAATCAAATGTGTCAATGGAATATCCGGATTCAGCCACAGTTTTATCCAGCAAGTCAACGGGCGTAAGAAAAAAATGTCACATAAATATTGCGTCCCCAATTCCTTGTGTACTGCAAGATTGGACGTGCCTGCGGAGACACACAGGAGATGCTTCATGAAAAAATGTTCAGCAATCTGCAGCTGCTCACCCCCGACATACCCCCATATCTCACTACAGTATGTAGCCGTTGCCACGGATTTAGCATTATAAAGTTTCAACATGGCACCGGTAGGTTTTTTCCCCAGTTTCGAGGCGAAATTAAAAATGGAGGCATTCCCCCATGACCAGTTCACCTTTCTTTTTAGCAAGATGCGGGCCCCAATTTAGTTTAGTATCAAAAAGAACCCCAAGATAGGAGAAAGTTTTTGATATCTGGATTACCGCTTCATCAATTTTAAATAAAAAGTTCCTACTTGGTTGTTGGCCAACTTGCATGACAAATGATTTCGAGTTATTAATCATAAGGTCTCTTTCTGTCATGAAGACTTAAAAGCATTTAATAAAACTTGGAGGCCCTTTCAGTTCTGGATATTAAAACTGCATCATCTGCATATAAAAGTACTGGAATTCCCCGCCTGCCGACTCTAGGGCAGTCTGCCGATACCTTCTGCAAAACACTATCTAAATCATTAATATAAAAGTTTAAAAAGGAAGGGGGCCAGAATACATCCTTGACGGACCCCCTTTCTAATGTCAAAATTGTTTGTTACGCTCAGATCTTGAGAGTATCTGACATTAGCTCTGGTATTGCTGTGAAGATCTATAAGGAAATCAACAATACCACTGTCCACCCCATTCGCCCTCATGAACTGCCACAACTTCCCCCTGTTCACACAGTCGAAAGCCGAGGACAGGTCCATGAAGGTGAGGTGGATGGTACCCCTATGAGCCACTGTGTACTTACTTAAAATTAAAAATAGGTTAAGGCATTGAGTTATTGTTGAGCGACCACTGCAGAATCCATACTGGGAGATGGACATGATGTTGTTTTCCACCACCCAGTCTGAGAGTCTCTGCAGTAGTATCCTTCCTATTATTTTAACCATAGAGTCTATTAATGAAATAGGTCTGTAACAGTGTGGGCTACACTTGTCACCCTTTTTGAAAACCGGGACAATCGTAGACACCCCCTAAGATTGTGTGCAACCACTTTTCACTGCAGCGTTAAAAACAGACTGTAGTATAGGAGCCCAGAAGGTTGGTTCAGACTTAAATTGATCTGGAGGGATCCCATCAGGACCGGGTGCTTTCCCAGCTGTTAATCCCATAATACCCTCAATAACTTCACCCCATCAATGCTAAGCTGCTCCCCCGTAGTGCAGGACGGTAGGGTAGAAGCTACATCCATCGGGCGGTACAAAAGGGGGTGGTGATGGACGGTCAAAAGATCTGGGTTTGATCCATCACCGTTCTTTAGCCCACTTTGATTTGCTCAAACGCTCCGTCCATCATCCCCTTTTGTATCGCTTTGTTCGCCCTAAGTGTGGCAGGGTATGCTCAGACGTGAGTCCCTTGCTCACTTGGCCACTGGATTCAAGATAGCCTGGCTGATGAGGATTATGAATTCGAAACCGTTCCCAGGATGCTTGTTTCCGGTCCATGGAAGACATGGCTTGGCAATTCGAGCTGGACTGTTCCCATGAGGCACGGGGTCAGACTGATTTGCATATAGCCATGTCTGAATTGGGGTGGCTGAGTGGGCTAAAGAATGGTGATGGATTAAACCCAGATCAGTTGACTGGGGGTGAGTGTTTGATTTGCTCAAACGCTCCGTCCATCATCCCCTTTTGTATTGCTTTGTTCGCCCTAAGTGTGGCAGGGTATGCTCAGACGCGAGTCCCTTGCTCACTTGGCCACTGGATTCAAGATAGCCTGGCTGATGAGGATTATGAATCCGAAACCGGTCCCAGGATGCTTGTTTCCGGTCCATGGAAGACCTGGCTTGGCAGTTCGGGCTGGACTGTTCCCATGAGGCACAGGGTCAGACTGATTTGCATATAGCCATGTCTGAAATGGGGTGGCTGAGTGGGCTAAAGAATGGTGATGGATTAAACCCAGATCAGTTGACTGGGTGTGAGTGTTTGATTTGCTCAAACGCTCCGTCCATCATCCCCTTTTGTATCACATCCATCGGGCAGCAGTATAATTGCTTGAAGTGTGCTTCCCACTCCCCCTTTGGTATGTAACATTCTAAGCCGTCACCGGGCTCATGAACCAAAAAAGTTTTTTTCATTACAGCCCAGAATCTGGAGCTGCACCTCAAAATGGTGGGATCGAGGATCTCATTCCAGGCCTCTTCCCTTAGGAGTTCCTTACGTTTGGCAATAGTAGATTTATATTCTTTCCGACAAAGTTGGACAGTCGCCTGTATTCTTGGTTTAGCTACTAGAGCCATCCTAAGATTACTTGCTGCTTTGGAACAGTCATGGTTAAACCACTTTGGTCCCACATTGACTACGTTTTTTACTGGCACCGACAGTAGCTGAGAGACCTTATCCGAGAGTCCGTGAAATGCACGAAGTACCTTACTCGGCTGTTCGCCATCTTGAGTGCAGGTGGTGATTTCATCTGCACAAATGACTTTGATGTCTTTATACAGCAGATCTGGGGTGATCTTAGACCATCTCAGTCGGCGTCTCCATCAGTTGTGCTCACCCTACCCTGAGGATGGTTCGGCCCTTCTTTGGCTATCTACGGTCCCATCAAGTGAACAGTAAGCGGATTATGGTCACTGAATTCACTGTCTTCAATGGTAAAAGAGTCCACAAAAGACTGCATTGATAAGGAAATTAATACGTAGTCAATGAAGGTTCCCCTCCCATGCCCCTTAAAGGTCGGGATCTCAAAACTCTTGGCAGGATCCATTAAGGCCATGGTCGGTATCACATCCAGGTCATTCAATAAGTCATTAAAAAGTTCCCCCTCAATCGTATGTTCTAAATGTAAACCATTAGATCGTGCACAGTTCAGATCCAGAATACACTTAAAAAGGGGGTCACCACAGGGGTGGACATTAAAGTCGCCCATAATCATAAGATTATGAAGACTCTGTTTCATTGACGTGCTAATAAAAACATTGAACGCAGATACTTGACTAGAATTTGAGCATGGATTGACAGAATTATAAAAGTTAACCAGGCCAGCTATACAGTTTTCTCCAATTAAAATTAAACCAATAATTCCATGGTTGGCAGATGGTACTCTACGTACTTTACAAGTCAATGCAACAGAGATGCACGTAACCATCCCCACCCTTAGGTCTTCCCCTGGTGGTTGCAATGGCGGGGACGTAGAATGCCTTATACCCTTCTAGAAAATGGTTGCATTCAATGGACCAGGTCTCCTGCAAACAAATTATATGATACTGTTTTATGTACCTAATCCAATTACAATCCTGCATTTTAGCACCCAATCCCGCAATGTTCCAGGAAATTACATTGTTATTACTCCTCTTTTCCCGTGTGGCTTCTGTGCCTCCCAAGTCAGCCGGTCTCTCCCTACCCTGTTCCCCAGAGTCCTCGCGTCAATCACACGCCTCTAGGCCTGAGAGTAAGTCAAATCTATTTTGCATCACAACATTGAACCCATTCCTACAGTGGTTATCAGGATTGTTAAGTTGTGTTACTTCTGGGGCAAGACGACGACGAATAGGAGTGAATGGTCTACTTCTACTAAGATCAGGAGGCGCTTTAATGAGATGAGTGTAGAAGTAGCCAAGTGGTCGCACACAGACACTATTAACATCATAGACTAAGGAGGCTGCTCTTAGCAAGGCTGTTGCAACATGTTGCGGGTGTTTGAAATTAACAATTACGCAATCCCCACTACATGTCTTTCTAGACGGGCCAATCCTTTTTACTCTTCTGGTGGACAATATTTGCTCAGAGTAGGTAATTGGAAAGCCACATCTCTTGTTCAGCCATGAAACTGTTTTGTTTTTAAGTGAATCATGGGATTCCTCATGGGGCTGAGCAGGATGATGATCAATAGGCGGGACATTGGTTAGGACGACCACATAGGGTGCACAGTCCGGGGGAAGATTAATAAAGCGGCTTTTCTTTACCTCTCTAAAACCCAATTTACCCTCTGATACTGCTATAGCCTGTTTATTCTGACAAATTATTGGTGTTGGATCAGGCAATGCAGTTTCAATTGCTGGTATTAGCTGGCTGGGTTGATGTGGAATGCTTTCACTAGTACCCTGCCCCTCTCCAGCAGGACCCTTAGTGACAACCTTATTTCTTTCAGCCGAGGCTAGATGTGTTGCTAGCAGACCTCCCAGTCTGTTGACTTCTAGAGCAACAGTATCCAATGTAAGCACTAGGGGTTTAATGATCTCTACCATCTTGGCCTCTATCTTGGCTTCTATGGCACAGACTAATAATTCAAATTGCTCAGGGTTTATATTTATACTGGCTGCGCTTTTTCTTTCCTGTAGGTCAGTTCCACCAGAGGGGCTGTTTTGGGGTAATTGGATTGTTTCTGCTCTTTTTTTGCTAAGATTCCCCCCACGTTTAGTTTGTGGTTTCCTACAAGCCCTCACTGCTCTGGGGACTGGGGGACACTGCTCTGTTGCCTCAATAGATGTATCCGGGATGTCCTGATAAAGCTCAGAGTGAACCTGCGCTTCAATCGTTATGGGTACCCGATTACCCAGATCAAAGCTATCATCCACTGGTAGATCCACCAGTGGGGTAGGAGTGACTGGGTGTAAAACAGGAAGACCCCCCCTCTTCCTAGCGAGGCTCTCCGGTCATTATTGATTTTGTTGACCACTTTCACTAAGTAATTGTCTATGGTGGCTAGCCCAGATGCAGTTTTGTCAGATTTAGTTTTAGACATGATCAAAGCTTTCTATAGGTACTTAGGTACTTAAATGTTTAAGAGAACAAAACAAACGTAAAAAACAAATTACACTAATACGAGGGTTACAAACATATATACTAAAATATTGACTGTAACAGGGCCCTGCCCAAAGTCAAAAGTTAAAAGTCTCACATGGGTAATATGAATCCGCAACTGCAAAACCATAATCCGTGGCCCAGCCCGGCCTCATCCGCCCCGGATGGCCACAGACGGCCCGCCCTTTGCCCGGCTCGTCCTGCGCACGTCCCGCGCAGCGGGGGATCTCCCGTGAATTTATGCGCCTCCTGGCGCGGGCGTAGGGCGTGAGCGGCTTCCCAGCCGCTAGGGACACTGGGGAATGTAGTTCAGCGAGGTCTCCCCCCCCCCCCCCCCCCCCCCCCCCACTGCGGCCGCGCTAGAGTTCAGCGGAGCTGCGGCGGCAGGTGGAGACCCAATGCGGCGGTTATTCAAGGAAGCGACCAGAACAACCCAAAGTGCAGCCTGGATACAGGTAAGAAGAGTCCCCCCAGGACTGGTTGCCTTCACTAAAATGCTCATGCTGCCAAGACTATATTGCTTTGCAAACCTACCTCTTCGGTTTCCCAAATGTATTTTCGCATACTAGATGGCATGATGAGGGACGTGATTTGGAACAGTGGGTGACAGAGTTGCTGTGTACAAAATGAAGCTCCGGACAGATTGCAGAGGCCTCAATGCCCCAGACTTTGAGCACTACTAATTATCGGTGCAGCTTCAATGACCCCCTCGTTGGTTGGTCGGTAGATTATTGCGTGAAGTGGAACTCCCAGTGCAACACAGTGTACTACATCTAGTTTGTGAGCTCCTCCTGTCAAAAACTGCACTGCCTAAACAAAATACTATGCATAGCCCATGATAGTTTCCGTAAGCCTTAACGTTTTGGCCCCCAGCCATACACTGTGCTGCTGGAATCCCCTTATGTGGGTTCCTTTGTTTCAAAGCAAGTGTTACACCCAACTCTGTGGCGGCCTGGGAAATCTCGGGGCTCCACTGTGTCACAGACCTATTCCAGGAAGGATCCCTCTTTCCCTTAGACTTACTGGTAGAGCAATCTGTCCTCCCTGCAGGGCAGCTTCTGACACCACAGACTCCTTACAGCTAGTCTAGGAGCTATCTGGGATAATTTACACGGAGCCACCCATTTACCATTTATTGCAAACACTTTGCACAATAGGTGCTGGTACACGATTGATTTCCTTGCTTTTCCGATCCATCAATAACTGGACTAACCCCCCAATAATGTAGTAAAATGGGAAGCTTATTAAGGGTCGTGCATTTACACAAAAAGAATCGGATGCAGTCCTCTCCTACCCTCACAAGATTTCACTTAATGCCAGATTCCAAAACATTCAATTTAATATATTGTGCCATGAATATTTAGCCCCAGCACACCTTGTGAAATGTATACTACTACAAGGTCCAGCTGCTCTTGCTGTCATTCCCACAATGCCGACATCAAGCCCATGTTCTGGGACTGTCTCGCAACCACAACAGGGTGATCACAGCAGTCCTCACAACTATCACTGGTAGACAAGAACTGTATGAACCAGAAGGTTACATACTAGGATTTCACACCTGCCTGAAAACCAGCAAAGTTGGTTGTAGATTTCTGGACCTTGCCTTTCTTCTGCCGCTTAATCTCAATGCATTGGAAAGCCTCCTCTCTTCCCAGGACTCTTCACTGTCATGCCACAGTACTATGATGGGCGAAAGTAAAACCTGTCTATTTGTGAAGGGAGGAAGCTAGAGGATTACTCCTTCACCCAATTGCCCGTGGGTGGGATGACCTACCTATTATTTGCCTTTTGAGAAAACCTCAGAGAATACACCAGACCTCCATAGAATGGCTTCCCTTAAACACCATTACTTGCGGCTCCCCTTGCCATTTCTGCCCCTGGACCACCCATCTGCATTACTAATGTATAGATGGATAGACATTTTATATACAGCCAGAGTTAGTCTATCATTAACTTCCCCCATAATTATAATAGACTCCTATATTACGAGGATTCAGTGTCCCATCATAAGATGCATCCTGCTCGCTCTCATTCTTGGAAACACATTTGTGTTTTTAGCTTTTAGACCAGGCAAGCTTTGATTATGCTAGGGTTTTTGTATATCAGCACTGCTTTTTCTACTCAGTGTGCTGTCACTTGTGCAGACTTCTTAACTGATATGACATCACTGAAACACTCTTTAATATGTACTATATACTAGTGGGCTCTACTCAGATCTGCAAAACATAAAAACAAATTCCCCTCTTTCACAGATGTATATTTGTTGATGAGAAGGTCCAAATTAACACACTGCTCCAGCGTTCCTAAACCCTTTCTGAACCCGTATTGTGCTTGGGATAAAATATCGATTTCTAAAACCCAAGTTTCCACCCTTTTTAGTAAAATCCTGCTCATGATTTTAATAGACGAGTCCAACAGGGACTACACACCTGTCAATATGACTCTTTGATGGATGAACATTATTTACGATTTAAATAAAAAGAAAGAAAATACTTACTCGTCTCCAAACAGGTAAACATTGCTGTTTTACAAGAGACCCATCTGCCACAGAGTGAGTGTGAAAAACCTAAATCCGACTGGGTGGGAACAGTTCTCTTCAGTTGCAGGAGCACCTAGTTATATGTTGATAATGGTGCCTCTCAAACCTGCTCTAGGAAATGTGTAGTCTTTAATCCTGGTAAAAAATCCCTTTTGTGCACAGTACTGCAGTCCTAGGCAGACGAAGAAGATACATTTTTGCTAAATTCCGGATTGCTGAGAGAGTAACAAGTGTGAGTTCAATACATGCCCTGGCTGTGAACAAATTAGCCTTTTTTTCCACTAATTTAACAAAATTAACTAGTGACCATACAGAAACTACTTTGGGGCGATTGGAACTTTTACAATGGTTGCAGTTATTGATATAACAGGACTGATAGACAAGACTTCTAACCATGACATTGCAGTATTGAAAGATATTGAGGATTATTATGGTTTCCTTGACATCTGACATGTCCTGCAACCGCAGACAAGGAGAATTTTTATTATTTGAGCTTGAATGGCACCCCATCAAGGTTAGATTACTACTTGATCTCCCAATCATGACGTCTTAATATTTTTGGGGCCATGTAAATGTGTTTGGCTCTGCCTTCCATGGAAATCGTGTATTAAATAAGAGATTTCTTTTGAGTATTTTATATATAGTCACAATAATTTTTCTGCAAAGTTTGTTTAGTATGAAGAAAGGTTATACATTGTCATTGTTTGCATGGTGTCACCAGAATATGTCAGACTTCGTTCCACAAACTGCTTCAGCTATGGGATTTGCTTCAGTTTTGCTTAATAGGACTTTGGCTTTTTGTTTCCATGTGCACGATACAGGAATTTGTTGGTTTTATGCAGAAGGAATTTATGTCGAAAGAATGGCTGTGCCTGGAAAATGGAAAATGGGTGTAATTAAAAAAAATCTTCATTGATTAAAATCTGTATGTGTCTATACTTGTGTTTGTTTTATTTGCATAGCTATTTGCTGCATAACGTATATGCTTCCAGATGCTCTTAAGACATGAAATATATTTGTCAAAGCAACTGTCTGCTTTTAGATGTTATGTATCTAATATTTCTACTGCAAAGTTCTTCTGAAAAGCTAAACTTGAGTAGGGCATATGATACATTTCAAGCAATGGACATTGATTCCTTTGACTTTAGTGTACAGGAGACATATGAAGCAAAACGAAATGAGTTTTTCAGTGAACTGCAGAGGAAAGAAGGAGAAATGAGACAGATGTTTGTGCAGAGAGTCCGAGAGAAAGAAGCAGTAATGAAAGAAGCTGAGCGAGAGGTAAACAACCTGAGGTTTCCTTTTTCTGTGGTAACATTTTTATTTGTTGTTTAACTATGCATAACAAGTACTGTAGCTACTCTTTTTAGAACTTCCCCATCCTATGTAGAATGTACATGAACGTTTAGTCAGACTGGAATTTGCTGTCTATATACTATACAGTACAGGGGTTGATGACAAGTCATTTTTTCCTTAACACCGTACACATTCTAAAGTTTGACTTATATTACTAAACACATTCAGAAAGTATCAAAATGCCACAGGCATGCACCCTGAATCAACCTAGCACCTTTCATTTATGCGATACAGGTGTCTCTGTGAATTCAAACCCGTTTTCCTCATTCAGTCTGTGCAGCACTTTAGTAGTGAAGGTGATATGGTGGGGCTGCACACAATGGAGAGAACTAGAGACACAGAGAGGAGAGAAAGGGGAAGATGAAAACTGCCACAGTGCACAGAGAGAATGTGGAGAGATGGATCAGAGGTGAATAACAGAAAGATGATTGTAAGATGAGCACCTATTTTGCTTTACCATGGAATCTACGCCATTCCTTATCCACATATGTTCTCATACAGTGTACCTTGACACTAAATGCAGTGGAATATCATAGATTTCTGGAATCAGTAAATACTAATTGAAATACCATAATCCTGTATTAAAAATAAATCACCTTTTCGGGGGGACATGCAGACTGTCAATCCGCTTATGGGACACCCATGACTAAAAGACATTCACATTGACAGGGCCAATAGTTCTGGCATTGCTGAGACCTGTTGACTTTGCCAATGATTGATGGTTTCTGTCATGTTGTTTCTTAAGTGGTAAGTGATTGACGTTGTCTTATAGCCTTGAGTCCTTTTTATTTAATTGCACATCCTAAAATATTTCAGAACTGCCATGCTACTCACACTCCATCCTGGTACTTAAAATCTTTATGATCAGCTAAACGGCTCTGAAAAACAGTAGGGCAGTCCTGGTGCTTAAATTAACGCTCCTACCAATATTTCTAAATTATCAACATGGTGTGAGTGATTATAAAATGTTAGTTAGACATGACAAGGCCAAATATTTGTCAAATTTTCCACAGCTAGTAATTAATCTAAAGATTGCTAAAATCAAGGAAGGAACCTACCAGCAGGAGCCATGCTTTTGTTACTTCTCTGAGCTTCCATAATTCTCTAATAAGTTCTGCGCAACACTCTGTCAAGGGATTATTTTGACATTACCTGAAAACATCTGAATGCCTTTTCATAGAATGACTGCAGCAGGCAGGCTTTACCTCAAACTGTCTGCTATTCTGGTACAAAAACTAAAATATACAATCTCCTCTATTATTAAAGTTCTCCCTATTTGTACTAGTTTGAGTTTAAAGCATTTATAAAGCGCACGTTCACCTGGCGGTTTCATGGCGCTGTACTTGGACTACACACTTGGACCTCAATACTACAGCATCTGTTCTCACATGCTTCCATAATTCTTCCATACTCTCTTGGTCAATCAATGATTGTCAAGGACAATCATAAAAGATGCATACAAATATTTATGCAGTTTAAAATCCTATAAAACACAGAAAACAGCAAATAGTTTTAAAATATGTCTCCACCTAAAAATCCAGACTTTTACGATAAGACGCAACTGCTTTAAGAAAGATACCCAGTCTAAAACATACGTCGTTACTGGGTAGCATTTGTAAAAAATGAAGGGCAACTCTAAATTGTTTAACCCCTTTACTGCGTTCGTCGGCTAACAGCCGTCGCGAGAACTACCTCCGTAGTGCTGCGCACGTTGTTGGCCGACACAGGCCCGCCCGCTCCGCTGAACGGCCGCACTGCTGCGGAATTGCTGCTGCGGTTAAGCTGTTAAAATTATACATCAGAAAATGAGGTAATACAATATGAGTTCTAGGGTTTTATAAAATTTACAGAATAAGGTCAAATCCAGTAGAGACTGGGGTGAGGTATTGTAACAAATACATTTTTCCCTTCCAAATCACCCAAATATTCCGGAGGAAAACATATCGTATAACAAATGGTACCTGCCCAGAATCTTAGCAACAAAGCTCTCTCCCAATATTACACACATTACACATTAGACAAGTATGCCTCTAAACCAATGATACCTTTAGTTAGGAATTATGTTGCCCTAAAAACTTTCCTAATTCCAAAGCCCAAGGGTTGTTCCACTCTGAAAGCTGTAATAAAAGAGGCCCTAGCATGATAACATCCTCAAGATAAGGCAAGGACAATTCCTCATGGCAAAAATAATGGGAGGTTGATTGAAGGAGCAAGAGGAGACGCCTACAAAAGCGATTCTCCTCCACTTGCAGTACCTGCCAATCTGCAAAGCCCCATACACTATTGCCATAACTAGGAGTAGGCACGCATTGTTTGACGTATATTTCTATCGCATCGTTTGGATTAACTGGTGGAGACGCTGATCAAGGACCTTGGGAGCTGGAGGGGAGGAACAGCTGTGACGGGGAGAGGCGCTGCGCTGCAGGGACTCGCTCTCCCAGGAGTCCCTGCACGGCCATAACCACCTGGTCTGCGCCCCCTGTCAGCCCCGCCCCAAGCCGGTAAACTGTTTTAAAAGCGCCAGACTCTTTCACGGCAGTGGGACCCTTTGAGGAAACTGCAACTGACCTTTGGCCGCCTGTCCAGCATGGCACCTGCTGCCTCTTGCTTAGAACCGACTCCTCGCAGCACCCGCTTCGTGGGGGCAGCATCGTTTGGATTAACTGGTGGAGACGCTGATCAAGGACCTTGGGAGCTGGAGGGGAGGAACAGCTGTGACAGGGGAGAGGCTCTGCGCTGCAGGGACTCGCTCTCACAGGAGTCCCTGCACGGCCATAACCACCTGGTCTGTGCCCCCTGTCAGCCCCGCCCCAAGCCGTCACTCCGCCTACATAATTGGCCTTGTGTCCCGCAGCGCGGGAGGAGCCGGGCAAAGGGCGGGCCGTCTGTGGCCGTCCGAGGCAGGAGGAGGCCAGGCAGGGCCACCCCCCTAATCATTGACTCCTGCTGTCAGGTACCTTAAGTGACTCTTTGTTGTAGGTTTAAGGTTAGCGCCAAGGGTATTGTATTTTCATCTGGGTTGGTCCTGTTATAACAATGGCAACTCGCTCAGGCAAAAGCCCGAGGAGAGAAGAGGGGAGCATGATTGGCACCATGGACCGGTTCATCACCCGTGTGACCACTGTTATTGACAAGGAATTTGCTATGGCGGAGCGGCGCCTCTCTCAAGATCACTTTGGTGACAGGCGGTCATCGCTGGGCTCGATAGCTTTGGTGCCCTCCCCAGTGCGACTGCCTGATCCATTGGCCTCCGACCATTCGCCCTTGGACCACCCCCTGTGGAAAAGTCAGCCCATAACGCACCTGATGCCCAGGCTGCTGGCGCAGGACGCCGCTTAGTTCCCATCTTGAACAATTACCAAATAAAGAGACGGGCGCTGGAAGCAGGAAAACAAGAACAGAGTTTTATTTCTCATGAGGAGAGCCTGTCATTTCGGACACTCGCATAGTGTCTTCAGGAGGTGCTCTCTCCTTCCTACCCACACACAGTGTCTCTGAGGCTTCGTCTTTTATACACATGTTTATGATGCACAAACATTCCTTATTACAATAAAGACGCTTTGAAGTAGGAAAAGGCAGGCTTGGAATCCCAGCTTCAGGCCTATTCCCATACCAGTCGCTCAGATGTCATCCTCCCCTCCTGAATGTAACAAGAGATTGTGATCTCTCAGCCGGACATTCCTACAGGACACGAGGGCAGGAGGGGATGATCAGATCAAAGGTTGGGCAGGCGATAAGATCGGGCACTTCGGCTGGTGTATCACGGTTTTGTTATGCTGGGCAGGAAAAAAGGGGGGGGGTGTACATCCACGAGGCTTGGTCTTAGGACTTGGGACCGGGTCGAAAGGCCAAGTGCAGCTGGGGGGGGGGGGGGGTCGTCAGCTGAGGGGAAGGGTGTTCTTGGGAGGAAATGGGGGGGGGGTGTGGGTCAAGCAGGAGTGTTACTTCTAGAGCAGGGTCACGCAGAGGGAGAGAGGGAGAGGGTCTTATGGCCGATGCATGAGCAGTGCGCGCGGGGAGGGGTGCCGGGGGTTTAACAAACGGGCAGAGAGGCCATGGTGCCTAAAATGGCTGTCGTGCACGTGTGTGCATGGGTCTATGCTGGCGGGATAACAGTCAGTGTTTACCGATATCCGTTCTGCTTACAACAAGGGGTACAGTGAACACAAATGAACGCCGCTTATGTGCATATACATTGCCATTTTCAACACCCCGGGTGGCCGCTCTGAGAGCTAGCATGGATGGGTTGGAGATTTTGACGGCCACTGTACTCCATGCTGAAAACAACGCTGCCCCAGACTTAAGTGTTAGCGAGACAGCCACCCCTATTCTACCCTTGGCTAATTCTGACATTCACCCGGTGCTGACCCCTCTATTGCCCCTTATGGTGCAAGCGGAAATTCACCCAGCTCCCACCAAAAGGAAAAGATTATCTAGCCCACAGAAAGGCAGATTGGCTAAAGCTCACAAGGTACCCCGGAGGTTTGGCACTAGGAAGGGTGGCCCCCACAAGGCAGGGGGGTGGGATACTAGTTCGTTACAGGGAGAGAAGGGGGAGGACCCACCTGGTAGGCCAGTGGATAATGTCTGTAAAGAACAGACTGGCCATCCTGCAGGGCCTCAACCCCCAGACTCTCTCTTAGTTGTGAACATGGAGAAAATGATGAAATCTTTGCTGCTCCCGGTGCTAGATAGAATTCAAGTGTTATCAGATCGGGTGGATAAACTGGAACAGACAACTTTAGATTTTTTTTTTTCTCCCTAAAATCATTTATTAAACTACAGTTAAGAATTAGGAAGGATGGGCTGGGGGGGGGGGAAATCAGCTAGTAGGGAGATCCCTATAGTCCCACAAGGCTTAACTACGATAACAAGCCCCACACCAGCTGTGCCGGTGGTGAATGATCTGACATTGCTCCCTGTTGTTACTCTTACAGGGGTAGTCAGGAAACCTGGGACATCACCAACCAAGGCCACAGAGAAACAAAAGATTCCTGAGGCTAACAATAATATTTCAGATAAAAAGACGGCACGACCTAGAGTTGCTGGCACTCCTGGTCGTGCAAAGCCTAATACTTCAGCCGCCACTCCAGTACCCCTCATTGCACCCGAGAATGTAACTCCAAAAATTGATAAACCCGCAAAGGCCCATGCAGTGCAGTCAGGTGAGGGTCACAAGGCCAGAAGGACCCCTAATGCTAACCTACCCCCTGACTGCCAGCCTTTTGTGGCAGTATTGACCGGGGTGCCTGTACTTAGTCCAGGTAAGCACGAGACATTTGTTGAATTGTATAATAAGACCCTATTCTGGCTTAAAGAAAACAGACCCTTGCCGAATTCCTGGGAGGGACGGGTCATTCACGTAAGGAGAGTTGGCTCGATAGGCACTAGGCAAAAAAACATAAGCGGGGATTGCATTATAGTAAATTTTGAGGACCCAAGAGTTGCGAGTTATGTGTGCTGTTTTCCTGCTAGGAACACAGTCTATTAGGTAGTGGGGGAACAATTGGCATTCATGATCTTAGCTATTTTAACCCCCCAAATTTACCAGTGAGTTCAGTTGGAACCCCTGTGTGGGAGGGCCGGGGTGGCAGGCAAACTCGCGGAAGTCTCTCCCAATTTAGCTTTCTCTGCAATACCCCATGCCAGCCGCATGGTCGGTTTTGGCATGGTTATTGACATGCTATCTGCCCAATACGGGAGAAGCATGAAGAGACACATGGGGACATCCTAAGTAGCAGTTTAACGCTTAGAGAGGAGCAGGTGAGACCGCCTACTAGCATCCTTTCCTTACCAACCATCTCCAGGGGGCACACACCCGCAGCCTGCTCTGAAGACCTTGCGTCGGCTCTGACCACTATGGAGGCGCCTGAGGGGGAGATTCCATCATCGGTCTCTGTGGCGCTGTCCCCCACAGAGGTGGCTCTTGCGAATGCCCCCCTTGTAAGTGAAGTAGCGGTAGGGCGGGGAGGGACCGGTGGTGTGCCCCTGAAGGTGGTGAGTTGGAATATAGCGGGCCTCGCACGGAACATAGGCATACCAGATTGGAATTCATTTATTGAATCATTCGGGATCTGCTTGTTCCAGGAAACCTGGTGCCTGGAACCACGCCATAAGGTGGGTTACTCCACCTACTTTGTCCCTGCCGTACAATCTCCTGAAGGGAAGGGACGCCCTTCGGGCGGTCTACTAATCTGGGCATCCATTTCCCTGGGGTACTCTATTAAATGTACAGTCACCAAGTCACCTGACCTGCAGAGGCTAATTGTGAGAGGGCCATCTCCAGGGAGAGCGCTCGAAATTCTTAATATCTATGTCAGGGGCGCAAGGGGCGGTATGTCCACACTGTTGATGAGGAACTCAGAACTGTCAGTGCTGATTCCTTTGTCATACTAGCTGGGGATTTCAACTCTACATTTGAACCTCTCGCTGTGGAGGATGTGTTAGGCACATATGATGATGATGAAAGGAGAGGTATCCCACCCCTATCAATCACTCCAATTAGAAGGTGGACCCAAAGTGTTATTGATCTTAATGCCCTCTGCGTGGAATATGGCCTTAGAGCAACAAATGGCAGATCAAACTCAGACCAATTGGGGACCCATACGTTCAACAGAGTAGGTCATTCCTCACGGATTGATTATATTCTGCTGAACTATCAATTGTGGTCCACTGACAGCGACCACAATCCTTTGTCCCTGTCTTTGTCCCCCTTGTGGATGGGAAGTTCACAATCCTCAATCCCTCACGTGTGGAAAGTAACACACGAAGTATGCCCCTCAAATTGTGGTAGGCGACTGAAATGGAAGAACATTATTGGCAATGAGGGTAAGATCCTGGAAGTAAAATCTATAATGGCTAATATTATGCCCCACTTAGACTCCCCTTCTATCAGTGCGCACGAAGTAGCCGCATTGTTTGCCCAAACTACGAGCGCCCTGGGTGAATTGTTTCTAGTTCGCAGTGCAGGAAAAAGGGGTAACATGAGAGGTGGCACTAAGGGCAATGTTGGCTGGTTTTCACCAGCATGTCGAGATGCCAAAAGGGAATTAATAAAGGCCGTGGAAGCCAAGGATGGAGGCTTGATTAGTACTGCAAGGGGTAATTACAGGAAGGCGATAACTAAGGCAAAGGCTGAATGGGAGAACCAGTTTTGGTGTGACCTGAAGGTGGCAAGCCAAAAGGACGCGAAGGGTTTTTGGGACCTAATAAGAGTCAGGGATAAACCAGCGGATTCCATGATAACATGTAATATACCGGAGGGTGCGTGGTTCGAACATTTTTCCCAGCTCTATACACTGGTCCCGGGCAATGGGGCTATCCCGCATGAACGGAATCCCTTAGACTGTATTGAGCTTAATGATGAGCTCTTGTTTACAGCTAAGGAAGTTGTGGGGGCGATCAAGTGTCTTGTCCCCAATAAGGCAGCGGGCCTGGATGGCCTCCCAGGGGACCTGCTACGTATCAACCCGGAGGAGTGGGGGAAACTAATTGCTTCCTTGCTGAATGCTAGTTTTGTGGGGGCATCTATCCCGGACTCATGGAAGGGAGCGGAGGTCGTCCCTATCTTTAAGAAAGGGAGTCGGGACGACCCAGCCAACTATCGCCCCATAAGCCTCCTAGATTCCTCGCAGAAGGTGGCAGGAAAGGTCGTCTTAGACAGGGTCTTGCAGTGGGTTGAGGAAAAGGGTATTCTTTCTGATTTTCAGGCCGGTTTTAGATCAGGTGTGGGGACAATAGAGCAATCTTTCCGGCTCATGATGCTCTATTGGAAAGTGGTTGTACTGGGCAAAGGCAGTCTGTATTTGGCATTTATAGATCTACGGACTGCCTTTGACCTGGTCCCACGTAGCCAACTTTGGAGTGTGCTCGACGAGCTCGGAATCCCGCCTTATCTATTAACTATGCTGATTAAATTGCATGCTGATAATTTTGCGCAGATCAGGTGGGGTAACCAGGGGCAAAAAACATCGCGAATACCTGTAAATAGGGGTGTCCGCCAGGGATGTGTTTTAGCCCCCACTCTGTTTTCATTGTATGTCAACGGAGTGGTGGAGCACCTGCTACAACATCCTACAGATGCACCATCCCTGGCTGGCAGAAGAATACCTACCCTCCTATTTGCAGATGACACCCTCCTGATCTCGAAAACCCCGGTAGGCCTGCAGAGTCTTCTAACTAGTTTTAAGTCCTTTTGTGATGCAAGGGGCTTAGTTATTAATACAGAGAAGATGAAATACCTGGTCCTAAACCCCCCGAAGAAGACAGTTAAACCACCAATTTTAGACTCAGTCCCCCTCGAGAGGGTCACGGAGTTCGATTACCTCGGTATTCGCCTCTGTGACTCCATGAGTTGGAAATGTCACAACCAAAAGATGCTGCTGACCCATAAGAGAGTGGTGGGGGCCCTTCTTAAGGAACAATGTGCCTCATCCCTCAAACCTGTTGCACCTGTATTAGACATCGACAGGCCAAGGTGTGTTAGTGCAGCGCTCTATGGGGCTGAACTCTGGGGGGTACAAAATGTGGATCAGCTATCCCGCTCAGAAACAAATTTCATAAGGACCTAATGGGGCTCCCCTACAGTACCCCAACTCTCCCACTGCTCCTAGATATGGGTACTAGGCCAATTAGTGACCAGGCTAGGTTCCGCTCCCTTCTTTTGTGGGCGCGAATCTGGAGAGTTCCAGAAATGTCTAGCTATGCGGAGGGCCTAAGAGAGGTGCTGGGGTTGCCTGGTTGGACTAAGATCTGTTGGTTGAGAGAAGTCAATCGTCTTCTTGTTAATCTTGGCCTTGGCGACGCTTGGTTTAGCAGAACAGCCCCCCCAAAGTCAGTCCTGAAGAAGTTATACTGGAACTGGGTAGCGGATGGCAGAAACAGTAATGCCAATTTGTGCAGGACCACCATGGACTTCCTCTTGGTAAAGGATGTGTTTTTCTGTGAGCCATATTTGGACGTTATCTCAAATCAAAAGGACAGGGCTCTATATTTTAAATTTAGGATAGGTCTACTTCCCGTTGGTGAACTGACCTCTAGGTGGAAGGTCCCGGCACAGACAACTTCTTCCTGTCCATTCTGTGAGAATAGGATAGAGTCAGTCCCTCATTTGTTGTTTGAATGTGTGGACTATGTAGCTCCCCGCCGCAGATGGTTAAAGCCACTGTGTAGAGAACTAGGGACCAGACATAAGGAGGCCTTGCGAATTTTGAAAATCGACCCACGGCCCCTGTTTGCATGTGGCTTAGCAAAGTTTTTAGGCTGGGCCTGGCGCATTAGATCAACTAGGCTTTTGTATCTTGTTTAATTTGCATTTTTAAACTGTTCTTATCTAATTTATTGGCGCCACTAGTAGTATGAAATGTATGATTATTTTTCTATGTATTGGCTCCTTTTATTGTTCTTAAGTGTATTCACTGCTTTTTAAGATATGTATTATATCGAAATTAAGCCAACTTGAACTTGAAAAAGGGAAGAAATTGTCTTGCTCCCAATCGCCTATCTCTTGGTCAATGCATACCAGATGTAAACATGCAATCGTTGTCCCCTTACTAAAAAAACATCTGCTGATTTTTCTCTAATAGGTTACTTCCAACTAATATCACTTTGACCTTTCTCTGTCAAGATCTGGGAAAATGATATTAATCAACAACTTTTAACATGCCAAGCCTTTGCCTTCCTAGATGGTCTCAGATTCTTCACTTATTCATTTGAAGCTGCCAGACACTTGAATTTCCTTCCCCTCATCTTTTCCTTCAGTTTAACTATCTGAAGTTTTGTAAAGCACTAAAAACATGGCTTTTGCATCTATCCTCAAATAATTTATCCTTGGTCTACTCCTTCAGCTCAGGAATCTTTTTACGATTTTGCACTATATAGAACAATCTTATACAGACAGCTGCAAATTCCTTACCTTTGAATTTCCCAGGTGGCAGACTGGATCTGGAAGATGTTTCTTCGAGCAAAGCCCCTGCGTCGCATCGGTCTGCTCTGCGCGACGTTGTTGGTGCTGTCTCACCAGAAGTGATGTAAATGTCACCTATATAGACGCTACCTCGGCGCACTTGCTTCCGTTCTTTTCTTTCCGTGCCAATCTTGCACTGATCCATTAAGAGAGCTACCCTCTGTCACTTTTTGACAGGATTTTTTGACTTTTTGTTGACCCCTTTTTTCTCTGTATGTAGGAGTCATGTCTAGGAAGACTTCAGGATTCAAGCCGGGTGGTGCCTGTCACTGCGCCATGTCGGTGACTGACCCGCATTTAGTTGTTTGTGGTGTCTGGAGTGCAACCACGACTCCAAGTCGGGCTCCGACTTCTGGACGATGGCTCCGAAAGCTTTGAGGGAGCAATCCCTAAAGCTGTTTGCAGCCCTGCAGGTTTTGGTCCCGATTGATAGGAAGGTCCTGGGCCCACTCCAGGAGTCCCAAGTCCTTTTCGTCCCACTCATAATCTTCAGGACACTCTGGTAAGAGGCACAAGAAGTCAAAGCATACTTTGACTTATCCCCGTCCATCGGCCGATGTGACTGGGGAGCCTCGGCATTCAAGGCCTCATTCTCATGAACCTGTGCCTGGGTCAGCTCCCTGCCTCCCCACTTTTCCGGGAGCTGGTGCAACCCATGCTCAATCCAAAGAATTTTATGAGGTCATGCGCCTAATTTTTGAGCAGCCTGACTTCTCCGGTGCGCTTTTAGGGTACGTGGGGTCAGATGGGGCTCCATCGGATTCTGCACCAGTCGCTCCAGTGCCCCCCACTGGGTCCGGACCGTCGCTGGTCATGCCATTGCGACCTTCCCCGATGCCGGTCCAGACACTGATGTTCTTGGCGGTGCCCACCCTATTCTCATCCCTGACGACCCAGAGCCGATACCACGTTGACCAATGCCGAATCCGGTGTCAACAGGACCAACAGGTCATCGGTCGCTTCCTGCGCCTTATTCTAGAGAGTGCTAGGATTGGGGGGAGAATGGAAGGAGTCTCTGGACCCTCTAGAAGACCAGCCTTATGAATAGGACATGGAGTGGTATGAGTTTAGTTTAGTTTAGTTTATGACATTTGTTAAGCGCTTGGTTGCACAGAGAACAGTGCGTCCCCGCGCTGACGACCCTACCTACATCTCTTCAGCTTGGCTCGCAGAGGGTGAACACAGGGACACGAGTGAACTATACTGAATTTAACGTGGGGAAAAGATGGGTTTTCAGCCTCTGTCTGAACCTGGTTTCAGACGGCTCCATCCTCAGTTCGATGGGTAGATTATTCCAGTCGTTGCTGGCATGGTGTCTGAATGAGCGTCCTCCCATTCTTGCTCTATGTATCCGAGGCACCACTAATTGCATGCTACCCATTGACCTCAACGGACGTGCAGGACGATAGACTGGGAGCAAGTCCTGAAGATATGGAGGTGCTTTTTTGTGAGCTATACGGTGGGTGATGCACATAGTTTTAAATTTGATTCTTTCCTTCATTGGGAGCCAATGAAGGGAGTGCAACACATGTTTATCAGAGGCTCTCCTAGGGAGGTTAAGGACCAGCCTCGCAGCTGCGTTCTGGACGCGTTGGAGCTGTGTTAGGCCCTTTTTACTAAGTCCACATAGGAGGGAGTTCCCATAATCCAACTGGGAGGTGACCAAGGCGTGTACCATAGTTTTTCTGGAACTCGGGGGCAATAGGTCCAGGATTTTCCTTAGGACCTTCAGGAGTCCATAGCATTTTCCCGCAACCTTACCCACATGATTGGTATAGGAATTGGGTGAAGCCAGTGGAGTGGCTACCTCTCCAGATACTGGCATGCTTTCTCCCCCCACCGTGGCTACGGAGGAGGGTGCATCTTACGCAATGGTTGTATGTAGGGTGGCTAAGGTCCTTAACCTCCAGCTACCCTCAGTGGCGGTCAAGACTAACATCTTGACAGAGGTACTACAGCTGGGAGCTTTTTCTTCTGAACCCTTTCTCCCTTTTAATGAAACCCTCAAGGACGTCCTTCTGGGAACATGGACCAAACCCAGCACAGGGGTTCCTGTGAACAGAACACTCGCCCACCGCCACCACCCTGCCCCGGGTGACTCAAACTTCCTCACTACCCACCCCAGAGCACTTGGTGGTCCAAGCCTCTACCTCCCAGGGTGCATTCCCTGTTGCTCCACCCGGACAGGTAATCCAAGGGGCTGGACAGGTGGGGCATGAATGTTTTGTTTGAGGCATATGAGCTGCAGATCGTACACTGTGCATAGATTGCCATCTGATGTTGGGCTCGGATGCTTGCACCTTGTTGTTGTCTTGGAAGAGTCTTTTGTAGTCACGAGATAGGTGACTCCTCCCTTGGAAGATAGTGCGCATGGGCATGGACTCCATCCTCAAATTGTTTTTTCCCGCCATCGGGTTCGGATGTAACTTCTGCGCTCCGGTTTGGCACCATATTCTCCAAACCTTTTCGACGCGCAAACTATCTTAAACTCAACGGTATTGTTTTCGATCGTGTGATCTTGTACGCGCTCCTCAAATGCTCGATTCTGGTCGTCGACGCAGGCCGCTGGGCCTATCTACGCCGTTCTGGCCTACGGCTCATGAAAAGGACTCCATTAAAAAAATTCCCCCAGTGTGGAGCTAAATTCCCACACAGTAACCACCACAAGGTCTGTAACCTGTGTCTCTCGCCTGAGCACGAGGAGAATAATTGCCAGGTCTGCGCCTCTTTTCGATCCAAAAAGACAATCCGTGATCGCCGGGCCCGACGACACATCATTGCGCAGCGAGCAGCTCCAGTACCGGTGGACATCTTCGATGAAGGCCTCGATGTCCCGGAGTAGGAGTCTGAAGATCTGAATATCGTGTCCGAAGCAGACGACTCAGACTCAGACCACCACATCACTCCAGGTCAACGAGTGAGTACAGTTGCCCCTACCCCAACTCAACCTCAAAGAAAAAAGGCCCTGGTCAAGACTTCGCCAGCTGGCCTCACTCGCGACCGAAATCAAGCTTCAGAAGCCCAGCCCCCTTCTCCGAAGATAAAGGACAAGCCTTCCGGTGACTCAAGACTGAGCAAGCCGCATGTACGTGTTCCACAGGCACCATCGGCACTGAAGCTTACTCTCTAAAAGACGTTGACACCAAACACCTCGGCGCCAAAACAAAATGCCTCGGATCTGAAACCAAAACATTTGGAACCGAAAGATTCCTGCCACCACATCGAAGCCGAAGGACCAAAAACCACCTTCCAAGGCTCCGGAACACAAATCCAAACCTCGCTCGGACCCGGAGAAATCGGCGCCGAAACGTTTACCGAAGGCGAATAACTTTTTCTACCGGATCCTATTGATCCTAAGTTAAAAAAACTCTCCACATAGACCCCTTAACAGGACATGTGGCTACTGTTCCAAAGAAGAGGAAATTTGACACCCCAGGCATTCCTGCAGTGCCTGTAAAGAGAAAAGACTGTTCTACTTTACCCATACGACCCTCTTCTCCTGTTCTTCCTCCTAAGCCTGTCTCTCCTCCACATTCTCCTATACTTCCACCAAAGTCACCACTACCACAGGTTGAGGATGATTTAGGGGATGGGGGAGGCAACAATGACCCTTTTACCTATCCTGATAACGACACAGACGTACCACAGGATGATTGGGACGATTATGATGACCCAGTAGATCCTCCAGACCTCCCTGATCCTCATGCATACCCAACAACGCCGTCTCTCACAGATGACAATATTGGTTTTAGTCAACTTGTAAATAGGGCTGCTCTGTATCATGGTGTTCAGATGCATTCCGACCCCACAGAGGAGGATTTTCTAGTGGACACGTTTGAACAGTCACTAAAGACTGTACAAACCCTGCCAATGTTAAAAGGTGTCATTAAACATGCCCCCGACATATTCAAGGTCCCTGTTGGGACGAGGGTTCTCATTCCCAGAATTGAGAAAAAATGTGAACGCACTCCCAATGATCCCATCTACATGAAAGGGCAACTACCCTTAGATTCCCTAGTGGTAACTAATGCTGGAAAACACGCAAACTCTCAGACCTAGGGTGATGTGCCGCCTCCGGACAAAGCGTCTAAATTGTTAGATGCTTCCGGCAAGCGAGTTGCTGCCCAAGCAGCTAATCACTGGTGAATAGCCAACACACTTTCTAGGTATGATAGGGCTCACTATGACCAACAAGAAACCCTATTGCAACACTTACCTGATCAATATAAGGCCAAGGCCAATGATTTGATTCAAGAGGGTAAATTAATCAAGTGTGCCCTCGATGCAGCAGACACCGCCTCTAAGTCCATTAACACTAGTGTGTTACTCAGACGACATGTCTGGTTACGCATCGCTGGCTTCATACAGGAGGTACAAACAACTATCCTCAATCAGCCGTTCAAATAAAAACAACTTTTTGGCCCGGCTGTAGACACCACTCTAGAAAAGATGAAAAAAGACACGGAGACTGCTAAATCCATTGAGCATTACAGTCTCCATCCACGCATGTTCGACATTCCTTCTATAGAGAAGCATCCAAAAAATCAGAGCAGATACTTCTTCCTCTTCCTATAGAAACACCACACAAACATTCCCCAACATGGGATATTTTAGAGGAGGATATCAGGGAAATAACTACAAAGGGAGAGGCCGAGATAACAACAACACTTGCACCTCCCCCGCTAATAAGCAGTGACTTCCCTCCTGACCATTCCACTCCGGTCGGAGGGAGACTATCACAGTTCCTACCTGTCTGGAATTCCATCACTAGAGACAAGTGGGTAAGACAAATTATCCAGTATGATTACTGCCTGGAACTTACAGCAACACCACCCACCATAGCACCCAAACAGCGTCCAATGTCCCCAGAACATCTCACGCTCTTAAAACAAGAAATTCTCTCACTGCTTCAAAAGCATGCTCAAGGAACTGGGGTTTACTCGCTGCGTTTTATAATCCCCAAAAAGGACGGCACCCTAAGGCCAATACTCGACCTCAGACCTCTCAATCTCATTATACAGTCAGATCATTTTCACATGATCACTCTTCAACAGGTCCTCTCACTACTTCAACAGAATGACTTCCTTGCCACACTAGATCTCAAGGACGCCTACTTCCACATTCCCATACACCCTGCTCACAGGAAATATCTAAGATTCATGTTGGACGGACAACACTATCAGTTCAAAGACCTTCCATTCGGGGTGACCACCGCACCCAGGGTGTTCACAAAGTGCCTTGCGATAGTAGCAGCACACTTGAGAAGACAACAAATCCATGTCCTCCCATACCTCGACGACTGGATGATAAAAGCCAAGTCACAAAACCAGTGTGCTCAAACAATCCAGCTACTACACAACTAGGGATTCACAGTACACTACACCAAGTCACATCTTCAGCCCTCCCACATACATCAGTATCTAGGGGCCACATTACATATCTCCAAAGCTCTGGCATATCCCAATCCAGCCAGGATAGCCTGTATACAAACCCTAATCACCAAACTTCAGCCACAGCATTCCCACCATTGCGGGCGTTCATGCAACTCATAGGAATGATGACCTCTTGCATTTTCATCGTACCTTGTGCAAGATTCCAGATGCGCCCCTTACAAGAATGCCTAGCACGTCATTGGAACCAGGCTCAGGGACAACTTAAAGATCTGGTGTTGGTGGACAGCCGCACACATCACTCTCTGCAGTGGTGGAACCCACAAAACCTTTCCAGAGGGCGGCCGTTTCTAGAGCCTGTTCCACAGATAGTTCTAACAGCAGACTCATCACTCACCGGCTAGGGAGCCCATCTCCTAAACCACACAATTGAAGACAAGTAAACCACTAAAAATAAAAGTGCTCCACGTCAATCACCTAGAATTACTGGCAATATTTCTAGCACTAAAATCATTCCAAGCACATCTACACCACAAAACTGTCCTAGTCCGGACGGACAATATGACAGCCATGTATTACATACAAAAACAAGGAGGCACACATTCTTTGCAGCTGTCTCAGCTGGCTCAAAGCATATGATGATGGGCTATTCCACAAAACATATACCTGCTGGTAGAACACCTTCCAGGAGTTCACAATCAGATTGCCGATCTGCTAGGTCGACAGACACAGCAGATACACGAATGGCAACTTCATCCTCAAGTTCTTCAACCATTTTTCCAAATGTGGGGTCAACCAGACCTAGATCTGTTCGCCACACACGCAAACACAAAATGCCCAACCTTCGCCGCCAGGTTTCCACGCCCATTGTTCAAAGGCAATGCGACATGGATGAACTGGTCAGGCAGATGTGCGTATGCTTTTCTGCCACTCCCACTAATTCCCCTAGTGGTGCGCAAACTCAGACAACAGTCTCTCAGGATGATCCTGGTGGCTCCCACATGGGCACAGCAACCGTGGTTCACAACACTCCTGGAACTCTCAGTAGTTCCACACCAAAAACTGCGCCTCTCCCCAACGTTTCTAACGCAGAACCATGGAGAAATAAGTCACCCCGATCCAAGGCAACTGAATCTAGCAATCTGACTCCTAAAGTCATAGAGTTCGGTTACCTTAACCTTCCACCGGACTGTATGAACATCATTACAGAAGCCAGATGCCCTACTACTAGAGCTTGTTATGCAGCAAAATGGAAAAGATTTGTCATCTACTGCAATATCAATAAAATCGATCCACTGGATGCTTCAATCCAGGACATCATTAGCTATTTGTTACACTTACAAAGGTGTAATCTAGCATATTCATCCATAAGATTTCATCTAGCTGCACTTGCTGCTAATTTACAAAACAGACAACACTTGTCACTATTTAGAGTACGTACAATTAAAGCCTTTATGGAGGGCGTTAAACGGATAATTCTTCCCAGACTGCCACCCTCTCCAGTGTGGAATTTAAACAGTGTCCTTACCAGGCTCATGGGTCCCCTATTTGAACCTCTACACAAGTGTGAACTGCAGTTCCTCACAAGGAAAGTAGCTTTCCTTGTTGCAATCACCTCTCTCAGGAGGGTAGGTGAGATCCAGGCTTTAGCCATACAAGAACCATTCTTACAAATACATTGTAACAAGGTGGTTCTTAGAACAAATCCGAAATTCCTTCCCAAAGTAGTCTCTGCTTTTCATCTCAACCAATCAGTTGAGTTATCAGTGTTTTTCCATAACCCCGACTCAGTAGCAGAGAGAGCTCTTCACACTCTGGACGTCAAAAGAGCCCTACTTTATTACATTGAGAGGACTAAGCCCTTTAGAAAGACAAAACAACTGTTTGTAGCCTTCTTACCACCTCATAAAGGAAACCCCATCTCCAAAGCTGGGATTGCTAGGTGGATAGTCAAATGCATTAAAATATGCTACTAAAAGGCTAAACGCACATTAACAATTCTCCCTAGGGCACACTCAACACACAAACTAGGGGCTTCCATGGCATTCTTGGGGAACATTCCCTTAGATGACATATGTAAAGCAGCAGCATGGTCTACACCACACACCTTCACCAAACACTATTGTGTTGACGTGCAGGCTAAACAACAGGCTTCTGTCGGCCAGGCTGTTTTTGAGACACTTTTTCAAACCACTGCAACAGATACAGGTGACCACCGCTAGGGAAGACACTGCTGTACAGTCTATGCACAGTGTATGATCTGCAGCTCATATGCCTCAAACAGAAAATGCTACTTACCATTATGCATCTGTTCTTGGCATGTAGAGCTGCAGAGTCGTAAACGCCCTCCCGCCTCCCCGGAACCTGTATCTGTTCCAGTATCATCTTAATTAGATACATTCACATGGACATCTCTTTTACTTCTTACTAACTCCACCATTTCCCATCATGGCGAAAAACAATCTGAGGATTGAGTCGATGCCCATGCGCACTATCGTCCAAGGGAGGAGTCACCTATCTCGTAACTACAAAAGACTCTTCTAAGACAACATCAAGGTGCAAGCATCCGATTCCAACACCAGATGGCGATCTATGCACAGTGTACGACTCTGCAGATCTACATGCCAAGAACAGATGCATACTGGTAAGTAGCATTTTCCTTTTTCAGCCAGTCTTGCATTGCCGTCGGTGAACTCCTCCCTTCCCCCTCCAAGGCAGCTTCCACCTCCAAATCCTCCTAATCTTGCACTTCAAGAACATGGGCATCCAGTTGGTTGCAGGATCCGCCATCACCTCCAGCACTGGCACACTATTACCATGGGCAGGTGGGATGGTCTTGGAGGGGAGACCGTTCTTCCCTGCATTCCTCCATCCTTCAACCAGCTGATAGAGCATCATCTACTTTAGCTCCAGGAGGAAGTCATGGCTCTCTTGGCCAAGGCAGCAATAGAGGATTCCGGCGCCAGAAGTAGACTGTTGTTGTTATTCCCACTACTTTTTGGTCCCATAGAAGACAAGACCCTTTGTCCTATCCTAGACCTATGGGCCCTCCACTACTTCCTAAAAAAGGAGAAATTAAAGATGCTCACATTGGCTCAGGTATTGTATGCCCTGGACCCAAGAGACTGGATGATAGCGTTGGACTTGCAGGTCACATATTTTCACATCCCCTTCCTACCTGCGAGTCACGGTGGGCCATGAGCACTTTGTTTGCGGTGCTCTCTTTGGGCCTTACCAGCGCCTCTCGGTGTTTACCAAGGTGATGGCGGTGGACGCAGCTCATCTGCGGAGATCAGGGGCATCGGTATACCCCCTATCTCGACGAATGGCTGTTGAAGGTGGTCTCGCCCCAGGCTGTCGTCTCCCACCTCCAAACTACGGCAGACCTCCTGCATTCACTGGGGTTCGCTATCAACATGCTGAAGTCACACCTGACTCCCTCTCAGACTTTCCCTTTCATCTGAGTTGTTCTGGACACAGTGCAGTTTCGGACCTATCCTCCCGAACAGTGAGTACAGGATATTCAGGCAATGATACTGATGTTTAAGCCTCTATCCTGGATTTCAATGAGAATGGCTGAGTCTGCTGGGCCTCAGGGACTCCTGTATCCTGCTAGTTACACATGACAGAAGGCATACGAGTACTCTGCAGTTGGACCTTAAATTCCAGTGAGCGCAGCATGAGGGAAATCTCCCTGGCATGGTACAGATCTTGAAGGGATTTGCACGAGACCTGCAGTGGTGGCTAATTAACCACAATTGGATCAGAGGCAGACTCCTCTCCCTTCGCCAACCAGATCGCACAGTAGTGATGGATGCGTCACTTCTGGGATGGGGCGGCAAACTGGGGAAGGTGGAGATCAGAAGACTCTGATTTCCAATGAATACCAGACTCCACACCAACATGCTTGAGCTCCGAGCGATCCGACTGCCATTGAAAGCCTTTCTACCCTCCATCAAAGACAGCTAGTTCAAGTGTTCACAGACAACACCACCGCCATGTGGTACTGCAACAAATAGGGCGGAGTGGGGTCGTGGACTGTTAGTCAAGTGGCCCTGATTTTTTGTCCCTGGTGGTTAACACCTGACAGGTTCCCTGAATTGCAGAGCGGATGAACTCCGCCGTCAATGCCACGGGTGATGTCTCCATCCGGAGGTGGCGCAAGTTCTCTTTCAGCAGTGGGGAGAGCCTTGGTTAGATCTGTTCGCCTGCGCAGAGAATATGAAGTTTCAGCAGTTTTGCGCATTGGAGTTTCCAAGGCGGCTCTTGCTCAGAGACGCATTTCTTCTCGAGTGGAACTCGGGCCTCCTGTATGCCTTTCTGCCCATACTACTCCTGCACCGAGTTCTCAAGAAGATCAGAAACCACTGGGCCCGAGTCATCCTTGTAACTCCGAGGAGGGTGTCAGGGCAAGTTGAAGTAATCGTTTTATTTCAGGAAAAATTCCAATAAGCTGGATTGATTCTGAAAATAGTTTTTATATGCGTTGTCACTCATTAAAGGAAAACTGAGACGGTGTGCAAGGAAGAAACAGACAGCCGACATGTGTTTCGCACTATTACATGGCCATCCAGCCTGGGGCTTCCTCATGGCATGATAAGGTATCAGAGAGAATTATATTGTCTTGAACAAAGTAGGTCCTTGGTCAATCTTGAAAATCTCAGCGTAATGCCTGCTGGCCAGAATAATTCAGAGAAGAAGCCCCAGGCTGGATGGCCATGTAATGGGGAGAAACACGTGTTGGCTGTCTGTTACTTCCTTGCACACCCACTCAGATTTCCTTTAATGAGTGACAACACCTACAAAAACAATTTTCACAATGAATCCAGCTTATTGGAATTTTTCCTGAAATAAAACGATTACTTCAACTTACCCGGACATCCACCTTGGAACTTGCTAATGTTTAGGGGGTTAGGGGTATCCCCCTGTCCAGGACAAGTATCACAACAATAAATATTTTCTCAATATTCAACGGATAGTAAGGGATCTGGACCCATCGCCCCGTTACTTACAAAAGAATCCTTGTAACTCTGGACTGGGCACGGAGGGTCTGGTATTCAGAGTTTCTGCAAATGAGCATCGATCCTCCGATCAGGCTGGCAGTCCGGGAGGATCTTATGTTGCAGCAGCAGGGAAGGGTCCTCCACCCGAACCAGTCAACTCTACACCTTCTTGCAGGATATTGAGCTGCGGCAGTTGATAGCTTTCGACCTTTCTCCCGAAGTTTGCAATGTTATTCTGTCAGCCAGGCTTCACTAAGACTGCATACACCTACCGGTGGTAGACATTTATCATATATTGTACAGAGAATTCTATTGACCCTCTTTCTACTTCCCATTCTGATGTTTTACAGGGTATTTGTCTGCCTTGTTTACTGACCTGAGGCTGCCAGACTAACCATCTTTGTTTAAGTCACCCATGGTACATATATTCCTAAAGGACCTTGACATATGTTTCCACTTTCTCCCTTCATTATGCCTTTGGTGGGACCTTAACTTTGTTCTCACCTTCCTCATGTGTGCCTCTGCATAATTGCCCTACCGGCTACGCACAATACAAACCGCCTTTTTAGTGGCAATTACATCTGCCAGGAGGGTGAGCGAGCTGCAGGCTCTATCGTCCAAGCCTCCCCTTTTGGCAATATTCCGACAAGTTGATACTTTGCACTAGAGCCTCTTTCCTTCTGAAAGTGGTAACACCTTACCATGTTGGACAATCTGTCACCCTGCCCCCTTTCTACACGTCTCCACATCCTTCTAAGGAAAAGGAGCGACTCCAACGTCTGAACCCAAAAAGTGCGCTGTTGTTCTACCTTGGCCACACAAAAGAGTTCCAGGTGGACGATCAACTGTTTGTGGGGTATGTACTTACGAAGAAAGGTCGGGCGGTACAGAAAAAGGCCTTCTCATGATTGGTCATACTCTGCATCAAGATCTGTTCCGCTTTGGGAAAGAAGCAGCCTCCTGAAGGCTTAAGAGCTTATTCCACCAGAGCTAAAGCTGCTACTACTGCGCTAGCACATGGAGTCTCAGTCCTGGAAATCTCAGGCAGAAAAGTGGGCATCCCTGCACACGTTTACCAAGCACTACTGCCTGGACATTCAGGTCCGCAGGGACAGCCATTTACCTGTTCTGTCCTGCAGGACTTTCTAGTATGAAGCATGTCCGAAGTCCCTCCTCTGGGGATGGTATTGCTTGGATATCCATTCAAAGGTGAGGAATCTGTGGCTAGATGTCTCTATCAGACTGACAAGTTTCTTACCTTCGGTACGCCTTATCTGGTAGAAACCGTATCGAGCCGCAGATTCCTTACCAACTCACCTATCCTCCCCACACTGCAGACTAGTTTCTGGGGTCAAGGTTGTTCCCTTTCAGGGTCCTCGTTTTTAAACACACCAATGCTAGTACTCTTCATGGCTCCACGCTTCTGGCATAAAATGTCGTGAAAAGTAAGTGACGCTAGCACAAATGGATATTTCCCTGGAGTGAGTGCTTGTTGCCCCTGCTCCATACAGACAAGTGCAGATCTGCCTAAATTGGTGTTGTCCTGCCCTTCTAGTATTATTATTTGTTCAACAATGGTGACACGATTGAAGCAGGTCACAGACCTCAGCTCATTGCATACTTGGGAGGTCTATGCCCTGGAATCCTTTATGCTGTCATAAATGAGTAAACCAAACAGCTAGATTCCTTGATCTTGCTTATTGCTTGCAAAATGCACTATAACACTTCATAGGAAGGCCACATTGCCCCCGTGGGTGGCTCTTTGCAGTCAGAGAAGTGGAAAGCATAGCTTTACTCATGGAGGAAATACGGAGTCATCTGAAAAATCCTCTCACGCAACACTGGTATGAGCACTTAATCAGTCTTCGATCTCTGCCACCCTAAACACTGTCCTAGTAACAAGAAGGCCACCTTGGCAACTGTGATAAAGCTCAACGTCCAGTACATGACCATACCCCAACTTGGTAATATCCTCTTCCCTTTTGCTATGTCCTATTGATGCAGTATTGTTAGCCCTGAATGATATAAACAGTTACATGTCTTTCTATAACGTATCATATGTTTGTTGTAATTCTGCCATACTGCAAACTGCTTCTACAATTCTTCAGTCGCACAAGGTGTCTCTCGGAACTTGCTGTCTAATAAACATGCATTGTTGATTGTCTGTTAAGTTCACATTTTTCCAAACGTTTCATGTTTATTATGAATGCTCTTAATGTATCCTGGCAAAATTGTCATGTAATAAGCAGGACAATGTTGAATTAATCCTGGTTAACACTATTTGAACATGCATGAAGTCCATGTATAAATGTGTGCCGTTAAGAACAAAAAATTCTGAAATAAAGACTTTTTTTTAAAAGTCAGCACTCTCACAAAGGCTGAGTCTGTACTGCTACAGAAAAATAACATTTGAAAGGAAAATGCCTCAAATAGACCCTGGGACCTTATGCAGTGTATCCACATTGACCTCTCTTGAAAATATGTATAAAAGAGGGAGTCTTATTACCCCTCTTTTTCAGTTCCAGTTATTCTTGACCATAAAGGGGGTGCTCAACATAAAGAGTTGCTGTGCAACCACGACTGGTGTCTTCATGGCGGCTACTCTCCCAGAAGGATGGGGCATCCTCTGAAGACTGCAGCTTGCTGGGGAAGCTGTGGTCCTCTTAGAAGTCTAACTGCTTGCTCAGAAAGGGAAGGCAGGGGCTTAACCCTGTAGGAGGAGAGACAGTACAGGAGGTGAAGACCAGCTGTGTCCCCTGGTATATGAAATCTTAAGAAGAAGCTGGCTATCCATCAGGAGCGACATCGGGATCAACCTGTGCTGTAAGAGGTCCTCCATTCTCCCACAACCCAGTTCTAGAGAACCGGGGTGTTGGGAAAATCGAGTCCCGCGACAGAGATACCAGACCTCCTTCATTCTAAACTAAGGAATGGAGCTGATTAGAACCTAAGAGAAATCTTGGATAGATTCTTGGCAAAAACAACTAAACCTATGCTACACAATACTTACTTCTTCCCGCGTACTAGACTTAGGTTAGGTACATTGGGGTAGGCATATTTTAGAAGCACCAGATAAGTATTTTTAGTCAATGTTATTTATGTATGTATTTTTATATGGCTTAGAAACCATACCATGCTTTTACAGTATTATTTTATAATATTGTTCTCGCTGTACGCATTATACTTTGCAGTCTGTTTAACGATTGTAGCAGTTCACTTCTCTTACATGAGAAAGAAGACTGTTCAATAAAACCTTTTATTGAAAATGCCTGTCTCTCTATTTCTCTACAAACTCTGTTGAAACGAAGCATGCACGATTGACTGAGTGAAATAATTGTCTATTGTTTCCGCAACTCTAGAGATATATTTCTTATTCTTGGGAAACAAAGTTGTCATGTTTATGCGGTTGTCAGAAACTAATTCCTTCTTGTGAATTCGAGAAAGTTTCTAGTGACCTCTGAGCTAGCTGGCACTCACAATTAAGTTAAATATATTCGATAGAGACCTAGTCGACCTCAGTCCTACGTCTAATCTATAGGATATATTATTCCAATGCGCAGAGCCTATTGGGAATATAGGAACTACACTACATGGCGCCCAACGTTTGGTAAGGCACTAATTTAACGCTAGATACTAAAGTAACTCAGTTGTTGTATTCTCAGAGACCCCTTTTTCCCGTAAAATACTCCATTAGATGTCTGGAGTGGGTAAAAGGATAAAATATCCGCCATAACTGAGTAGGACGAGAATCCTATGTTGTAGTTTTTGGTTTGTTCAACATTGAAGAATACAGTGTGCCGAAATATTGTGCACCTTATCTTTGTGTCCTTGAAACTTGCTCTGCAAACTTTCAGTCAAACAAAATGCCGGATGGCAACACCGGGAACGGTGGAGCTATAGGCAATAATGCCGTAGCAGGCTTTGACGTTACAGGTTTCCAAGAGACCGATGCGGATGCTATAATCATCCCGGAAGATTTAAGGAAAACCATCACTATAAAACTTACACCAAATGGCATATCATCAAGAGGTGGTAGGGTAACTTTTGTAATTGAGGCACATGAATATCGTCAGACAGAGGTATTCTATTCGTGGATTATCTTCCCTGAAGCAAATCCAGTAACACATGTGTTTCAATTCGTCAAAGAAGAGGAACATCCAACGGAATACATTCCTTTCGAGAATATTGAAATTCCATTAACTTACCAAGAGCATGCGCTCTGGTTTAAAGGCGCCCTACAACATCAAAATCACATTACCAGGCTCGGTCCACTAGGTAGACCAGGAGCAACATGGCCGGTATTAGCCAGCTATACACCACATCCTGCCATTGAAGAAATGACAGGTGCGGAACTATTAGTTCAACTAAAACAACTAATCAAAATCCATAGACAATTGGCTCAATATGTCATGCGGCCTCTAACAGTCCAACCTCCTAAAAGGATTCCACAACACACCCTTTACCAGGGGAACACAAATAAAATTACACCACAGACCATACAATCAGTCATTGGTAAATTACCTGCAAAAAGGGAACAAATTCCATTCTGGATAGCTCATAAATGTACTCAAATCGAGGCAGTATTTCCTGATACTACCCCTCATGAGAAACACAGGATTCTAACAATCTGTTTACCAATGGGGATCGCACCGCACCTGGAGGACTGCGACACGTGGGGTACAGTCTTTGCTGCAATCTACACTAAAACACATGGTGTTCCTGCTATGGCGGTAATACCAGATGTCCTGAAACAGATTCAAAATGAATACAGGGCAGAGCCTGCTTTAAATCTAGGTATGAAATTACTGAAAGATTTCAAACAGGTCTCAACAATAATATTAGCTAATATTAAAGGTGAAGCAGCATCCGTGGCGATCCGCCAAAAGTTAAGAGAATTTGATGTAACTGAGCAACCACAAGAACTAGCCAGAATAATCGAAAAATCCTATGAAGAACTAGGTAGAGACAGTGTGGGTGGTAAACCAGTGAAGACCCAACTGACTGAAAGTCCTGAAAAGGTCTTTATTAAAAATACTCTCACTCTTCCTAAAATGAAGTGGGAGAACACTAAACAAACTACTAAAGAGAAGCGTTCTCAATCCAGAGGTAGGTCTCCTCAGAAGGAGCCCTCTGAAAGGAGGTATAACCTCAGGAATAGGGATAATTTGAGAAAACCTGATAGATATCAAGATACTGATACACATTCCTCTTGTACCTTTCAGACTTCCTCGCAGAAATCGGAAAGAAGAGGACGTCAGAACAAAAGGAAGGACGCGTGAAGTCCAAAGACGATCAACACGTTCCAAAAAATAAGAAAACCCAATTCACCAAAAAGAAGGTAGCAGGTCTAAAAATCAGACATGCCGAGGATCTTGAGGACACAACTCAACAACGGGGAGTGGGCTCAGACAATGTTGGACAGTGCAGCAGAAGTAACCGTAGCTCGGAAGATCTTGAAGGATCATCTGGAGACAGTGGACTTGAATGAGTCCATCCAAGTTGAAACTGCTGATACCAGGGTTAGTGTCCCACACAAGTTATATGAAATAACACTCCGGATGGAGGGGGGGTATAACAAGAAAAATAAGAGCACTCTTTTGGGAGAAGCTTTCTAAGGGTTATGACATTCTTCTAGCTGAACAAGACTGGCCACCTGAATTTGTCAGGGAGTGCTCACATGGCGAAGACATCATTATGCCAGCCTTCTCCAATCATATTCCAATTCATTTAAAATACACCTATGCCAGGAAATGGGCAGTAGCCCAGGCTCCAGCGTTATACAAAAATCGTGTAGGATGGGATGAGGATACTCCTCACCATGAAATCCAATTGAAAACTCAACCAACTGCGCAAAGGCAGTCTCGAGTTAAGCAAGAAGCTAAAAAACAAGTCAGGGAGATATTAGATTAACTTGAATACCAAGGGGTGATTGAAACATGCACCTAGTCAATGAACAATCCTTTGTTTCCTGTCTCCAAACCAGACAATACATATTGTCTAGTTTTGGATTACAGACATTTAAACTCCTGTTGCAAAACTTTTGCAGTACAAAATGCACACAGTGCAGCACTAATGAATAACATTGTGCATACAATGGGTTAATTCTCTTGCTGCAACTGACGTTGAATACATTTTTGACCCCTATTTAAAAACACAAGAATTTCTACAATACGAACAAGAATGTCCTCTGCCTACTGAGATTCTGCCTCTAGAACAGTACGAATGTATAATTTATACAGACGGGTCAGCACAACCCGCTATTGGGGGTAAACAAGCTTATAGTGATGCGTGCGCAATCGTTTAAAGTCGCTGGCGCGATAGTAAATTCCGACCTATGGTCACAAAAACGCAATCTCTCGGAGATTGTACAGCTCAGAGATCTGAACTAAAAACATTCAAGATGGCGCTTGAAAGTACTGATCGCGAATTCCCCACACTCATAGTGTGCGATTCCTAATATTGCGTTCAATCTTACAATGAATACTTGCAGAACTGGATTGAAAACTGCTTCAAAGATGCAGTATCATTATTAAAACAGGGATACTGGTGGCCGCGCATGAGGAAACCGACCTGAAACTATGTTTTGGAATGTGAAATCTGCCAAAAGATGAAAGTCTCTACAGTGAAACGTCCTGTGCAGATGCCCCTGTTAATTTCAGATAAACCGTTAGCTTGCGTTTACCTGGACCACTGCGCTCCCTTACAGAGGGATGGTAACTATAAATATATCATGATCGCAGTGGATTCGTGCTCAAGTTTCATTTGGATATGGCCTCCGCGCTCGGTTGACGCTCAAACTGTTATAAAAGATTTGCGAGTCTTTATCTGCCCATACTCAGTCCGCACGCAACATTCTGACAAGGGTCCTGCATTTAGCTCAAAAGCTTACAAGGAGGCCATTGCCAATTTGGGCGTTGCATTGCGGTATTCTAGTCCATTCCACCCTGAGGGAAATACGGTTGTGGAGAGAAAAAAACGGAACATAAAGCAATCTATAACAGCTAGGCTCTTAGGCTCGGGTGACGGGTGGGTCAAACATCTAATAAGTGTCTAACATAGTCTCAACAATCTGCGAAGGGGGAATCACTCCATATGAAATCCTTTTTGGAACTAGAATGATTGTCCAGGACCTTGATCATCACACTTCAGTGGTAGAACAAAAACCTTTTGATATCCAAGACCGTTTGACTGTTTTGCAGGACTTAAATGAAACAAGGAAAAGTCAAAGCAGCACATTGCAGAAGCCAACGACCACTAAAGGGAAACCACCCGTCCCAGCAAGGCCTGCCTGGATTCAAAAGATTGGGGATCTAGTCAGAGAAAAGATTGCAGACAAGAAGGAATTTGGGCCTTCTTACAGACAACCAGTACCTGTGCTAGCAATCCACGGTTCAAGAACAGTGTTACTGCCGCCCCTTGCTGGAAGAAAGGAGAACAGGTTTGTTTCCATATACCTGGTAATACCACATCATGTGGCCAATAATAAGTAGTAGGCCAAGTGGACTCCAAAGATGTAGCAGACGCCCTAATCTAGCTACGATCCAAGAGGTTCAAACTGAGACACTCATCACCTTTGAAGAATCTGCAGTGCGAAAAGAAGAACTATGCAACAAAGCCATGGAACTTGTACCTCTTGAGACCCAAATAACAGTTCGTCAAGAAACGCCGGTCTACAATGACATAGCATCTGAGTATACGAACATGACAAGTGATCAAGTGGAACCAGCGATTTCATCAAATCCCGGTGCAATCCCTACAATTGACAGAACTGCCTCTGGCTATTTCATTACCCTTGATACGTTTTCCGAGGATCCCAGGGAACCTGAAACTACCCCAGTAAAAAGAACTTTCAAAGAACAAGCAACAGAACTTTTTCATCAACTGGAAAAGACTTATCTGGTTTCACCATGGATGGAACTTTGGATTGAGTTGGGTGTATTTTTTCTTCTCCTTTGGTTGACTCTTGTATTTACCTTGAGAATGCTGATAAATGGAAGATATACTAAAAAGGACACACAGCAAGTAAGAACATCAACTTACTCCTCAAGCCACACAAATCATCTCATCGTGAAAAAAGAGACTTGTCATCAGTGAATATCACAGCTGTTCCTATACCTGGTGGTATAGCCTTGGACAGAACTGATTATGAAATCTTTGGTCCTGCAGAGCTGTTGAAGATTCCACACCAATTCAAGGTTTCCTTGAGTGAGTTTGTTTCATCTAGTACCTTTTCTGATGATTGGGACTTTGAGACTGTTAACTATATGATGTCAGACTTAGAAATGTCTGCAAAATTTACAAATCATGAATACTTAGCTGGTCCATCAGATTATGAACAAATATACTGTTATAATCACTATGGTCATCATTTCCTGCATAAATCTGCAAACCCTAGAAATGTATTAAAATATAACCAATGGGAACATTGTCCTTCGCCACCAAAGGGTAGCTCAAAAACATTTTATGACAAATTTCCATACTTTTCAGGTTTTAATGTTTCAAATCCAGAAACATTTTACTTTAGAAATGTTAATAAGACAGGAATGAAAAGTATGTTGACTACGCAAATTTATTCTGCAGCCTTTTATGCTCAGCTGTCAACATTAGGTTTTGACTTTTGGAAGGACAACATTGAGACAAAAACTGTCTGGGGCACAAAAGACTGGCAAGTGCAGGGATTAGAAGCTTTATTTAGAGCCTGCATCATCCCACAACAAATAATGTTTTTAAATGACACTGTTCAACAGACATCTTGTCTTGGGTTAGCCAAGATAAAATATTTAAACAAACCGTCCATACCTACACCTACACCCGATAGTAAAAATACTTCAGAGGGGGTGGTCGACGTAAATACTATTTTATTTAACAACAGAACAGATCCTGATTGGAAAAAAATTGTTAATCTGGCCCACAGACACAACTAACTGTCAAGATAGATACCTGAATAAGACATAAGGGTTCACATTCACTAGGCCAGATCCAAGACCTATCCAAAGACAACATCCAGGGATAGTAACATCATACAGTGTGGGAAAACTGTGCCTTCAGTGGCTACAAAAATCTTCACTAAAAGAAGTAAAAAAAACACTTATCTTTACTTAAAGATGGCGTTGATTTGAGGAACTTCTTACTAGGACCTACTAAACCACGTCGTAAAGGTTTTATATACGCCAGTATTTATGCCATTTATAATTAAGCATGCAAAACAACGCAAGCAGAGACTGCAGAACGAATACGAGAAATTGATCGTATTAATTTAGAGAAATCTCTCTGTAGTTGACAATGGGTTAACGACTCTGTCATCCAGAATATATTCTTTGCACAGAATAGTATCCTCTACCATAGACATAAAGGAACAGGACTTGGTCATGTTACAACATGGTCAGTCATAATTGCGTTCTATTATGCTATTGGGCTGGACGTTACAAAACCTTCGTTCTGGCTATGTGCCTTGGCGTCTAATCAACACCACGTCATTGTTTTCTGAATTTAACCTTACAGATAAACAAATCACTTTGGCACAAAGGGGAGCAGACTATACGGTGCTGAGCATTGAAAAACTGGAAAGATTACCACTAACTGTTTCTGAGAAACCAGCAACAGAATGGATAATACACGGTACAATCACTCTGCCAGTTACAATTTTCCATTTTCAGTATTGCTTAAAACATATACCAGCAGGCGTATATGAAAGGTTGGGTAAAGAATACATCAAGACATCCTGGAATTTACCTTATACACACAGATGTTGGAGTGGGGGGAAAGAAGTGTTTCTTAGTGGTACAAATTGCGAAAATGCACTAAGCGGTTCTCTCCTATGTCAGGGTATTAATTTACATGGGGCCTGCGATGGTTCTTCGAACAACTTATCCTGCCACCTGCAAGGTTCTCCAGCTGCAGTGATTTATCCAATTTTTAGGCAGCTTTCTAATGGAAGTTACGTTATGTTGAATGATCATAGCTGCTGTGGCATGTTGCCAGGAACCCCCTATCTCGTAACTGTGTCAATCAATCAATCAATCATTTCATTTGTAAAGGGCGCTACATACATGCGAGGGTCTCAAGACGCTGGGGGGGGGGCTGCTACTGATCGAAAAGCCAGGTCTTGAGAAGTCTTCTGAAGGCCAGCAGGTCCTGGATCTGTCGTAGGCCGGTAGGGAGAGTGTTCCAGGTCTTAGCGGCGAGGTAGGAGAAGGATCTGCCGCCGGTGGTGGTTTTCCGGATGCGTGGAACTGTGGCGAGGGCGAGGTTGGCAGAGCGGAGGCTGCGGGTGGTGGTGTAGAAGCTGAGTGGGTCGTTGAAGTATGCTGGTCCGGCGTTGTGTAGGGCTTTGTGTGTGTGGATGAGGAGTTTGAAGGTGATCCTGTTGTTGACGGGGAGCCTCTCAGGTGGGGTGTGATATGGCTGCGTCGGGGGACGTCGAGGATCAGTCGTGCCAAGGCGTTCTGGAAGCGCTGCAGCCGTCTCAGGAGCTTGGTTGTTGTTCCTGCGTAGAGGGCGTTCCCGTAGTCCAGTCCACTGGTGACGAGGGCCTGGGTGACGGTTTTTCTCGTTTCGGAGAGGATCCATTTGAAGATCCTGCGGAGCCTTCGGAGGGTGTTGAAGCAGGAAGCGGAGACGGCGTTGACCTGCTTGGTCATGGAGAGGGCGGAGTCGAGGATGACCCCCAGGTAGCGTGCGTGGTTGGTGGGTTCTGGGGCTGTTCCTAGTGATGTTGGCCACTAGGAGTCGCCCCAGGCTGAGGATGAGGACCTCCGTCTTGTCTGAGTTCAGCTTCATCCTGCTGTCTTTCATCCATTCGGTGACTGCCTTCATTTCTCTGGGAGGTTGGCTTTGGCGGTGTGGGGGTCTTCCGTGAGGGATATGATCAGCTGGGTGTCGTCGGCTTAGGAGATGATGTTTAGGCTATGTTGTCGTGCGAAGTGGGCGAGTGGTGCCATGTAGATATTAAACAGCGTAGGGCTGAGGGAATATCCCTGTGGAACGCCGCAGATGATCTTGGTGGTCTTGGCACGGAAGGGTGGGAGGCGGACGCTCTGGGTTCTGCCGGAGAGGAAGGATGTGGTCCAGGCCAGGGCCTTCTCTTGGATTCCGGCATCGTGGAGGGGTGCTGTTAGGGTGCGGTGGCAGACCGTGTCGAAGGCTGCTGATAGGTCCAGAAGGATGAGGGCAGCTGTTTCTCCTTTGTCCATAAGGATCCTGATGTCGTCGGTGGCGGCGATGAGGGCAGTCTCGGTGCTGTGGTTGCTGCGAAAGCCGGACTGGGATGGATCCAGGATGTTGTTGTCTTCGAGGTAGCGGGTCAGCTGTCTGTTGACGATCTTCTCCATGACTTTCACCGGGAAAGGGAGCAGGGAGATGGGCCGGAAGTTCTTGGGTTTCTTCAGTAGGGCGTTGATCTCGGCATGCTTCCAGCTCTCTGGGAAGGTTGCTGTCTCGAAGGAGGTGTTGATTGTTTTCCGGAGATGGGGTGCGATGGTTGTGCTGGCTTTGTTGAAAACGTGGTGAAGGCATGGGTCGGATGGGGATCCAGAGTGGATGGAGTTCATGGTCTTGATTGTGTCTTCGTCGCAGACATTGGACCAGGTGGCCAGGCGCCTGGTGCGGGTGGTGGTCGCAGGGGTGGTGGTCTCGGCGGTGGATGTGGGGGTGGCGGTGTTGAAGCTGTCGTGGATTACTGTGATCTTGCGGTGAAAGAAGGTGACCAGTGAGTTGCACAGGTCTTGTGATGGTGGGATGTCGTTGGTGTTGGAGAGTTCTTTCACGATAATGAAGAGTTGTTGTGTGCGTTGCTGTCTAGGCGTTCCTTGAAGGCGGTCCTCTTGGCGGTCCTGACGAGTTGGTGGTGTCTGCGGGTGGCGTTCTTGTGGGCTGAGTAGCTGTCTGGTGTTCGGTCGCGGAGCCAGCTCTTCTTTAGCTTCCGACAGGTGCGCTTGCAGGTCCGGAGGTCTTCGGTGTGTCAGCCAGGGTCACTTGCTGTATGCAAGTATTGTTTCCTAAAACTAAGACAGACGGGGAGTCGCCATTATGGCCTTCAATGAACATCTCTTCTATACGAATTGATACTTTAAGCAGAATGAAAGCCATTCTTTTACAAAAAACTGTGCCACTGACCTCGGCCAAAGAGACGTATGATCTGCAAGTTGCAAGGACTTCTGAACAGATACATGCCCTTTTATCAACAAACTGCCCTATACATTTCTCAGAAATGTTAGGTCGTATCTTAAACATGTCTGATACGAGTGGTATTGTACATATATTTAAGACCGTTTTTTCGGGACTGTTAGCACCTTTTCAAGCAGTCCTAGGCATATTTCCAAGCTTCGTGCACTCTGTGTTTGGCAGACTGCCTCTCATTTTGGGACTCGGAGCAGGGATACTATTTTTGCTACTTCTGCTCCGATATGGCGAGCCAAGTCATCATCGACACCCAGATCACCTTGGAGAACACCCTCCTGGCAATGAAATGTCGTGAGTGCTTGATACAAATACTGGGATTGATTAGTTTGAGATTTGAATACCACGTGGTTTCTATCATTTCGTCCAATCTGGGAAGATTGCATCTTACCTGTTCTACGATGCCTGCTATGTGGGGAAGAATGCGTGCTAGACATCTATCTGACACTCCCATCAGTCCGGCCAACGGAAGTTGATACTTTGCTTGGACCAGTAACGGCTCATGCACTGTGTTGTCCCCAGCAGCTACCAATCCTGATGACGGCATTCGTTGAGATCTCACAGACGCAAAATGCAGACGGTGAGATACGTGGAGCGACAGGTTCACAGGTACCATCTACTTCGAACATTGCTAATGCGACTGGCACTGACGGCGATGCTTCTCATCTATGTGCAGTTGATCTGCTTAACAAGGTAGTCCAACTTTCACCTACAGTAGTAGACAAATTCTTTACCAGCTTAGAAGATTTGATTTTTTTCTCCAAACAATGAGACTGACTTTTAAAGTTAGCACACAGTGTTCTCTGAATTCGACCTTCACTTTTCAAAACAAACTTCTAACTTTGGAACTTTTTTCTCTATGATCAGACTTTTCTCCAAATTTGTATTTTTCTTATTTTGGCACAAAGTAATCTGCTTAAAGTAGAATTATTCCTAGAGAACAAGAAATCTTTTAATACTTCCAAGTGACAATATTTGACCTTGTCCACATTCAAACAGTTTATATATTCTGCTATGGAATGGTCTCGACTTTTTTTCTTCAGTAATTAAGAGCGATTTCATAAATGTATTATGATTCATTCGGATAGCTGTTTTTCAAATGTCATCTATATGCTTTGAATGAAACCTTGCTTTTAAATGCGTACAGCACAAATACTCTTTTTTGTGTACAACCAATACCAATGCATTTCTATTTATTTTGCGTGGGGTTTTTAAAACATCATGTTTAGATATGTTTTAATGTGTTTAGAACTTATTAATGTCGTACATAATAAAGTGGAGTGGGTGTTGTGTTACATTTTAGGCTCCGAGTGAATTTTCCCTGATTCATGCCCTTATATAGGCATCGAAATCAAGCCCTTATTTAGACATAGCCCATGCAGACCAAATACAGGCATGGCTACTTACACCCGTACCAAACGTCACAACGATTTCTTGGAAAATCGGCTTAAGCAGTTAGGGAACTTCCCCTTGCTTGAATATTGATGTGTCCAAGAACCCATGTACTTTGCAAAGAACGACTATTCCCTAGAGGTTTTTTCCTGACGTTATTATGCCCGACTTAACGTCAAACTATGGCATTCCTGGACACCTTCAAGGTATAAATATACCTTCACTTGCTCTAGCAAGACGCGGTGGTTCGGAGCAGTTTGACTATCTACTTGCCCGACGCAGCTCGCTACAGCAAGTGCCGAAGGAAGCCGACCCTCCAGCTGACGCACTGATCGAGAGGCTGAGTTTCTCCTGCCGAGAATCCAGCTCCAGTGTTTTCAAGCTTCCCTTGCGGGGTGTTGGGAAATCGAGTCCCGCGACAGAGATACCAGACCGCCTTCATTCTAAACTAAGGTATGGAGCTGATTAGAACCTAAGAGAAATCTTGGATAGATTCTTGGCAAAAACGACTAAACCTATGCTACCCAATACTTACTTCTTCCCGCGTACTAGACTTAGGTTAGGTACATTGGGGTAGGCGTATTTTAGAAGCATCAGTTAAGTATTTTTAGTCCGTGTTATTTATGTATGTATTTTTATATGGCTCAGAAACCATACCAGGCTTTTACAGTATTATTTTATAATATTGTTGTCGCTGTACGCATTATACTTCGCAGTCTGCTTAACAATTGTAGCAGTTCACTTCTCGCATGAGAAAGAAGACTGTTCAATAAAACCTTTTATTGAAAACGCCCGTCTCTCGATTTCTCTACAAACTCTGTTGAAACGAAGCATGCGCGATTGACTGAGTGAAATATTTATCTATTGTTTCCGTGACTAGAGATATATTTCTTATTCTTGGGAAACAAAGTTGTCATGTTTATGCGGTTGTCAGAAACTAATCCCTTCTTGTGACTTCGAGAAAGTTTCTAGTGACCTCTGAGCTAGCTGGCACTCACAATTAAGTTTAATATATTCGATAGAGACCTAGTCGACCTTAGTCCTACGTCTAATCTAAAGGATATATTATTCCAATGCGCAGAGCCTATTGGGAATATAGGAACTACACTAATTAATTAATTAATTAATTAATTGTGGGTTTATATAGCGCTAGGAATCGACTCCCGGAGGAGTATCTCCACGCTTCGACCGCTGGGGAACCCGTCCTGGCTCACCCTGAGAGATGGTACCTGATGGGTATCTCTAAGGTGCGACCAAGCATCCCCGGCGGTCTGGAGGGCCGTTGTGAGGATGAGGCAAGCTGATGCCCAGAGTTGCCGAGTGTGGTTTCTGACTAGAGTAGGCACCGAGGCGAGAATTATCGAGTCCGCTGACCCTGGTCCACGACCCTGCCGCATCGGGAATCGAACCCTGGTCCCGGGCCGTTGTCTGCTTACGGGTCTGCCGCCTCTAACCAGTGAGCCACACTTCTCCACCTCCAGCAGGTGAATGGGATTGGAGGTACTAATAGCCCAGGGATTAAATATTTTAAATCCAATATAATCTAATTGTGTATATTTTCTACCTCTGTGATATTACAATTACTAACTAGAGAATAGTATGGGGTTTAGAGAACTTATGTGGGCCCTTTAGAAGAGATCAGCCCTTAGTTTCCAAACTTTTTCATTTGGAGACTGATCTTTGAAGCAGGGGCACTATAGCAATTCCTTCTAGGTTTGAGCGAAGGGGTCAGTTATACCTTCCCTCTATTCTCAGCTATGCCAGCACTTCTGAATCATACTAGCAAAAAAGCAAATATCATCATTTGTGATAATAGGTCATTGGTAGATTCCAATTATTTTCAGAACTTTCCTGGAATTTTCCAGTTTTTCTCCATCGGGATGAATACATACTAATGAATCCTCTGAGTCAAAAAAAATATGTATTTTAGCTTCTGCTTCATCTGTCAGTGGGGAGGATTTTAGACAGTCCAGCCCAAGAGTCTTTGGCACCACTTACTAATAATAGTTGGAGATCTGAAGGGGATAGTTTTAAAAAAATATATCTTTTTTATTGAGTTTACATTTTAATTTCGACTGATAGACATGTGCGTTTCGTCAGGCCTGTTGTCATCAACAATCTTTAAGTATTCATCTTGTAAAAAAGAAAAATATCATTCTATCCATGTGTTTTGGTTCGTTACTGATATTCAAGGCTCAACACAAGTCTGTCAAAGATGAGGGTTTGTTCGTCATGGCAATTGCTATATATCAGAATCTAATAACCGATCATGTATAAAACATTTACTCATAAAACTTAATAACAAGAGCGACCAGTAGAGCCAGGCAGGCTATGCGTGTAATGGTCTAATTATTCTGATGACAGGCAGGTCATACATACATTCAGCGTAAGTTAATAGTTTCGTAGGGGCTAGGTAGGGATCACAGGAAGGAGTTGTGGGTTTTCGTCCCTAGCTAGGTCTCAGATGGAGGTTGCTTTTATTCATGGCAGTGTTGTGGCTTGTAGGGTTTCAGGAGATCTGAAGGGGATAATTGGGCTAATTGGTGTATGAAACAGTATTTTATAGTTCAATTGCAGTGGATCTGGTATATGTCCTAAATATTATTTGCAACTGTCAGGTGAAGGAAAATCCAGCAGAACCATCATTATGATGATATTGGCAATCTCAAAGGTCCCATTTGCTGAAAGGCTACTAGTTGGAGAACAAGTTCAGGGCTGATTAGTGATTCTTACGTTAAGCCTAGTTTTTAGTTGATACAAGCCTGTGTACTGCAGAGCCTAAAGTCAAGAAAGAAAGTGTACATGGCCCTTCAGTCTTGTGTGAAGTATTCAAAGTTGTTGATTTTCACCAAGGAAATCTTTTTTTATGGTGTTTTACTTTGGCATGATGTATCAGATGGATAATGCGGCAGTCTGGAATACACACTGTTAGTGAGAAAAACACTTGGGCTCGTGGACAGTGGTGATGACTTCAGTGCTAGCAAGATTGAAGGTAATTATCAAGGCCACAAATTTGTCTCCAAATTTTGATGGCTACTTTTACATGCAGTTTCCACTTCTTAAAAATCCTCCTGGGCATCAGACTGGATATGTAATTTTTTCAGCAGCTCCTCTTCGTAGCTAGGTGGTTTTGTGTGACTCCAGGCTCAGCTCGAGACCCTCTTCTGGATATGCACTCACTGAGAAATATAAGACCCTATCCAGCTTGCTGATGTCACTTCCTGTCCTTTTAGCACACCAGAGGCAGAAATGAAACTAGCACAATAGACTGAATAATGGCGTTATACCCCAACAGATCTTCCATTTGACCTTATCAGCAAAATCTTCAAGAATATTATTCAAAATATGGAAGTAGGCAGTGAGGACTCTGACAGTATCCATCTTAAAGTTCACTACCGTAGGCAGGTACCCTCTTCTGATGAAATCTTTTACCTGCAAATTTTTATTTGGTATCAAAGCAGTAGCTCCATGGATGGACTGAGGAGTTGATCATACCAAAAAGTCTTGCAGAATGCACCTGACAAAATGACCGTTCATGCAGACTTAAGAGTTGAGGCAATATTGCCTGGTAAAAGTGTGCACCAAAAACCACATCATAGCCTGACAGATGTTCCGAACAAGAAACACGCTTGGCCATGGTGGAATGCACTCTGCTGCCTGCACTGGGCATTTTATTAGCAATGGAATAGCACAACATGATGCGTAGGACAATTTATTCGTCCTCTGAACCACATTACCATTTCTGGCACCTGCAAAATCGAGAAACATCTGGTCATTCACATGATGGTTCCAAGTTCTGTAAGGGTAAAAGCCAACTGCCCGATGAGGCTCTGACTGATGCAATCTTTTTTCCTTCTTCATAAAGTTTGGCGGAAGAAAGAACAGTGGCAGTGCAATCAACTGTCCCGTATGAAACACAGAAACCATCAAGGGTATGGAGTAAGCCCTCATCCGAGGTAGAAATGAGTCCACAAAGATCATATAAAGTATTAATGCAAAACAGATGAGCCAAGACACAAACAAGCATCAGAATGAGGCTTGAAGCAGAAATGTGTGATTTAAGTTGCTATGAAAGAAGTCCACTAAATGTGGGCGCAAAGAATGAGAGCTTATGTGAAGCAACCGTGATACTTATATTCAGCCTTGAAATAATGATTGTGCCAACACGTCGCATGGTTAAAGAAATGTGAAACTAGAAAATGTCCCTTGGGTTGTGGGAATGTAGGGCTAGGTATACTCATAACTTGAACAGGACATTATTTCACAATTCTTGCCAGTCCCTGTGCCCCAACTGATCTGGAGCACGGGTTCCTGTGGCTCCATTATTCAACTGCCAGCATTGCCGTCCTGCACTTCAACTGAAGACACCAAGTTCCCGCAAAGTCTGCAGCACCGGTTCCCCCATGATAAGCTTGAATTGGTCACGCTGCCCGAATGCCGATTCACACAGCAGATGGCAGATATTCTAAACCACAATAAGGCTTCCTGAAATATTGATCTCATAAGTTTTCGCTTGTCTTCCTATACCCTATGATTGGCCATTCCCTCAGGATTACGGTAACTGGAACCAGGCTCCCTAGGACTTGAGAGCTGCTGCTGCGGTCCTCTCCTCATGCCGGCTGGCAATTGAAGAACATTTTGCAATTAAGTGATCATACTCAATAGCACTCACCGAGAGGAGGACAATTTGTTTTTGTCCACAATGACACTAATTGACATCCCTTGCGCGTTCCTGCTAAGTCTTGAAGGATCGCCTTCCCCTCATACCAGATACTGGGCGCTCTTATGATGACCGTCTGTTAAACAAAGTTGAAACACCATCGACAACAGACCTACATAGACCCCTCACATATTGCTGTAAAATTTTTGTAGAAAAAAAGTTGTATGTCTTTTTTAATTGTGATGCACTTTGTTTTTATCTCTTCACTCCTCGCTGCACCTTTCTTCACCGCAAGCATGAGCACTGGATCTTTTCTACAAAAACAAGCGTATATTTAATTTGAAATTTGTAATGAATTAATTAATTGCAAAAAACCCTGCCTTTACTGTATACCTTGGTATTGTATAAGTATATATACCCTCTGTCTTGTACTACGAGAAGCAAGTTCTTCTCTTTTTTTCTCAGCACGGAGATAAAAATCCTAGTAAATCATTGTTTACCTAACACATTGATGCCTGCAGGGGGCATATTCTTAGCAATTAAATAGCACAACATGATGCATAGGACAATTCCTTCTTTCCCAGAGCCACCTTACCCTTTCTGGCATCTCCAAAATCAACAAACATCTGCACATTAACATTATGGTCCCAAGTTCTGTAAGGGTAAAAGCAGAGAGCCCGATGAGGCTTGAAGTAATGCAATCTCTCTTCCTTCTTCATAAAATGTGGAGGAAGACAGAACACTGGCAGAGCAATCGAATGTCCTGTATGAAACACAGAAACCATCTATGGTTGGAGGAAGCCCTCATCTGAGGTAGAGAATTGTCCATAGAGATAATATCAGGTATTACTGCAAAACAGATGAGCCAAGACACAAACAAAAATCGGAATGAGGCTTGAGGTAGAAATGTGTGATTTTAATTTGCTATGAAAGAAATTTGCTAAATGTGGGCTCAGAGAATGAGAGCTTCTGGGAAGAAACTTTTAGACTTATATTGGGCTTTAAAATAGTGATCGTGGCAAGAGGTCACATGGTTAAAGAAATGTGAAACTGGAAAACGTCCCTGGAGTTGTGGGAATTTAGAGCCAGGTATAAAACTCTAATTGCAATTTGCGACCCATGCTTTTTGCAAGAAGTAAGGAATTTTACAAACTGAACTGTTTACCAATAGGTTATTTCTTAAAATTCTGTTTCAGAGTGGTTTGCACTCTGACCTACTGTATCAGTGTGAATCAGGTCGGCCACAAAGTGTGATATCACACGGATGTGGCTTGCTAAAGTCAGCCACCCTACACTAGACCGATACCCACTCCCAAACAAACTTTTTTTATAGATTCATAAAAAGAAAGAGGTACTAAGTGGGTGCCTGTCTTTAGCAAATGCATTACGACCCTAACTCTGGAGCCAAAGAGGTCAGATTACGGTCACAATGCATTAATACACGCTATACTGATTTGGTATCTGGATGTGACCTCCACACCACATCCATTCCAAATCCCAAAGCGGTATGGGGTTGCAGTCCTATTTCAGCAGTTGGTAAAAGTTACTGACTTCTACAATGGGATTGTTACATTAAAAAAAAATATTTTAACGGTCCCAAATACCAAATAGGAGTGTTTGAAACTATTAAAATGATTTGTATATATGGCCGTTAATGTTTTTGATAAGACTGGTGTCAGTAGTAAAGATTTATAGAAAGCATAATCCTTGAGAATCTTAAATTCCCCTTTAGAATAGCTTGAAAAAGGATCATTAATGTTACTTCACTTTCCTTTAACTGTAACATGGGCTTAAAACATAATGTGTAATTTAATTCTGGTCAAACCATTTTTGTATGTATTCTTTATTTTGCAAAGAGAATGATGCTGCAGTGACTCATCCAAACTGCACCTTATCATTGTTTTAACAGTTGCAGTGCAAATTTGAACACCTCAAGACACTTCATCAAAATGAAAGACTCAAGTTGGAAGAAAAAAGGAAGCAGTTGGAAGATGAGATGATTTTATTCAATAAAAAGAAGATGGCAAATGAATTACTACAGTCCCCAAGTTCTGGAGGGTCCTTCAATACTAGCTTAAAAAAGGATCGTAAAAAGTAAGTCCACAATAGAGTGGTATTCCTATTTCGCTTTTAATGCCCACAAGCCATCTAATCTTAGTCACATATTTGTCTGTTCAGAATCTGGCCTTTGTATCTTTCTGCCCCCTCCACTTCCCTTCTTCCCACCTAGTCCTTACCTTATGCACATTCAAGGGCTTCCTTGTTGCACAACAAGCATGGCTAAGGTAGAAGTAATAAAGAAGTGAAATGTAAGTTGAGTTGGAAACATTTCATTCATTCAAGCCCTTTCTATACAGCAGTAGTATTGTCATTAGTAAACATAACATGTTTGTAAAAAGCAATTGTTAAGAATCTTTCGCACTGTCTTAGTACTGAAAATTGTTAGATGTTCTCTAAAAATAATGCCAGTGGTACAACAGCAAACAATAGACGTACTTACCATTGCACGCACCGTCCTGGCATATGTGGGCATGGAGAACACTCTAAGTTAATATGGCGATTGTCACTACAGCTATGAATGTCAGAAGTTCTTATATAGCGCAGCTTATCACTGCGAGGTCTGAAGGCGCTTGCAGCATAAGAAAAATGAAGAGTTTCTGATGGATACATCTGCCAGTGGATTCCTCACCTTGTGAATATTCCCCTACGTCAGCAACATTCGGAAATTATTTTGTAGCTCATCACGCCAACGTGGACGACGTCACAGAAGCACGGCATCGCGTGCGGCTCCGCTGACGTGACTGACTCCATAATAGGACTACGTCGGCGTGATGACATCAGTTCCCTTATTTCCGCGTCGTTGACGCTAACAGTTTTTCTAGGGATCTTCAGTAGCTCGTTTGTTACTCTGTTATTGTTGGTTGTTTCCAGTGATTTCTTGTTTCCTGTCGAAATGTCTTCGAAGAAATCTGGGTTCAAGCCCTGTGGGGAGTGCGGAAAGGTAATGTCCATAATGGATCCACACGAGGACTGTGTATGGTGCCTTTCTTCTGGCCATGACATCCAAGGGTGTCCCTGTTGTAAGAAGATGAACCCCTAAACGCTGTGAGAAAGAGAGGCAAATCTTCTTATAGCGAAGATAAAAGGCAAGAAAAATAGGAAGAGTTTGAAGTCCCACTCGAGGCGGTCGAAGTCGCGTTCAAGGTCGGCTTTGAGGTCGTCTTCAGGGCATGCTTCTCGATCCAAGAAGAAGCATAAGAAGAGGAAGCATGGATCTCGGCATCATTCTGAGAGAGAGTCGGATTCGAAGTCGAAGTCTCCCTGTCAACATCGGAAGGATTGTGTCTCCTTCACCTGTTGTACTGGGTCCTGAAGGTGAGCCCTCTCCTGTAGAGTCTCCGGAGCAGGCTCCGGCTTCGAATCCCTCCCTGACGCCACCACACTCTCCACCTCGAGAGGAGGAAGAGGCGCCGTTGCCTGAAGGGTCTGTGACTCCGGTGCATCATCCTGCGGATCCTGTTGACCCGATTCCTGTACCTCGACAGGATCAGCCTATGGGTCCCTACCCTCCATTTTCAGACACGGGACAAAACCCGACGCATTATTTAAATGCAATGTATGGGGTCTTTTCAAGAGCCATGTAGCCCTCTGGAGCACCGGCTGGTCCTATGGGTCCGATGGCCTTTAATCTGGGCGTCCCTCAGACATCTGCACCGGCGCCAACTCCGTCTTGGCATTTCTCGGCGCCGAGGTCATCAACGCCGATTCCATCTTCACCAACTCCGGTCTCGACTCGACCTCGTAAGCTCAAGTCTGATCGTCCGGCTCCGAGCACGACTCCGGCTCCGTCGGAGTCGGTTGTGGCTCCATTTACTCCGATCCTGAAGATGAGGTCTAGGCGGGAGGCTCAAAGGCTGCTGGAGGAGCGAAGGTATCGAGCAGAGGAGATGGAGGAGGGAGAACTGCAAGAGTCTGATGATTTGTTTGACCTTAAAGAAGCTAGTGGTTTGGAGTTATCTCTGGAGTGGGAGCTTTCCTCGGCTCCTGATGTCCCTTCAAAGGATGTAGCACCATATCACATGGTCATTAGAAAGGCAGCTGAACTCTTAGATTTGAATCTGCCCACTGCAGAGTTTAAATCAAACATTTTAACGGAGGTACTCCACTCTCCCTCTTCAGTGGTGGAGCCGATGTTACCTTTTAATGAGGCAATTACTGCACCTGTTTTAGAATTGTGGCGTAAGCCCTTTTCGTCACCTGCAGTATCAAGGGCTGTTGCAAGGAGATATAGAGTAGCTCCTGGAGATCCGGACTTCTTGTCTTCGCATCTGTCTCCTGAGAGTTTGGTAGTTCAGGCAGCCTGCTCCAAAAAATCAACAGGTTATTTTCCTCAGGTGCCTAGAGACAAAGAGTCTAAGAGTCTAGACCAATCGGCGAAGAAGGTTTTCTCTTCGGCTAGCATGGCCCTCAAATCTACAAATGCCACGTGCCTTTTAGGACGTTATATTAAGGCCCTGGATTCTGCGAAGCAGCTAGTTCCAAAGATACCTGAAGAGGACAGACAGAAGTTCAATTAGGTTCTTGCGGATACACAAGCTGCTGCTCGTCAGGTGATCCAGAGCGGTTTGGATACGGCTGACTCTGTGGCAAGGGTCATGGGATCGTCTGTTGCCACCAGAAGGGCTGTTTGGTTGAAACCATCAGAATTTTCTCCTGATGTGCAGGCTACTTTGATTGATCTTCCATTTGATGGTTCGGGCCTATTTGGGATGAAGGCGGATGCTGCCTTGGAAAGGTTCAAGGACAGTAAGGCGACGGCTAGGTCTTTAGGCCTTCAGACCAGAGGTTCGTCAAGTAAGAGATACAGAGGGTTCGGAAGATCTTCCTTTCGCTTGTACAAGCAACCACAGCAGCAGCAGCAGAATTTTCTGTACAAATCGTGCAGGGGTAGAAACAGGGGCCGTCCTCGAGGTCGTCAAGCCTCCTCCTCTTCCTCTTCCTCTTCCTCTTCCCAAATCCCTCCTACCACAGCAAAGCAGCCCTAGATCCGTCGTTCTGGATCATGCTGGTCCTGTGGGGGGTCGGCGTACACATTTTTTACAAGATTGGGAATCGGTCACATCAGACCTTTGGGTTCTCAATCTTGTAGAGAATGGGTATGCTCTTCCTTTTCGGGAATTTCCCCCAAATTACCCTCCTTGTCAAGGGTTTTGCATGGAGGACCACCTGCTTCTCCTACAGGAGGAAGTCCTGGCTTTACTGAGAAAAGGTGCGATAGAGGTGGTTCCGGAGCAGGAAAGGGGTCAGGGGTGCTACTCCCGGTATTTCCTGATACCCAAGAACGATGGCAGGCTTCGTCCAATCCTGGACCTCAGGATCTTGAACCTCTTTCTGAAACAGAAGTTCAATATGCTCACCCTTGCACAGGTTTTTCAAGCGCTGCTGGAAGAGGACTGGATGGTGTCGATCGACTTGCAGGATGCGTATTTTCACATTCCCATCCTGAAGTCGCACAGGAAGTATCTCCGTTTCACGGTGGGATCGCAACATTACCAGTTTGCGGTCCTTCCGTTTGGTCTTACTACTGCACCTCGAGTCTTCACCAAGGTGATGGCTGTGGTGGCAGCACATCTCAGAAGGTCGGGGATACCAGTATTCCCTTATCTGGACGATTCGCTGATCAAAGCTGAGTCGCCAGAGAAGGTGCTCCATCATCTGCAAGTCACAACTCAGTTGTTGTATAGATTGGGCTTTTCGATAAATGTACCCAAATGTCACCTGGTGCCCTCCCAGCGCAACCTGTTCATAGGTGCTGTACTGGATACCACTGTGTGTCGGGCATTCCCTCCTCCACAAACAATTCTCGACAAACAGGAAATGATTCCTTTATTTTACGATGGAGCGTTCCTTCCAGTCCTGAAGGTCCTTTGTCTGCTCGGTCTAATGGCTTCCTGCATTCTGTTGGCCAACTATGCACGCAGGCACATGAGGGCATTCCAGTGGTGCCTCCACAGGCCGTGGTATCAACACAACGGAGCTCTCAGGGAGTCAGTCAGGATCTCCGGGGAAGCTGCGGCAGATCTGTCTTGGTGGAGTGTGGAGGGCAATCTGTCTCAAGGAAAGCCCTTTCAACTGCCTCCATCGGTGGCCATGGTGATAACGGATGCATCCACCCTAGGGTGGGGTGCTTATCTGGGGAATCTGGAGATCAAGGTTCTTAGGTCTCCAGAGGAAAGGTTGCTTCACATCAACCTTCTAGAGTTACAGGCGATACGTTTGGCACTCAAGGCATTCCTCCCTTCCCTTCACGGTCCGTCGGTTCACGTCCTAACGGACAACACGACCGCGATGTGGTATGTCAACAAACAGGGAGGTGTGGGGTCGCAATGTCTTTGCAGAGAGGCACTGCGTCTCTGGTCCTGGGTTCAGGACCATCAGATTTGTCTGATGGCAAATCATCTAGCCGGAGTTCTGGCCATAGTTTGGGGGATGCGTTTCAGTTGAGTTGGGACTTACTCCTTTAATCGTTTCCTCCCATACCGTTGATTCCTCGGGTTCTGAGGAAGATATGCCAAGACTGGGCCCATGTTATATTGATTGCCCCGGATTTGCCAAGAAGGGTGTGGTACACAGATCTTCTCCACCTATCCTCGTGCCCTCTGCTCCGTCTCCCTCTCAGAGCAGACCTCCTCTCGCAGTCGCAGGGGCAGGTTCTACACCCCCACCTCCAGACCTTACACCTTCATGCCTGGAGATTGAACGGGGCAACCTGAATTCTCTTTCTCTCCCATCTGACGTGGTGGATGTCATTTTATCAGCCAGGCGACATTCCACCAAGTCTTTCTATTCTTATAGGTGGTCCAAGTTTGTTTCATGGTGTGGAGAGAAGTCAATTGACCCTTTGAAGGCTCGCTTATCCGACATTCTTCTGTTTGCACTCTCTTTGGCTCAGCAAGGTTTTGCTGTAGCGACAGTGAAAGGTTATCTTTTGGCATTGTCGGCATTCCTTTGTCTGCCAGACCAGCCGTCCTTATTTAAGTCACCTATTGTTTTAATGTTTTTAAAGGGTTTTACAAATAAATATCCTCCTACCCCTTTTATTGTACCTCAATGGGACTTGAATCTTGTGCTTACTTTCTTAATGGGTTCACCTTTTGAGCCTATGCACAGATGTCCCTTGAGGCGTTTATCTTTTAAAACGGTCTTTCTGATTGTGATTACCTCGGCAAGGAGGGTAAGTGAGTTTCAAGCTCTGAGTTCGAAACCCCCATTCTTGACCATTCATGCTGAAAGAATGGTTCTCAGGACCAGGGTTGCTTTTCTGCCTAACGTGGTAACTCCCTTTCATCTGGGGCAGTCCATTACCCTCCCTACCTTCTATCCTCCCCCTCACACTTCTAAGGAGGAGGAGAGGCTTCACCGTTTGGACCCTAAGAGGGCGGTGAGCTTCTACCTTGACAGAACCAGGGAGTTCAGAATTGATGACCAACTCTTCGTGGGTTTTGTTGGCTCAAGGAGAGGCAAGGCGGTGCACAAGCTCACGCTGTCAAGATTGTCTTGTGTATCAAGATATGCTACTCTCTGGACGGTAAGGAACCTCCAGATGGTTTGAGAGCTCATTCTACTAGGGCAAAGTCATCTACGTCTGCTTTGTTTAGGGGTGTTTCTGTGGAGAACATTTGCAGGGGGGCAACTTGGGCCTCCCTTCACACTTTCGCAAAGCATTATTGTTTAGATGCAGAGGTGAGGAGGGACGGACATTTTGCTAGTTCCGTCCTTCAAGACTTCTTGGTATAGAAGGGTGGACACCCTCCTCCGGGAGTGGGACTGCTGTGGGAATCTATTCACAAGGTGAGGAATTCACTGGCAGATGTATCCATCAGAAGAACAAGTTACTTACCTTCGGTAACGCTTTATCTGGTGGATACAGTATCTGCCTGTGGATTCTTCACTGGCCCACCCGCCTCCCCGTTGTCCACCCTTGTATACCTTCAATAGTGACAATGTTTTAATGCATATATATATATATATATATATATATATATATATCTGTCAAAGGAAGTGTATTATAATTGCTTTCTAGCATTGTCTGCACACTGTGTGTGTTACCTTGAATATTTTGTACTGTGTACACTGTGTAAATATCTACTGTTGTCGGTCCATCCGTGTGCCTCGAAGGCAAGGAAAAAAGGGCAGAACTGATGTCATCACAACAATGGAGTCCTATTATGGAGTCAGTGACGTCGGCGGAGCCGCGCGCAATGCCGTGCTTCTGTGACGTTTTCCACGTCGGCGTGATGAGCTACAAAAGAGTTTCCAAATGTTGCTGACGCAGGGGAATATTCACAAGGTGAGGAATCCACAGGCTGATACTGTATCCACCAGAAAGATCTATAACATAGAGGCAAAGACAGAGACTCTACCTGATTAATATAGGAAGGTACTATAGATAGTAGAAACTTAAGATAGCTGCTGCATCATCATATGCATGAGCAAGACTAATGGAGATGTAATGCTCATGCGTTATGACAGAGCTCAGTTGGGTGATATGTTGACCTGCTCAATACCTACATCACTAACCTAATAAAAGGGCAGAAGGAATTGTCAAATATGGACAAAATGCAGCAAATAATATAGGTGTCTGACTCAAGAGACCACTAACATATAGATCTGAATGTTGCTCAGGGAACAACATGGAGCTCACTAGTCTTCTTCCCTGCCGACATTGCTGAACACATCAAAGACTGCGTTGGGTGCTGACAGTGAAGAGTGGGGAAGGGGTGTTTGGATAAGAGTAAGCAGACTCATGCTGATCATCTCGTCAGATGTAGGTTCTCTCTGATTTTCTTCAGTCTCTCACGAATGATGTTTTTTTTATACTAAACAGAACACAACATTAATGTTACTATTTGAAATTGTATTACCTTATATTTGCATTCAGTTCTTTCATTTACAGGGATTTCAATTGAATGGTAACATTCTACAGGAAATTAGACATACAGGTTTACTCTTGTAACTAATGACTATGGTGAACAGTCAACATATCCATGGCACAGTAGTAAACGTCAGCACATGAATGGCACTGTACCTTTATTTTGTTAGAGCCAAAAGAATCCTCATGAAACTGTTCTTGACCCATTGAAGATGTTAATGCTCCAAAATTTGCAACAACGATAAAAAAAAAAGGTTCTCGCAGGATGGCACAAGGCACAGTTGTTACAACACAACTTTAGGCTGTGGCAGAATCCCAGGGGCAGGAGTCAGTATAGGGGTAACAGAACTCCTAAAATACAAACAAGTAATATCAAAGTCTCCTTTCAGTTATCATTAACCTAAGGTGTCTGTAGAACGCAGTAGAAGAGGTTGAATAATTCTAAGGGTGAAAGGAAAATCTTTTAGGAGATGCCGCAGGATTCATTTCAGGACATGCTGCAAATAAAAAAACTTGTGGGAGGTGTTCTTAATGTCTGATGTGTAGATCATCTCGACTGGAGAACTAGTACTCTGGGGAAGAGCTTAGCTCAAGCAGAGGAATACAGGAGAAGTGAAAAGAGGCTTTTTGATGTAATAGAGGTCCATTCCTCTGTTTGGCTCAGATGCGCTAACATTCTTATGAGAGCATCGGTGATTTGCTTATTCAGGAGGTGCTCCTAGCCGGTTATCTTCTAGAAGTGCAGGCCTTGGCCGTCTACAGAATCTGCCTGTTCGTACCACTAAATATGTTTGAGGCAGAATGAAAGAGGAGGCTTAGAGGAAATATGAAAATCCTACCCCATCTAATCCCAACATCCTGACTTTAGCATCTGTCCCATTAAACACAAGCATACGTTAGCCCACCTACCTTTTGCTGCTCATCAGGCAGTCTGCAAATATATATACCTGCTTGTTTCTCATTTCCACCACCAGTTCCTCATCAGTTATGTACATATGAAAGTTCAGATCATTCATCCTTGAAAACTAAGCCAATTGCTCCATATTAAATAGGGACTGGGGCAGGACAGAGACTTCCGGTCACCCAAATGAACAGTTTAGGGAGCTGAAAAATAGGGGCTAGTCCAAAATGTCTGTTTCTGGTCCAAAATATTTTTCCTATTTTCTTTAAATGAGCCCAACCATATATTTCGCACACCAAGTCTAGCAACCTCCTGCACACACTTAGTAAGAGAGATTGGTCAATGTTGTTAAAAGTGTCCTAAAGGACTCCACATAATCAACACTGCTGAGGGCTTCTTCACATCTTGAATGGCTTGCATCATCAGAAATAAGTGGTACACCTTGTTCACCTACTTTTCTACTCAGACACCTCATCCTGACTGTCAACTTTTCTACAGATCCTCGCCCAAACCCCATCTCCACTGGAATTCGTAGAGGACTTTTGGGGTGTCTCTAAGGGAAGTGACTGTCTTTCCCCATCCACAATTCCTGTGCTTTAGGTACTTGTGTGTGGACTTTTTCTTGACTGATCTCTCACTGCTCAGTGTTTACTTCGAGTTCAAAAAACATTATTCAAATACCAAATGAATCCATAAAAGTGCAAAAATGCACACATTAAAGATGCATATTAAAATACATAATAAAAACAGTTCATAAAAATGATCAACTGAATTTCAGTGTCCCATCAAATAACAGACGAGCAATACATCGGGCATTATTGCTAGTCTACTCAGTATTTATAGAACCACGAGATTGTACTGCTGCTCTCAGAAATGTGCCTAGAGTGAATTTCACTTCATCATCCATAAGTTGAATGAGTACAATCTGATAGACTTCTAGCTGCAGATTTCTTACCTTTGAATTCCCCAGGCTAGATCCGGAAACGTTTCCGTGAGCAGTACCCCTTGTGCGCGCCGTCCGGTTCCTCCATTCGGCTCTGCGTGACATTGTCGCCATCATTATTATCCAGTATGACGTTGCGGTCACCAATATAGGCGACACCCAGGCGCACGGATGTCCTTTCTTTCCTCTCCGTGCCAGCTAAGCACTAATCCGGGACCGCAGGGACGAGATCTGATGCTTTTTAGACTGTGGTATGTAATACATGGACAAATTATCGCCTTGAGAAAGCCCTCGGCCAAGTAGGTGCCACAGGCGAAACACATGTCAGCTGTTTTGCTTTTTTTCCTGTCTGTAAACCTAATAACCTGCACTAAATAAAAGGATTACTAATCAAAAACATGCTTTCTTGATGCCATCATTTTTAACACTACGAATAGGAGTGCATCTTTCCTCCTCAAAAGAACCCCAGCAAACATGTTGAACCAGGAGCTCCTTGAGTAGTAAGTGCCAAACACATATTCGGTCCTGCCTCTGATGCGGCCGCCGTTCGAACAGGATCCACCCATTTGCTTACAACCAACTGATCCGGGAAGAGCCACACCTCTATCGATCGCTTTTGAGCAGGTTATTTCGAATTTTTTGTGTGTCGAGGAATGTCTCCTAGGAAGACAGGGTTTAAAACGTGTGGTGCCTGTCATGCCATGTCAGTAATGGCCCCCATCTCGTATGTCTTTGGTGTTGCATGTGCAACCATGACTGGAAGTTGTGCTCGGACTGTCGGACCATGGCTCCGAAGGCCTTGCGGTAGCATGCTATGAAGCTCTTTGCATCCAGACAGTCCTCAGCGGCCAGCGAGATTCAGAGGATATCCCGATCAAAGAAGAGGAGGTTGATGGACTGCTCTTGGAGACCCAAGTCCTCTTCCTCCCACGCAAGGTCTTCGGGACACTCGGGGAAGAGACACAAGAAAAAGAAGTCTAAGCGGACTTCATCTTTGTCTCGATTGTCATCCATCAATGAATGAGGAAAGCCACGCGAGGCTCTAGGAACGGTTCTGTGGAGCTGGAGTCTGGGCCGTCGTCCATTTCCAGGAGCTGGAGCGACTCCCACTCAAAATTATTTTAGAAGGCTATGCGCCACATGTTTGAGTGTGCCCTGTGGGGTCAGAAGTGGCCCCTTTGGATACTACATCATCTGCTCCTGCCACATTGCTCGGGGGGGGGGGCTGCTCTTGGGTCCGACTCTTGATCCGGCACAATGCTGTTCCCAGTGTCGGACCCAAAGTCGGTGCCTTCGGTGCCAGCCCCATCCTTAGCCCAGATGAGTCAGATCTGCGTTACTCAACACCGACTCCGGCACCGGTAGAACCCAGGGTTTAATTTTTGTCGCCTGGTCATTTTCAGGACTTTTCAGGCACGGGATAGGACTGGGAGTGGCCTATGGACCCGTTAGAGCACCAGGCTTTGTCTGTGGATCAGCTGGACTGGTGTGAGGAACTTGGGGAGGCCAGTGGACTGGATTCATCCCCAGATACTGGCATGCTCTCTTCGCCAACTGTGGCTACATAGAAGGGGGCTTCTTATGCCATGGTGGTAAGGAGGGCAGCTGAGGTCCTTGGACTGGAGTTGCCCTTTGTGCAGGTGAGGACTAATCTTCTGAACATAGTGATCCAGCCTGGGGCTTCCACCTCAAACCCTTTTGCACTTAAATGAGGCTCTTACTGCTGTCCACCTAGCTACGTGGTCCAAGCCTAGTACAGGGGCTCATGTGAACAGGACAATTGCACACCACCATCGCCCCGGGCAACCCAAGGTTCCTTAGCTAACGCCCCACCCCTGAGAGCTTGGTGGTGCAGGCTTCGACTTCCCATCGCACATTCCCTCCCGTATACTCCCCTCCTCCCGCCCCAGGAAGGGAATCTGAAAGGATGGAAACTCTTGGATTTTCTCCTGCAAGCCTGGCATTGTGGTCGGTGAATACTGCATGCTTATTGGGAAGTTTCTCCCACTCTCTTTGGGAGACGGTTGCACAAGTGCTGCCACAGGCCCTGGCTGTACTCTTCCAGGTGGTGAAGGACTGAAGATATGCAGCAAAATTCACTATTAGGTATGGCCTTGACACGACTGACTCGCTAGGCAGAGTAGTTTTATCGACAGTTGCCTTACAGCGTCATGTCTGGCTAAGAACATCTGGCTTCTCAGGCGATGTCCAGACTAATTCGATGGGCATGCCCTTTGATGGATCTCATCTCTTTGGAGAGAAGGTGGGATCTGCCTTGGAGCGCTTAAAGGACTCTCGTGCTACGGTCAGAGCTTTCGGCCCTTTCAAGGTAATGGAAGGGGATTAGAGCCTCGACAACTGTATCACACCACCTCGGAATGGAAGCCAGAAGTAGTCTGCCACCCAGCCCTCTGCAGCCGCAGCTTCCAAGCACTTGTAGTCTGACTCTACAAGAACATGCTACTCCAGTTGGAGGGAGAATCCATTATCATCTCCTCCACTGGAGGTCCATAATACCAGACAAGTGGGTCATGCAGATCATTAAGGGGGCTATTCTCTGCCTTTCCTTTCTTTTCCTCCTTCTGTTCCGCCACTTCAAGAATAGCTGGTGGAGGATCATCTAACTTTACTCCAAGAGGAAGTCACAAATCTCCTGGTCAAGACGGCTATAGAGTGGGTCCCAGTTTCAGTAGTAGACAGTGGTTGCTATCCTGCTACTTTCTGATTCCGAAGAAGAACAAAGAGTTATGGCTCATTTTAGATCTTCAGACTGTCAATCTCTTCCTCAAAAATTATAAATTTAAGATGCTCACGTTGACTCAGGTCTTGTCTGCCTTGGACTTGCAGGATGCTTATTTTCACATCCCCTCCTGCCAGCCCACAGGCGTTACCTGCGGTTCAAGGTACGCCACAAGCACTTTCAGTTTACCGTGCTAACTTTTGGCCTTACCAGCGCCCAACAAGGTGATTGCGGTGGTTGCAGCTCATCTGCGCAGGTTAGGGATTTCAGTCTTCTCCCTACCCCGACGACTGGCTGTTGAAGGCGTCCTCACCACAGGCTGTCATCTCCCTCCTTCAGACTACGGCGAACCCCCTGCATTTGCTGGGGTTCTCTATAAACATGCTGAAGTCACACCTGACTCCTTCCCAGATGCTCCCTTTCATCAAAGCTGTTCTGGACATAGCGCAGTTTCAGGCTTATCCTCCCGAACAGCGAGTCCAGGATATTCAGGTGATGATACTGATGTTTCAGCCTCTATCCTGGATTTCAGTGAGATTGACTCTGAGGCTGCTGGGCCTTATGGCCTCCTGCATCCGGTTGGTAAAACACGCCAGATGGCGTATGCGTGCTCTACAGTGGGACTTGAAATTCCAGTGGGTGCAGCATAAGGGGAATATCTCATACATGGGCCAGATCTCGGTGGGAAAGGCAAAAGGCCTGCAGTGGTGGCTAATGAACCGTGATTGGGTCAGAGGTAGACTTCTCTCCATTCCTTAACCATATCACACAGTAGTTAGATGCGTTGCTCCTGGGATGGGGCGGCCATCTGGGAGAGGTGGTCAGGGGACACTGGTCTCTGGTGGAGTGTGGGCTCCACATCAATTTGTTGGAGCTTTGGGCGATTTGGTTGTCATTGAAAGCATTACTTCTCTCTATTAAGGGGAAGTTTGTGCAGCTGTTCATGGACAACACCACCGCCATGTGGTACTGCAAACAGGGCAAAGTGAGGTCGTGGACCCTTTGTCAAGAGGTCCTGCATTTATGGACCTAGCTGGAACAGCAGGGCATAAACCTGGTGGTTTAACAACTGGCAGGTTCTCTGAAAGCCAGGGCAGACAAACTCAGCCGTCGACGCCTAACGGATCATTAATGGCGTCTCCAGTCGGAGATGGCGCAAGGTCTCTTTCAGCAGTGGGAAGAGCCTTGGTTAGATCTGTTTACCTCCTATGACAGTAATGCCAGCAGTTTTGCGTGCTGGAGTTTCCAAGGCGGCTATCGCTCGGCAACTCTTTTCGTCATGAGTTGAGCTCATGCCTACTTGGCGCCTTTCCGTCCTTACCACTTCTGCCCATGGTTCTCAAGAAGACCAAGAACGACTGGGCCCAAGTCATTCTTGTGGCTCTAGACTGGGCAAGAAGATTCTGGTATCCAGAGCTTTGGAAAATGAGCATCGATCCACCGATCAGGCTGCCTCTTCGGGAGGATCTTCTGACTCAGCAGCAGGGGAGAGTTCTCAACCTGAACCCGTCAACTCTCCGCCTCCATGCGTGGAGATTGAGCAGCGATAGTTGGCAGCTTTATACCTTCCTCCTGAAGTATGTGAGGTCATTTTGTCTGCCAGGCAGCCCTCCAGTAAGACGGTATACACCTGCCTTTGGCAAACGTTTGTAAAATATTGTACAGAAGCTCTATTGATCCTCTTTCTGCTTCTTTAACTACTATCCTTCTTTCCATTCGTACCCTCGCCTAGCAAGGTTCTGTGTTAGGTACTCTCAAGGGTTATCTTTCTGCTCTGTCTGCTTTCTTGCGGCTGCCAGACCAACCCTCTTTGTTTACATTTCCTAATGTAAATCAATTTTTAAAAGGGCTTGTACATATGTTTTCACCTATGCCCTTTGCATTGCCTCAGTGAAACCTTAATTTGGTTCTGCTTACCATCAAAACAGCCTTTTGGGTGGCAATATCATCAACCCGGAGGGTGAGTGAGTTACAGGCATTGTCATCCAAGCTTCCCTATAGGATGATCTTTGCAGATAAAGTGGTGCTTCACACCCAGGCTTCATTCTTGTCAAAGGTGTTAACCCCATTCAATCTGGGTCAATCAATCACACAGCCCACTTTTTTTGCTTCACGGCTTCCTTCCAAGAAAAGGAGCGTCTCCATCATCTGGACCCAAAAAGAGCAGTGCCATTCTACCTTAACTGCACAAAATAGTTTGTGATGGACAACCAACACTTTGTGGAGTATGTGGTAGCTAAAAAAAGTTGGGCAGTGCAGAAATGGACCATTTCTCATAAGTCGTTCTCAAAAGACTCACATTTGATGGACGGAATGCAGAACAAATCAAAATATTCACCCCAGTCAAGAGATCTAGGTTAAATCCATCATTCTTTTGCTCACCATGCCACCCCAATTTAGACCTGGCCATATGCAAATCAGTCTTGACCCTGTGCCTCATGGGAACAGTCCAGCCCGAACTGCCAAGTCAGGTCCTCCCTGGACTGGAAACAAGCATCAATAAGTTGTTCTCTGCATTACAATCTGCAACGCCCTGGCTAAGAAGTAGCCCCCTGAGAGCTTACGAACCCGTTGCGCCAGAGAGAAAGCTGCGATTACAGCGTTGACTCTGGCGTCCTAGTCCTGGATGTCTGCCTTGCAGCAACGTGGGCTTCTTTGCACACGTTTGCCATGGTCTACTGCCTGGACAGTCTGGTCTACAGGGACAGGTATTTTGCCCATTCGGTCCTGCAGGACTTTTTAGCATTAGAAATCTGTCTGCAGGCCACCGCCATGATGGTATGGCTTGGATATCTATTAAAAGGCAAGGAACCTTCTGTTAGAAGTCTCTATCAGATGAACAAATATGTTGGCATCGTCTATCAATTCCTCTGTGAACCACATATTCAATACCTCGCTGGCAACAGGGGAGGTTCCTTCTACGTGGAAAAAGGCCAAAGTTTTACAGTTGCTAAAAAAAAAAAACCTGCAGCAGACCCCAAGCAAGCGGTAAACTATGGGGTTATCTTCCTTCTCCCCGCTTTCTCTAAAATTCTGGAGAAAGAAGTCAACCACCAACTCTCCAGTTATCTGGAAAACAACGGAATACTCTGCCCTACTCAATCAGGCGTCCATCCCCAATTTAGCACAGAGACCTTACTCCTCGAAGTAGTAGAGCATGTCCCAAGCACCCTTTACAGGGGATGAAAAGCCATGCTGATACTGCTCGACCTCATGGCGGCGTTTGACACCGGGACCCACCTTAAGCTGCTCGAGCACCTTCATGAGATAGGGATGAGACACCTGGCCTTCAACTGATTAGCATCATTCCTGGACAGACGGACTCAGGAAGTCTGGCTGCCACCTTATACATCACAAGCCAGACCCTTGTCTGTGGGTGTTCTGCAGGGCTTGGCCCTCAGTCCCACCCTGTTCAATGTATATCTGACACCCCTTGCTATTCTCGTTGAGTCTCTGGGCATACAAGTAATCTCGTAAGAAGATGACACGCAGCTTCTGTTTACATGCCAGAAAGGCATGGACTTCGACGGGAAGTTGATTTCCTGCTGTCTAACCAAGGTGTTTCAGTGGCTGCAGTTGCACCATCTGAGATGTAACCCAGATAAAACAGAGATCATTGAACTTTTGGAGATGTCCCCCACAAGTCTGTGCAATTTCTTCAGCTACTATCTGAATCTGCTGGCAAAAAGGTAGTGCAGGCCCTGATTATCTAGATGAGACTATGGGAATGCTCTGTACCTCGGCCTCCCTGACTATCTCCTTAACAGGCTACTGGTGGTTCCGAACTCTGCAGCAAGACTGCTGCTCAGACTTCCTCCCAGGTCCCACATGACCCTTCACGTAAGGGCCCTGCACTGGCTCCCGGTGGAAAAGAGGGTGGCTTTTAAAGACATGGTCCTCATGCATAAGGCCTTGCACGGGACGGGGGCATCATATCTCAAGAAGAGAATCAGTACTTATACCCCCGCTCGCACCCTCCAATCTTCCTCGGCGTTCCTGGCAAAGGTGCCCACCATTGATCACCTCAGAATGGGTGGGAGATCCTTTTCCTATCTAGGACCTCTCTCTGGAATAGACTCCCACTAGATCTTCGGCTCATATACAGCCTTGATATGTTCAAGAGGAAGCTCAAAACCTGTCTTTTTAACAGATAAACCCACGGCCAGTCCGACTTCTCCTATGCCAGCGCCGGGACACTCTGCCGAGTAGCCTTCTTCTAGCTCCTTCCTTCTCTCCCATTTTTTACCCCCTCTTTCTCAAAATCTTCCCTCATTTTCCATTTGTTCCTTTTCTCTAATGGTGAGGTGAGTTAAGTTTATTATGTTGAGCTGTGATGCAGTTTAAACTTTTTTTAATGAACGTCTTGGCACCGACGGGGAGGACTGTCTTTGCAGTGGAGGGCCTCTTTGTCTACAAATTGTATGCTTCTGGAGTTTGGGGTATACACGACTTGCGTTTTCAATTCAATAAAAATGATTTCAACTTAAACTCGCATCCCGCTTCATTTATGGAGGTGATGCTGTTATTTTTTTGTCCTTACAAAAGTTGCTATGAGAAGATTCCATGGCTTTTCCCACTGGTACTTTGCCTTGTCTTCTTTGTATGTGTCTTTGACCCATGAAGTCTGTTTTGTATGTCAGCGACTCATAAGTGAAAAATAAATTGTATGAAAGATTTGATCTGTGTTATAACTGTATGAATCTGAAAATATGTTCAAATAAGATGAACGCTGAAATGCTTAAATAAACCTTTCTGGACCAGATACCTGGTGGGATAATTAAGGTTGTCACAATGTTGTAATATTTATATCTGATGAAAGTGCATATTAGCTTGTATTCTTAACACCTAGATTCAGCTGTAAAAGGAAAAAGGCAAAATTGTGAACCATCGCCCTGGCAGACACCAGCTAATCTGTGCTCTTATTATACTCAGAACTATGTTAAAAGCCAGTGCAACTCTGCAGACACACATTTTGCCCTCCACACAGTTCGAAGTTCTTAGACCCACAGAAAATTATTTTTACCCCAATCCTTTTCTCTCGAGGCAATCCTGATCCATACATATAAGCAAGAGCTCACCTTACCCAGTCTTGGAGCAAAATTCCTACTAAATTGTCATATTTGTAGCTAACATTTCATGATACGGAAACTAACCCTAGCAAGAGGTCTTTCTTAGATATGTTCTAAAGACAATATAAACACACCAATACATGGTTGTTTCATGTATAAAAGTACTTTGTGAGGCTGTGACCGAGGAGTATTGGCTCAGTGCACTTGTGGGGATGGGAACCCAACAATTATGATACCCCAAAATTTGCCTCAATCAGAACGCCCACAATTCTATGAATCAGAGACTGTGTTAACCCTCAATTAATTTTATACGGTAAGGCACCTCCCAACACATCAGAAGAAACATTCAGTTAAGTAAAAAGAGTTCTGGGTCAGTATAGTAGTTAAAGGGCTATATTACAAAATCCAAAAGTATGTCAATACAGAGTAAAAGCCATGAAGGCTTTCAGTAAATAAGGCAATACAGAGCAGTGCAAAATTAAAAAAATTATTTGAAGTCGCAAGTGGGCGGAAAAATCAAGAGAGAAACAAACAGCCTCCCTAGCGGGATTCAAATCTCCAGGAATGTCTGCTGGCTCGCCCTCAAAATTGAGGGGTTTTATACATTATTTTCACATATTAAATTAACAGAACTGCAGAATCACTGTGGTGTGAACAAATGTATCAATTACAACTACATGAATAACTATTCTGACCCCTCTATGCTAATGCCATCCGGAGATGGTGAACAAACTAGATACATGAACAACAGCAAACTATTATAAATTAATTTGGTACAGTGATCTAGCAGAAGGATCTTGAAAGCAGATACCGTTTTGTTAAGATTCATCGACAACAGTATGAACAATAACAATGGAAATATACCAAAGCAAATCTACTTGACTGTGTACTGCATAAATAACGAGCAGTGTTTCTGCAGGGGGGAGGACTGGGGAGGCATCCATTATGAAAAATATGGCTCTAGGCCCCAATTGAGGCTTAGTTAACAAAGGTCAGGAAAATACACTGCTATACATCTTTAGAAATGTGTTTACATGACAATAGCACCATATCAGTGTATACATGTGTAGTAGTGTGTAAAACTGGATTTTATACAGTGTTAATATTGCAACAAAACAAACAAATGCACAAAAATCCTTAACACTCTGTAGAGAAATAATTCGGCATGAGCAACTTATTAGGATTTACGACTGACCAGGACATTGTATGTAGAAGCTAAAATATATCTGTGTGCTAAGTACATGAAGTCTTCGACATTAAGCCCTAGCTAAGCAATAATGATAGGCAAAAGCATATCTTGCCATCGAAATTGAGGGTTCTCTAACGACAAGTTAACAGAAAGTTAGTAAAATGTTTGGCTTTTGTTTCAATATGTGCTAAAAATTGTGGTTTTTATAAATTATGATGCCAGGAAATATAATGTATGTCTAAAATGAAAGATAAAATGTAGGCATAAATCCGGTACATTCAGCCGTTTTAACTCTCTAAAATGTACCACTAGGAGTGGAAGGTAATGCCTGTTGGTGCCTGATTCACAGAAAATGGAATAGGCTATTGAACAAAATATGTAGGCTAAAAGGCAAATGTAGGAAGCCAGTAACATTTTATTTAATGCCTGGGTGGGGATGGCTAGCATGTACAACAGAGGTTAGGTTAGGATCTTGTACTTAATGTGCTTTGGGATTGCACCAAGTACGTTGATTAAGTTTGTGTATTTATTTTGGCATAACTTAGATTTGGCCTTGCTCTATATGTTATGGAGATACTTGCGTGTGAATACATTAAACATTCCAGGAAAATCAATATGCAAATAGAGGTTACTTGAAAATTTGTCTTTGGACCATAAAGTAGTCAATTTGTTTACAGTACACTTATAGTTTTTTGTTGTATCTTTCTATAAAGGAGGTATTATATTGATAGCTTATGATTACATTTCAAAGTATTTTTAATCTTTCAGTACTTGAATGCTTACGTTAATTAAATTCTTGTTTTGTTTCTTCCAGCTCTGGTTTCATGTAGTACTGAAGACTGATCTTCGATTTATAACTTCTGCATCCGTAATACTATTTTATTTCCATTATTCTTCATTATGCTTAATAGTAAAGACTATGGGTATTGCCAATTGAAAATCCCAAAAGGAAACTGACAAATGTACACATCATTGTTATCAGTATTTTTATCTTTGGAAACATTTTTGCTCAGCTTCTATTTTACATAGCACTTTGATGTTAGTATTTGCCTAGTATAGATCCCGCAATGCGTTTTGTACCATGGCTGCTGCCTACTTTGCTTACAGAGTTTTACTTGAGCCGGGAAAAGGTATTGCGAAGTGCAAAGAAAGTTGAATTAATGTTTTTCTATAAAGTGCCATTTTTATGTAATCCGTTTTTATAATATCTAAAACGGTTTCTGTAACTAGTGTATAGTCTGAAACATTCCAATGTGTAGTGCTCTCGATATTGTTAACCATTTTGGGACAATTTAACCAATCTTTATCTTGAAGAGGCCAGTCTCCACACCACTTTAATAACATTGCAGAGTTTATTGGTATTTTTGATGTTAAACAAAGCATAAAACAGCTGTGAATTATCCTACTAGAAAAAAAGGCCGTCCGTGCGCTAGATTTTAAAGTGCATGTTAAACATTGTTTTGAAAAAATGCAGCTACTTGTGAAATGAGAAAAATGTTTGTCTTCATATGTATGTTTTTCTTCATAAAACGTTAAAAACTTTTCGTAGGCATCTGCATCTATAATGCCTGCTGTATCACTTTAAGACTGCAACATGTGTGTGAAGCTGTGGACAATTGTTTACCAAATAATATGCTGCAATGACTAGCTTGTAAACACTGTGCCTTAACGAAAATTGTGTACAGTTCTACTTGTATAATTTATAATCAATCTATACCCTTTGTCAAATATTAAAAATAAATTATAGTTATTCAAATGTGTCTTGGAAAGTTTGCATTTCAAATAATGGATTTACTATTTTCGAAGTAGTCTGCAATATGCTATTCTGTATCGTGATCTTTAGTTTAGTACCTGACAACCGGATTATTTATTACTTTACACCAACGTAAGTCTTTTGCAGTTGTTGGTTCTTTCAGAAAGCTGGTAAGTGTTTATCTAGAGTCGGAGTGTAAAGAATACTCAAGGGTAAAAGTCAGTCATACTCATCCTTCTAGGAATATAGCAACTTTTAAATCCTCCTTCTTATCTATTACAGTCGGGAATATATCATGGCAAAGAATGTTAGGAGATAAATAATCCTACTCGATGAATGGTCAATTTAGTTGAGATAAAAATTGACCAAAAACGTATGGTTTAGATTAGGGTAAGAGTTAGGTTAACAAAACGAATTATGATACTGACCAGGGTATTGTAAAGGTTAGGTTTAGGTTAATGGGCTCTGTGAGGATTAAGGTAGTGGTTTGATTTAGGGTTGAAAAATATGTTGTTGTGAGGTCAACCCTTTTAGGGTAATTGTTACCATAATACCACACGTTAATTAAAATCATTATAGTGGTTTTCCGATTATGGGTCTTCTGATACGGGAATTTTTGTCAAGAATGTGTTTCACGATATAGATTTGTTACAGGTAGCACAGACTCCATTTTGGAAGGTTGCCACTGACCTCCACAAACGGCATTTTCCAATAAGTGCTCTATTGCTCAGTAGTATAATAAGGTGAGCTACATATAGGAGAAATTGTTACCATAACGACATTTAATTACTTTGATTAACCTATACAAATATTTTAAATTGTAAATATTCATCTCTTATTTGCTTGCATCTGTTTCCCAACTTTGCACAACTCTTCATAGCCATTCTGAATCTGGAAACTATAGTCAGGAGCTACATCATAGAATCCTTTTGATTGATCTAAGTGCACAACCTTGCTGTACCTTCTGGAGCCTCTAATGTGAACATTAGACCATTTTCAGTGTGACCAGCTTTTCTGCAGTTTTTCTGCTTTTGGCTTGTGAGGCTGTAAAACATACTCAATCGAATTGGAGATCTGTTTTTACTTCATCTGCTTATGGCCATTTGTACCTGCTATCAGTTTAGTGGAGGTTGTTAGTTTTTTTCTTTGAGTAAATTATTTTTGAATTCTCTTTTAACAAAGTTTACGTTTTGTGCATAATTTAAAGCGCAATTAGAAGATCGACTTCACAAATGTGATACTTCGGTGCCCACAATCTTAAATCATTCCTGGTCATCCGGAATTTGAATCAAAAGGTGACCTCAGTAAGAAAACATCTCTTCCACAGTAAAGAACAGATGAGAAGATTTCATCCATGTCACACTTCTGTATAGGAGCCCACCCCTGTTCAGCTGTGGCCATTGTCAACATTTTGCTTCTGTCCGAATAGGACAAAGATAAAACAATGAGAAATGTTCTGTTTTAAACTTGCTTTTTTTCTTTTTGCAACAGTCTGACTTTTCGAAAACTGCACTTGAAAGACTCTGACATTGCTCCGGAGGACAAGGTATCCTCTGTCACTACACACCAATACTGACAAAGCTGACCGGGTATTCTGTGTTCCTATCCTCCCCCCACAATCTGAACAATCGAACAGAGACAACCAAGTACACAATAAAGATTTGCATGGTTTCAATAGAAGGTCGCAAAGCCCCCCATCCTTAATACAACACATCGGTGATGCTAATCCAAACCCTATAAACCACCCATTCAAATAAATGCGGTTCAGTATTGAAAAATTTGCTAACGGATAGCTGGCGCCGAATGAATTCCAACCTCAGACCTATGCATGACTGCATAAAACACTAATAGGCCGACTAATTGGTAAGTGTTGCACTATACAAATACCCATACTAATTTGCTTACTTTTACTCCTAAATATTGAATACAGTCTTGCCCATTGCGCTTCATGGCATGACTTTGTTACTTTGTTTTATTCACGTTTACTGGTGATTTCAAAACCACACAGCATCATCCAGATATTTAACCTCTTCACTGCTACAGCATTTTTCAAAATATGGAGATAATGAATATCTTGACTTAAACTGCGCATTTTCTGCTGATGTACTCCCAATACATTTGGTGTATGTATTTGTTTGTGTTCTATGTTATCATTTATAAACATGCTTTGCTATTAGTGTTGGTTGCTCGTCTATACAATATCTGATTTGCTTTATTATCATTTGATTGTTTAGCAAAATTCATAAATGTATTCACATAATTTATAACACTTACAGATTTAAGTGAAGGTGCACCAAGATTAGTATGTTAATTCTTGCATTTCACATCATTCGATGGGAAACCTGTCCTTTTTAAAAAAAAAAAAAAATTGAAAAGAGTATTTAATTTGATTTCGGACAATTAGGAGGCGGGGAAAAATTTGTCAACTTACTAGGAGACAACATCAAGCAAACGGAAGCTATAAGCACCCTTTCAAAGGCCACAGCATGGCATCAGGAAGCCAGTCTGGCCTTATCAGCTTTGATGAAATGCTATAGCAACAGAGCAGAGAGACAGCAACGTTCTTCACACTAAACACTTCTGTTTATTAATTATTATATATACAGGTGAAAGGCCACCTTAGAAACTTGCATAGGCTCTTTTGGTGCTAAACGACTTAGCAAGAGGCACTATGGGAGGGGTCGAAAGATGGTGATATACTCCATCTTTTCAAGCAAGAGATTTCTGAATTCTGAGCTACCATTACAGTGTTTCAATTCTTATACATATTTTATTTATTTTCATTGCTGTTCTATTCATATTTACAGTTACAACTATGCACATTTTATGCACTAGGATAGGATATCGATTTTAATAACATTATAAAATAGCTTTTTTTTAATTCATGGGTGTCTCTATTCATGTGGAAGAGATATTTGGACCCTACAAACACCAAATAATCCTGTGAAGTCTCACGGACTGGTCATTACCCAGAACAGATAATCATTTAAAAATAAATTATTGCTTTTTAAACATTTTAAACATTACAACCCACGGTGTATTTTTATAATGTTAACAGGCCGCACACTAAAAGTAAGTTTATTGTTCATAACCTGGTAGTCTATAACATAGGAATTATCATGTAAATATACTGTTCAGTCAGCATTGCCAGAGTTCACTATCCTCATTTAATGCTTAGCGGATTGTGGACTACAGTCCACCAGGTTTCCGAGCTCTAGTTGGTAAGTTTGCACTTCTGCCAGAGGGTTTTGAAAACTTAATACAGGACAATATATGTTGTGTAGAATTACAAAAAAGTATTAGTGTCGCGCAATGTGATGCAGATCTTTGAGTGATCCTGAATAAGGCTTTACCAATATTACCAAAATGTCTGTTGTAATATTGGTTTCCTCCGTCAGTTCAAGCAGGAGGTCTTCTCTACTGTGGGTTTGTCAAGTGCTTGCTTAGTAAATGATGTTCCCCATTTCAGTTTTGATTTCAATGTTTTACCGTGCCTGCAGTACCTGTTATGATGAGAACAAACTTTAGGGCACCATTCATACATCTTACAGCAACAGGTTTCCCAGGCACCAGGGCTGAAATACGCTGTGTGTGTGTGTGTCACACTTCCTATGGTACCACCCATTGAGAGGTGTACTATATGGCAAACAGTCTTTAAGAATATTTATACTACTATGCTTGGCAAAGTGGTGTTAAAACAAATACAGAACTAACACTGAGCTGCCCCGGCGGTTGTGGAATTGAAAGGTCATTTTCAAATGGTCTCGGTGATTGTTCTTAGTAACGTTCGAGGAGAAGCAGCGATTCTGGTAGTACACCACCATCCGGCTGACGTTCCTACTTATATTTTAGCAGTATACACCTCCTGGGGCCAAAATACTTTAGGGTCTCAAGCTACAAACTACATTTCAAAACAAACCATGAGTCTCAGGGTTTCAGTAAAGAAAAGGCTGCACGGTAAAAGCAGAAAGCTTACACCGGCAGATTTGGATCGTAACCACAATTTGAGGGACCATGATACATTTAAAAAAGGCAGATTGGTATCAGTATTCTTATAGATGGTATTCCTGTTCTTTGCAGGATTCTCAGGAGAGTAAAAAGAAGGACCAGACAAACTATCGTAAAGATTAGAAATACGTCAGACCGAAAAGTGAAAGAGATATTAGGCTTAACCGAGACTCATTTAGCCTATACGGACAGATCTCTGTTGAAACAATTGAGTTTCGATATTTTAACATGTACTTCACAGGCTGTCTCCATATGAGGGGGTCACTATATTGAAATCTAGAAATTTAACAGCTACTGTCCTGCGCACACTAGCTGATCTGAAGGGAAGATGGCGATAGCTCAGTTGTTGACATCGGGGCGTAAAAGTACGATCTGCGTTGTGTATGGCCCCAATTGTGATCGCCCGACGTTTTTCACTATCTAAGCTCTGAACTGCTGGGGTGGGTTGGAGATTTGAATGTTGTGGGGGACTTCAACTGCATTATGGACAATAAAATAGATACAACTAATAGTAAAACACTGGCCAGAATGGTTAGGACCCGGGCAGCTATGTTTGAATTATTACGAATTCATCAGCTAGATGACGCATGGAGGGCACTGCTCCCAAAGCTGCCAGGGTATACATTCTACGCATCCCCACACAAATGGTACTCTTGCATTGTTATGATCTTTATTAAGAGATCACTACTGGAAAACGTACGTTGAGAGGTCTGCCCTAAAATCACATCCGACCACAACCCAATATGCTAACACTACAGAAACAGTTGAGGTCCAGAGAGGCTCATCGAGCCTTTTCATTTCCTCAACACTTACTCAGCAATTCAGAGTATCAGGTGCATATCAGAGTAGTATTGGGGGAGTATTTAAGAAACAACATGGGCACTGCCTCTATCTCAGTGGTATGGGACTGTATGAAAGCAGTTTGCCCTCATACAACACCACAACACAAAGGTAGTGCCCCTGCCTCTTTGAGTGTGACTAATATAGTGGTATTCCCCAAGAAAGGAAAACCCCTCCAGGACAGAGGTTTGTATCGCCCAATATCTTTGATCAACTCTGACGCCAAAACTTTTTCTAAAATTTTGGCTTCACGTCTGGCCCCCCTTATCCATCAGCTAGTCTCTGGCCAACAGCATGGGTTCGTTCCTGGTAGAGATACTGCGTCCCATATTAATACAGCTATTGCAGCCCTTGACGTAGCTGGCAAATCAAACAAACACATAGGGATGTTCTTGCTCAACACTGAAAAGGCTTTTGACAGAGTATCCTGGGAAGCACTTTGGCTCACTATGTCTACATTTGGTCTCAGTTCCTGTTTCATCTCCTTGGTACAGAAACATTATAAAAACCCGTTAACAACAGTCAAGCCGATTTTTCCTGCCAACCCTGTCGCCGATATAACCCGCATTACTCGAGAGGCTGAAATCTTTGGCTTTTTTTCAGGCTACAAGTTCAATTTAGCCAAGACTTAAACAATCCTAAATCTCCACACTGAAACTCTGCCTATATCTCTAGGGGTTACAAAAACGGCTACATATCTAGGTGTCTGTTTTAACAGTCAAGTAGAGGATGTTGTCACCTTGAATTATGAGCCGCTTCTTAAAACTATTTTGGCTTAATTGCACAGTTGGCATCGGCTTCCCCTCAGCATATTTGGAATTAATATACTGCCTAAATTTCTATATCTATACCCTTGCGGTTTTCATGGTATTTCATTAAGCGTTTAGACAGCATCATAGGCAGTTTCATGTGGGGGTATAGACATGCTAGGAGGACCCTAAGGTTCATCAAATGTCTTATAAACAAGGGGGCTTTAAGGTCCCAGACTTCAAGCTTTGATACTGCCTTTATCGGGCAGATCTGGAGCTTGCTTAACGTGCTCGATGCTGGTCCGACTTCACTGTCTTACCAGCTAGCTTGTGGACCGCCCATCAGGTTCACACTATACAAGACCTCCGACCCTAACTACTACAAGCGTGTGAGATTCAAGGTAGTCAAGGATATCACTAGGATTTGCAAGATATCTGTAACGAATATTCTTTGCCCTTGTTGCATCAGTTCATGGTGTTATGGGGCAATCCAAAACTTCCTGAGATATTTCAGGATCATGTGGGGAGAGTCTGGCAGCGTAAGGGCATTAACCAATTTGGACAATTGTATGATGGGCGCGGGTTTTGATCTTTTGCAGCATTAAAAAATGAGTTTGGGCTCTCGCATAGTACCTTTTTTAAAAAATATTTACAAGTAAGGGACTATTTCTTACTGGTACAGAGGCTATCAGATATGCCATGCCTTTTGGAAATACTGTCAGAAATATATGCGCGCTCCGACAGAGGCGCTCTCACCGCAGCTTACCAGAAATTTCTCGCAGTAGCTCACGATGATAGCCTGCAGATTTCCGTAAAATTAAGTTGGCTTCTCAAAACTGATGTAACAGCAGAGGAAAAACAGGAGGCAATGGGCACATTAGACGGACTAGTAGCCTCTGTCAATCTGAAATTACAACAGCACTTGACAATCTTCATGTTGTACTACACACCAGAGCTTATCTCTAAGTGGGCAACATCCCAACTCGTTGCCAAATCGTATTGCCCAAAATGTCAGCTCTTCGCCGCAGACTTAAGACCTATGTTTATTGACTGCCCAAGGCGAAATATATTTTGGAACGATGTTTCCTCTATCCTTACACTACACCTCGGCTGTGACTTCCAGTTTACCGAAAAGGAAATCATTCTTGGGATTAAGCACGATGTAGCTAGTCATGAGAGCTCATTAGCCAATATTATCATTGTATTTGCCCGTTTATGCATTGCAAAAGCCTGAATAAATACTATCAGCCCAAATGCAAATGAGGTCTGGTCATTACTTGGACAGGTGTATGAGTCCAAATCAACTCTAGCCAAGGTCAGAGGTCCCCACTCTTGGTTAAAATTTAGAAGGATTTGGTCTAGCCTTCAATGGGATTGACGTTTCTCTCCACTGCCTAGCTGTTTTTTTCTTTTCTTCCTCTTTCTCCGCCTCCTCCCTACACTTCTTAATTATTCTCTTTATTTGTTTTTTTCCTCTGGCCGTAATTGTGTAAATCCCTGATTTAGAATCATGTGATTATCTTAAACGTGTGTGAATCTTATTCTTCTTTGTCCATTCAGTACTTTATAGTTTTGTACTTTTGTTGTTCCCCTTAGCTGTACCCTATGCACCGACCAGAGCCCTTCGCTCTAGCTCACTGCTTCTCGCAACCACAACCATAGTCAATAAAGCCCGATGGGGCGGCCGCTCCTTCTCCCATACTTCCGCGAGGCTCTGGAATTCTCTCCCCCTCTTCCTTAGAGAGAATAGCAACCGGATGGCAGTCAGGAAAGCCCTGAAAACCCACCTGTTCGCAAAAGCGTACTGATTCACCTCACTGCTATAGTAATCAGTCAAAGCGCTGCGAGGCCTCCGGGTAGTCTATGCGCTATATAAGTGCAATTTTTCATTTCATTTCATACCAATCACTATTAAAAAAAGAAAAATGATTTAAAAAAAATGAAGAATAGAAAAGTGAAAGAGAGCTGGAACACAAATATTACGTTTGCATAAAGAAGAAAGGTTCTGACTCTAAGCTGATTTTAAGAAAAAAGAAGTAGCAGGGTCTGACAAAAAAAATGCCTCAGAAACTGCGTTCTCCCATCTTCAGAAGTAGCGCTTCTGCATAGTGCAGCAGAACTAAATAAAGTTTGCCAGAAACGCGATGAGCATCTCGTCATGACACCAAAATAAAGAGTACATGCAGGTTAAAACACCGATGGACAAGAAAACTCTCTTGATAGGGGTTACGATTGAATATTGTGCAGAATTATAGTAGTCTTCTGGTCACATTTATCAGGTGCCGACAACTTCAACCTTGCAGATAAGGATTGGTTTCCTATCAATTTTAAGGGCATCACCTCGAGGTGAGGGGGTAATAGTGCAAGCATATTTCTGGTTAGCTGCGGAAGTAAAAATATGCATGCAAGTGGGCATTACAACAAGCTCCAGCATTGTATAGAAACCAAACGGGAGGGACAGAGGATCAGTTCCACATGTAATTCCCTTAAAAACCGAGGCTCGTTATTCAATTAAGCCAGATGCTAAGTGTGATATAAGAGTTAGTTTAGAGCAATTACAGTATCAAGGCGTAACAGTTCCTTGTCATTCGACCATAAACATTCACCTTTTTGCAGCGTTGAAGCCAGATAATTCATATAAAATAGTTTTAGATTACAGAAATCAAAGTGCACACACCCGGACACATGCAGTGGAAAATGCTCACCTGAACGAATGACAAATTAAAAAAAAGACAAAACAACATTAGATATCTCGAACTGGTTCTTCAGTCATAATATAGTGCCTAAATCACAATATCTAAGAGCCTTCTCATACGGCAGGATTAGTATGTGTTAGACCTGGCACCATTGGCGTCGGTCTCCCTTCCATTTTTGCTGTTGCTTCATGTATTTTTGCTGGTGTTGTATGCTTTGGGCACTGTGCCACTGCTATCCATTGCCACGGTGCAAATGCTTCCTATTGTAAATTGATGTATGAATTAATGATTCCATGTTTGGCTATTTTGATTTACTTGTTAGACCCTAGTCTAGTGCACTAAGTGTGCCAGGGCGTGTAATCCAAATGCTGCTGGTGGGCCTACAGCACTGGTTGTGTCACCCACACAAAGCAGCCTTGTAAAATGTGTCTAAGGTCTGCCATTGCGGAGCCTGCGTGCAGTCTGGTACTGTCATGCTGACTGGGCAAGTGCACCCACTTCCCAGTCCCTAAACCTTCCCTTTTCTTCATATCAGTCACCCCTATGGTAGGCCCAAGGGCAGGGTGCATTGTAAGTATGAGGTAGGACAAGCCCTGATGTGTGTGGCATGTCCTTATAGTGAATTACAGCCATTTTTGTTTTTCACTATTGCAAGGCTACCTGTTCTCCATAGGTCAGAATGGGCTGTTAGAGTTATTACATTTTATAATCCTAACTGTCTCAGAGAACATGGTGGAAATTCGAGTTTAGTATGCCTGAACTCAGAATAATAAAATACATCTTTTAGTAAAGTTTATTTTAATATTCTGTGTTTGTAAATACCACTTTTAGAAAGTAGGTATTTGCCTGTCTAACCATTCATACCTACCTCTGCTAGTTTGTGTATTCCTATGTCTGGTTTTGTGAGTGACAGGGCTGGGGAATTCCAGGAGGAGACAGGCTGAGTCAACCAGTGGTGAATAGAGAGATCTGCATCTAGATAGGAGGGAGGAGTTGCACCTGAACCTTGAATAGGGCTGTGCCTGCATTCCACAATGCTGGCTCCACCCCCTGGGGAGTGGCTGATGTCTCTTCCCTGCACACTGAAAGAAGAGAAGGAGTCCTGTAAACAAAGTCCTCCAGGACTGTACTTGCCTTCCACAATGCTGGCTCCACCTCCTGAGGGGCGTCTGATGTGCATGCCCTGCACTGTGAAAGGAAAGGAGAAGTCTGGTAAACAGAGTGCTTCAGAACTGGTTTGGACTGTGCAAAGGCCCCTCTCCCCTCAGAGAACAAAGGATTTGGGAGTATAAATATTGGGACCCTGATCCCATGAGATTAGATCACTTTGGACTACAAGAAGAAACCTTTACTGAGGAGAGGAACCTAAAGAAACTGAGGAGAGACTATTCCCAGGCTGAAGTGCTGCTTGGGGGATTGGCCTGCAGTGGTTGCCTTACTGCCAAAGGAAGGAGAAAGAAACTTTGTGTACTTTGCTTTCAACTTGGGAAGGATCTCCTAGGGCTTGGAAAAGAGCTTGCCTCCTGCTGAAGTCTCAGGGACAACAGACTTCACCCCACAGTTCCCCAGAGTTCTTTTGATAGTGCCTGCTGCTGTTTTAGGCCTTCTGAGGAACTGTGTTGCAAGGAGCTGGAAGCGCGACTCAACGAGAAGAAGAGTGTCGCCATCGCTGTGCCTGCCGTCGCAACTCCGAAGGAGGGTGTCACCGCTGGAACTGTCGCACTGCACCACATCGGAGAGAAGCGTGCCGCAACAAAGAGGAAGAGTGTCGCCGCTGGAGCTGTCGCACTGCACCACATCAAGAGAAGAATCTCGCAGCGAGGTCTGAGTGTGTCGCCGTCGCTGTACCTGCCGTCGCAACTCCGAAGCAGGAGGGTGTCGCCGCTGGAACTGTCGCATTGCACCGCATCGACCAAGAGCACCTCGCATCCCCAAGAAGCGCGCCGCCATTGAAGCTGCTGCTGTCGCATCTTGGATGTCGGCGCTGTAGTTGTCGCATCGAGCAGAAGCTTCACGCATCGTGGGAGAAGAGCGTCGCCGCTGGAGCTGTTGCCGTCGCATCGTAAGGATGTCACCGCTGCAGTCCATGCATTGAACTGAGGACTTCTCGCATCCCTGAGAAGCGTGCCGCATCTGGAAGATCTTCACATCTTTATTTCTTTGCACCTGACTTTTCCGCATTTCCCATCACTGCTACATTGCTTGCCGTGGAAGCGCAATGCAACTTAAGGTACATTGACGCAGAGTGTAGCATGTTATGTTATGTTATGTTGTCACTTACTTATAAAGCGCACGGTCACCCCAGGGTTTCATGGCACTACTCCTGCTTAAGTTGTTACATCAGACCCGATTAGTAGGCATACCAAACAGCCAAGTTTTAAGTGCCTTTCGAAAGCCAAGAAGGTTGTCGCAGCTTCTCATTGTTACCGGAAGGGAATTCCAGAAAGTAGGTGCCAGATAGGAAAATCTGCAGCCTCCAACCCGTTTGAGTTTTATAGTTGGAACAGATAGAAGATGCAGATAGGATGAACGCAAATTGCGCCGGGAGACGTGTTTTTCGATCATGGCCGTGATGAATTTTGGACTGTTGCCTTGCAGTGCTTTGAAGGTAAGGCACCCAGTCTTGAATGCCGCATGTTGCTCCACGGGAAGCCAGTGGAGCTTGATCAACAAGGATCTGGCAGAGTGCCATTTTGGCTGTCTGTGTATTAGTCTGGCCATCTGGTTCTGAACCATTTGCAGCTGCTTCAATAGGTACTGAGGCAAGCCGATATAGAGGGAGTATCTTATTTCAGCACTGTAATAATTCAATAGTCACATGTAGACATAATCAATCCAAACAACATAAACTCTTCAATGCAGGCTTGCTTCTTCTTTCTTTTGTTTATTTTCACAATTCAAGTGATTTCTTCAGTGATGTTTCAAAGTATGTCCATACAGTTCAAATGATAGTAAAAATATAGCCACAGTTCAAATGATGGTCAAAATACAGCCAGTTCAAATGATGATCAAAACACAGCCTACGCGTTTCGTCCCACATGGGACATCATCAGGGCTGTAGAAAGAAAAAGAAAAGGACAAATAACTAACAATTCATAGATGATGAATACATTCAACAATGGCACGTCTTGCCCTGCCTATATAACAATCTGAAGCAATTCCTGCCTATGCAAAATCTTAACAACCAATATCGTCATATTGAGAACCCAAAACAGAACATCTCAACATGGGCGGGATTATTTAAAGTTGATTCCATTATTATCATGGTATCAAAATGTTAAACCATACACGAGTTCATGTCACCCCTCGAGATCACATTTGTATTTTGAAAGACTAGCATCACCATGATGTCCTCACCTTTATGAAAAGTCACGGCTAATTTATCTTCTTGGTTCGAGCAGTCCTTGTTTATCTTGCCACTTCACTTCTATAAACTTATAGAGATGTATCTAGATTTATAATGAAAATAATAAATTTAGTGTCTCAGATATTTGTCCCTGAACTAAGTAACCAATCTCTATCACCCTTTCCCTGTGAATGATTTGTTAACTAATGCTCGCTTACCTAGTTATCAAATGTAATTCAAATCAAAAGAATTTCCTAGATGCGGTTGAAGGATCTCCCAATTAGTGATGATGATCACTATATGAGTAATTCAATCTAGAATTGAAAACGAAATATGTATAAACACTAAGGTCGGCCGAGAAAACGATATGTCCTTAGTGTCTCAAATTCCTATGTTTCCAAACTCTTAGAAATGTTACTCTTAAATTGTAAAATTCTAACTATTTAAAAAAAGCACTGGCATATGTTATTGCTAAACTATCGAAATCCTGACCAAACACGGGTCAAATTAGGGCGAAAGGCAAAAATATCATGATTCTTAGTCCAAATTGCTAAATTATATGTTACAAACAATCGGATTCCCAATTCCTACCTCTTTGATTTCGCCAATATTACTATCTCGGTCAGCTTGCCACTTCTTTGCTAGGTGAAATACCCACGCTTTCCTCTGCAGAATATTCTTAAGTACAATATTCCTTAAAAGTAAAAAAAACACAAAAAACAGAGATATTTTAAATTACTTGTCCCCTTAGAATGGCCGTATGCCAACAACTCTAAAACTATTTGTCAGCTCGGCAAATACAATTCTACTATTACCCACTTTCGTCAAAATATGGTCTGATTCTACCTCATCTCTCCTTCGGACGACCCGCTCGATAAACCGTCGACAAATCTCTGTTGATATGTGTGCCTCTATTTCAAGTCGTCATTGACCAATCGAAATGTAGTAATCTACGCGCCAAGTCCGACCACCTGGACTGGTTAGAGTTCCCTGTTCGGTCCGCAGTCCCTGTTAACCGGAAATACTATACTACATACGGTCCTTCAAAGTGCAAGCACCTGCTAGGTTACGGTGTTCAGAACCGGAAATATTTTGAAATATATCCGGTTACACAATTTTTAAACACCCGCCTGCTCACTAAATGTTCCCTACTCAGTCCGCAGCCCCTATTTGTTGAAGATAATGTAGTGCATCCGGTCCTTTTTATATACAAAAGCTAATTGGTTCCTATATGTAAACACCGGAAATTAATTAAGTATATCCGGTTTTCTGAAAACTTCCCGTCACAACAAGTTTACGTAAATTACGTGAGGTGCCCCAGTCACTAATTTCTGACTCATATCAAAGCACACTCACCCGCATCACAAAGGTAAAATCATCTAAAATGTATCTAAACTCATCAAAGTAAATCCGGTCACTGGACGCGCCCTGATAATGATTACACAACAATTTTTCGATATGTGCCTACTATCATTCTTGGACAGGTTCTCTCACTGATCGGCTGATCTAATCGCTCTGGAGGAATCCTTCAAGGATCCTCTTTCAAATATATAGAGGCATCAAATCATAGGATATCAGCGAGCACTAACAAAATTAATCCAGTACTCAATTCTGAAGACCGCAACTATTCTATTAAGAATAAGTCGGAAATATTAATTATTTATTATCGACTCGCGCTGGCCCCATATATTTCTACCCGCTAAAATAGTTTATATGTATTACGTAAGACAGTCCACTGTCATGAAACAGAAGTGTCCCAAATGTTCAACGTCAACTATTCTGTCCCAACCTGGCAGAACAGTAGTCAATCCAGATCCTTCAAATATTACATGATATATCTTCCAGCAATAAGTACACTGCCTAATAATTAATGTTGTACCAGTATAAACATTCCTATATGGCTACATTATGTGTGCATAGTTATTCACAAATCCACCGCTCATAATCTGAGCCGTATACAGACAGATTAGTGATGATACAAAAATCGCTACCTCCCTTACCACCACCTGTCTTACTGCGATAATTTGCTCCCCACCAATTTTATTATACTGAAAAATAGGAGTCATACTGCACTGGTTCCATTCCTAATTATAAAAAATGATGCATTTCTGAATCGCTATTTAAACCACCTTTAACAGCTCTACAGCGACTTATCCATCTAGCTTCCTCCTTCCTGATATGTAGTTCCCAATCACCACCTCTTACATTGGGTTCTATTCTCTGAAGACCATGAAATTTAAATTCCTGTTCTCTCTCATGGAATTTTTTTATATGTACAAAAATCGGTGATTTAAGATCTTGATTGATAATCGCTCTTCTATGTTCTTGCATGCGAATTTTGAGCACTCTCTTAGTGCTCCCAATGTAAACTTTGTTACATGCACAGATCAATGCGTAGACCACCCCTGTGCTATTGCAATTAATGAACTGATTAATTTGATAAGTGCGTGAGCTGTTGTACCGAAAGTTTCTGATCTTGTTCAGACCCCAAGGACACATATTGCACCCTCCATATGTGAAAAACCCATTCGGCATTATGGGCATCCAATCTTGTCTTACTCGTTGAATTGGTGGAATGTAATTTCTGGTGATCATATTACTGATAGTGGGGCTTCGCCTGTATATAATTTTCGGGATTTCTCCAATTTGTCCCTGAAGACCTGGTACACCCATCAGTAAATGCCAATTCTTTTTAAGAATCCTATAGATTTTGTCTTTGTCAGTACTATTGATAGAGATCGCGGGTCACCCGACCAATAATTTCGCCACTTCTAGCTTCGGGCCCATATACTTTACTTTATCATATACATTGATCAGATGACCACGCAATCTACTACCAATAATTGTGGGTCCCTTTCGATGACTTCCAGTGTACCCAACTTACCATCCACCGTTATGGGTACCTATGACCACGATGGGTCAGGGAGCTAGCTGTAAAAGGAAAGGCAGCAAAATACAAAACCCAACATTAAAACCTTTACCTTTTCATAAAATGACTACGGACAACTGAGAAGTTTTAAAAGTTTATCTTAGATTTCAGATTCTGCAATCATACAGTTTATAGTAATGAGGCAATCTATAATCAGAATAACGAAGAGCACATAACCATATAGGAAGAGTATACAGGCAACCATCTAACCCTATAATGAGGGAATTCAGAAATAACGGAAATGGAATTCAAGGGGTTGTACTTAATGCTAAGATTTTTATGCACGTATTAGGAATTTTATCAGTGGGTCATATTTCGAGAGAAAAGACACCAGGGAAACCTATACATCTATGGAAGGGTAGAAAAATGCAACACGCTATAATTCTAACGTTATTACTTCAATTCAGTATTTAAGAGAAAATTGTAAACATATTTAATTCATAAACAGTATGGAAAGATTTATACTAAAAGGCAGGGGAACATAGGAACACTCTATGAAAGTAAATGCAAATAACTTTATGATATGCAATGGTTGCGAAAAAGCATGGAAAATTTATCATATGCGAAGTATGTCTTTATTGAAGCAAAGACAGAAAATAGAAAGGTGCAGTTTAGAGTTTTCGGCAAGATATTTACCTAGACTGGTGTGAAAACCAACCCTGGCCACGGGTCAGTTAAGGACAGGAAATACCCCAAGGAATAGCAGTCATCAATGGGACAGCAGGTGCAGAATGGACACCCCAGGACAGGACAGGAAACCCAGATTAGGATCAGGACAGGACCACCAGGATACGACCAGCACCCGCAGTTCGCAAGCAACGCCTGCGCTCCACCCTCTCTGCAGCTATCAGTCAGAACCCCGATTGGGTTAGCGAACTCCCCAGCAAAAGTGCTCCGCCAGCACTTTAAGGTTTAATAAAACCTTAGTCTATGGTCAAATTCGGACAGAGTGCTCCGCAGCTCTCTGTAAATTCAGTCACCTATTGAGTGCGTTGGGTCAGTGACAGGTCAGCTATTCGGACAAGTCGGACAAATTCCCTAGGTGAACCTAGGCTAGATATACTGTTTTGGGACAGTGTACCACCCCCCAGATGTTGCAAAGTGTCAGAATCCCCAATTTCGATTGATCCTAAGGTAGGATTTGGTTAACACACCAATCAGAACAGACTTTTCTAAGCCCCTATTTACATGCTTGGGCACCGCCTAACAAGATTGGGGTTCTCACGAGAAGTCACACAGAATACAATGAAGAAGAATACAATGTAATAAATGTAGCATTTTTATTCCTCTGGCTGGGTGAAGGTGCATCTTCCCATGCATGACTTTGGCAGCAACCTTCTGTTGGCTCGGTTTCAATGCCACCTCGCCTCGGCTGCTTCTGCGCAGTACTGCCCTCCAAGATGGACTCCCAAGCCCCCATCACCCCTCCGTGCCGAGGATACATGAAAAGTAAGCGAAAACAAATTAGCACATAGAAATAAAGGAATGTATTACATGTCATGATTTCACACTTCAGGTTTATCATAAAAAAAATATATACTATGCAATTACGGGTAAGTGCTACACATAACGACACGATGAGCAATAGCACGAGCTTCACTTCATTATCACATTAAGCTGCCATTTTATGGTGATTACGCATGCGCACCCTTTCCCTCCAACACTATCTCTACGTGAAGTCACGTGAGTGTGACTGACGCATGCGCAGAAGAGGAAAGTCAAGCAGCGGCCATTTTAGGAACAAGGATTAATCGTATTAGTAAAACACATAGGCAAGCATCTCTATGATACCCACGCACATTCAAAATACATAAAATTAGTAAAACGAACAATTTAAGTTACGAGATTATAATAGATTTTTCGAGGTTCTTGACTCGAGCAAGTCGCGATGCGAAATCTTGCTCTATCAATCCCCTCTGATAATATTTACAATCATCACAAAATAATGGAACCAGATGCCAACTTTCTTTCACACTTTGTACATTTCTATCTCTTCTAACAGGCGATTCAGTTTCTCTTTCTCATTTTTGGTAGGGTGAGAATTTTTCACCTTTTTATAAATCTGATTATTCATTTCTTCCAATTCAAGCTCATCCGCACTCCGTTTCACTCCTCTCGCATTCACTTGGTAATTCTTTGTGTGTTTGCGACATTTGCAACAGACGAATATGAGAAATAAGATAAGACCTATCACTCCAATTGGCATCAGTACCTTTAACAATAAGCTTTTACCTAAACTAGCAAACCAATGACCTACATTGGAGAGACCATCAACCAGTCTCTTCCAGGCACTGTCAACCTCGAGTGGTTTGAGTTCCTTTTCCAAATTAGTAATGTTTTTCACATATCTTTTGAGCTGTACGCTTTTGTCCGGAATGTAAGTGCAACAATGTTGCGCCTTCAACATCCGGCAGACTCCGCCCTCTTTTGCTAATAAGGTGTCAAGAGCAAGTCTGTTCTGCAAAACCATTGATCTGATCGCAACCATTTCAGTATTGACCAGCAGAAATCCATGAGCCGTGTCAGTAGACAACACATCCACTATTGTGGATAATTTGCAAATTCTGTGAGTGTTTAGAACCACTCCCACTCCAGGTATCAGTGCACTAAAAATACTACCCATTATTTCACCTACGCTTTCTCTTTTACTACGCACTAAGCCATTAGTGTTTTCGTTGCTTCCAGCAATTTCATTCACGTGGTATATTTTCGGGAAAACAATGCCAAAGTAGCAGCTTCCATACCAGTGATACGGCAATTTGAAATAAGCCTTGTTTCCACATACATAATAAATTCCGGGAAACACAGGTTCTGACCCATTTTTGAAACCCCAACCTCCAATTACCTTGTAATTGTGTTCACATTGACTGGAACCAATGAAAATATTATTATAATAACTAGTCTTCTCGCGATGAAGACAGAGTTTCCCTTTCTTTTCGAAATCCAGCAACAAAGCAGGCCCTGCCCCGCCATTTGAGGTGCTTTCCATGTCCTCAGCCCATTTTGGTGTTTTCTGTCTTTTGTCATTTGCCTTTCTTTGGAAACTCTCCCTTCTCTTCTCTGCCATGTTCAAAAATATCTTTTCTTGTTCATGTAATGAACAGGTCAAGTTGTCTCTGTGTGCTTCATTTAAGTCTATTGTACCTATAGTCAGAAAGTATTCTCCCATATAACGTGTAACGTCACTTTTGGTATGTACAGGATTCAGATTTCCATGTATAGGAAGTTCAGAAAAGATCACGTCATTGTTAGAGTAATAGTACTGTAACGGTCCTCTTTTGTAAAATAAGCTTGCTAAAATACTACAGGAGATTCCATAGGTCAGAGGTAGGTGATATGTCACGCCTTCAGCCACAGAAGTAGGTAGCTTCATGCAGACATAGCAATCTTCTATTTCCATAGTTTCTACATAATGCACTAACAGGTTTGCGAAAACATTTAATTGTGTCTGGTTTCTAACTCCGTGGTAATGTAGTCCTTCCTCATCTGATGCTTCTAAGTCTCGTTTTGTCTGTCTGAGTGCTTTTTCACGTCTTTCTACACTTCGTGTTGTCAGTTCTTCAGTGTCGGTAATCTGAGTAGGGTCAATATTAGTATTTTTGCTTACCATAAAGGGAATGAAAACTGTTAGTCCTATCCAAACTAATATTACTATAACTATACTACATATACATACCTTGCAGCATGTTTTGCAACAACTGCGGCTAGGTCTACCACTCACGCTTGAATCAGACATTTTGGCTCAGAAGAAGTTTTCAACCCCTCTTTGTGGACTTGCACCGGTACCTTTATGCTGAGCAATTTCACGGCGGTTCGTCCTCTTCCTCTGCAGAGTAATCTGTAATCTGTTCCCTGTCGCTTTCGTCTGTAATTTCAAGATCCTCTAAATTTTCCAGAATCAGATATGTCCACTCAGGATCCTGGTATTTCTCATTCAGTCTTTTTATTCGATCACTCCTTCTGTTGGAGCTTTCTCCAGCTTGCTCTGCTATTCGTATGCTTTTTCTTCTGTCAGCAAGTTTCTCTTCTACTGTTTTTATTCTCAGTCTTAGTCTCTTAATGTATCTTGGTTCGATATTTTTCTTTTTCTTGAGTCTTTTGGTTGGCACTGTTATTTGACTTTCTTCTAATGCTCTTTTGTTTTCATTCGTTTGTGGCACTTCCTCTGTCTCTTCCCTTCCTGTCTTACTAGTCCCAGGTCTTGTATCTAATTCTTCCGCCTGGTTACTAAACTGGCCTCGTTCAGGTGAAATTGGGTTCTGGCTTTTAAATGTCTCTGTTTCTATGTCCTGAACACGTTCTTCTAGTTCTGTCTGATCCTGTTCAAGCACTTCGATCTCTTGATTTTCTTCTGCTCGAACCTTTGCACTTGTTCTAGTCTGTCCCTTTTCAATATCAGGAGTCAGTGGAGGAGTATCGATCACTTGTTCTGTCCCTGTCTGACCTCCCTCTTCGTCCTCAGATTTGATGTGAATCTCAATGATCTGAGGGTCTTCGCCTGTCTCGACCTCTCTAATCCACTCTCTATCCTCGTAGATTCGCTCTCTTGTTCTGATTGGGTCTTCAATTAAATCGATTATAGGTATCCAATCATCTTGGCTGGTGCTCGGTTGCTCGTCATCAGCTACTTCCGGACCAACGTTTACAGGACCCTCAGCTGGACTGGTGCTTGGTTGTTCGTCTTCAGCTACTTCAGGACCGACATCCGCAGATCCCTCAGCTGGACAACCTTCAGCTCCAGGCTCCTTGTCTGGAATTACCTTTTGAGTATGGCTGGCATGGATCCACCTGGGAACGCCTGCACACTTCACTGCTGTCGTGGTCACCAGTATTACTTGGCGTTTTTCTCCCCACCTCGGTGCAAGGCAACTCGAACGAGTATGCTTCTTTATTCTAACCCAGTCGCCTGGAACCAATTTGTGAACTGGAGTTGTCGGGTTGGCGACGGCGTCTTCCCCAATCTGGCGAGAGATAGAACGCACTTGGTCACCCAGTTTCCTGCAATACTCAAGTACCAAATCATCAGAAATGCTTAACAGTTTGTTTCCTGGTACCCATGCTTGTCTCATCACTCTTCCCATCAATATTTCATGGGGGCTCAGGCCTGTTCTCCGATCAGGAATACTTCGGAGTCCCATCAGCACAAGAGGCAAAGCAGTAATCCAATTCATTCCAGTTGAGTCACACATTTTGGCCAACCTTGATTTAATAGTGCCATTTATCTGCTCTACCACTCCAGAAGCCTCTGGACGATGTGCACAGTGCAATTTTTGTGTGATTCCAAACGCTTTACAGAGTTGGTCCAACACCTCATTCTGAAAATGTCCGCCTCTATCTGATTCAATAGTGACTGGCACCCCGAACCTAGGTATCAATTCTCGTAGTAACAATTTGGCTACTGTTAAGGCATCACTCTGTGGGACAGGGTAAGCTTCCACCCATTTTGAAAATAGGCAGACCACTACAAGGACATATCTTTTTCCCTCGCAGCGTGGCATGGTGATGAAGTCAATTTGTATTCTTACAAAGGGACCCCCTGATTTTCCAATTTTCCCTAGTTCAACTACTGTTCTTTTGCCAGTGTTGAACTGTTGACACGTCATGCACCTCTGGCAAAGGGATTCTGCTACTTTCCTGAACTTCGGGTTATACCATGTTTGTTGAAATACCAGAACCATGGCATCCCTACCAATGTGTGATCCTTCATGTATCAGTCTGGCCATAGGGGCGAGCAGGTTCCTAGGTAACACAGGCATACCATCTGGGCCCACCATGACACCATCCTCACGTCTTGGTCGACAACCAAGTCCTTTCCACTTCTCTTTCTCTTCCCAAGGCACAGCATGCTGCCATTCTCTCACTTCATCCCAGGTAGGCACTTCTACAAACACCATAAGTTGGCAGCTGTTTCCAGTCCCACCCCGTCTGATGTTCATTGACATGCGATCCATAGCACATTGTTTTGCTACCCGATCTGCAAAATCATTTCCCAATGACACAGGGTCAAGGCCCTTTTTATGAGCAACACATTTGACCACTGCCAATTCCTTTGGTAATTGGATTGCCTCTAGAAGGTCTTGGATAACTTTTCCATTTCGAATGGGGGTACCTGATGAAGTCAGGAATTCTCTTTGTAGCCATAATTGGCCAAAGTCATGCACAACCCCATAACAGTACTGGCTGTCAGTATACACTGTTATTCTTTGGTCTTTTCCCAATTTGCAAGCTCTTATCAAGGCAATTAGTTTGGCTACTTGTGCAGACTTTATTCCAAATAAACAGGATGCTTCTTTGACTTTGTCTAACGCAACCACAGCGTAGGCAGCACTTAGGCCTACAAGTTCGTGTCTCATGCATGAACCATCCACAAACCATTCTTCATCATGTACAGGCAAGGGTGTTTCTTTAATGTCTGGGCGGGGTTTAGTACTAAATTCTGTCAGGTCAATGCAATCATGCTCGTTCTCCCCCTGGTCTTCTAAAACCATCGAGTCAGGGAGTAGAGTGGCTGGGTTCAGTATATTACACCGAGTGATGGCCACATTTGCAGCACCCACGAGAATCCTCTCGTATTTAGTCAGCCGACTAGGGGTGAGATACTGGGTCTTGGTTCTGGTTAGTAAAATCACAACTGCGTGTGGAACATACACAGTTACAGGATGTCCCATGACAATAGATTCACTCTGTTCTAAACTTGTGCATGTTGCCGCCACTGCTTTCAAACATCCAGGTAATCCAGCAGCCACTGGATCTAAAGTGGCAGAAAAATATGCCACGGCCGTCTAGTTAAGCCGTGTTCCTGTGTTAGGACCGACAATGCACAATTGTCTCGTGTGTCACAGAATAAAGCAAACTCCTTGGAATAATCTGGCATTCCCAAAGCAGGAGCAGTACACAGACAATCTCGTAATTTTGTAAATGCCGTTAAGCTTCCATCATCCCATTCCACAGGGTCCGGTGCTCCTTTCTTTGTCATTTTTATTAAAGGCTTTGCATGGACTGCGAATCCCACAATCCATTGCCTGCAGTAACCTACAACTCCAAGGAACATTCTGATTTCTTTCTGAGTACGCGGTAACTGCATCTTTTGAATTATTCTGACTCTCTCTGAGGTGAATTTTCTGATTCCCTTTTCTATCTGGTGCCCCAGATATTTCACTGTTTTTGAACAGAACTGTAATTTTTCAGGGGCCACTTTATGTCCCTTTTCACTTAGGTGATTTAGTAGGGCAATGGTGTCAATCACGCAATCCCTATGACTTTTGGACGCCACCAAGAGGTCGTCAATGTATTGCACCAAAACAGACTTTCTAGGTAAGACAAGTTTCCAGGCATTTTTTCAAGATCTGATTAAAGATAGAGGGGCTTTCTGTGTACCCCTGGGGGACCCTGTTCCAGACGTACACGTGACTGTTGAAAGCAAATGAGAAAAGAAATTTGCTATCTGGATGCAATGGGATTGAAAAGAATGCATGACATAGGTCAATCACAGTGAACCATTCAGCATCCCAGGGAATCTGATACAGAATCACAGCTGGGTTTGGGACAATAGGACAGCAAGGAACCACAATTTTGTTTACCTTTCTCAGGTCCTGCACTACTCTGTACTTGCCACTAGGTTTCTTGATTCCAATTATTGGGGAATTACACGGGCTACTCATCACTTCTTGTATGATGTTTGCTTCTAGCAATTTCTGTATTTCAATGGCAACTCCTGCTCTCACTTCGGCACTCATTCTGTAAGGCTTAGTATTGGGGTAGGCTGCATTTTCCTTTATGGCTATTTGTATTGGATCTACATTGGCCATTAATCCTACATCCTTTCCAGTAAAGTCCCATACTTCTGGCTTTACTGTCTGTTGGAGTTCTTCAGGTAAGTCTTGTATAGTCATTCGCTTAATTTCTGAGTCCGGTCTGACTAACATTAACTTGTAAATACCATCTTCGTCTGGGGTTTGAATCTCAACGCCCTTTGGTGTGCAAAAGATAGTGCAGTTCATTTTGCACAGCAAATCACGTCCCAGTAAGTTCACTGGACTGGTATCACAGACGACAAATCTGTGCATTTCTTTGAAGTTCCCTATTGATATCTCCATGGGCTCGGTAACGGGGGTACTAATCAATTGATTAGATACACCCACTACTTGGATTGCTTCTCCCGAGAGGGGTAGGTTTGGAACGTCTGCCGTTCTTACAGTAGAACGGGTAGCACCAGTGTCCAATAGAAAGGTGACATCATTTCCATCAACCTTTCCTTCAATGTATGGCCCTGACTGGTCTACCGGCAAAGAGGCGCCAAGTACGCACTCCTTGTCCTCCCCTCTCAGGCCCCGTCAGTACTCGTCGTCACAGAAAAAAGTGTCATTTAACAAATATTGCGAAGTTGCTGCATTTCTGTTCTCATTGCCCCCCCAAATCTCTATATCATCTCCCTGCGGTGATTTTCCCTTAAAAGTTGGCTTTGGCGCTCGGGGTATTTGAATCGTTTTTACCTGCTGCTGGGTCTTTCTTGGCTTTTCATTCTGCGTCTGTGGAATTAAATCAGGGGTTTGGGTATTATCGGACTGTAAATACGGACACTCGTCTCTCCAATGTCCAATTTCCCCGCACTGGTGGCAGGGAAATTTCTTTTTGGCTTCCTCTCTGCTCATTTTTGCTCGGGGCTTTCCTCCACCCCCACCCCCAGGGCTTTGGTTCTGAGTAGTTTTATTTAGCTTATTCAATTGTTTTTCCTGCTGTTCTGCAAGTTTTACTTGAGCCCACATCACCTTTTCCTTCAGGGCCTTTTTCTTTTCTGCCATTTCGTCCTCACAGTACTTTGCGTACCGTAGGACCTCGTCCATTTTCTTGGACTGCCAACAGATTTTGTTATCTTTTATCCACTGACAAATTTCTGGTCTTAAACCGTTTACTAACCTGTAAATGAAATGCGTCATGTCCTTCATTTCGATGTTATCTATACCACTGTATGTTTTGAACACCTGCAACAGCCTTTCATAAAAGGAATGCACAGTCTCGTCCCTTTCCTGCGTGGTTCTATCTATCTTGGTCCAATCGGTTTCCTTTGCGGGCACTTTTAGCTTCAGATGCTGAATTACTTGTTCATATTTCCTCATTACCTCAATAGAGGGTTCACCTGTTTTGGAGTCCCTCGGGTATTCCTCACTAGGCCAAGCTATGGCTATTTTACACTCAGTCCACAGATCTACAGGGACCACTATGTCGAAGAATCCATCCAGGTCCTTCCACAAGCATTTCTGCACTTTTACAAATCTTTCTACCTGCCGGTACCAATCGACTGGCTTTTCTCGTAATTTCGGGAAGTCATTGGTAAAGGACACAATATCCTGTCGGGACCATGGAACATGTACATATTTTCCTCCTGGCACTTCGCGCATAGGGCATAACTGTTCTGGTTTGTCAACTTCCTTTAGGACGAATTCGGGAGTTACCTACTTAGATCTGGCCTCATCTTTTTTCCTAGCCCATCTGGCTTTCCATCTTTCTACGTCTCCCCATTTCTGTAACACTGTCAATAGTTCTTTGACCTGTGCCTTTTTCCCTGATATATTCAGGTTTTCCAAATCTTTGTCTGAAAATTCTGCTCTGTATGGTTTCTGCAAGGGTTCCGATTTTGAAATATCTATTCCCATGCTAGCAGCAGTATCTGTCAATTTTTCATGAAGTACTCGGGCATTGCGGGTAAGACTTTTGCAAATAAACAACAGCTCTTCTTCAGAGTAGGTATTTAATCGGTCTAATCCTACATTTCCTGCCATAAGTTCTTCTATTTCTACTCTCAATTTGTAGAGATCTAATGGTTTCGTCTGCGAAGTTTGTTTCTCTAATTCTTGGCTCCATCTTTCGATTTCCTCAGGTGTAACCAAAGTGACACTTCTAGTACCCGAAGTCGATTCCATTTGAATCTCCCTCGCATTAAAAGGATTATGTCTTTTCTGCATTCTTTTCCCTGTATTTCTTTTAGGCAGATCCATTAGCGAGACTTCAGACTCGCCCTCGCTTGTCTGTTCATCTACAATTAAGGGTTCTGGTCTTGGCTGGGTTATTACTGGGGAAATGACTGGAGGGTTTGGACTTTCATGCCGATCCCCGTACAATGGAACCACGGGTCCGATTGTTACTGGGATTGTCAATGCCTCAGGACTGGTATTTAACTGGGACATTTTCTAAATTATCTCAGCTTTCTGCCTTGCTAGAATTTCTCGCTCCTTTTCTTCCAATAATCTTTCTACGGATTTGTCATGTAACACTTGTGGGGTCAGAGTGGGAGCATAACTCGAGGCAGTGGGATGAGTCTCACTAGGTCCTTCACCATAATTTGGTCTTGGGAACAAACTTCCTGTACCTAGGGACCTTGGTTCTCTTTCATACAAAGGCTGTAAAAATGGCATTCCTGAACCTGAGGGTCTTGGCTCACCCTCGTAGGGAGGTCTCGGGGAAAAATCGCTTTCACAGGAGTGTCTGGCATCCCCACCAGCTGATATTCTTGGATAGATATCTCTTGTATCTACAGGACCTAAGCTCTCGGTATAAGGAGGTATGGGCCAACCCCCTCCTGCACTGGCTGATCGGGCCTCATCCTGAAGATGAAGTCTTCGGGAATTATCCCCCTCACTGGAAGGTCTATTTCTTTCATTATAAGGAGTCGGACTTCTCATACACAGGTCATCTAATAATTCATCATCCGACTCTCCAATAGGTACCCAATGTTTGCACTTTTCTGTTTTCTTCTCCCCCCCAGGAGGACCACATGCTGGCAACATGGGAAACAGTCCTTCTACAATCATATTCTGTCTCCACTGTTTCATCTTTTTGGCTCGGGCTTCCTGCTTCAACTTTGGGTAAAATTTAGTTAACCCTTTATCCATTCGGGGCTTATCCCTTTCAAAAGCCTCGATTTCCCATTCCTCTAGTGCTTCATACTGCGTTAACCTAGGTCTGGGATGTAAGTCATTCATTCGGGTTCTAAGATTGAATAGAATCCTACTGTTAAAGGTACCCTCTAACGGAAAAGCCAATACTCCCTCATCTTTCGTGTATTCCACCCAATTCTCCAACCATACACATGTGTTGTACCCTTTATCGAACATCATGAAAGATGCGGGAGTGTTGGGTTGCGGTATGACAACACCTTCTCTAGTTTTAATCGGCTTGTCCTTTTTGAAATAATTCTTCACTTTGTTTACAAGAGATACTTTTCTCTTAGTTCCGTACATAATGTCGTTTTTAACGCCTTTCCACTGATCGTCCTCAAATCCCATATGCCGTGGATCAGGTCTGGTATGCGGTCTATACGAATGCCACATACGATTTTTACGAGTGACTTTGTTTACAAAATCACTTCCAATCCGAGTGCGTCTATTATTTTCGTGCGACCAATGAAATGCACGAGTTCAAATAATCTCGACCAATGGGTGTGCGGCCCTTTCGCGAGACAGTTCCCACGCTCCGGCGCTCACCCCTCCTTTACAATTTTCAGCTCTGCTACCAGCTCGCTACGCCTACCAATCCCAGCGCGGCACGGAGTGACGTCAGAGCAGCTTCGCGACTGACTCCCTCCTTCACAAGGTAACGGAAACTTTCTTTCTTTCTAAAGTGCTTAGTGCTTTGTTATTTAACAACGAATACACATTCGCCACTGTGCTCAAGTGTCTAGACAGTAAAGAGTTTGGTTTCACTGCAAGTAAACTACTTCCATTTACTTTTCACACTCTACGAGTAGATCTCTTCTGCCTACCCTTCACACTAGCATTGGGGCACCTGCTACTTCCCTAGACTCATCCACCTTTTCGGGATATATCCAAGTCTAAAGTTTCACCTGCGAGCCCTTTTGCTTTCACTCAAGCTCCGATGATCCTGCTACTCTTCCGGTGTGACCCTCATTAGGTTATGCCACAGTAGGAATTTTGCCAATGAACCTCGTTACTAACATTTATTCAATCACACATTCAGAAAAAAACCCTAGTTAGTGCTTCCAGTTCTGCCTAACCTGCACCAACTTTCCTTGAAAGCCAGTGACCTCAAAGCAAGTGGATTCTATTCACCACTCGCTATTCAATTCCCCGGGGATTCCTAACAACATAAAAGACGTTTTACGTACGAATGGATTAATACATATAACAGTATAATAACAAGAATAACAATTTTAAAACATTTCATAATTTTTCAAAGTAAACAATTTTCAAGTGAGTGATCAATTCCCTTGAAGCGCCTACTCTTATAGCAGCATCCGACTTAGCTAGACTAACTAGTCCTACCTATCCTTTAACTATTCCCTAACCATCCTGTGCTACCAGAAAATTACTGATAGAGATCGCGGGTCACCCGACCAATAATTTCGCCACTTCTGGCTTCGGGCCCATCTACTTTACTTTACCATATACATTGATCAGATGACCACGCAATCTACTACCAACAATTGTGGGTCCCTTTCGATGACTTCCAGTGTACCCAACTTACCATCCACCGTTATGGGTACCTATGACCACGATGGGTCAGGGAGCTAGCTGTAAAAGGAAAGGCAGCAAAATACAAAACCCAACATTAAAACCTTTACCTTTTCATAAAATGACTACGGACAACTGAGAAGTTTTAAAAGTTTATCTTAGATTTCAGATTCTGCAATCATACAGTTTATAGTAATGAGGCAATCTATAATCAGAATAACGAAGAGCACATAACCATATAGGAAGAGTATACAGGCAACCATCTAACCCTATAATGAGGGAATTCAGAAATAACGGAAATGGAATTCAAGGGGTTGTACTTAATGCTAAGATTTTTATGCACGTATTAGGAATTTTATCAATGGGTCATATTTCGAGAGAAAAGACACCAGGGAAACCTATTTATCTATGGAAGGGTAGAAAAATGCAACACGCTATAATTCTAACGTTATTACTTCAATTCAGTATTTAAGAGAAAATTGTAAACATATTTAATTCATAAACAGTATGGAAAGATTTATACTAAAAGGCAGGGGAACATAGGAACACGCTATGAAAGTAAATGCAAATAACTTTATGATATGCAATGGTTGCTAAAAAGCATGGAAAATTTATCATATGCGAAGTATGTCTTTATTGAAGCAAAGACAGAAAATAGAAAGGTGCAGTTTAGAGTTTTCGGCAAGATATTTACCTAGACTGGTGTGAAAACCAACCCTGGCCACGGGTCAGTTAAGGACAGGAAATACCCCAAGGAATAGCAGTCATCAATGGGACAGCAGGTGCAGAATGGACACCCCAGGACAGGACAGGAAACCCAGATTAGGATCAGGACAGGACCACCAGGATACGACCAGCACCCGCAGTTCGGAAGCAACGCCTGCGCTCCACCCTCTCTGCAGCTATCAGTCAGAACCCCGATTGGGTTAGCGAACTCCCCAGCAAAAGTGCTCCGCCAGCACTTTAAGGTTTAATAAAACCTTAGTCTATGGTCAAATTCGGACAGAGTGCTCCGCAGCTCTCTGTAAATTCAGTCACCTATTAAGTGCGTTGGGTCAGTGACAGGTCAGCTATTCGGACAAGTCGGACAAATTCCCTAGGTGAACCTAGGCTAGATATACTGTTTTGGGACAGTGTACCACCCCCCAGATGTTGCAAAGTGTCAGAATCCCCAATTTCGATTGGTCCTAAGGTAGGATTTGGTTAACACACCAATCAGAACAGACTTTTCTAAGCCCCTATTTACATGCTTGGGCACCGCCTAACAAGATTGGGGTTCTCACGAGAAGTCACACAGAATACAATGGAGAAGAATACAATGTAATAAATGTAGCATTTTTATTCCTCTGGCTGGGTGAAGGTGCATCTTCCCATGCATGACTTTGGCAGCAACCTTCTGTTGGCTCGGTTTCAATGCCACCTCACCTCGGCTGCTTCTGCGCAGTACTGCCCTCCAAGATGGACTCCCAAGCCCCCATCACCCCTCCGTGCCGAGGATACATGAAAAGTAAGCGAAAACAAATTAGCACATAGAAATAAAGGAATGTATTACATGTCATGATTTCACACTTCAGGTTTATCATAAAAAAAATATATACTATGCAATTACGGGTAAGTGCTACACATAACGACACGATGAGCAATAGCACGAGCTTCACTTCATTATCACATTAAGCTGCCATTTTATGGCGATTACGCATGCGCACCCTTTCCCTCCAAAACTATCTCTACGTGAAGTCACGTGAGTGTGACTGACGCATGCGCAGAAGAGGAAAGTCAAGCAGCGGCCATTTTAGGAACAAGGATTAATCGTATTAGTAAAACACATAGGCAAGCATCTCTATGATACCCACGCACATTCAAAATACATAAAATTAGTAAAACGAACAATTTAAGTTACGAGATTATAATAGATTTTTCGAGGTTCTTGACTCGAGCAAGTCGCGATGCGAAATCTTGCTCTATCAATCCCCTCTTTGATGATATTTACAATCATCACAAAATAATGGAACCAGATGCCAACTTTCTTTCACACTTTCTATATTTCTATCTCTTCTAACAGGCGATTCAGTTTCTCTTTCTCATTTTTGGTAGGGTGAGAATTTTTCACCTTTTTATAAATCTGATTATTCATTTCTTCCAATTCAAGCTCATCCGCACTCCGTTTCACTCCTATCGCATTCACTTGGTAATTCTTTGTGTGTTTGCGACATTTGCAACAGACGAATATGAGAAATAAGATAAGACCTATCACTCCAATTGGCATCAGTACCTTTAACAATAAGCTTTTACCTAAACTAGCAAACCAATGACCTACATTGGAGAGACCATCAACCAGTCTCTTCCAGGCACTGTCAACCTCGAGTGGTTTGAGTTCCTTTTCCAAATTAGTAATGTTTTTCACATATCTTTTGAGCTGTACGCTTTTGTCCGGAATGTAAGTGCAACAATGTTGCGCCTTCAACATCCGGCAGACTCCGCCCTCTTTTGCTAATAAGGTGTCAAGAGCAAGTCTGTTCTGCAAAACCATTGATCTGATCGCAACCATTTCAGTATTGACCAGCAGAAATCCATGGGCCGTGTCCGTAGACAACACATCCACTATTGTGGATAATTTGCAAATTCTGTGAGTGTTTAGAACCACTCCCACTCCAGGTATCAGTGCACTAAAAATACTACCCATTATTTCACCTACGCTTTCTCTTTTACTACGCACTAAGCCATTAGTGTTTTCGTTGCTTCCAGCAATTTCATTCACGTGGTATATTTTCGGGAAAACAATGCCAAAGTAGCAGCTTCCATACCAGTGATCCGGCAATTTGAAATAAGCCTTGTTTCCACATACATAATAAATTCCGGGAAACACAGGTTCTGACCCATTTTTGAAACCCCAACCTCCAATTACCTTGTAATTGTGTTCACATTGACTGGAACCAATGAAAATATTATTATAATAACTAGTCTTCTCGCGATGAAGACAGAGTTTCCCTTTCTTTTCGAAATCCAGCAACAAAGCAGGCCCTGCCCCGCCATTTGAGGTGCTTTCCATGTCCTCAGCCCATTTTGGTGTTTTCTGTCTTTTGTCATTTGCCTTTCTTTGGAAACTCTCCCCTGCCATGTTCAAAAATATCTTTTCTTGTTCATGTAATGAACAGGTCAAGTTGTCTCTGTGTGCTTCATTTAAGTCTATTGTACCTATAGTCATAAAGTATTCTCCCATATAACGTGTAACGTCACTTTTGGTATGTACAGGATTCAGATTTCCACGTATAGGAAGTTCAGAAAAGATCACGTCATTGTTAGAGTAATAGTACTGTAACGGTCCTCTTTTGTAAAATAAGCTTGCTAAAATACTACAGGAGATTCCATAGGTCAGAGGTAGGTGATGATATGTCACGCCTTCAGCCACAGAAGTAGGTAGCTTCATGCAGACATAGCAATCTTCTATTTCCATAGTTTCTACATAATGCACTAACAGGTTTGCGAAAACATTTAAGTGTGTCTGGTTTCTAACTCCGTGGTAATGTAGTCCTTCCTCATCTGATGCTTCTAAGTCTCGTTTTGTCTGTCTGAGTGCTTTTTCACGTCTTTCTACACTTCGTGTTGTCAGTTCTTCAGTGTCGGTAATCTGAGTAGGGTCAATATTAGTATTTTTGCTTACCATAAAGGGAATGAAAACTGTTAGTCCTATCCAAACTAATATTACTATAACTATACTACATATACATACCTTGCAGCATGTTTTGCAACAACTGCGGCTAGGTCTACCACTCACGCTTGAATCAGACATTTTGGCTCAGAAGAAGTTTTCAACCCCTCTTTGTGGACTTGCACCGGTACCTTTATGCTGAGCAATTTCACGGCGGTTCGTCCTCTTCCTCTGCAGAGTAATCTGTAATCTGTTCCCTGTCGCTTTCGTCCGTAATTTCAAGATCCTCTAAATTTTCCAGAATCAGATATGTCCACTCAGGATCCTGGTATTTCTCATTCAGTCTTTTTATTCGATCACTCCTTCTGTTGGAGCTTTCTCCAGCTTGCTCTGCTATTCGTATGCTTTTTCTTCTGTCAGCAAGTTTCTCTTCTACTGTTTTTATTCTCAGTCTTAGTCTCTTAATGTATCTTGGTTCGATATTTTTCTTTTTCTTGAGTCTTTTGGTTGGCACTGTTATTTGACTTTCTTCTAATGCTCTTTTGTTTTCATTCGTTTGTGGCACTTCCTCTGTCTCTTCCCTTCCTGTCTTACTAGTCCCAGGTCTTGTATCTAATTCTTCCGCCTGGTTACTAAACTGGCCTCGTTCAGGTGAAATTGGGTTCTGGCTTTTAAATGTCTCTGTTTCTATGTCCTGAACACGTTCTTCTAGTTCTGTCTGATCCTGTTCAAGCACTTCGATCTCTTGATTTTCTTCTGCTCGAACCTTTGCACTTGTTCTAGTCTGTCCCTTTTCAATATCAGGAGTCAGTGGAGGAGTATCGATCACTTGTTCTGTCCCTGTCTGACCTCCCTCTTCGTCCTCAGATTTGATGTGAATCTCAATGATCTGAGGGTCTTCGTCTGTGCCTGTCTCGACCTCTCTAATCCACTCTCTATCCTCGTAGATTCGCTCTCTTGTTCTGATTGGGTCTTCAATGAAATCGATTATAGGTATCCAATCATCTTGGCTGGTGCTCGGTTGCTCGTCATCAGCTACTTCCGGACCAACGTTTACAGGACCCTCAGCTGGACTGGTGCTTGGTTGTTCGTCTTCAGCTACTTCAGGACCGACATCCGCAGATCCCTCAGCTGGACAACCTTCAGCTCCAGGCTCCTTGTCTGGAATTACCTTTTGAGTATGGCTGGCATGGATCCACCTGGGAACGCCTGCACACTTCACTGCTGTCGTGGTCACCAGTATTACTTGCCGTTTTTCTCCCCACCTCGGTGCAAGGCAACTCGAACGAGTATGCTTCTTTATTCTAACCCAGTCGCCTGGAACCAATTTGTGAACTGGAGTTGTCGGGTTGGCGACGGCGTCTTCCCCAATCTGGCGAGAGATAGAACGCACTTGGTCACCCAGTTTCCTGCAATACTCAGGTACCAAATCATCAGAAATGCTTAACAGTTTGTTTCCTGGTACCCATGCTTGTCTCATCACTCTTCCCATCAATATTTCATGGGGGCTCAGGCCTGTTCTCCGATCAGGAATACTTCGGAGTCCCATCAGCACAAGAGGCAAAGCAGTAATCCAATTCATTCCAGTTGAGTCACACATTTTGGCCAACCTTGATTTAATAGTGCCATTTATCTGCTCTACCACTCCAGAAGCCTCTGGACGATGTGCACAGTGCAATTTTTGTGTGATTCCAAACGCTTTACAGAGTTGGTCCAACACCTCATTCTGAAAATGTCCGCCTCTATCTGATTCAATAGTGACTAGCACCCCGAACCTAGGTATCAATTCTCGTAGTAACAATTTGGCTACTGTTAAGGCATGACTCTGTGGGACAGGGTAAGCTTCCACCCATTTTGAAAATAGGCAGACCACTACAAGGACATATCTTTTTCCCTCGCAGCGTGGCATGGTGATGAAGTCAATTTGTATTCTTACAAAGGGACCCCCTGATTTCCCAATTTTCCCTAGTTCAACTACTGTTCTTTTGCCAGCGTTGAACTGTTGACACGTCATGCACCTCTGGCAAAGGGATTCTGCTACTTTCCTGAACTTCGGGTTATACCATGTTTGTTGAAATACCAGAACCATGGCATCCCTACCAATGTGTGATCCTTCATGTATCAGTCTGGCCATAGGGGCGAGCAGGTTCCTAGGTAACACAGGCATACCATCTGGGCCCACCATGACACCATCCCCACGTCTTGGTCGACAACCAAGTCCCTTCCACTTCTCTTTCTCTTCCCAAGGCACAGCATGCTGCCATTCTCTCACTTCATCCCAGGTAGGCACTTCTTCAAACACCATAAGTTGGCAGCTGTTTCCAGTCCCACCCCGTCTGATGTTCATTGACATGCGATCCATAGCACATTGTTTTGCTACCCGATCAGCAAAATCATTTCCCAATGACACAGGGTCAAGGCCCTTTTTATGAGCAACACATTTGACCACTGCCAATTCCTTTGGTAATTGGATTGCCTCTAGAAGGTCTTGGATAACTTTTCCATTTCGAATGGGGGTACCTGATGAAGTCAGGAATTCTCTTTGTAGCCATAATTGGCCAAAGTCATGCACAACCCCATAACAGTACTGGCTGTCAGTATACACTGTTATTCTTTGGTCTTTTCCCAATTTGCAAGCTCTTATCAAGGCAATTAATTTGGCTACTTGTGCAGACTTTATTCCAAATAAACAGGATGCTTCTTTGACTTTGTCTAACGCAACCACAGCGTAGGCAGCACTTAGGCCTACAAGTTCGTGTCTCATGCATGAACCATCCACAAACCATTCTTCATCATGTACAGGCAAGGGTGTTTCTTTAATGTCTGGGCGGGGTTTAGTACTAAATTCTGTCAGGTCAATGCAATCATGCTCGATCTCCCATTGGTCTTCTAAAACCATCGAGTCAGGCAGTAGAGTGGCTGGGTTCAGTATATTACACCGAGTGATGGCCACATTTGCAGCACCCACGAGAATCCTCTCGTATTTAGTCAGCCGACTAGGGGTGAGATACTGGGTCTTGGTTCTGGTTAGTAAAATCACAACTGCGTGTGGAACATACACAGTTACAGGATGTCCCATGACAATAGATTCACTCTGTTCTAAACTTGTGCATGTTGCCGCCACTGCTTTCAAACATCCAGGTAATCCAGCAGCCACTGGATCTAAAGTGGCAGAAAAATATGCCACGGCCGTCTAGTTAAGCCGTGTTCCTGTGTTAGGACCGACAATGCACAATTGTCTCGTGTGTCACAGAATAAAGCAAACTCCTTGGAATAATCTGGCATTCCCAAAGCAGGAGCAGTACACAGACAATCTCGTAATTTTGTAAATGCCGTTAAGCTTCCATCATCCCATTCCACAGGGTCCGGTGCTCCTTTCTTTGTCATTTTTATTAAAGGCTTTGCATGGACTGCGAATCCCACAATCCATTGCCTGCAGTAACCTACAACTCCAAGGAACATTCTGATTTCTTTCTGAGTACGCGGTAACTGCATCTTTTGAATTATTCTGACTCTCTCTGAGGTGAATTTTCTGATTCCCTTTTCTATCTGGTGCCCCAGATATTTCACTGTTTTTGAACAGAACTGTAATTTTTCAGGGGCCACTTTATGTCCCTTTTCACTTAGGTGATTTAGTAGGGCAATGGTGTCAATCACGCAATCCCTATGACTTTTGGACGCCACCAAGAGGTCGTCAATGTATTGCACCAAAACAGACTTTCTAGGTAAGACTAAAGTTTCCAGGTATTTTTTCAAGATCTGATTAAAGATAGAGGGGCTTTCTGTGTACCCCTGGGGGACCCTGTTCCAGACGTACACGTGACTGTTGAAAGCAAATGAGAAAAGAAATTTGCTATCTGGATGCAATGGGATTGAAAAGAATGCATGACATAGGTCAATCACAGTGAACCATTCAGCATCCCAGGGAATCTGATACAGAATCACAGCTGGGTTTGGGACAATAGGACAGCAAGGAACCACAATTTTGTTTACCTTTCTCAGGTCCTGCACTACTCTGTACTTGCCACTAGGTTTCTTGATTCCAATTATTGGGGAATTACACGGGCTACTCATCACTTCTTGTATGATGTTTGCTTCTAGCAATTTCTGTATTTCAATGGCAACTCCTGCTCTCACTTCGGCACTCATTCTGTAAGGCTTAGTGTTGGGGTAGGCTGCATTTTCCTTTATGGCTATTTGTATTGGATCTACATTGGCCATTAATCCTACATCCTTTCCAGTAAAGTCCCATACTTCTGGCTTTACTGTCTGTTGGAGTTCTTCAGGTAAGTCTTGTATAGTCATTCGCTTAATTTCTGAGTCCGGTCTGACTAACATTAACTTGTAAATACCATCTTCGTCTGGGGTTTGAATCTCAACACCCTTTGGTGTGCAAAAGATAGTGCAGTTCATTTTGCACAGCAAATCACGTCCCAGTAAGTTCACTGGACTGGTATCACAGACGACAAATCTGTGCATTTCTTTGAAGTTCCCTATTGATATCTCCATGGGCTCGGTAACGGGGGTACTAATCAATTGATTAGATACACCCACTACTTGGATTGCTTCTCCCGAGAGGGGTAGGTTTGGAACGTCTGCTGTTCTTACAGTAGAACGGGTAGCACCAGTGTCCAATAGAAAGGTGACATCATTTCCATCAACCTTTCCTTCAATGTATGGCCCTGACTGGTCTACCGGCAAAGAGGCGCCAAGTACGCACTCCTTGTCCTCCCCTCTCAGGCCCCGTCAGTACTCGTCGTCACAGAAAAAAGTGTCATTTAACAAATATTGCGAAGTTGCTGCATTTCTGTTCTCATTGCCCCCCCAAATCTCTATATCATCTCCCTGCGGTGATTTTCCCTTAAAAGTTGGCTTTGGCGCTCGGGGTATTTGAATCGTTTTTACCTGCTGCTGGGTCTTTCTTGGCTTTTCATTCTGCGTCTGTGGAATTAAATCAGGGGTTTGGGTATTATCGGACTGTAAATACGGACACTCGTCTCTCCAATGTCCAATTTCCCCGCACTGGTGGCAGGGAAATTTCTTTTTGGCTTCCTCTCTGCTCATTTTTGCTCGGGGCTTTCCTCCACCCCCACCCCCAGGGCTTTGGTTCTGAGTAGTTTTATTTAGCTTATTCAATTGTTTTTCCTGCTGTTCTGCAAGTTTTACTTGAGCCCACATCACCTTTTCCTTCAGGGCCTTTTTCTTTTCTGCCATTTCGTCCTCACAGTACTTTGCGTACCGTAGGACCTCGTCCATTTTCTTGGACTGCCAACATATTTTGTTATCTTTTATCCACTGACAAATTTCTGGTCTTAAACCGTTTACAAACCTGTAAATGAAATGCGTCATGTCCTTCATTTCGATGTTATCTATACCACTGTATGTTTTGAACACCTGCAACAGCCTTTCATAAAAGGAATGCACAGTCTCGTCCCTTTCCTGCGTGGTTCTATCTATCTTGGTCCAATCGGTTTCCTTTGCGGGCACTTTTAGCTTCAGATGCTGAATTACTTGTTCATATTTCCTCATTACCTCAATAGAGGGTTCACCTGTTTTGGAGTCCCTCGGGTATTCCTCACTAGGCCAAGCTATGGCTATTTTACACTCAGTCCACAGATCTACAGGGACCACTATGTCGAAGAATCCATCCAGGTCCTTCCACAAGCATTTCTGCACTTTTACAAATCTTTCTACCTGCCGGTACCAATCGACTGGCTTTTCTCGTAATTTCGGGAAGTCATTGGTAAAGGACACAATATCCTGTCGGGACCATGGAACATGTACATATTTTCCTACTGGCACTTCGCGCATAGGGCATAACTGTTCTGGTTTGTCAACTTCCTTTAGGACGAATTCGGGACTTGCCTGCTTAGATCTGGCCTCATCTTTTTTCCTAGCCCATCTGGCTTTCCATCTTTCTACGTCTCCCCATTTCTGTAACACTGTCAATAGTTCTTTGACCTGTGCCTTTTTCCCTGATATATTCAGGTTTTCCAAATCTTTGTCTGAAAATTCTGCTCTGTATGGTTTCTGCAAGGGTTTCGATTTTGAAATATCTATTCCCATGCTAGCAGCAGTATCTGTCAATTTTTCATGAAGTACTCGGGCATTGCGGGTAAGACTTTTGCAAATAAACAACAGCTCTTCTTCAGAGTAGGTATTTAATCGGTCTAATCCTACATTTCCTGCCATAAGTTCTTCTATTTCTACTCTCAATTTGTAGAGATCTAATGGTTTCGTCTGCGAAGTTTGTTTCTCTAATTCTTGGCTCCATCTTTCGATTTCCTCAGGTGTAACCAAAGTGACACTTCTAGTACCCGAAGTCGATTCCATTTGAATCTCCCTCGCATTAAAAGGATTATGTCTTTTCTGCATTCTTTTCCCTGTATTTCTTTTAGGCAGATCCATTAGCGAGACTTCAGACTCGCCCTCGCTTGTCTGTTCATCTCCAATTAAGGGTTCTGGTCTTGGCTGGGTTATTACTGGGGAAATGACTGGAGGGTTTGGACTTTCATGCCGATCCCCGTACAATGGAACCACGGGTCCGATTGTTACTGGGATTGTCAATGCCTCAGGACTGGTATTTAACTGGGACATTTTCTGAATTATCTCAGCTCTCTGCCTTGCTAGAATTTCTCGCTCCTTTTCTTCCAATAATCTTTCTACGGATTTGTCATGTAACACTTGTGGGGTCAGAGTGGGAGCATAACTCGAGGCAGTGGGATGAGTCTCACTAGGTCCTTCACCATAATTTGGTCTTGGGAACAAACTTCCTGTACCTAGGGACCTTGGTTCTCTTTCATACAAAGGCTGTAAAAATGGCATTCCTGAACCTGAGGGTCTTGGCTCACCCTCGTAGGGAGGTCTCGGGGAAAAATCGCTTTCACAGGAGTGTCTGGCATCCCCACCAGCTGATATTCTTGGATAGATATCTCTTGTATCTACAGGACCTAAGCTCTCGGTATAAGGAGGTATGGGCCAACCCCCTCCTGCACTGGCTGATCGGGCCTCATCCTGAAGATGAAGTCTTCGGGAATTATCCCCCTCACTGGAAGGTCTATTTCTTTCATTATAAGGAGGTGGACTTCTCATACACAGGTCATCTAATAATTCATCATCCGACTCTCCAATAGGTACCCAATGTTTGCACTTTTCTGTTTTCTTCTCCCCCCCCCCAGGAGGACCACATGCTGGCAACATGGGAAACAGTCCTTCTACAATCATATTCTGTCTCCACTGTTTCATCTTTTTGGCTCGGGCTTCCTGCTTCAACTTTGGGTAAAATTTAGTTAACCCTTTATCCATTCGGGGCTTATCCCTTTCAAAAGCCTCGATTTCCCATTCCTCTAGTGCTTCATACTGCGTTAACCTAGGTCTGCGATGTAAGTCATTCATTCGGGTTCTAAGATTGAATAGAATCCTACTGTTAAAGGTACCCTCTAACGGAAAAGCCAATACTCCGTCATCTTTCGTGTATTCCACCCAATTCTCCAACCATACACATGTGTTGTACCCTTTATCGAACATCATGAAAGATGCGGGAGTGTTGGGTTGCGGTATGACAACACCTTCTCTAGTTTTAATCGGCTTGTCCTTTTTGAAATAATTCTTCACTTTGTTTACAAGAGATACTTTTCTCTTAGTTCCGTACATAATGTCGTTTTTAACGCCTTTCCACTGATCGTCCTCAAATCCCATATGCCGTGGATCAGGTCTGGTATGCGGTCTATACGAATGCCACATACGATTTTTACGAGTGACTTTGTTTACAAAATCACTTCCAATCCGAGTGCGTCTATTATTTTCGTGCGACCAATGAAATGCACGAGTTCAAATAATCTCGACCAATGGGTGTGCAGCCCTTTCGCGAGACAGTTCCCACGCTCCGGCGCTCACCCCTCCTTTACAATTTTCAGCTCTGCTACCAGCTCGCTACGCCTACCAATCCCAGCGCGGCACGGAGTGACGTCAGAGCAGCTTCGCGACTGACTCCCTCCTTCACAAGGTAACGGAAACTTTCTTTCTAAAGTGCTTAGTGCTTTGTTATTTAACAACGAATACACATTCGCCACTGTGCTCAAGTGTCTAGACAGTAAAGAGTTTGGTTTCACTGCAAGTAAACTACTTCCATTTACTTTTCACACTCTACGAGTAGATCTCTTCTGCCTACCCTTCACACTAGCATTGGGGCACCTGCTACTTCCCTAGACTCATCCACCTTTTCGGGATATATCCAAGTCTAAAGTTTCACCTGCGAGCCCTTTTGCTTTCACTCAAGCTCCGATGATCCTGCTACTCTTCCGGTGTGACCCTCATTAGGTTATGCCACAGTAGGAATTTTGCCAATGAACCTCGTTACTAACATTTATTCAATCACACATTCAGAAAAAAACCCTAGTTAGTGCTTCCAGTTCTGCCTAACCTGCACCAACTTTCCTTGAAAGCCAGAGACCTCAAAGCAAGTGGATTCTATTCACCACTCGCTATTCAATTCCCCGGGGATTCCTAACAACATAAAAGACGTTTTACGTACGAATGGATTAATACATATAACAGTATAATAACAAGAATAACAATTTTAAAACATTTCATAATTTTTCAAAGTAAACAATTTTCAAGTGAGTGATCAATTCCCTTGAAGCGCCTACTCTTATAGCAGCATCCGACTTAGCTAGACTAACTAGTCCTACCTATCCTTTAACTATTCCCTAACCATCCTGTGCTACCAGAAAATTACTGATAGAGATCGCGGGTCACCCGACCAATAATTTCGCCGCTTCGGGCCCATATACTTTACTTTATCATATACATTGATCAGATGACCACGCAATCTACTACCAACAATTGTGGGTCCCTTTCGATGACTTCCAGTGTACCCAACTTACCATCCACCGTTATGGGTACCTATGACCACGATGGGTCAGGGAGCTAGCTGTAAAAGGAAAGGCAGCAAAATACAAAACCCAACATTAAAACCTTTACCTTTTCATAAAATGACTACGGACAACTGAGAAGTTTTAAAAGTTTATCTTAGATTTCAGATTCTGCAATCATACAGTTTATAGTAATGAGGCAATCTATAACCAGAATAACGAAGAGCACATAACCATATAGGAAGAGTATACAGGCAACCATCTAACCCTATAATGAGGGAATTCAGAAATAACGGAAATGGAATTCAAGGGATTGTACTTAATGCTAAGATTTTTATGCACGTATTAGGAATGTTATCAATGGGTCATATTTCGAGAGAAAAGACACCAGGGAAACCTATACATCTATGGAAGGGTAGAAAAATGCAACACGCTATAATTCTAACGTTATTACTTCAATTCAGTATTTAAGAGAAAATTGTAAACATATTTAATTCATAAACAGTATGGAAAGATTTATACTAAAAGGCAGGGGAACATAGGAACACGCTATGAAAGTAAATGCAAATAACTTTATGATATGCAATGGTTGCGAAAAAGCATGGAAAATTTATCATATGCGAAGTATGTCTTTATTGAAGCAAAGACAGAAAATAGAAAGGTGCAGTTTAGAGTTTTCGGCAAGATATTTACCTAGACTGGTGTGAAAACCAACCCTGGCCACGGGTCAGTTAAGGACAGGAAATACCCCAAGGAATAGCAGTCATCAATGGGACAGTAGGTGCAGAATGGACACCCCAGGACAGGACAGGAAACCCAGATTAGGATCAGGACAGGACCACCAGGATACGACCAGCACCCGCAGTTCGGAAGCAACGCCTGCGCTCCACCCTCTCTGCAGCTATCAGTCAGAACCCCGATTGGGTTAGCGAACTCCCCAGCAGAAGTGCTCCGCCAGCACTTTAAGGTTTAATAAAACCTTAGTCTATGGTCAAATTCGGACAGAGTGCTCCGCAGCTCTCTGTAAATTCAGTCACCTATTGAGTGCGTTGGGTCAGTGACAGGTCAGCTATTCGGACAAGTCGGACAAATTCCCTAGGTGAACCTAGGCTAGATATACTGTTTTGGGACAGTGTACCACCCCCCAGATGTTGCAAAGTGTCAGAATCCCCAATTTCGATTGGTCCTAAGGTAGGATTTGGTTAACACACCAATCAGAACAGACTTTTTTAAGCCCCTATTTACATGCTTGGGCACCGCCTAACAAGATTGGGGTTCTCACGAGAAGTCACACAGAATACAATGGAGAAGAATACAATGTAATAAATGTAGCATTTTTATTCCTCTGGCTGGGTGAAGGTGCATCTTCCCATGCATGACTTTGGCAGCAACCTTCTGTTGGCTCGGTTTCAATGCCACCTCGCCTCGGCTGCTTCTGCGCAGTACTGCCCTCCAAGATGGACTCCCAAGCCCCCATCACCCCTCCGTGCCGAGGATACATGAAAAGTAAGCGAAAACAAATTAGCACATAGAAATAAAGGAATGTATTACATGTCATGATTTCGCACTTCAGGTTTATCATAAAAAAAATATACTATGCAATTACGGGTAAGTGCTACACATAACGACACGATGAGCAATAGCACGAGCTTCACTTCATTATCACATTAAGCTGCCATTTTATGGCGATTACGCATGCGCACCCTTTCCCTCCAAAACTATCTCTACGTGAAGTCACGTGAGTGTGACTGACGCATGCGCAGAAGAGGAAAGTCAAGCAGCGGCCATTTTAGGAACAAGGATTAATCGTATTAGTAAAACACATAGGCAAGCATCTCTATGATACCCACGCACATTCAAAATACATAAAATTAGTAAAACTAACAATTTAAGTTACGAGATTATAATAGATTTTTCGAGGTTCTTGACTCGAGCAAGTCGCGATGCGAAATCTTGCTCTATCACTATACGTTGTCAAAAATGGCAGAGGTTTGTTAGATTCTTGTTTGTCCTTGGATTTAGGAGTCAGTGTAGTCTGTCTTGCTATCTGGCTAACTTTTTTACGCGCAGACTCCAACAAGTTTTTAGAGTATCCCCGTTTTTCCAATCTGTGACAAAGCTTGTTAATCTCATTTTTAAAATCTCCTTCATTGCTACAATTTCTTCTAATTCTAACCATTTCGCCAAATGGTATACCCTTGATGACTGATGCTGGGTGCGAGCCCTCTGCCCTCAAAATAAAATTAGTTGTAGTCTCCTTTCTAAATAGCTTGCTTTTAATACAATCTTCCACTACAAAGAGTTCCACGTCCAGATGTTCAATCTTTTCATGTTCATCGTTAATGTTACGTTGAACGAATTATCGTTCAAAAACAGTAAATACTCTTCTATCTGTTTCTTAGTCCCTCTCCAGAGGATTAAAATGGCGTCTATAAAACGACCACAGAAGAGTATACAGTCTGTCCAAATCGCGGCTCTACGGCTCCAGGCATGCTCCCTCTCGTACCAACCCATAAAAGGATTGGCATAAGAGGGGGCAAACCTGGAGCCCATCGCCGTTCCCCTGATCTGATGATACCACTCATTTTGGAAGAGAAAAAAGTTATTATTTAATATGAGTGAGCTCATGTCTACAAGCATGTCTGAATGTTCTACAAGACTAGCACTTCTCTGTCCCAAAACTTTTTTGAGGGCTGCTTCCCCTTTGTCATTGTTAATACACGTATAGAGTCCCACTACATATATGGCACACTCCTGCTGCCTCCTTGTGCTGGTGCACGGTGTGTTGCATAGCGCCAACGCAGGCACGCTTGCACCATTGTGCAAGGGTGCTTGCGTTACAGGCACACTTCCACCATGGTGCAAGGGTGCCTGCTTGACAGGCAGGATTGTTTTTGTGAAGGAAGGGACACGTTCCGGCACAAAAACAATCCATAAAGGTATTTTTCTTTTTCTATGTGTGATGTGGACTGCATTACACAGAAAAAGGAAGTAACGAGGAAAAATAAAGATATTGGGGCACATGCATCAAGGTAAATTGCATTCGCAAACGGTGCGAATCGCAAAATTCGGCCGTTTGCGAATGCAATTTCCTTTTTTGGGATGCATCATGCCCTTGGGGCATGTGTGTGTGAAAAATGTTCTTAAAGTTAAATTTCAGGGGTGCAGGGGGTCCTTTGGACCCCGCCCTGCACCCTTGAAACAGCATTCTCATTTTGCGATTCCTTAATTGCGAATCGCAAAATGAGAATGGCTTCCCATTGATTCCTATGGGCCTCTAGGCCCATAGGAATCAATGGGAAGGGAGTCCTTAATTGCGATTCGCACATTGTGAATCGCAATTAAGGAAATTTAGGAAATTGCAAAAAAATTGCGATTTCTTGATGCATAGCCGTTTGCGATTTCTTAATTGCGATTCCTTGGTTTTTGCAATTAAGAAATCGCAAACGGCAACAATGATGCATGTGGCCGATTGCTCCTCGCTACACCTGGGTCTAGGAAGCGTACCATTTTAATGCATTCCCAGGTTTACAACTCTTTGCAAATCTGGGGATGCACCAAAGTCCTTGGGTGAGTGCGTAGGAGCACCCATACTCACTCATAAAGCGTCTTCATCGTACGCGAAGCAGCGATATGCGCTGTCCTGAAATACTTTGAAATTACTAAAGCATAGAGAGCCATGCAAGGTGGCTTTGCCAGGCTTAATAAATCCCATGAAAGCACTAGCTTTTCCCTGTGACAACTTTTGTCACTAAAAGGCAACGCATTCCGTTAGTAAATCTTGCCCAAGATTCAGAGGAAGGTTGGAGTGCTGTTGCCACGATGTTTACACCTGGTTGCTATGGAAGCGCACGTGGTGCCTGCCACTGTGCCATCATCAGAGAACCCTGTCAGAGCCATTGTTACATCACATTCCTGAGCTCTAGAATGTACCAACTCTGGGCATTTCTTGGCTTGAAAGCTAGAGAGGCACCAGCCGAGCAGGAGTTGGGTCTATCTATCACAAATCTCTGTGTTACAGTACCCGTGAAACAGATATTTGCCTATAAAGTCAGTGTTTTACAGACACTGTTAAAGTCTTCTTGTCATAGACGACCCGCTTCCCCCGTCCGTTGGTGAAGGAGTGTTAGGCGACTGCCTGTGTTTCCTGATGGTGACAGCACACTTTCTGCTTTCCTTTATCCACCAGATGGAGAAAAATATGGTAGGAGAACCACTTAAACGTTTTCTAAAACCGTGAGAGGGGAGAGGGTACAGTGCTACGGTCAGAGGTGCTGACTATGGAACTGGGGAACCAGATTCGAGTCTCGGCCTTGGATCACCCTGTGAACTCGGGGAAATCACTTGATCTCCCTTTTGCGAAAAAACTGTATGGGATCCTGTTTGATGCTAGTGGTAATTACGCAAAGCGCTCTGATACTTCCGGGTCGAGTTTGCGCTAGGAAACTACAAAAACAAGAAAAGCTAACAGCCTTTGGTTTTCAGGTGAGTGCCAACCCATTTTTCACGTTCTACTGCTTAAATCACATTTTGAGCTCAGATCAATAGCTCCGTCTTTTTAATATTACATTGACATTTTACTAAGATATCACTGGCATTTTATTTTATATTTCCAAGTTTTTTAATAATTAAAAAAATTGTGGCATACTTCACTCCTCAGTATTCTCGATTAGCAGCATATACATTCAACAGGAAGCTGGACTTCTGAGGAGTGGTAGCTTTAGATCAGTGATACTCAAAGTACGGCCCGGGGGCTGCATGCGGCCCTCCTGACCTTTACATGCGGCCCCCTGGGCAGCAGCAGCACTGAGCTGCTGTTTACTTGACTCAGTACCAACATGGAAAAAAAATGTTAAACATACAACAATCACTTATTTAAAGGTTAATTGCAGTTAGGGAAAGGAAGTAAGTAGGCCCTCAACTTTAGGAACACCTTCGTTTTTAAAGACGGCCACTAGATGCACATGCTTTGCTTCCCCTACACCCACTTTACACCCCCAGATGGCATCAGTGCAGCCCTCGATCACACCATAAACCAAACTTAGCGCCCCCGGGGAAAATGTTTGTGAGTGCCCATGCTTTAGATTCACTGGGCCTGATTACAATTTGGTCTGTGTTTTCCTAGCCATGCCTAAACCCCTGTTTATAAATGGTTTGGAATTATGAGTTGGTATGTATTTAACTTTTCCGATACTTATCAGTTGCATTAAATACCTCAACCTTTGTTGAATTTCGGCAGGTTAAACCTGCTAAAATGTAACCGGGAGAAGTACCGTATGTATCCTATCAAGCAGACTTTGGTACTCTAAATCCAAAATCTGCATGTTGTTCCCCACAAACTTGTGATAGGAATTATTTATCGCATTGGATAAATAAGGTACCCATTGGTATTATTTATCAGGTACGAAAAATAGAAACCAATCTGATAAACAAGGCCACTGTATTGAAAAGAGGTCAACTGGTAGAGAAATTAGGCCCTGGAACCAAAGTAACAAGCATTGGCATAGCCAATAGGTCTCACATTTGGGACCTTATAAGTATTTAGCCATGCAACAGTTGGTGTTGTTGCACCAAGGATATTCTGCTGCATAACTCGCATGATAAGTGCAAGTCAGGGACTAGAGGACTCGCACAGGTTCCCAGAAATTAATAAATGTGTGAAGTCCTACAAACACAAAGACCAACCGGGGCTTCCAGTGAGACCCGGCATCAGTGTGAAGGAAGCCAGATGTGTGCAGTGAGCAGCTGGGATCTATATGCACTGGCGACGAGAATAACAAGGAATAAAGTCATGAAGCCGGGAGTGATGAAGCACAACCTGAATGGAGGAGCGGGGTGGGGGAGATGTGGTGCTACAGAGAGGCCGACTTTGGAACTGGGGGACAAGGTTCGACTCTGAAGTCAACATCCTGTAATTCTAGGCAAATCACTATCTCCCCTAACAAAAAAAAAAAGAATGTTGTTAACTTCTGTAATGTAAAGCACCCCAATATATTCCAGTCGGGACCGTCTACTTGAAAATGCAAAAAACAAAATTGTACCTAAAATCACAGCAGGCGCAGTGGACGTACACAACTAAAATTAAATCAACCTGTACTTGGGCCAAGCTCCACACAAAGACCATGAAGTAAGGTGTGGCACGTGCTGCCGCATTTATACATTTTTTTAAGATACAACAGATCGTCATCAAGCACAATGCATGCATAATGCATGCAGGCTGCCTGCTGGCGAGACCTAAAAATTGACTCCCACAAGAAGAGACACTCTCAGAAGTAGTACCAACATCCCTACCCAGATCAGACCTTCTTGTGCCTGCCCTGCAGAACAAGTAGCTGCCGACAGGAGTCAGGCATCCTAAAATTAAACAGGAAATAGAAACGCACCATGCCAGTGTTAGACCACAAAGCAAGTGTGGTCACTGCAGAGACAGGCGGGTGCTACTCAGAGGATTGACTTGCAGTAAACTGACACTCCACTATTTCCGACTTTGAGGGGGGTTAAAATGCAGATAGGTGGAGGGAGATGGGGGGCAGGGGAGACAGAACCAGGGGCAAGGGAATGAAAGGTCACACGCAAAATAGCACACAGCAAGTGGACAATGAAAAGCAATTTGCTCACTAAAATGGCTTCCAAATTGAGGTGCAGATATGTAGTAGTTAAGGCTTTAACTCGGTTTGTTATACGCACCAATGCGCATCATTAGTCAGTGTGCGCACCACCACATCCCGGGGACACCAGCGGACTTCAGCCACCCAGCATCTGTCTGGTGTGGAGAGAAAAAACACTTTTTGCTGCACAAAGGTTATGTTCAAATGCGGGACAATTCACATGCATCACACCCTGCCCCCCCTTTCTAATGATTGAACAGGCACCGCTATACCTCAAGCAGGACCGTAAGCATTTTGAAGAAGCGGCAGTCAGTGTCTTATCTCCCTTCACAAGCTTCACAAAGACTCAAGCTCCCCTCACCCAGAATCGTTTACAGGTGAGGTATTTTGGTGCAATATTATAACTGTGGGATAGGAAAGTCTACAAAACCACACATCGACCTGTTTTGTTGGAAAAATGGTGGCTACCGCCAAAAGGAGCATGAGGGGAACAGAAAGTCACAATAAAGCCACGCAGATAAACTTTACACTTATCTGCGCGTCTGTCTGAATAGCACCAGCTTTAAAGCCAGACCCTAGGGGCAGTTTCCAGACATTAAAAAGACGGGGGCACCCACGGACGAGTAAAAAAAAAGAACGAAATAAATAAATGCTTAAACAGAAGGTGTGAGACTGGAGGGGAGAGGGCGCAAGAGACAGAGGTCGAATCGGGTGCAGTTTCAAGTGTAAAGGATGTCTCAAAGCATAGGAACCAGCCAGAGCCGCCAGGTTTCACAAGCGAATCATAAACCACACACAGGAAGCTGTACGTTTTGCCACTAATTTGGAGAAGATACCTACAACTTTACACAATCAGGGCGTTTTGACAAAACAGAAAAAACAAACCCCCACGGCTGCGAGACATGCTCTGTGGTGGGGGAGGGACGTTAAAGCAGAGAGAAGGAGCATCAAGACACGTGGCTGCGAGACGCGCTCTGTGGTTGGGGAGGGGCGTTAAAGCCTGAGCAAGACACAGAGGCGGAGCGAGGCGCACGTGCTGGGAGAGTGAGAGGAAAACCAGATGGCACCTCTGCTCGTGCCTGCGCGCGTAACCGCACGCTCCATGCCAGCAAAAGCTTGTGGTACCACTTTGAAAACCCACTTACTAAATGTCTCGCAGAGCAGCGCATGCGCTGGCTCAGGCGAGACCTAAAAATGGCCCCCATAAGCCAACTGGATAGCTAAAAAAAATGTCCCACGTTTGCAAAGGAGGGCAGTTTTGAACTTGAACAGAGATGCTGTATACATGTTTTGCAGGACTGACGGCGTCTTGTGAGCTCCGACTTACCCCGCTCTAACTCACCACAGAGGTTTTCCATCCTGCGGTGTTACCTAAACAGCACAGACCACGATCGACGGTGGTCAGGGTGCTACAATATTACCAACAGCGTCATTTGGGTGATGACTCTTTAATTTCTGACACGTTATGGCGGATTAATTTTCCTGTGACGCCTCATTTCATCACGAAGTGGCTCCGGACCTACAGGTTGCCTGCCCCCCACCCATCCCCTGACTGTCCTGAAGAAGACCCCACAGCAAGGGCACCACTTATCCCTGCACAGTATTGAGGGTCGAAACGTCGACAACTACTTTGTTTTGGGACAACTTCATGCCATTATTGTTACATGTATTGTACTATCTTGAAGTATGTTCGTTTAATGAAATATTAGAACCCTTGGTCTTTTTGGTTTGCAGTTAAATTTGCCAAGAAAATATTGCTAATTAACTGATTGTATTGTCACCAACTTTCTTTATTTTCACATCCTCACTCAACTTTCACTCCCTTTCCTGCTCCACTGGGCACTTAGCAACTATGATGTTTTGCGAATTTGTCGTGTATATTGAATATACTGTTTCCCATTGATAATTAAACAATGTGGACACATTGATTGCTCTGTGAGTGCTTGTTTGCGATAACTGTGTAATAACTACTAATCACACTGGGACACCTTCCTCCTAGTATACATGTTTTGCAAGGCATGGGACACCATATGCATGTGTGATAGCTGCAGACAAAGTTTGTTTTCATTTCATGGACATCAACAGTAAAACAATAATACAGGCCCACAAATATCCCAAACCAAAGATTACACAATTACTCCTGCTCATGTAATTAAAGACTAATTTGGGTTTGAGAAAATGCCATTTCAGGAGCACTGAACTTAGCCAGCATGAGCGGCTGCTGGCTGTTGCTCTTCATGTTTTGTTGCATTTGGGGCGACATTCTTAGAGCAAAATGCACCTTCGGTGCAATTTGGATGCAAGGCTGCAGTTTGGGCTAAGAAAATAGTGCTGAATACTCTGTTGAGCTCCTTGCGTAATTCCATATATATGACGGCTGCCATACTTGACAATGTTCGTATCTATTATACTACTGGTCATCCAGGCTCCAATGCCTCCACATCCATTTCACCTAGATAGGTAAGTACACAATATAATCCATAGTAACAGCTTGCCGTGATATCTCAAGTGCAATATTTTGTTCCTGCCACACTCTGGCTAAATGCTGCACGTTGCATCCCCCTCGCCTGCCACTGGATATTACGCTAAAATGAAAAATGCAGGAGTCGGTCTGATTACCATGAATTTATATAATTCACGTGTTTGTTAGACAACGGTATACTCTTTCACTGGCGGTTCTGCTAGCACATTTAAATTCAGCTCAACTTCCACCAAAAAGCTACTGAACTCCGTCAGCGTGATAGCAGAATTCAAGCATATAAATTAAGGCTTCAAAGAGTATACGGGCACTCACATCTTTGTTCTCCCGTGCTTCGTTTTAATGAGCCCCCGAGTGGGCCAGGTCCCGGGGGCAATATGCCAAATATATGTGGGGGCCGCGCAGGCCCCCCGCAGCCTCAGGGACTGCCACCTCCCCAAAGCTGTGTTAATTATGTGCGGGTGTACGCTCCTCCTCTGCAGCCCCAGGGACCGCCACCTCCCCGACTTTTAATAAAATGAGTGGGGGGGGCTCCTGCCCCACCATGCTGCCCCAGTGTCCACCACCTCCCTGGGGCTTCAATTATTTATAGTAAGTGTGGGGGTGCTCCTGGCCCCCCCCCCCCGCCCCGGGGACCACCTCCTCTCCAGGGCACACTTTATTTAAATATGGGGTCCGTTGCAGGCTCCGGGGACCACCACCTCACTGGGGCTGTAAATATGTTGGGAGGGAGCCCTAGATGGCCCTGGGGACTGCCATCCCCCAGTGCCGGCTCCAGCAATGTCCCGGGGTGCCTACCCCCGGGACATTGCAGTTTGTAATGACAGGGCGATAGCACTGTGCCCGCCTTGTCATTGCAAACACTGCTTCGCTTCATGGAAGCGAGAGCAGCTCGCTTCAATGAAGCGAAGCAGAATTGATTTTGTACAAGGGGTGCTGCATGTCGGCAGCTCCCCTTGTCCAAAAGAAATGCCATCTCACGCAGGAGACGGGGACACGGCTGTAACCGTGGGGGTATAGGTTCTACCTCGTGGTCCCCAACATGCGGCCAAGCCCCGGGGATGGGGTCCCCGGGGCCAAAAGTGGCAAAGGGAAGGGGGGGCACGGGGTCCCCCTCCCGTAATATATATTTTTTTTAAAAGAGGCAATGCCCCAGGTGATGGGGGTCCCCAGGGCCAATAATGGCCTCAGGAGGGGTGCCGTGCAGCCCCCCTCCTTTAAATTTCGTTTTTCTTTTAGTTTTTCTTTTTAAGTAGCCATGCCCAGGGGGATGGGGTCCCCAGGGCTGAAACCTACCTCGGGAGGGGGCCCCGCGGCCCCTTTCCCGTTTTTGTGTTTTTTAAGTAAAAAAAATGACTCTGGCCCTGGGGGATGGTGTCCCCATGGCCCAAAAAATACTAGGAGGAGGAGGGCCACACAACCCCCCTTCTAAAAGTATAAAAAGAAAAGCCAGCATCTCGCCGGAGGCCCCGCCCCATCCCTGCACAACTCTGCAAATGGGCCTTCTGCCGCGTTCTGGGTTGTGGGATTAAGTCCCCTTGAATGCTAAGGGTCCTTAGAGGCCAACTAGCCCACCAGGTATTTTTATTTTTTATTTTGCAGAGTTTTATGTAGTTTGAACTTGAACCGAATCAGGTATCAGGGAGATTTACATAGCACCAGTTGCATTACATGAGAACACATTCATTATCGTTCGGCACAGGGAGATGAAGTGATTTGCCCAGAATCACCGGATGTTCAGCGTCATTGCCAAGACTCGAACCCAGTTCCTCAGATTCGAGATCGAACACTCTAGCCGTTAGGGCAACTCCGGTACCTCCAGTAAGCCCCACACTGTGGGATTGCTGAGAGGTGGTCGAGGCCACGCCCCTTTATACAACACACTACAAATGCGCCTCTTGACGCATTGCTGGTGGGGCAAAGAGGTCCTCTTGTGTCCTGAGGACCTCAGGACTAAAGTGGACTTCATCCCCCAAGCAGGAGTGCGTTAGGAGGCGCGTTTGCAGAGTGGTGTAAGAAGGGGGCGTGGGCTTGGAACACTCAGCAATTCAGCTGTGTGGGGCTTACTGGAGGTACCTGGTGGGCTAGTTGGCCCCAGGGACCCTCATGATTCAAGGGGACTTGATCCCCAACCAAGAAGACACCAGGAGGCACGTTTGCAGAGTGGTGGAGAAAGGGGGAGCTGCCTGTGTCCACCTGTCAGCAATCCCACTATCTGGGTCATACTGGAGGCATCAGGTAGGTTAGTTGGCCCCTAATGTCCTCCAGCAGCAAAGGGGATCCCTATCCACGAGCATACCAGGGAGTGCGTTTGCAGAGTGGTGGGGCAAGAGGGCGTGGCCTGCTATGAGAACTAAGAGGGCGTGGGCTGCTATGAGAACTTAGCAATCCTGCTGTGTGGGACTTACTGGAGGTAAAGGAGGGGTAGTTGGCTCCCAAGGTCGACATTAGGGGCCAACTACTTCTCTTGTTACCTCCAGTAAGTCTCACAAAGTGGAATTGCTAAGAGGTCTTCGGATTCCATGCTCACTTTTATCGACCACTCTGCAAATGCGCCTACTGGCACAGTACTGGTTGAGGGATGAAGTCCACTTTACTCCTGAGAGACTTTGGCGGCCAAGTAGCCCTCCTAGTACCTCCTGTAAGTCCTACGCAGTGGAATTCCTGAGTGCTGGTCAGAGCCCAGGTCCCTTTCTGCACACCTCTGCAAACGTGACTACTACAATATAGTTAAAAATTCGCATTTAAAAAACCTTAGAAATTCACTGAAAAAAACATGGGTTTCAGTGACATTTTAGTCAGAGATTAGCATTTAAAAAATCTTAGGAATTCACTGAAAAAAACATAGGTTTCAGGGATGTTATAGTTAGAAATTAGCATTTAAGAAACCTTGGAAATTCACTGGAAAAAACACAGGTTTCAGGAATGTTATTGTTAGTTGGACATTTCACTTGTTCAAAACCATAGAAATTCAGCTGTTATAGTAAGTTGAGCTAACTATAACTCGTGCTTCCGCAATGCACTGCTCATGGCGTTACAGATTACATCACTCATGACATGATCAGTGACATCACTGATGACATCACTGATAAGATCTCAAATGACATCACTGATGACATCATCCACTTAATAACTGATGCACCTCCTGACACCCTAATATAACCTTTCATAGACTTATCCTAAAATACAAACTACCATTCTCAAAACCATAGACACACCAATTCCAGATAGTACATGCCCAGTCACTGATTCATAGGTCTACACACACATCCACTCACCCATACAATCACTCATACACGCAGTCACTCATCAGTATAGCTACTGATATATGCACTCATAAACTTAAACAGATACTCACACACCGCCACTCACCCATAGTTACTCACACACCTAATGAGTCACAGAAAAAAATCAATCATACTGCCATTTACTCATTAACCCCTCCCTTGCTGATGACGGACCGCTCCGTCATCAGCCGCGGTCGCGCTGTGCTGATGACGGAGCGGTTCCGTCATGGCCCGCTCGGCACGCCTGCGCGGCGCGGTTTCCGCACCTGCGCTGAGCGTTCTATTGAGCGGGACGGGCCATGACGGAACCGCTCCGTCATAAGCACAGCGCAACCGACGCTGGTGACAGAGCGGTTCCGTCACCAGCATGCGCCCGCCGCTCTTCCGCCCCGCCCCCTTAGCACTGCGGCAGAATAGCCGTCGCAGTGAAGGGGTTAAATAGTTGTACACACTACCAATCATTAACCCATATAGACACTCATGTAGCTACTCACCAACCCATGCTGCCACTTACACACCAACTAACAGACTAATATAGACATTCACACAGATTAGTCACTTACCCATGCATTCAGTGAGACACGTTTAATCACTCACTTATACAGTCAGTCACGCACCTACTAAATCAGCCATTCAGTCACTCATACACCCACGCATTCTTCAATACACCAGTACACGCGTTGCTGTGGCTCAGTCTGGTTAAATGGAAGAGAAAGAAAAGAGTAAGCGCACGTTTCTAATATGTATAATTTCACAATGCGTGTGGGTATACAATTTGTTTTTGTCCATCCTAATATATGTAGACTATTGTCTATATGCGTCCCTTGTATTTGTTGCGCAGCAACCAAATCGATAGGGTCTGTTCAGGTTGCAAAGTGAACCAACTCCTCCCCCCTCCCTCCACCCACTTTCCTGTCTGCCATCCTGACACCAACTGTCCATCCTAATATATGTAGACTATTGTCTATATGCGTCCCTTGTATTTGTTGTGCAGCAACCAAATCGATAGGGTCTGTTCGGTCTTTCGATTAAAAACATGCGCGTATTGGACACGCGGGTATTCGAATCCAACGTTGTGTATATATATAAACACTCGCTAATGTTGCAAAGTGAACCAACCCCCCCCTTCCTCCACCCACTTCCCGGTCTGCCATCCTGACGCCAACTGTCCATCCTAATATATGTAGACTATTGTCTCTATGCGTCCTTTCTTAATGTTGCCAAGTGAACCAACTCCTCCACCCACTTCCCGGTCTGACGCGCTAATGTTGCAAAGTGAACCAACTCCTCCCCCCTCCCTCCACCCACTTCCCGGTCTGCCATCCTGACACCAACTGCCCATCTAATCTATTTAGACTATTGTCTCTATGCGTCCTTTCTTAATGTTGCAAAGTGAACCAACTCCTCCCCCCTCCCTCCACCCACTTCCTGGTCTGCCATCCTGACACCAACTGTCCATCCTAATATATGTAGACTGTTGTCTATATGCGTCCCTTGTGTTTGTTGCGCAGCAACCAAATCAATAGGGTCTGTTCGGGTTTCAAAGTAAACCAACTCCTCCCCACCTCCCTCCACCCACTTCCCGGTCTGCCATCCTGACACCAACTGTCCATCCTAATATATGTAGACTGTTGTCTATATGCGTCCCTTGTATTTGTTGTGCAGCAACCAAATCGATAGGGTCTGTTCTGCCTTTTGATTAAAAACATGCACGTTTTGGACACGCATGTATTCGAAACCAAAGTTTTGTATATATAAACACGCGCTAATGTTGCAAAGTGAACCAACTCCTCCCCCTCCCTCCAACCACTTCCCGGTTGCCATCCTGACACCAACTGTCCATCCTAATATATGTAGACTGTTGTTTCTATGCGTCCTTTCTTAATGTTGCCAAGTGACCTAACTCCTCCCCCTCCCTCCACCCACTTCCCGGTCTGCCATCCTGACACCAACTGTCCATCCTAATATATGTAGACTATTGTCTCTATGCGGCTATTGTAGTTGTTGCGCAGCAACCCAATCGATAGGGTCTGTTCGTCCTTTAGATTAAAAACACGCGCGTATTTGAATCCAACGTTGTGTATACATAAACACGCGCTTATTCGAATTCAACGTTGTGTCAAAATTTCAAATCAATTGGTGAAGAACTTTCGTTGATTTAAGATTTTTATCAAACGCACATTGACATTTTTATGTGTCTGTTTGTGCTTTCAAATAAAAACACGCACGTATTTGACACACGAGTATTCAAATCCAACATTGTGTATACAAAAACACGCGTGTATTCGAATGCAACGTTGTGTCAAAATTTCAAAGCAATCGGTGAAGAACTTTCGGAGATTTGAGATTTTGAACAAATAAAGTTACATTTTTATTTATATAGATATATATCGTACTTAAATTTTTTAGAAACACACACTAACTGGATGATGTCATCAGTGATGTCATTTAAGATGTCAGTGATGTCCATCCGTGATGTCTCTGACCATGTCATTAGTGATGTAATATGTGATGTCATTAGCAGTGCATTGCGGGGCCGTGAGTTATAGTTAGCTCAACTAACTATAACGGCCGAATTTCTCTGGTTTTGTATGAGTGAAATGTCCAACTAACTATAACGTCCCTGAAACCTGTGGCTTGTGTCAGTGAAGTCAAGTCAGTCAAGTGGGGGCCGAGATAAAAGGGGGGTCCCAAAACGTGTTTTCCCCATGTTAATTTCCATAGGGCGGTTGGACTCACTTTTAGCCCGAACGGTTTTCCACCAAACTTGGCAAAATTGTAGGGACTGGTAGCCCGATGTGCCTTTGCTATGTCTCAAGATATGTGCTCCAGTGGATTTTGAGGAATTTAGGTTAAAAAAAAATATATATATAGCAGCTTACCCGTGAGCTTACCCGTACGCTTACGGTACGCGCACCTACGCGTACCTCTAGTGCGCGAGCTGCAATCTGATTGGCTGCCAATGTCTGTCAACACTCCAAAACAGAAACTGTTGGCAGCCATCTTGTGCCTCGGTAGACTGAGGCACAGGAAAGCAGAAAAACAAACGTATAGAACTAAAAAAGGGGGCAGGGTAGAAGCATCCTGACCCCCTAGGCCTGCTCATGGGGTCCCACAAGGACCCCCAAGGCCCAAAAAAAAAAAAAAAAAAATCGGAAAGTCGCGGTGTCCGCTTACGGTGCGCGTACCCGTATGCGTACGGTGCGTGTACCTCATTTTTTTGAAAGAAAAAAAAAAGATTTGGGGGCCGTGTAGAAACACCCTGACCCCCCTAGGGCTGTTCAGGTGGTCCCACAAGGATATTAACATATATAAACGTTATCCGCTAATACAATTAGCATTTAAAAAACCTTGCGAGTTCACTGAAAAAACCAAAGGTTTCAGGCCTTATATAGTTAGGAATTAGCATTTAAAAAACCTTTGAAATTCACTGAAAAAAACATAGGTTTCACACCAGTTATAGTTAGGAATTAGCATTTAAAAAACCTATTAAATTCACTGAAAAAAACATAGGTTTCACACCAGTTATAGTTAGGAATTAGCATTTAAAAAACCTATTAAATTCACTGAAAAAAACATAGGTTTGACACCAGTTGTAGTTAGCTGAACATTTTACTCATACACACACACACCCCACCCCCACACACCCCCACACACACACCCCACACCCCCCACACACCCCCCCACACATACCTCACACCTCCACCCACACCCAAACACCCCACACACCCACACACACACCTTACACACCCACACCCCCACTTACACCCACACACCCCCACCCACACACACCTCCACCCACACACACCTCACTCCCCCCCACACACACACACCTCACAGACTCACCCCACACATCACCCACACACACCCCCCCACACACACACACCTCTGACACACACCCACACACCACACACACACCTCACACACACACACCCACACCCACACACACACTCCTCACACACACACACCCACACACACCCCCACACACACCCACACACACACCCCCCACACACACACACACATCCTACACACACACCCCACACACATACCCCCCCACACACACACCCCACCCCCGCCCTCCCCACACACACACACCACACACACACACACCACACAGACTCATTATTATTATTTTTTTGAGGGGGTGCGCGCCCTGGTACACATATCGGTACACGTACCGGTACGCATACCCTGGAGAAAAAAAGAAAGACAGAGTTTTTTAAGAATGTAGCATTTTTATATAAATTGGAGGTACCCGGCGACTTTTTTTTTTTTTAAAGTATTTTTTTTTTGCCTTGGGGGTCCTTGTGGGACCCCGTGAGCAGGCCTAGGGGGTCAGGGTGCTTCTACTCTGGCCCCTTTGCGAGTTTCACACCTTTGTTTCACTGCTTTCTTGTGCCTTGGTTCTAACAAGGCACAAGGTGGCTGCCAACACTTCCTGGTTTTGAGTGTTGACAGACAGTGGCAGCCAATCAGCATGCCTTCCCGAGAAAGCTGCATGGTCATTGGCTGTCAACACTTCTAACCAGGAGGTGTTGGCATCCATCTTGTGCTAGTGTTGACAGACAGTGACAGCCAATCAGCATGCCTTCCCGAGAAAGCTGCATGCTCATTGGCTGTCAACACTTCTAACCAGGAAGTGTTGGCATCCATCTTGGGTCTTAGTAGACTGAGGCACAAGAAAGCAGAAAAACAAACGTGTAGAACACAAAAAGGGGACAGGGTAGAAACACCCTGACCCCGTAGGGCTGCTCAGGTGGTCCCACTAGGATATTAATATATTTAAACGTTATCCGCTAATAGAATTAGCATTAAAAAAAACTTTGAAATTCACTGAAAAAACCATAGGTTTCAGGCCTTATATAGTTAGGAATTAGCATTTAAAAAAACCTTTGAAATTCACTGAAAAAACCATAGGTTTCAGGCCTTCTATAGTTAGGAATTAGCATTTAAAAAACCTTGCGAATTCACTGAAAAAACCATAGGTTTCAGGCCTTATATAGTTAGGAATTAGCATTTAAAAAACCTTTGAAATTCACTGAAAAAACCATAGGTTTCAGGCCTTATATAGTTAGGAATTAGCATTTAAAAAAACCTTGCAAATTCACTGAAAAAACCATAGGTTTCAGGCCTTATATAGTTAGGAATTGGCATTTAAAAAACCTTGCAAATTCACTGAAAAAACCATAGGTTTCAGGCCTTATATAGTTAGGAATTAGCATTTAAAAAACCTTTGAAATTCACTGAAAAAACCATAGGTTTCAGGAGTTATATAGTTAGAAATTAGCTTTTACAAAACCTTTGAAATTCACTCAAAAAACTCTAAGTTTTAGTGGTGTTATAGTTAGCTGGACATTTTACTCATACAAAACCATTAAAATTGCTCCTATATAGTTAGTTGTACTAACTATATTTCGCGCACCCGCAATCCACTGCTGATGATGTCACATATTAGATCATTCATGACATGGTCAGTGACATCACTGATGACATCTCAAATTACATCACTGATGACATCATCCACGTGACAATCGCATACACCTTTTCATACACTATTACAATTTTTCATCACTCTTAAAATACAGAGTATCATATTTAAATCCATTGTCACAGCAATACAAGTATCTAAAAATCCACTCAGTGATTCATAGATGTATACACACATCTAATCACTTACCTATGGATTCACTCATACATGCTGTCAATTAACAATAGAACACTATCAAAAATACTTATTTATATACAACAACTGACACATACACTGCCTTTTATTTTTCTAGTTTGTTGGACCTGTACCTTTGAGAAATATATTTGCTCATCACCACACCCATAAAGAGATTCCCTCACCCAAACTGTTAGAACATGTAGTTTTAACTTCATATATCTACTGAATCAACTATTCACACATCTGTGGACAGTCACACACCCCCCACCGAACCACACACACTTTCACACTCCCATACAAATACTCAGTTAACTAATCAATAACTAATATAGACTTTCACATAGCTAGTAACCAACTGTAGAATCAGTTTACACAACAACTGACAAAGTGATACAGATATTCACACAGTTTAGTCACTATCCACTATATTTAGTGAGACATTATAAATTGGTCAACTAAACAGTCAATTACACTGCTACTAAATCCTCCATCCAAATATTTATTTATATATATCCACTCATTCTTCAATGCAAATTGCTATATATATAATGCATATTTAAATAACGAAGCAAACCACATTCACTGGATGATGTCATCAGTGATGTCATCAGTGATGTCATTTGAGATGTCATCAGTGATGTCACTGACCATGTCATGAATGATCTAATATGTGACATCATCAGCAGTGGATTGCGGGTGCGCAAAATATAGTTAGTACAACTAACTATATAGGAGCAATTTCAATGGTTTTGTATGAGTAAAATGTCCAGCTAACTATAACACCACTAAAACTTATAGTTTTTTGAGTGAATTTCAAAGGTTTTGTAAAAGCTAATTCCTAACTATATAACTCCTGAAACCTATGGTTTTTTCAGTGAATTTCAAAGGTTTTTTAAATGCTAATTCCTAACTATATAAGGCCTGAAACCTATGGTTTTTTATATATATAGATAAGAACGAAATGCATGGGGTGGTGGATCCGTCCACATCTGGTATTGCTTCTCTTTCCCCTTGAATGAAGACATTTTCTGATTATATGTATATCCACCTGAAAATAAGCTGGCCGTTCCTTTAGTTTTTGAATGTTCTCCTTTCATAGTTGAATAGTGCTGTCAATTGGAAATTGATGGCATCCCTTAGGGCACACTGTTGTTGGGGTAATTATCCTCCATATAATGAAATACTTTACTCTTGTTGAATTCGAAAAAGATTTATTTGTTTGTTTGTTTCCATTGATTTATGTTATTTCACATGATCAATAAAGTTTTTTTTGTATGTTTCACTTTTATAATCTCCAGCTCCGATGCATTTCGGGTTAATACCCTTCTTCTGGGAGCATCTACAAGAAACGACATAAATAGCTTATGTTTGATGTCTGTGTAAAGTGCACTGAAGCATCATGCTTATTAATGGTGTACTTAAAGTGTTTGTTGGTGAGTGCTATTAAAAAAGAACGTGAATGAAGTTAACTGGGCAGTGAGGGCGTGTGGTTCAGTAAGTGACTCACTTTAAAAACGTGGTGTACGAATTAATAGACGAGGTCGATAATGAGTGGTACGTTAATCATGCAGGTAAAACATGCACGGTCCTATGTTTTTACGAGTTTAAGTTGCATAGGTATATTAACGACGACGGGTTGCTGATAATGTTAAGAATCGCGTTTAAACCAGTGTTTATAAATGACGGTTTAAACGATAATAGCTCAGTTTCTAAAACAATATATTAAGGGCGCCTGACGGCTTGCATTTGTGTGCTATGGTCTAATGATTCGCCATCGTAAATAATATTATTCAGTGGGGTTAAAACTTACGTGAGAAGCCGTCGCGTGTTAAACGCTTCTACTTGAAGGGTCGATTGGCGTCTGTGTTTGCTCGGTGATCGGGTTTGTGTGTGTGAGTATGGCGGTTTGAATAAAGTATACCGTTGGGGCCGATCACGTGACCGCGAAGCGGTGAACAATAGAAATGGGACTATGAAAAGGCCATAAGAGCCCAGAGTGGGATATATTAGGTCAGTGTGTGTGCACCTAAAAATAAACGCAGAATAAAGCGTGCTGTCATGTATTTAAAAATAAAACATAAACATCATAAGTAAAACATAAACATTAGTTACAGTAAGGAAACCGTCCAGAAGTATGTACCCATCTGTATGGGTTGAAGAATGATAATTACATGTTATGGTTACAGATAACACGAATATTCAATTCGTTCATTAAGTCCAAAAGGTTTCATGGAATTGAGTTTATAAATCCAATAATTCTCTCTTTGAAGTAAATGTTTGTTATTGTCTCTTCCCTCAACTTTTTTGATGATTTCAAGTATCATGAATTTAAGTTGAGAAACGTTATGGTTCATTTCATCGAAGTGGTTAGCTACCGATGATTTCAAATTCTTGGTTCTGATGTTTGACTTGTGTTCGTTCAAACGTACTTTGATTTTGCGTTCTGTTTTACCGATGTAGGTTTTTCCACACGGACATTTTAACATGTAAATCACATTATTGGTGTCGCAGGTGGCTGTGACATTTATCGCTATTTTATGTCCTTTCACAGGGTGTGTTACCTTGTTACCCAAAATTATATTATTGCAATTGTTGCAATTATTACAAGTACTGGTTCCACGTGATACTGTCTGGATGTTTCCTGGTTGTTTAAGGATTTCTCCCATATTTTTTCCTCTGGTATATGCGAACAGTGGTTGTGCTTTAAACATATCTTTAAAGTCCGTTTCCATTCGTAACATAGGCCAATGTTTCAGTACTGTTTTACGAAACATGGTGCTCACATTTGAAAATTTTGAAACGATGACCATCCTGTCACTCTCAGTTTTTGCTGGTGTTTTTTGCAATAAATCTTGACGGTTTAATTCTTTCACCTGGTTTTTGGCTGTCTCTAAAATGTGATTGGGATATCCTCTTTCTTGAAATCTGTTCTTCATTTCTTCAATTCGAATTTCTGCCAGGTTAGGGTCAGAGGTAATACGTTTAACCCTTATCATTTGGGGTTTAGGTAAATGTTTTTTGAGTGAAGCCTGAAGAAAACTCGTATAATGTAAAACATTATTGAGGTCTGTTGGTTTACGATGTATGTCTGTGATGATGGTGTTGTTCTTTAATGTGATTTTGACATCCAAGAAAGTTATGGTTTCTGCATCTATTGTCCAAGTAAATTTAATACGTTGATCAATGGTATTTAGTGTGATTAGGGCTTGTTCCAAATTCTCTGGTATCCTTCCATAGAAAAAATAGGTTGTCAATGAATGACAACCTATTTTTTGATTCTACCTTTTCAAGAAAGAGACCAGCACCTATGTTTAGTTTTCTTCTCGCAAGGATATGCCCGCTGTGTTTAGTCAGAAGCATGGAGGTTTTTTCTACATGTGGTCTTTCATTTTACCTTACATATGTTGGTGATTTTGTGTGTGTTTTATTGTGGCTGTATCAGATGGTTAATGCATGAAGTGAGTTAATGAATGGATGCATGAGTGCAAATATGAGTGACAGAGTGCCCTTATTGAGTGCCTAAACCAACCAATGACACAAAATGCTCTTTCAGTCATAAGCCAGAACTATTGGCATTGTCAATGCTTGTTCATTGTGTACTAAACATGTATCATTTTATTATGAAAAAGAGAAATGCCAAAATATTGGGTACTGAGATTATTTCATTATCTTTCTGGTATCCATTTGGAAGTTTGTCAAATCAAGGAAAGATAAGTCACTGCTAGCAGTGCTGTTCAGTGCAAGAGACCATGGCACTTATTCTCCATGCAAATCATGTCTGGGTAATAAGGAAAAGTTCTGCTACCAGTTATGCCAAAATCTTTGCTTTCAATTTTTTAACCACTCGTTTCGACAAAAAATGTGTAATGTCAATGTTTTCTATAATCACCATTTGCTTAATTTACTTCTTTGACTAAGACACAAATTACCAGTTACCAAAACAACCATTGTTGTGCTAATCTCTAAATAAGATGAGTAGCGCCACCATGCGGCCGACTGTCATAAGTGAGGTGTTGACAATTATGGGTCGGTGCCAAGCACCGGAAACCAATTAAGCGTCGGTTGTAAGCACTGGAAACCACTGGCACAAATTAAGCACTGTTCAGGTTCAGGACTCTGAAGGATGCATTAATATACCACCTGGCAAATCTTACACCTGTGTTAGTGGTTTTTACTAGGCACATTAATGATGCACCAAATTCCAACCAGTATTCAAGGCGCCCCTAAGTGTTCTGAACAGGAGACCCCAAATTATTCCTGTGCATCAGTCCCTAAAAAAACAATGCAATTTATGTGTGTGTTTGTGCATCCTCATATGAGTGTGTGTGTGTGTGTGGTGGAAAGGGGGACATGCCCAACCAACTGTGTGAGGACTGATCTCTTTGTGAGAAGTGATGCGTTATGAGGACTGGTCCCCACAGTCTGTTTAGATACTTTCGAGCAAGTGTATCAAAAAACTAAAAGTGCAGTTATATTTGCCTCGGTCTGCTTTATAACCTTCCCCAGCATCAAAGCGCATGTGGAGTTAGAATAGGTGTGTAGAGGGGGGGGGGAGCTTGTGTTAGCATCACCACGAGACTTGATTATTATAGAGATGTTTTCAAATGTTAGCATTGTGTGGAATCGAGTGCACTGTCGGGACCAATTCACAAAGATTTTGCAGCATTTCCCTTCTTGAAAATGTATGTTTTTTCCAAAGCCTTATGCATGTGCACTGACTTTGCTCTAATTTGCACTAATTTTAAAACCTTCCGCTTATCAAAGTGCTTTTTCAGTCAGAATAGTAAATTAGACTTAAGTGTGAATATGTTTTCTTGCTCAGTGATGACTGTTTTGAAGCATGGAATGTATGTTGAGGTAATGCTCCAATACTGCACGTGTTCCGCAGGAGAAAGCGCGGAGTATTAGAAGGGGATGGGATGAGCATGTAAGACCTGCCTGCACCTACAGGGGTATCACCAGTTAGAAGACACGTGGGATTTGGGATTATATGGTCCACAATTTTGAAAAAGGTTTAGCCACCTTTCTAGTTATGTGTCTCTCTGCTGCTTTGCACATGGTCAACTACAGATTTGCCCTGCCGAAATGTAATGAAATTGAAGTATTTAACAGACCCGATCATTATTGGATATGTTAAATACCTACCAACTCTTAATTCCGACCCCTGCGTAAACAGGGCTTTACGTATGTGTCAGAATATACCGACCAACTTGTAATCAGGGCCTTAGAGGCCAACTTATAATAGGCGGTTCTCCCCAGGCCACTCTTAATGATGGCCTTCGAGCAGTTGGCTGTTGACATTCATAGATGTGACTGACTGCTACCTCCATCCTAACAGCTTCAAAAGAGAAAACATTATTTGTGTCCGGAAATTGTGCCCCTCATTACATTACAGCTCGCAGGTAAATTTAAAAAGCTTGTATACCTGTTACAGGCTGAGGCTGCCATCTTGTTGCAGGCTAATTCAGTAGTAAAGAATTTCTACTATCAGCTAACCAAACTATAAAAAACCCTCCTGCTTCCCTCTGGAAAGAACAGACATTAGTGGTAAGAGCAGCAATAATTTCCCGCCTGTAGTACTTTTATGCCCTTTCTTACGGGTTACCAACTTTTCGGGTTCAAAGATCACCAAATTCAGCCATCAGGGATGTATTAGGCAGCCAGGCAAGAAACCATACTGTGACAGGACGTAGGGCACTGCAGTGATTGCTGATAATAGTTCGCATTTGCCTTAAGATCACCTGTCTCGTTTAGGGCCAAATGTATCAAACAATTTCACATTTGCAAACAGTGCGAATCAGTCATTTTGCTCGTTTGCGAATGCAAAATAGCCTTGGAAGATGAATGAAAGGCTTTGTTGTCGCAATTTTAGGTAATCTTAAAAATTGCAACGACAAATAGTGAATCGCAATTTGCGATTCCTTTAGCACATGTACCAAGCATTTTCTAAATGCAAACTGTGCCTTTAGGAAATGATATATTATTAACTTCAAGTCAATGGTAACCATGTACATATTTTGAAAAATGCACAAAAAAGCATTTCTGAATGTGACATTTAGCGCACACATGCCCATAGGACATGTATGCGCTTTACATGTGCACATTTTTTTTGGGGGGGGGGGGGTGCTTCAGGGGGCCTTAGGCCCCCGGGAACCCTTGCTGTTGCATTACCTAAATTTGCCATTATCAATGAGGTAATCGCAAATTACGTAATGCAAAGCCAATCGCAGAATGTAGTAGTATTACCTAATAGTGATGACCTAATTGCGATTGCATATATTTAGGAATCGCTATTAGGTAATCCCTATTTTCTTACATACCATTTTGCATTCCTTAAAGAGTGATTACTTAAATTCACTATTTCAGGAATGCAAAATGGATTTTTTATATATGTGACCCATAGTTATGTATCCTTAAGAATACTTTACAGACTGACATACTTTATACTTATCTATCCTTAAGAATACTTTCCAGATTGCCATACTTTATAGTTATCTATCCTTAAGAATTATTTCCAGATTACAATACGTTAGTTTTCTTACCTTAAGAATACTTTCCAGATTACCGTACTATTACCTATGTTTCAAGAATAAACTTCTTCTGATTGTGACATATGTCTCCTCAGCATCCGATGTGGACAATCTTTTTCACTGCTGGCATCTACTATCTAGAACTCTCTCTGATTGGACATCAGGACCCCCCACAATTTTTTCTGTAGAAAAAAGCAGAAGGTTTGTCTGTTTTGCATTTAAGACCAGCGCCAAGAGATCTATTGGGATAGCATGCTCTCAGCCAGGCATCATGTAACAATGAAGCAGTTAAATAAAAATTGGTACCTGTAAGGCCTGAACATAGGTTACTACAATTCTTGTTTAGACATGGCATTTTTTTCTGCTTAAATGCCCAAATGACGAAAGAAGAGGATTGAGCTAAACTGGTTATCTGTCATTACTCTGGTACTGGACAAGCTGTGATAAAATAAGATAATTTTCAGTGGCTAGTCAGTAGATAATAAGTTACACTTAGACCCTCATTACAGGTTGACAAATAAGATGGTTATTTATCACAAACGAGAAATACAATTTACCCCTGGGTGAAGAATCTACAAGATATGGAAAATACCTTTTTTTCAGAATTTTTAACACAAAAATAAAGCATAGCATGCACCACCTGTTTTTGTGGATATATTGTGTATTGGAAATGACCATATCGTTGCAGTCCAGTCCAAGGGTGTAGTCGCTGCTCACTTTATAAATCAAATCATCATGTAGAACCTCTATCAATAAAACAGTACACCTTACATATCGATAATGGCGTTCTTTTCAGTCTTTCCCCTGCGCAACCACAACTTCGGAAGGGAGACTCCACTCAACAGATCTCGCTATGCTATGTGCCACACGAGACGTTCGCTATCTAGCATGAGAGGGATCACTGACATAATATTGATTACACAAATTTAGAACTACCAAAATATCGAGGAAAAAATATAGAATGCAAAAATATCGAATTCCTATCTCCAAATAGGTAATTGCAAAAATATAGAATCAAAAATATCGTTGTAAAAAATATAGTTAGTCAAAATATTGATTTTTTTTTATGTCTTAAAAGTAATTCAAAATTAATGAAATAATAAATATACTTAAACATACTTAAAAAACTTAAATAACCATAAAATTAATAAATAATTAATGTACGTAAAAAAAAGAATAAACATACAATTTGATTTTTTAATACATATATATGTACGTAATATTAATAAAAAATATACAATATTTTTACCGTAGGATAGCGGGAGGGTAACATTTACTATTACCACTCCAGTGAGTGCAACAGTAGGGAAAGCGTTGGATAGCGCAAGGGTAAAAATTACTATTCCCACTCCAGAGAGTGCAACAGTAGGGAAAAAGCGTTGGATAGCGTAGGGGTAAAAATTACTATTCCCACTCCAGTGAGTGCAACAGTAGGGAAAGCATTGGATCGCGTAGGGGTAAAAATTACTATTCCCACTCCAGTGAGTGCAACAGTAGGGAAAGCTTGGATAGCGTAGGGGTAAAAATTACTATTCCCACTCCAGTGAGTGCAACAGTAGGGAAAGCGTTGGATAGCGGGAGGGTAAAAATTACTATTCCCACTCCAGAGAGTACAACAGTATGGAAAGCGTTGGATAGCGTAGGGGTAAAAATTACTATTCTCACTCCAGTGAGTGCAACAATAGGGAAAGCGTTGGATAGCGGAAGGGTAAAAATTACTATTCCCACTCCAGAGAGTGCAACAGTAGGGAAATCGTTGGATAGCGTAGGGGTAAAAATTACTATTCCCACTCCAGTAAGTGCACCAGTAGGGAAAGCATTGGATAGCGTAGGGGTAAAAATTACTATTCCCACTCCAGTGAATGCAACAGTAGGGAAAGCGTTGGGTAGCGCAGGGGTAAAAATTACTATTCCCACTCCAGTGAGTGCAACAGTAGGGAAAGCGTTGGATAGCGGGAGGGTAAAAATTATTATTCCCACTCCAGTGAGTGCAACAGTAGGGAAAGCATTGGTTAGCGTAGGGGTAAAAATTACTATTCCCACTCCAGTGAGTCCAACAGTAGGGAAAGCGTTGGATAGCGTAGGGGAAAAAATTACTATTCCCACTCCAGTGAATGCAACAGTAGGGAAAGCGTTGGATAGCGTAGGGGTTAAAAATTACTATTCCCACTCCAGTGAGTGCAACAGTAGAGCAAGCGTTGGATAGCGGGAGGGTAAAAATTACTATTCCGACTCCAGAGAGTGCAACAGTAGGGAAAGTGTTGGATAGTGTAGGGGTGAAAATTACTATTCCCACTCCAGTGAGTTTAACAGTAGGGAAAGTAATGATTTAATATATTACTAAAACAAAATAAATATCAATACCAATAAAACATTAATTAAAATTAATTATGAATTTAATATTATGTAATAATTATTTAATTAGAAATACACATACATATAAGTTATTAAAAATCAATTACCTATTCATAATTAATTAACAACTAATTAATTTTCAATAACAAAAACGAATTATTAATAAAAATGTATACCAATTAATAATTAATTAACAGTAAATTAATTATCAATACACAAAAAGTATTTTTAATATGTAATTAATTACAATTACACTTCCCAGCCTATTCCCCTATAAACCCACAACCTGCTACGGACAATAAATTAGTAAAATTAACATAATTAACAATTAATCAATTAATAAGATGTAATTACCAATTAATTAAAATTAATTACCAATTAAAAATGTATTAACAATACATTAAAAATCAATAGCAATAAATAATTAAGAAATATTTACTTAATTACAAGTAAATTACTTCCCACCCTATTCCCCTATAAACCCACAACGGAAAATAAATTAATAAAATCAACATAATTATCAATTAATCAATTAATAAAAATGAATTGCCATTAATAAAAATTAATTACCAAGTAAAAATGATTTAACAATAATTCAAAATGAATACCAATAAATAAATAAAAATATTTAATTAATTACAATTAAATTACTTCCCACCCTATTCCCCTATAAACCCACAACCCGCTACAGAACTAAAAAGCAAAATTAAATTAGAAATAATTAATAATTGCTAAACATTAATATTTAATTTAATATAATTAAATTACTTCCCACCCTACTCCCCTATAAACCAACAACCCGCTCCAGAATTAAATTACGCTAAAATTAAATAACATAAAATTCATTACTTAAAAAAAATTAAACATACATTACAAAAATAATATACACTTTTCACACTTACACTAACATATAAAACACTTAAAAAAATTCGATATTATTAAAAATTCAATATATTTTAATGCCTATATTATATACTTTGATATGTTGACTTCGATATTTTGACAATCGATATTACTTACCTTCAATTCGATATTTTTAACCACTATATTGGGTCCATTCGATATTTTGTCCATTCTATATTTTTAATTCGATATTATGTCTTAATACCTGTGCCGAACCCTCCATAGAACAGCTTCCTTGCATCTTCCATCCACCAACTACCATTCATCCATCAAATCTGCCATCTATTCATCCAGTCTGCCATCCATCCATTCTACCATCCATCCATTCTGACTTTCATCCATCAACCTACCCACTCTGCCATCCATCCATTCATACACTCTGCCATCCATCAATCCACTCTGCCATACATCAATCCACTCTGCCATGCATCTATCCATCCATTCACTCTGCCCTCCATCCACTCTGCCATCCATGCATCCATCTTTCATTCATTCACTCTGCCACTAGTGGAGTGGTGTGGCTCACTGGTTAGAGGCGGCAGACCCGGAAGCAGAAGTCGGACCAGGGTTCGATTCCCGACGCGGCAGGGTCGTGGACCAGGGTCAGCGGACTCGATAATTCTCGCCTCGGTGCCTACTCTTACCAGGGGTCCCACTCGGCAACTCTGGGCATTAGCTTGCCTAATCTCCACAATGGCCCCATCAACGCCGGGGATGCCTGGCTCCACCTTGGGGATTCCCAGCAGGGACCATCCCACAGGGAAAGCCAGGACGGGTTCCCCAGCGGTATACAGCGCCAGGACGCCGACTGGCAACAGTGCGCTTTACAAGTATACACATTACATTACATTACATTAACTCTTCCACCCATCCATCTATCCATTATCCATCCATCATCCGTCCACTATGTCATACATTAATCATCTCATCCATCCATCCATTCACTCTGCCATTCACCAATCCATCCACTCTGCTATCCAATCATCCATCCATTCACTCTGCCAGTCACCCACTCACTACTTTGCCATCCATCCATTCACTCTCCATTCACGCTGCCATTGATCCATTCACTCTGCCATTCATCCATCCACTCTGCTCCCAGACATCCATCCACTCCACAACTCATTCTGCCATCCATTTATCACCCATCCACTTTGCCATCCATTCACTGATCTTTTCACTCACCCATCCAGCCCTTTACACGGCCATCCTTTCACCTGTCCACCCACCTACATTCACTTATCCTTTCATCCATCCACACACTCATTCGTCCATAATTCCTTCTGATACTCCTTCTTTCCTTCTCTGCTCTTTTCACCAGACATTGCTGTCCTCGCTCCTGCTGCTCTTCTGTGACGCAGCGTTAATTACGAGCCTTTGTCTGCCGAGCTGCAGTTAGAAGACGCCCATCATGAACCCCGCCCCCGCTGTAGCTGCTAAAGCGTGTAGGCTCACCATGCTCTTGCTACCTAGCACTGTAGCTAAGCTCACTATGGCTAAAACCTCAGTCAAGCAAACACGGGGCCCTGCAGCGGGGGTGCGGTGCCATGGGTGGCCGTCTGCGGGTTAGAAAGCTAAGTACAGGCCTTCAGTTTGCTTCTAAGAAAAGATGGGCACTGTCTGTGTGGCTAATTAACCGTGCCTTCCTCAACGACAGACCAGAAGCTGTGGCGCCACTGAGTGAGGGGTGGTGGGGGGTGGGAAAGTCCATCCGTTTCCAGTTATAAGCAGTAGCCAGTTTGGCAGCCCTCGAACATGCGGCGTCATTGCTTCGAGTCGGTAGGTTTTAGGTCTAGCAGCATCACCACAGGTAGAGGGGACGAGAAACCCTAGCCTAGCTTTAAGTGCCTTTTCCACCTCCTCCCAGAATGGGAGAATATTTGAGTACGTCCACCAAATATGCAATACTTCTCCCAGAGTCCACACCAGCACCCTAGGAGGCACTTCTATACGATGTAGTCCCTCCCATACCACACTTTATAATGAATTTCCCCCTGCCCAGAATCTATGTTGTCGATGAGTGGATATCTCTCCCCAGTCCTTCCCACTGTTTCAGTGTAAATTAGTTTCCTAAAGGATGCTCCCACGCTGTATAATGTTTCCCTGTCGTGGGCGCCACTTGTGACAATAAGATTCAGTAGAGATTAGAAATAGTGCCTCTAACGCCCACAAGTTTAGGAAAAAGGTTTCAGATGGAGTTTTGTCCCTGGTGCCCACAGGCATACTGTTATTTGAAAGGGACAAGGGCACCCAAGGCGCAATAAGCTAAGGACCATGGGTAGGTACTGTATTATAAAGAACAAGGGTCCTTAGAGCAAAAAACAATGAAAAGAAGAAATAAATATAGACCAAATGGAAATATATTGTTAGGGGAAATGTCCAGCCGGACAATATATTTCCCTGATACAAAGGTAATTCTAAAACAATAGAACACTGAGTGTGATAAAAGCGGGACACCGGCCGGTGTCCGACTAACACACTGAGAAGACATACAACATACAAAATAGCAGGCAATAGCAGGACATCTGATTAGGATAAATCATAAACCAGACAATCTAAAGTATACACATATGCAAGAAAAAAGTATAAAACAATTTATGCATTTAGTGTAATGTGTCGACGACGTTTCGAACCATAATTAATAAAGGTTCATCCTCAGGACAGAGGGTAATTGCCTTGAAATTACACATTTGCAAATATATCACTAGTAGGAATGTACATATGCCATACCATGAGAAAAGAAAGGAGACATAAAAGGATAAAGACATGTCATTAGAACATTGTCAAGACTGCGTGCATAGATTGCATGACTCATACCATGCCATGGTGCAGCCGGCAACGGGGTGTAGTCCATGCTAAGTACAAGCAGTGGAAACAACGGGAGGAGCAAGACTTGTGGCGCCGCGTATCTATAGTGCATGGAAGTGACTATGGCTAGTGCATGCCAAAGTGCAATGAATAAACACGTGTGGAGTGAAACGGCAACGAACAAGCGTGCCAGTAAATGCAGTGAAATGTGACATTGTGTGACATTGTGGGGAAGTGGAGTGGCTTACCAATTGTGTAGCACTCAATTAAAGAAGATTTCTTGTACTTGTTATTTTAATTTGCATAAGAGCAAAGAAACATAATAGATCTAATGGGGAGAAAAAGATTCAGTGAAGTGGCGCAAATTACTTCCCAAAAATGCAGGTCTATAAGGAAAAAATCCTACCTTTGAGAGTGCCCTCGGTAAGGGGGTCTGTGAAAGGAGGGGACGAAATTGTAATTTAAGTTAAGGGGTAGCGTGGATAATACGAGTTGCAAGTGGCTGGCTTACCCGAAATGCGATGGTCTCGGTATCCGGGTCTGGGGAAAATAAACGGGCGGCGTGAGTGCCATTGGTCTCATTAGCCGAATAGAAGTAAAGTATACAGAATGACCGGGACGGATCTCACCTGGTAATACAGCTTGCAAGGCCACAATGGGGGTTCTTGCTGGCACCGGGAATCTGCGCGGCGCACCTTTGCAAAGCAAGACGCGATGTAGTGGGCAGGGGAGTCACGTGGGGGGTGAGAGCCAATTGGTTTGCGCCAAAGGCTGTCGGACATTTTGGAATGGGAAAGGAACACCCATTTACAAGGCACGACGCGATGTAGTAAGCAGGGGAGTCACGTGGGGAATAAGAACCAACCAGTGTGCACCAAAAAGGTTGTCGGCCATTTTGAAGTGGGAACAAGACCCATAGGAAGGTAGTGATATAAAAAAATTCTCCGAGTAAAGGACGGGGAAGTACATGCCAGTGGATACAGCTCACTCTAGACATACAGTAACACCATCCAATCATAATTAATGAATTTATAACACATTTTTTACATTTTCCATTTTTTACAAGTGCACCCTGAGGAGGAAAAAACAGTTGTATTTAAAGGCTTCAGTTAAAATCCGTAAAAAGAAGGAAACAGTTTGTAATTATAAAGTCAAATTGTTAAATCAGAGAGGTCCAATCCTCAGTCCGATTGAGCCCAGTGTGAAGACTTTTAGTCTTCAGAATCACTTCAAAATGGCCGACAACCTTTTTGGTGCACACTGGTTGGTTCTTATTCCCCACGTGACTCCCCTGCTTACTACATCGCGTCGTGCCTTGTAAATGGGTGTTCCTTTCTCATTCCAAAATGGCCGACAGCCTTTGGCGCAAACCGATTGGCTCTCACCCCCCACGTGACTCCCCTGCCCACTACATCGCATCTTGCTTTGCAAAGGTGCGCCGTGCAGATTCCCGGTGCCAGCAAGAACCCCCATTGTGGCCTTGCAAGCTGTATTACCAGGTGAGATCCGTCCCGGTCATTCTGTATACCTGTCATCTATTCGGCTAATGAGACCACTGGCACTCACGCCGCCCGTTTATTTTCCCCAGACCCGGATACCGAGACCATCACATTTCGGGTAAGCCAGCCACTTGCAACTCATATTATCCACGCTACCCCTTAACTTAAATTACAATTTCGTCCCCTCCTTTCACAGACCCCCTTACCGAGGGCACTCTCAAAGGTAGGATTTTTTCCTTATAGACCTGCATTTTTGGGAAGTAATTTGCGCCACTTCACTGAATCTTTTTCTCCCCATTAGATCTATTATGTTTCTTTGCTCTTATGCAAATTAAAATAACAAGTACAAGAAATCTTCTTTAATTGAGTGCTACACAATTGGTAAGCCACTCCACTTCCCCACAATGTCACACAATGTCACATTTCACTGCATTTACTGGCACGCTTGTTCGTTGCCGTTTCACTCCACACGTGTTTATTCATTGCACTTTGGCATGCACTAGCCATAGTCACTTCCATGCACTATAGATACGCGGCGCCACAAGTCTTGCTCCTCCCGTTGTTTCCACTGCTTGTACTTAGCATGGACTACACCCCGTTGCCGGCTGCACCATGGCATGGTATGAGTCATGCAATCTATGCACGCAGTTTTGACAATGTTCTAATGACAAGTCTTTATCCTTTTATGTCTCCTTTCTTTTCTCATGGTATGGCATATGTACATTCCTACTAGTGATATATTTGCAAATGTGTAATTTCAAGGCAATTACCCTCTGTCCTGAGGATGAACCTTTATTAATTATGGTTCGAAACGTCGTCGACACATTACACTAAATGCATAAATTGTTTTATACTTTTTTCTTGCATATGTGTATACTTTAGATTGTCTGGTTTATGATTTATCCTAATCAGATGTCCTGCTATTGCCTGCTATTTTGTATGTTGTATGTCTTCTCAGTGTGTTAGTCGGACACCGGCCGGTGTCCCGCTTTTATCACACTCAGTGTTCTATTGTTTTAGAATTACCTTTGTATCAGGGAAATAAATTGTCCGGCTGGACATTTCCCCTAACAATATATTTCCATTTGGTCTATATTTATTTCTTCTTTTCATTGTTTTTTGCTCTAAGGACCCTTGTTCTTTATAATACACAGGCATACTGTTGGCATTCTCTTTCAGGCAGGTAAAAATCTGCTCTACACTGCAAGTAGGTTAAAGGTCACCATGCGAACATGTCCGAAATCATCTTTCAACCTCGCTCCAGAGTTTCAAAGTTCGTTCTTCAATGGGAAGGCTGAAAGCACTGTTGTAGCGTATTGGTGTATATGGCGACGGGTATGTCACCTCCCCCTTTGGGTGACACAGTAATCTCATGTTTTCAACATTGTGCTGACAGGAGTACTAAGAAAAACCAAAGGTGGTGTTGGACGGAGCGTTGACAATACAAACACTCACCCCCAGTCAACTGATCTGGGTTTAATCCATCACCGTTCTTTAGCTCACTCCGCCACCCCAGTTCAGACATGGCCATATGCAAATCAGTCTGACCCTGTGCCTCATGGGAACAGTCCAGCCCGAACTGCCAAGCCATGTCTTACCTGGACCGGAATCAAGCTTCCCAGGACCGGTTTCTGGCATTACAGCCGTCTTCAGCCGGACTTGCTTGACTCCAGTGGCAAAGTGAGCAAGGGACTCACGTATGAGCATACCCTGCCAACTTAGGGCGAACAAAGAAAAACCAAAGGTGGTGATGGACGGAGCGTTGACAATACAAACACTCACCCCCAGTCAACTGATCTGGGTTTAATCCATCACCGTTCTTTAGCTCATTCCGCCACCCCAGTTCAGACATGGCCATATGCAAATCAGTCTGACCCTGTGCCTCATGGGAACAGTCCAGCCCGAACTGCCAAGCCATGTCTTCCCTGGACCGGAATCAAGCTTCCCAGGACCGGTTTCTGGCATTACAGCCGTCTTCAGCCGGGCTTGCTTGACTCCAGTGGCAAAGTGAGCAAGGGACTCACGTCTGAGCATACCCTGCCAACTTAGGGCGAACAAAGAAAAACCAAAGGTGGTGATGGACGGAGCGTTGACAATACAAACACTCACCCCCAGTCAACTGATCTGGGTTTAATCCATCACCGTTCTTTAGCTCACTCCGCTACCCCAGTTCAGACATGGCCATATGCAAATCAGTCTGACCCTGTGCATCATGGGAACAGTCCAGCCCGAACTGCCAAGCCATGTCTTCCCTGGACCAGAATCAAGCTTCCCAGGTCCGGTTTCTGGCATTACAGCCGTCTTCAGCCGGGCTTGCTTGACTCCAGTGGCAAAGTGAGCAAGGGACTCACGTCTGAGCATACCCTGCCAACTTAGGGCGAACAAAGAAAAACCAAAGGTGGTGATGGACGGAGCGTTGACAATACAAACACCCACCCCCAGTCAACTGATCTGGGTTTAATCCATCACCGTTCTTTAGCTCACTCCGCCACCCCAGTTCAGACACGAGTGGGACGGGTATGCTCAGACGTGAGTCCCGTGCTCTCCACACCACTGGAGTCAAGCTATCCTGGCTGAAGACGGCTGATAACCAGAAACTGGTCCTAGTATGCTTGATTCCGGTCCAGGGAAGATATGGCTTGGCAGTTCGGGCTGGACTGTTCCCATGAGGCACAGGGTCAAGGCTGATTTGCATATGGCCATGTCTGAACTGGGGTGGTGTGGAGTGCAAAAAAACGATGGATTTAGGCCCAGATCTCTGTACTGGGGTGAATGTATGACACTGTTCTGCATTCTGTCCATCAATTGTTGTTTTTGCATTTGTCACCCCGAGTGGGACGGGAATGCTCAGACATGAGTCCCGTGCTCTCCACACCACTGGAGTCAAGCTATCCTGGCTGAAGACGGCTGATAGCCAGAAACCGGTCCTAGGATGCTTGATTCCGGTCCAGGGAAGACATGGCTTGGCAGTTCGGGCTGGACTTTTCCCATGAGGCACAGGGTCAAGGCTGATTTGCATATGGCCATGTCTGAACTGGGGGTGGTGTGGAGTGCAAAACAACGATGGATTTAGGCCCAGATCTCTGTACTGGGGTGAATGTATGACACTGTTCTGCATTCTGTCCATCAATTGTTGTTTTTGCATTTGTCACCCCGAGTGGGACGGGTATGCTCAGACGTGAGTCCCGTGCTCTCCACACCACTGGAGTCAAGCTATCCTGGCTGAAGACGGCTGATAGCCAGAAACCGTTCCTAGGATGCTTGTTTCCGGTCCAGGGAAGACATGGCTTGGCAGTTCGGGCTGGACTTTTCCCATGAGGCAAAGGGTTAAGGCTGATTTGCATATGGCCATGTCTGAACTGGGGTGGTGTGGACTGCAAAAAAACGATGGATTTAGGCCCAGATCTCTGTACTGGGGTGAATGTGTGACACTGTTCTGCATTCTGTTCATCAATTGTTGTTTTTGCATTTGACAGGAGTACTAAGGTATAGTTTTTAGGGCAAACGAGGCAACCCAGTAACCCAGGAACCAGGGCTGAACAATAATTATGTAAAAAGTGGTTCCCACGGGGGAAGTGTGGCCATTGACTTCCACAGCAATAGCAGAATCGAGATAGAAAACCCCCTCAAATGAGTAGGTTTACAATTATGCATTCAGTGCATTTATTTTCGTATATCCTCAGTCATGGATATATACAATGACACCTAACAATTATTATGCATTACTCATATCTTAAAGATAATGTGCTCCTAGAAAGTGACAGCGCAGGGAGAGTGATTATTGGTGAAAAAAGTGCATACGTGCTATGTACAGAGATATATACATGTGACTGATAGCGATAGTAGAGTGTTTGTAGTCAATATTCGGCAAGAAAGTATTGATATCCACCATCAAATTAAAAGACACAGTCTACATATGTTGTTTCATCGACGTTTCGACACCTACGTTTTAAATGGTTAGGGTCCTCATCAGGACGTAAAATGTACAGGAGGCACCTGAAAAGTTATGGCAGGGGTAACACAGCTAAATCGAATTCCAAAATCTAACAGGGGTAGTAACTTCAAATCGGGTGATAATTCCCCAAAAACTGTACAGTGCTGTATGTCTGTGGCATATGAAAATGAGCTCCTTCTTTGAATATGTGGAGTGCACTCCAATAAGCAGTGAGTCGAAATACAATACAGGTGTAAATCTTGGATGGCGAGTCATCCGAAAATACGTGTCTTGACTAATTTGATCACGTATCCATGCCAGTTAATATTGTTTAGTAAAGCTGCCCCAGTCCAGTTCTCCTGTAAGGAATTTTAACTCCCAGGTATTTAATGAACGTCCTGGCTTGTCTAAAGGGGAGCGAAGTTCTTAAAATTGCCACCTCCTCATCTTCCAGATATTTAGCACCTCTGATGTTGTAATTCATTTTATAGAAAAGGGTAGTTTGTGAGCGCACTACTTTTTGTGATGGGAAGTTGATTTAGTTGTAAGAAGCTCCAGGGAGTCACTCTCTTAAAGGAAGTGATACGTATAAATCAAATGGGAAGCATTCCCTCATACATGGGGGTATGTCCCCCGGGCTCCCTTGTGGCCCTTCACCCAGAAGGTTTCACTGTTCCTTTGTATATGAATAAGAACGTTTGTTGTGTTTTCATCAATATTTATTTCCAATAAGCAATTCCTGTTGTATTCACAAGATATATGCGTTTGAATGTATTCCAACAATTAATCCATATTTAAGCTTTCCCAATGCATTTCGGCATTCATGATGCCTTCTTCGGGGGAAATTTCTAGAAAAATGATAATATAACAGCACTTTAGAAAAAAGCTCGACAATCGTGTTAATTGGTTAGTCGAGTGATACGATGCAGTTTGCAAAAGTTTACCATGTGAGGTTTTAGGTGTGGCCGTTGAAATAAATACGAAAGTTTAAACCGTGCTCAAGGGTTGAAGAAAGCCAAGTGTATTAATCGTGTGTAGAACACGAGGATTATCCGCTACAGAAAACGGGCTGTTAATTATCTTGCTTCGAAGTGAGTGAAATAATAAATAGAAGAATAAAAGAATGAACAGGTGATCACCCCATTGTTAGTTTAACGATTACGCCGAAGACGCGCTTACCGCTGTGTTCTAAAGTTACATCTCTTCGTGCATGAACCGGAATCGTTCAGCAAGTGAACCGGAAGTGAAACTGAATTGCGCGTAGTGTTGTTTATATCGGCTTGTGGGCGTGTAAACATGTTACAGCCAATGACGTTGTAGTGTACAGTGTCAAAATAAACGGGTGCGAATAAAGCTAAAACCGGGTGAAAAAAGCGTGTGTAAGAAAAGAAAAGAAATGTCCAGATGTGGTGAGAGAAAATAGTCAATAATACATAATGAGAAGACATGACATTAACATATGACATTTCGTGAGTTACTTAGACAAGGTAAACAAATGGGTGTAATCAACAAGCTCAAAAGTTTGTATTGTACTGAACGAACGAAGGGAACAAGTTCTCATAAATAACAAAGGTACTCCATACGGTCATTAAGACCGTGTGGTTTCGTGCTAGACAAAAGTGAAATCCAATAATTTTCTCTTTGTAAAAGAGCTTTATGGTTGTCCTTTCCTTCTCTTTTGTCGATGGTTTCCAGAACACAAAACCGAATTTGGCTGACATTGTGGCCAGCTTCAATGAAATGTGAGTCACTGTATATTTGATTTGTTTAGTTCTAATATTCGATTTGTGCTCATTAAGTCTGGTCTTGATTTTTCTTTCGGTTTGTCCGACGTAACTTTTGCCACACGGGCATTTGAGCATATAAATTAAATTTGCTGTGTCACAGGTGGCTGTTGCTCGAATTTTAATTTTATGTCCCTTCATAGGGTGATTGATGGTTGTCCCTTTAATAATGCTGTAGCAATGATTGCAATTCCAGCATGGGAGTGTTCCTTTAAATTGTGTGGTGGTTTGTTCCGAATGTTTAATGAGTTCTCCAATATTTTTGCTTCTTGTGTATGCAAAGATCGGTTCGATGTCGAAAATGTGATTGAAATCCTGTTCCAATTTAAGAATTTGCCAATGCTTTCTTATGATGTTTTTATATGCTCTGCTCATAGTAGAAAATTTTGAAACTACTGTGGTTGTTTGTTTGTTGTCTTTCTGGTGTGTGGTTAGTAACTCCGTTCGGGTTTTTTGTGCACATCGATTTTGAGCCTGCTCGAGTGTATGACTGGGGTAACCACATTGCTTGAATCTCTGAATAGTGTTTTGTTGCTGGAGTAGTGATGTTTCTGGATCCGATACAATGCGTTTTGCTCTGATAAGTTAGCTATATGGTAAATGTTCTTTGAGTGATTGCGGATGAAAACTGGAAAAATGTAGTGTATTGTTACGGTCTGTTTCTTTCCTGAATAGGTCAGTTTGAAATCCTGTTGGTGTTTTGATTATTCTTACATCCAAAAGGATATTGATTCCTTCTGTGTGTCGTGGGTGAATTGAATGCGGGTGTCGATATGATTGAGTTTGGTTAGTTCCTGTATTAGAGTTGTCTCGGGACCATGCCAGAGGATGAAAATGTCGTCTATGAACCTTATAAAGCATTTTAAGTGGTTTATCCATGGTTCTGTAGACAATATGTGGCAATTCATTTTATACCCAGAAACCAGCTCAAAAGACTTAAGAAGTTCCAATACTTGCTGGGAATGATGTGCATGGAGAACCGAACGACATAAGCACATCCTTTGCATAAAGTGAAATCCTATATTCCCGGGCCACAAATGTTATTCCTGTCATCAACTCCATTTGACGGATCAGACACTCCATTGGTTCAATATAGAGGGCAAACAGTAGCAGGGAGAGTGGACGCCCCTGTCTGGTGCCTCTGCGGAATGAAATAGACTAAGAGGTATCATCATTGAGTATGACCCTTGCTGTTGTCCTGGAATAATTGGAGAAGACCATTTTCATAAAATTAGGGCCTATGCCTTCTGCAGTGTGAGATGCAAGAAGGACCAATTCACCCAGTTGAAAGCCTTCTCCGTACCCAAAGAGAATAGACTCGCAGGAGGTTTCTTCAAAGAGACTTTCTTGACCAGATGATGGTGGCACAGATGTTGTCATGTGTCTGGCGCCCCTAAATGAACCAGTTCTGGTACGGATGAACTAGAGATGGCAGTACCTCAGTGAGTCTAGAGGCCAAGATTTTGGAATAGAATTTTCCATCCAGATTAAGCAAAGCTATAGGGCTGTAGGATGCACGTAGTCTTAGGTCTTTACCTGCTTTGGAAGAATTGTATTAATTGCTTCTCCTATAGAGGGAGTGAGGGACCCAGTGGTCTCTGTGATGATGTAAATTTGGGAGCCAACTTTTATTCAAATGTTTTAGAAAATTGAGCAGTGAACCCATGGGGCCCAGTCCCTTATTGGGTTTCAGAGATTTAATGGCTTGTATTGACATAGTTCATTTAAATAGGTTGCTCCCGGGTGCCCCTCTGTAGCTCCTCTACCTTTGGAAGCCCAATCCATCCCAGAAAACATTCCCGGTTCTCTACAGGGCAGGCAGGATTTTCCTGCATAGAGGCTAGACTAAAAACAGCTAAATTGGTTAGTGTTATCAGTATCATCTGTAAGTCGTACTTCAGAACTGGTGTGGACTTCTTGTACATACTCTTTTTCACTCTTACCCTATCAAATTTGCCTAGATGGCCTTGTCCCCCATCTTCACCCCCAATAAAGGACCGTTTGTTAAGGTGCAGGAGGGCCAGCTCTGCTTTACTGGTGTAGTGCATACAGAGTTCTCTCCTGTCAGCGATATGGTTGTGGATGATCTGACGGGAGGATGTTAGTCTCCGTTTATGTTCTAGGTCTGGCATTTCCTGTTCCAAGTTTTGCACTTCTAATTTACTAAGGCAAGGCCATTCAGCTGTAACTGCTGTAAAGTGGCCCCTAATTACCGCCTTAAAGGCATCCCATATGCCACCCATGGACACCTCCCCACCTGATTAATTTGAAACAATATTTGTTCTATTTGTTGGTGTATTGTGTCACGCAAGCCCAGATACCGCAGTAGTGCATGGTGAAGGTGCCAGCCATAGGAGAGTTTTAATGTGCTCAAATCCAGCCGGGCCACTATTTGGGCATGATCAGAAACAGCAATTGGAACAATGTCCACAGAGCGGACCTTGGCCAGTAAGACTTTGCTCATCAAGATGTAGTCTTTGTGGGAGGACGTCTGGTGAATGTGGGAGTAGAACGTTTACCCCTTGTCCTGAGCATGAAGTGTGCTCCAGGCATCACAAAAGACCTAGGGCTAGATGTAGGTAAATGATATTTACCGATTCATAAATACTGCATTTTACCGATTCAGTATTTATGAATTGGTAAATATGAAGGGGGGAGATGTAGGTATTTCCAGATGTGGAAATACCGAATCGTTAAAATTCGGTATTTACCGATTCGGTAAATACCGAATCGGTATTCCCTATTGATTCCTATGGGCTGTGAAGCCCATAGGAATCAATGGGAAATACCGATTCGGTAATTACCGAATCGGTAAATACCGAATTCTGCAAGGGTGCAGGGGGTGTCACTTTGACACCCTCTGGCACCCCACAAATAGGCATGTGCGCCATGTGGCACACAGACATGCCCTAAAGCCATGTCTGTCTGTCACATGGCTAGGTGTGCATGCACACATGTGCATGCACACCTGAATTCGGTATTTTAACACCCAATTGGATTGGGTGGTAAAATACCGAATTTGTAGGGCCTTTGGGACTCAGAAGAGTCCCACCTACATCTGAGATTTACCGAATCGGTAAAAATACCGATTCGGTATTTTACAGAATCGGTAAATTTACCGAATCGGTAAATTTACCGATTCTGTAAAAATATGCCCCTACATGCCAATACTTAAATACCGGTCGGTAACGGCCGAAATCGGCCGTTACCGACCGGTATTTTGGCTCCTACATCTGGCCCCTAGATTCCCCAAAGATTTTTATAGCCTCTTAGAGAAAGCACCTGTGTGAGTTGCTCCACCACTTTCCCTGTCCCTATAAGGGTCCTATGTAGTGTTGAAATACCCTGTTAGAATAACATATTATCAAGCAACTGCTGCTAACTACTACAGAAATTGAATGATGAAGGTGTCCTTCACTATGTTGGGGGCATATACAGTAAGTATGGTAGTGAGGTGTCCATGCAGTGTTCCTCCCAAGATCAAATATATATCATCCTTAGTGTGAGAAACAGAAAAATTAACATTGTGTTTGAAATAAACTACAAACCCGCATTATTTAATGGGGCAGAGGAGTGGAACAGCGTGCAGTACACACAGTGTCAACTCAAGAATTATTTTATTCAGTCTACATGAGACTATAAAAGTACATAAAAACATGATACATACATTGAGTGAATTGCCATAACAATAATCAGGCTATAATATAAAACCTTGTAAAAGCTTAAAAAACATAAATACAAATATATTTACCAATTTAAAAACAATATGATCTAAAATTATTCCTACGATGTCAACCACACAGAATAATTATACAGACCGTAATTTATAATAAAGGATAATAAAGGAAACCACCTGATTTGAGCCCACCAAATGTGATCTCAGATGAGCATAATACACTTGATTTTATTTTATTGTTTTTATTGGCATTTTTTTTTTTTTTTTAAAACCTTTATTGCGCAGTACCATAAAACAAATACGGGCCTACAACCATCCGGCCGGCCTAGACATCTTGATGAGCATTGTAGCAAGCTATACCGCAACTCAGTAGCACAGAGTACAAAAGAATAATCAACCAGAGTTACATTAGATATGCAGGTACTACCGAGAATACAGGAGAATTTAAGGTTCATTTTTAAAAGTTTTTGTAATTAAATTTATAGGAAAGCATACTAAACGAGAAGGATCAGAGTACATACAGTCCACCGAAGACATAAATGGGCAGCGTTTACCAGAAGAATTCCGAGCAAGCAGTAGGACATAATCAAAATGGCGGCATAAGAACAGAACAAAAGGATAAACAGGCACAAAACACGTTGCACGCCAATCGCTACCCACCTAATCCCAACCGATCCCACTGACCCAGGAAAAGGGAAGAGAGAAAAAGATAAGCACGTAAAGAGAAATAAGGCCCATAGAAACAAAAACGGACAAAATAAAGCCCTTCCCCTACCCCCCACCCTACACACATGCAGAGGCTATGGCCTACCCCCCCCCCCTAACAGTGTGTCTGTCGCCCCAAAAAGAATACCCGAAATATAGAAGAAAAATAAAGAAAGAAGAAAAAGAGGAATGATATTGAACCGGATGAGGGCCAAACGCATATATTCAGAGCAATCAACATGTGCAATCACGGCCGCCATCCCCGGACCCCCAAACCGACATAGAATCAACGTGTAGCTACCCCGTGTGTACATCATAGTCCCAGCAATGCGAGCGTCAGCAATCAAAAGGAGAAAACTTCTTCAACCTTGCCCCTTACGGTCCGATGTGTCAACAAAGTCCAGCCGGATAGTGGCCATCATGAACGGAGCGGGCAGACAGGATGACCACAGCAGAGTAGGAGACCGTCCACCAAAGTTTGTACAACTCGAAACCAAGTGTGCTACGTTAACACAAAAGGAAACAACACATAGTAACAATCCTCCGAGATAGGCCGGCCAAAGCAGTAATAGCAGTCCCAGGAGAAGATAGTGAGTCACGCCAACAGACCACAAAGGAGCTGCCGGACATGATGTCCGGAGACGATTCCCCAGCCAACGCAGAAGTCCACGAACATCAGGGCTCTCCCCAACCACCACAGTTAATTCCGCGGCAGAATCAGGATCCTGAACCTTCAGTGCCTCCGTGTACATCTGGGTATGCAATCCACGGCAGTCGATTACAGGGTGTGGCACAGCGCCCCGCACTCGAAAGCAGACGTGGCCAGTCGAGGGCATAGTGGACAGAAGGGCATCCAATCGGTTCCCCAGCTCTCGGGTATTATCACGTAAGACAGCTCGCAATTCACCTAAAGCCCCCAAAACATCGCCAATCCGCAATGGTACCTCGGGAAAAGGGGATGCAGCAGCTCCCTGCATGCCAGGCACACAGACATGGAGGAAACCTCGAGACTGGCCGCCGACATCCCCTGCGGACAGCCGATCAACTCGCCGCCACTCCGTACAGTAGAGCCGGGCCGGGGGCACAGGGGCAGCACACTCCATTCCAACACCCACACGAGTCCAGTGTAGCGACGGGGCCCGCTCGTATACTCGGGAACAGCCCGGGGTCGCCAATTTCAAATGTCGAGTGTTCGATACAAAATGGCACCCACCACAGCGCTGGGCATCGAGAAAGCTGGGAAAATCTCCTACGAGCTGGGGAAAGGATACTGTGTATCACTCACAGCCGCATTGACCTCGGAGCGTGAAGAATTGCGGAGCAGACGGGATAACCGCGGCGGAAAGCACAGCGCAGCAGCTACTATCCACCGGTCCGCTCCGACCCATTTGCAATGGCCGCTGGTGTTGTAATCAGGATCGACCGTCTCCTAGGAAGAGAGACCCGGTCGCCGCCATTGAACACAAAAGAGGAAGCAAGGGCGCCGCTTCGCTTCCCCCGCTGGGAGCACACCGGGAAGCACAGCGTTGAAATCGGAGTCACCTCCCGGATCCGAAAAATCGATTGAGGAGCAGGATGGCTTGCAGGATGAGTAGCGACACGGGAGGAAAGCGAGAGGGTCGGCGGAGCCGAGGGTTCAGGCGGCCATCATGGTTGCGGGCTAGGCTCCTCCCCCCTTGGCATTTTCTTGATTGTTGTACAGATGCAGTGGAGACTTCCAAAAAGCGAGATTATGTTGAGTATTACATTGACATTGGTGTTCAACTGCAGTACTATATACGACAATAACAAATAATCTTTCAGAGATGGTAACTCAGTTCCCCTGTCACTCAGACCCCTCCCTCCCACCCCCACCCCCCACACCCCGAGCGGTCACACCACGGCCGTAGGAGCTAATTGCGAGTCCGCAATCAGAGGACCATAATGTTTTATCCATGTTTTTCATATTTTCTGGAACTGTTTGGAACATCCACAAGCTTTATATGTCGTTTTCTCCCCTGACATATACATATCCATTCCCTTCCTCCACTCATCCATTGAGGGGCTTTGTGCTGTTCCCCATTTGCATGTCAGGTCTCGTTTGGCCACCACTAGTCCCAAATTCAACTTCTGTATGTATACCCAGCAATATGAACTTGGGGTTCAGGGGAATCTTATCTTCTATTTTGTCTTCTAATTCCGTCAGTAGGGTTGCCCAGTATTTCTGTATATGTTGACATTCCCATATCGTATGGAAATAAGTACCATTGGTCTTGTTGCATCTAAAGCAGTTAGGTGTGTCAGCCCTCCCTAAGCGATGTAGTTGAACTCTATCATAGTATATCCTATGCAAATATTTAAACTGAATCAGTCTAAGATGGGACTTGATAGCTAGCTGATGTGCTTCAGCGCAATTTCCCAATCCAGGTAATCAATCTCGCCTAATTCGACCTCCATTTCACTCTCAACTTCACAAGAGAGTCTGGTTTGTTATTTATTATGATTTGGTATGTCCAGGCCTTTTCTTTGATCTCGCCCATTAAGAGTCATCCCTCTAAAGGGGCGTATTCAGGGAGATTGTCTACATCTATATTCTGTGCCCTCCAAGCGTGCTCTAACCGCAGGTATTTGTAGTACTGTGTCTGGTGCATATCGTATTCTGTCTGGAGGAAGGAAAAGGCCACAAGCTTGGTACGGTCCAATATGTCTTTGATTTGTGAGATCCCTAACTGGTCCCATTTCCCAAATCCAGTCAGTTTTGTAAATTCTTTAAGTCTCCCTCCCAACCAAAGAGGGGTTTCCTTTGTGACTTGATTATCCCACTTCATTTGTCTTTCCACTTTCTTCCATGCAGCCACCACCACTCGTGTGGCCATAAAAAGTTGTGCAGTTCCCTTCCCACCGTAGAGGTAGTGTATGTGTGGGCGCTTTTCAAATTGCGTGTGTTTGCGTGCGTATGTGGGGTGGTGTTAGAAATGGGATTTCTGGTAGGCAGGGCAACGGCCGAAGCCAGGCAAAAATCCCCACTCTAGTCAGGATAAGGGAGTTACACTCCTAAAATAACCCCTACTCACCCCCCTGGTAGCTTGGCACGAGCAGTCAGGCTTATCCTAGAGGCAGTGTGGAAAGCATTTGCACATGCGCTGCACGTTGGAAGGGTGTTCGTGATGAAACGTGCAGCGCTTCATTATGTATGCAATAACACGCGCTGCACAGCAAAGGGTGTTCGTTCAGAAACGTGCAGCGCTTCATTAATTATGCAACCAAGGATTCTCTGAACACCCAAAAACCATAGAAATAATGTGCTAAGCAAACCACCAGTAATCACCTGAAAAGGAATAAACAAACCCTGGAAAAACCAATGCATATCATTTGAAAATGAAAGCAAATACACAGAAAATATCATGCTTTCTTCGTGCTTCAATCATAATGCATAATTCAAGAGAGGGGATTAACAGTGCATACAAATATCAGGCACAACTAATGCAAGGAGAGAGGGCAAGCTCTTTGTATTGAACAAACCCTAACAGTTGCCCCCTCAAAGCCACCCTAACTTGGCGCGGTTTTCCTGGATTTTTTATGTAAAACAATCTCAGTAATCGTGGGGCATGCACAAATGAAGCTGGCTCCCACGAATTTTCTGTGTCATCATAACCCTTCCAGGCTACTAAATAGAACAAATGCCCATGAATTCGTTTAGCATCTAAAACACTACGAAGTTCGTATTCAAGATGCCCGTTAATTGGGATGGGTGGAGGCGGGGGCTCAGATCGAGTATGAGGGTTATAAGGTTTAAGCAAGGATACATGAAATGTGGGATGTACTGGATACTCATCAGGGAGGTCTAATTGTACAGTTACTGGATTTAATACTGCTATAATACAAAAAGGTCCTATGAACCGTGGTTGTAATTTTCTTGGTCCTTCTATGTTGAGATTCTTTGTGGAGAGCCAAACCTTATCTCCAATGCGATAGAGTGATGTTTTCTTGAATTTCAAGCAACTGTGTTAACCTTTCAGTTACAGTTGGGAGAAGGGATTCATCCACAGCGACAGGCAAAGCCTTTGGATGATATCCCTGCATAAAATAAAAGGGGGTACAGTGAGTTGCTGAATGTTCTGAATTATTATACACAAATTCTGCAAATGGTAAAGCCTCTACCCAGTTACTAGTATATTCTGCTAATAAACATCGTAATGTCTGAAGCAATGTCTGGTTTAAGCGTTCAGTTTGTACATCTGTTTCCGGATGGAAAGCAGAGGACAACGCTACCTCTACTTTCAATATTTTGACAAAGTGTTTTCCAAAATCGGGAGTTGAACTGACTACCTCGGTCTGAAATAATTTTGCTTGGTAATCCATGTAACCGTACCACTTCTTTCAGAAAGATACTTGCAAATTCTCCTGCTGTGGGTAGTTTTGTTAAAGGTATAAAATGTGCCATCTTGGCCAAATAGTCTACTATTACAAGGACTGTGGTAAATTTCTGTACAGATGGTAAATTCACTATGAAATCCACACTAATTGTGCGCCATGGACTAGTGGGAGTTGTCATAGAGACCAGTAGTCCAGCAGGTCCCTGGTGTGATGTTTTTTGACGGGCACATATGGGACAGGCTTCAACATACTGTTTAACATCACTACTCACTGTAAACCACCAGAAATGTTTTCAGACGTTCTCTAATGTTTTTACCCAGCCAGGGTGTCCTGCTAAAGGTGATGGTGATGCCATGCTAAAATTTGTGTTTGCAAATCTATGGTGGGTACTTTATAGCAGGGAATTGTGATATAATAATCCTTGACGAATAGTGTTTAATGAATCTTTCAACCACTCTTGTGGACTAACCTGTAGATGTGCTGCATACATTTATTTCATAAAATCCTTATGTTGTACAGGTGCTTTAATTTTCTGTGGTGCTATGATTGGTTGTCCTTTCTTTTCTTGTTTTGAGTCTTCAATATGCCCATACCTAGACAACACGTCTGATTGAATTTGTTGTGTACCTGGTCTATATGTTATGACAAAATCAAAGGTGCTAAAAAAAATTAACCACCGCATTTGGCGTGGTGTCAATGCTCTGATAGAACTAAAGAACTGCAGATTTTTGTGTTCACTGAAAATGGTGACAGGGAACTTCGCCCCCATTAAGTGATTTTGCCATTCCGAAAAAGATACCTTTATGGCCAATAACTCTCTCCCAGCCATGGTGTAATTTTGTTCTGCTGGGAGTAACTTTTTGGAATAATAAGCTATGGGATGTAACTGACCATCCTCTGGGTTTCGCTGTGAAAGAACTCCTCCAAGTGCCACTTGTGAAGCATCAGCTTCCACATAAAATGGGAGATCAGGATCTGGGTGTTGCAGCACTGGCGCTGAAGTGAAGGTTTGTTTTAGGAGCTGAAAGGCTTGGGAAGTGTGAGAATCCCACATAAAGCGTTGGCCTTTCTGTAAGAGTTTAGTGATAGGAGCCACTATGTCTGCAAAATGAGAAATAAACCTCCTTTAAAAATTAGTAAAACCTAAGAATTTCTGTACTTCCTTTAAGGAAGTGGGTTCTGGCCAATCATTGATTGCACTACCTTTTTTGTGTCCATGGTGATACAATATCCTAAAAAATCTACAGAGGTGGCATTGAAAATACACTTTTCCAATTTAGAAAAGAGATGGTGTTCTTGTAATTTGGCGAAGACGGCTCTAACATGCTGTGTATGTTCTTCTGGTTCTTTTGAATAAATAAGGATATCGTCGATATACACTATGACACAGACATCTAAGAATTCGTGCAAAACCTCATTAATAAAAATTGGAACGCCGCAGGGGCGTTACACAACCCAAAGGGCATCACAGTGTATTCCAACAAGCCAAATTTAGTTTTAAACGCAGTCTTCCACTCGTCATTTTCCTTTACTCTTACAAAATGGTATGCACCTCGTAGGTCTAATTTTGTATAGATGGTGGAATGGCGCAATTGGTCGAGGAGGACTGGTATTAAAGGGAGTGGGTACTTGTTTTTTATTGTTGCTTTATTGAGCCCCCTATAATCGATGCAAGCGCGAACGGAACCATCCGGTTTCAGTATAAAAAAGAGTGGAGACGACACTGGAGACGTAGAATGTCGAATGAAACCGGATTGTAATAAGTCATCCAGATAGGTTCTCAGATATTTAGTCTCTTCTTCTGTTAGGGCATACACTCTACTATTTGGCAAAGGAGCTCCAGGGATCAGGTCTTCGCGGCAGTCATATGACCGGTGTGGGGGCAAAACACTTGCTTTTACTGGGTCAAAGACGTCTTTGAAGTCTAAATATTCAGGCGGGATGCTATTCTCTTCTTTTGTGGTATTAGCACAATGTATAACCGATAAATGATCATGTCCTGCTTCTGGATAACAACTGGATCTACAAAAAGAAGAATCCAGAGTTACAGTGCGAGATACCCAGTCAATCTTTGGGTTATGAGTAGTGAGCCAGGGCACACCCAAAATCAAACCAAAGTTTGGAGTATCTATTAAATCAAAGCTAAGGTCTTCTGTATGTCCATTTTGACATACCATAGTGATGGGTCCGGTTTGTCTCGTGATTAGACCCGAAGTCAATTCAGAACCATCCACAGCACACACTGCCTCAGGATAAGTTTTCTGAAGGATGGGTAAACCTAATTTTGTGGCCAAAGCGTTATCTACAACATTTCCTGTAGCTCCTGAATCCAGAAGCACAGGTAGAGTATGTCTCAATTGTGTACTCACAATTAAAATCACATGAATCAAAAAATGCTTAGGAATATGTGGCACAGTATATGCTGCTGAGTGAGAGGTCTGAGGGAAAAGTTTCTCGAACAAGTGACCTCTGCCCTTGTCGAGCCTAATCGTTTCCCGGCTCCACATGTTGAGCGGCTAATACATTTACTTTCCATGGGGTCTTAGGCTTAATGGGACATTCTCTAGCGAAATTACCCACCTTTCCACAATACAAACATAATTGCAGCTTTCTTCTTCTCTCTTTTTCTTCTGCGGACAATGGACCTTTAAGTGTCCCTATTTGCATAGGTTCAGGTTCTGGGAATTTCATATCCAAGTCTTTCTTTTCCTGTCTCGCAAAAGATAATCTGGTTTCCAACCTAGTTTTATCACCTTTCCTTTCACCTAAACGGTGATCTAACTTTACCACCAGGTCCACAAAATCAGAATATTCCTCTGGTAAATCCACTATATGTGCTAGGGCTTCTTTTAGGTCATCTCTCAATTCTTTATAAACGAGAGAGACACGCTTTTCTTCTGGCCACTGTGTTTCAGTCAGTAAACGGTTGAAATTAGTAAGGTAAGTTAACAAATATTTATTTCCTTGTTTGAGGTTTAATAGTTCGTTATCACTTGCCTGCATATAGGTGTGTTTAGAAAATAAAGGAGTCATTGTTCTCTTAAAAAGATTCCAGTTATGGAGCATCGGGTCATCTCTATCCACATAGGGGATAGACCAAATTGCCGCGGTACCACCTAAATAAGAAAGTACAAAAGCCACCTTAGTAGCATCCAAGGGAAACTGTTGTGGCTTACAAACAAAATGTAATTGACACTGGTTTAGGAAAACATGAAATTTATTACTATCTCCATGGAACCGTTCAGGAGCAGCTAAAGGCGCCACGTTAGGGACATTAACAGTTAGCTCCACAGGGGAGGGGTTTGTAGGGGTTGTTCTAAATCTAGCACCTGTTTCAGATGAATCCTTAAACAAAGGGGAAAAGGGTGTTCCCCATAAGTTTTCCAGAGGCTTGTATCGTACTAAATCCTGTTTTAAGGATGCATTTTCCAACTTTAATTTCTCCATTTCAGTTTGCATTTGCTGTAAGAGTGATGTCATCGATTTATTGTCTAACAAATCCTCATTTAAAGCCTGTGCCAAATCAGTAGTGTCTATTGCGTCCATTTTGTCCCCAGTATTCATCTTTCCAACAGAACCTGGGATGAGGAGGCTTGTGCTTCTGTCAAGATCCAACTCACCTGAATATCCAGATGGTTCTGTTGGGAAGCTGAAGATGGTTCGTACCCACCCTCAAGCCCCTGATCTTGCTGCACTGAACTGAGAAACAGTGCGCAAGGAAAAGAAGCTCAAGGGAAGGGGGAAGTGGATAAAATAACAAAAGAGAGATAAACACAGCTCCTTATATGGCGTCTACTGGAGGTGCGCGGAATGAACTGGATGTTGTACCTAGCAAAACATAAATACAAACATTACTTTACTGTTCTTTTCTATTGTGTAATTATTATCTCTCCTAAACTAGGAATGGTTTCTAACTAAACATGTATCATCAAGTACCTCTCTGACTCTGGTGTTTCTGTTCACCAGATTTAACTGCCTTCTGATGAAAGCGATTTATTTTTGCCTTAAAAGAAAAAAAAAAGAAAACAACTGCACTTAGCATCTGTCACAGCATAGGATTCACGACAAGTATATCAGCAGAGAAACCTGTATTCCCACTCACTTTCTGATTCTTTCTTAAAATAGTCCAATGGCTTTTAAACACGTTTATCTGTTATATTCACAGAATGTAAAATTAAGAAAAATATAAGCTACTAGTCTTTGCCTAGTTACGTGAAGGGAATGTTCCCTAAAACACAATATCTCAAAGTTAGGTAGAATTCCAAGGAATTGGTGGTCGGAACAACAGTCTTTTATGTTCCAGGAATTTCAAGCAAATAGTTTGTGCCTTAAGAATTGCTGCAGGAATCCTTTCCCAAAGTCTTAAACACTTACTTGTATTGGTGTTGCTGTGTTAGCGCGCTAACCTGACTCTTTGTTTTCTTTTTTCTTTGCAGGTTGATCTGCTTTGCAGGGAAACCGGAAGTCTGGAGTGCCGGAAATGAGTGGGACGGAGTTGGCGCTGGACCGAGAGCCAAAGCAGGAAGAAGCCTTGCAGTCGATGAAGGAACGAGGACGCGGAAGAAAACGCTGGGGCTGGATCTTCAGGTAAGCCGGTATTCTTCTGACGAGCACAAGCAACTGTGAGCGCTCCGGGGAAGCTTTTATAGCTGAAGGCGGGTGGGGCTCACATGCGCTGCATGTTGGAAGGGTGTTCGTTCTGAAACGTGCAGTGCTTCATTATGTATGCAATCACACGCGCTGCACAGCAGAGGGTGTTCGTTCAGAAACGTGCAGCGCTTCATTAAGTATGCAACCAAGGATTCTCTGAACGCCCAAAACCATAGAAATAATGTGCTAAGCAAACCACCAGTAATCACCTGAAAAGGAATAAACAAACCCTGGCAAAACCAATGCATATCATTTGAAAATGAAAGCAAATACACAGAAAATATCATGCTTTCTTCGTGCTTCAATCATAATGCATAATTCAAGAGAGGGGATTAACAGTGCATACGAATACCAGGCACAACTAATGCAAGGAGAGAGGCAAGCTCTTTGTATTGAACAAACCCTAACTCTACCTTAGGGGTGCCTGACATGTAAGAAAAGTGAAGGTTAGGGACTGGCAAGTGTGTGCACTGGCCAAGTCGACATGGCAGTTACAAACTGCCTGCGGACTCTTCAATTGCAGGTCTGAGGTACCCTTTCAGGGCTACTCACATGGGTGGCACAAGCAGTGCTGCAGGCCCATGAGTACCATTTGATCCACAGGCCCTGGCACACTCAGTGCACTTTACTAGGGACTAACAAGTAAATCAGATATCCAATAGTGGAAACACCAATCCATAACACAATTGATACAGAAAGCACCTGCACCTTACCACTGATCAGCAGTGTGAAAAGTGTGCATAAACGTTAGGCCAGCAAAAACAGAGTCAAAACCGGGAGGTCAGAAAGCAAAAACTCAGGTTAAACACGCCAAAAGATGCCAAGTCTAACAGGTGGTCTCCCGGCATATGTTCCCCGTCATTTACCACAATCAAGTGAGCTGCCCAGTAATATGCTTTAACGTCTGGTAGGGATATGCCTCCATTATATTGATTGCATTGTAGTGTTGAAAGTGCTACTCTGGGGGGCCTCCCGTCCCATTGGAACGTCCTCGATTTGTCATCAATTTTTAATGAATGCCTCGTCTGGTACCGGTTGATATGTGTTTTGAAGGATATATAGGAATTTTGGGAGTACTATAATTTTATAGAGCGCTGCCCTGCCCAGCAGTGTTAATGGCAAAGATTTCCATCTTTCTACATCCGTGTTAAAGTCTTTGAGTACTCTATAGAGGTTATGATTTAGAGCTTCTGCTTTATCTGTGGTGGCATAAATTCCCAGATAGTTTATTCCGTTGGACGCGATCTGAAGTTGACTAATGTGTCCATATGACCCTCCCCTCTGACCCTCTGGATATGGGCAAGATTTCTCCCACTTAATTTTATACCCTGCATGTGTCCCGTATCCTTCCAAACTATCCATAATGTTCGGGAGCGTTTCTTCTGGGTTTGTGACACACAGAAGGATGCCGTCAGCATATAAGGATATGCGCTCATCCAAGGACACATTTCCCCCCTCCCCCGGAAATCTGTTATATTTGGATGTGTCCAGATGACACATGCAAGAGGCTCCTACACCAAGGAGAAGAGGAGGGGGGACAGAGGGCATCCCTGACGAGTCCCTCGTTCTATTGAAAATTCCTGTGAAACTACCCCATTGCCCCGTGTCCTGGCCATGGGTCCTTCATAGAGAAGGGCTATCCATTGCCTGAATGTAGGGCCAAATCCAAACTCCTCCAGAGCGCACATGAGAAAGGGCCAGTTGACGGTGTCGAATGATTTCTCGGCATCAAGTGACAGGATTATGTGGGGTCTACTCTGGTATTCGCTACCTCCAGGCAGCTATTTAATCTCTGAAGGTTGAGTGTCAGGACCGCTGGACCCTCAACACATGTGGCAGGTTCAGTTTGTGCCTTGTTAAACTCATGCTGGCCGAAACGTCATGAAGAATCACTCTTGGGGCGTGTTGCGGCAAAAAAGGAATTTCAAGATGGCCACCGCGGGACAAACACAGTAGCGGTCTAGTTGTTTTTCCACACCGGTGTGGAACCCTTGTTAAAGCGCACTTTCCCTAACGAATGCGCACTTCACTGAAGCGTTTCTCGAGTTCATACATGCTTTTCCCTCGCTCTTTGACACATGGAATCTTTCCCCTTATGAAGTTTCCCAGTGCTATTTCCTTGATATCCGAGCTTGTAGGAAACTGCTTGTTTCCTTATTTTCTCACCTGAAGAAGTTCCCGGTGCCTGGAGGATTAAAGACGTCATCTGGTGACTCCTTCTTCTGTGACTCCTCTCGCCTCAGTCTTCTCGACCGCAGTTAACCCCTGGAGTACAAGGAAAAAAGATACGAACGTGCATCTCAGCTAAGTGACAGACTCTCATTAGAATTAAGAAAGAAAAGACTAGTTGTATATAAGTTATGTTATAAGAAATATCTTCACTTACCTTATTAAATGAAAAAGCCTCAGTTATGACCTGTATGTAAATAATAAAAAGGAGACAAGAAGAGCAATATAATTAGTTATCTTCTGCAGCCACTAAAGCAAGTGTTTAAAAAAAATTATTATCCAACTAACTTTATTTTGAAAGACCAAAGAAAACAAAAGAAAACTTCTAGAAAATCCTCAGTGAAAAAATAAATAAGAAAAGACTTCTATTGTAAATTGGTAGGTGAATTCACAAACAAATAATAACTAGGCTAATGCCTCATAGAAAAGTCATTAAAAGATGTTATTGTATTTTACAGATTTAAAGACTACATATAAGAAAGATATATATTAGAGACAACTTAAAGACAACGTAACTCAACAAATTAAGAAGAGAGGCTAGTTCTAAATGGACTAGGGGGCTGTAAAATTAAGTTCACACATAAAAGATAAATAGGCAGATGTAGAGTAGATTAGGGTGCTAAGTAATTCTGCTGTGTTAGTTTCCTTAGGTTTCTTCAGAGGGCTATCTGTTGACCGAATTGACAAGAAGAGCCAGACAGGAAGATCCGAAGGTCCAGAACCAGTCTCTTCTGTTATTTATTATTTTATCCACTCCCCCTTCCCCCTTTGGGGTTAAATGGAGACGTGATTGTAATCGGTCTCCGAGGAATCCTGGAGAGGAAGTTGAGAACTAGCTTCTTCTGTTCCTGTGCAAGTAACTGGTAAGGGTCCTGACAGAGTGAAGTGCCCAAGTTTTAAAACTTGCACCTGAACAGAATGGCTGAAGGAATACATTTTCAGACCTTAGGAGCAGTTTTAAAAGCCATACAAGAAGAAGGGCCAGCTTCCATATGACCAACGAGTGGCTAATATAGTGGTCATACATAAAGTGGGCAAGCCCAAGACGCGATGTTCTTCTTATAGGCCTATTTCGCTCCTCAACGCGGAGCCCAAAATGTTTGCGAAACTACTCGCCACTCGGCTGGTCAAGGTGATTACGACTCTGATTCACCCGGATCAATCCGGCTTTATGCCACGTCATAATACGGTGCTGAATCTGCGGAGGCTGCACGGTATCCTTGGGGGCGCTTCGAAGATACATGAACCGGCAGTATTAGTGTCTCTGGACGCCACTATGGCGTTTGATAGGGTGGAATGGCAGTATCTCTTCGCGGTATTGGCAAAGCTAGGCTTCGGAAATTAGTTTATTGGCTGGGTGAGACTGCTATATGCAGAACCCCTATCTAGGGTCGTTGTCAATAATTGTAAGTCCAATGATTTTCCTCTGGAGAAGGGCACAAGGCAGGGATGCCCGTTGTCCCCATTGCTCTTTGTGCTCGCAATGGAGCCTTTGGCTTCTTGGGTCCGATGGGATAGATCGATACTGGGCCTACGGTGGACGCCTGACTGGGAAGATAAGATCTCATTATATGCAGATGACGTTTTGCTTTATCTTACAAATCCCAAGAATTCCTTGAGGAACTTCTTAGATGTACTGTATATTTTTGGTAGGTACTCTGGATTGGCTATAAATTGGGCAAAGTCAGTGCTCTTTGTCCATGTGGGCGATCCACCGGTGATCCCGAGATTGTGTCCAATCCATATTGAAACTGTAGGCTTTACGTACTTAGGTATATGTATTATGCTCGATCCGCAGTTGCGATTCGCCAATAATTTAGCCTCCCATTGGACAGATGCAAGAAAGATGTGGAGCGCTGGAAAGCTCTCCCGCTGTCCATGCTTGGAAGAGCCGCCCTCTTCAAGATGATGGCTTTGCCCCGGTTCCTGTATGCCCTGCAGAACTCGATGGACCCTGTACCGGCCTCCTATTTCAGGGGGATAGAGGCTCTCCAGAGGCAGCTCCTGTGGGACGGCAAGTCCCGAATAGCGTTCGTTAAATTAACTCTCCCATGGTACGATGGCGGGATCGGATTCCCAGACCTATGGAAATATTACTGGGCTTAGCAACTGGCTGCTGTGAACCATATTGTTTACGCCCCCCCGGGCGACCCAGGATATGCTATGGACCGAGGTCAGGCACCGGGAGGGATGATAGATAGAGCTTTGTACTCCAAGCCGGGGAAGTTTGAGTTAACTGGCCCAACCACGCACACGGTGCAGGTGTGGCATGCGGCTAATAGATACCTAGGTTGGGAAGGCAGGCTAACATTGGCCATGCCCCTATTGAATTCAGAGAAGCTGGGTAGCCTGTGGAAAACTAAGGGGTTCGACAAACGGGACCTAATCGGCATCACTCAGCTAAAGGATGTTTGGGGAAAGAACGCAGTGCACACATTCGAGTCTGTCCAAAAAATGTATAGTCTGCACAATAATGAGCACTACGAATATCTGCAGGTGAGACATGCTCTTGCCACTCATGTGCCTAAAGGCACGGTTCTCCCAGGGGAAACGGCCTCTACAACGAAGCCGTTTCCACGAAATCCTTAACCACGCGTGCAGTACCACGCGTGCGTGGTTAACACGAAAGCCTTTACCACGCATACCTTTACTACAAGGTTTGTAGTAAAGGCATATGTGGTAAAGGTAAAAAGTAAAAAAAGGGCGGCTTGGGGGGGCAGACCCATCATGACTCATGGAGCCTGGCACCCCAGCCAGCTCCAGCCAATCACGTGCCAGCACCTTTACAGCACACGCACAGCCATGTCTAGAAGTGGCACTTCCCCACTAGACACATACACGCCGCATGCATCATTGCGCAGCATTCAATCACACGAGTCCGCACATACCAGACTCGAGCCTGCACACCCCACGCATCAGGAACTACCAGGGACACATACATTCCCCATGCATTCCTATGGGAGGGCAGGCCAACCTTACTCTACGCACTCAGAGTGCGCACGCACTTTCCACTGGGACACAGTGAAAGTGCGCAGAAACCAAAAATCACCATCACCAGGTCACCATTAAAAGCAAAAAGTTTAGGTGTGAACCTGCCAGAAGGGCCAAGTCCAACAGTCACGCTGGCTTACATGGTGGCCAAGCGAAATATAGCTCAGCTTTGGGGAGCCAGTCAGCCGCCCGAGTCACTAAGTGGGCGGAAGATCTTGACTGGTGTATGTTCAGGGAGAAATCAGTGTTTATTGCCAGAGGATGCCCGAAGAAGTGGCGGAAGGTATGGGAGGCTTGGAATGCCTACCGTGGAGAGATCTGTGAACCACCGCAGCCAAGTTTGGACACGGAAGCGCAGGCATCCCCATGATCCTAGTATTGAATATTATTGCATGTGATTCTGTACCTGACCAAAGTGACTCATGTGTTGAAGATCGTGTGAGATCACCTGATGTTTTAGTTACTGTTTTTCTTTTTGTATTGTCCTTTGATTTTCTTCAATAAAAAGAGTTTAAAAAAAAGCCATACAAAAGGAATTGGTAGCAGTTAGAGAAGATAATCAAAGTCTAAGACAAGAAGTAATAAATTCAACAAAAGAAACAGCAGAACTGGCACAGAGGGTTAGACAACCTTTTAGCGCAGGAAGAGAAAATGTAAATCCACCCACAAGGGATCCAAGTAAATTAACTACACAAGTAATACATTCCTTGTCCCCTGTTATTCCATTAGCTCCTCCAGAGAGATTTAGTGTGGATCCTCAAAAGGCACAAGTTTTCTTTACTCAGTTTTCTCTACATTTCATGTGCCGCCCTTCCATTTTCCCTGACGCACAATCCAAAGTGGCCTTTGTTTTATCATATTTGAGCGGAGACGCTGCGTCATGGTCTACGCCCTTGGTTTCACAAGATGACACACTTTTACAGAACTATGAAGAGTTTAAACAAGAATTCCTTCGAATATTTGATAGATGAAGAATCTCTCAGGCAGTAGATAATGAGTTGCTCGAACTACGAAAGGGAAACAGAGACCTCGTGGCTTACTTGGCTCAGTTTGACAAGTTAGTAAGGGAAACAGACTGGCCAGAGAGTAAAAGAGCAGCAATTTTTTATCGCAGCCTAAAGGATGAATTGAAAGACGTATTGGCGTAGATTCCAAATCGACCCACGGAAGTCTCTGCCCTTATAGATCTGGTTTTAGAACTAGATTTTCGTCAAGGAGAAAGAAAAGGTGAAAGAAGACGAGATTTCAAACCAATAGTTCCCCGATTCGACAGAACTAAACCGGAAGCTGGAAAACCTGCTGAAGGACCAGTAGGTCCTGAACCAATGCAAATAGGAACTATAAGGGGTCCACTCTCTAAGGAAAAAAAAGATAAAAGAAGAGCCAGCAACTTATGTATGTATTGTGGGTCAAGTGGACACTTTGTAAGAAACTGTCAGAAGAAACCAAAGAATTCCTTTAAGCCGAAGGAAAACTCGCAGCACCACCTGTAGGGGGAGTTGGACCAGTGAATGCTAATCAAGAGTCAACTCCGAAGGAACATCAGGTCGCAAATACCTTGCAATCGTCCTCACGACACCTGATATTATCCATGACGATAAAATGTTGTCAAGTTACCTTGACTGGAGTAGCTGTATTGGTAGATTCTGGGGCTACTGGACATTTTTGTGATTTAAAATTTGCAGCTAAGGTTGGATTAAGAGCCATCCCAAAAATCAAGAGTGAAGCAGTCATAGCGGTTGACGAAACGAACCTCTCGTCTGGGCCCATTGTGAGCCATACCGAATCGATGCAGATGATATCAGAAGATGGACACCGCGAAGAAATTCAATTTAATCTAATTGATGCACCTCAGTTTCAACTAATATTAGGACTACCCTGGCTTACCGAAAACAATCCAGCCATCAATTGGAGCACCAGAACAATCAAAATGAATTCGAAATATTGCAAAGGAAATTGTTTTGGAAATTGAGAGAAGAATAAATGAAGATAACACCGCACACTCTCTATGCATGGCAGAAGTTTCGGTGTGCGTAATAAACTCACAGGAAATAACTCTGGAATATCAGGATTTTGAAGACGTGTTCAATGAACAAGAAGCTGATCATTTACCACCACATCGTGTTTACGATTGTAAGATAGATTTTGAACCTGGCTCAAATATGCCTTGTAGTCGGGTCTATGCCCTGACAGAAAAAGAACATCAACACTTGAAGGACTATATCGATAAATATCTGGGAAATGGGTTTATCAGACCTTCCTAATCGCCGGTATCCTCGCCTCTATTTTTTGTGCCAAAAAAGAAGGAGATTGAGACATTGTATTGATTATCGTGCAATCAACAAGATCACAAAGAAGAATAGATATCCTCTTCCTCTCATCTCAGTCCTGTTGGATCAGGTCGAAGGAGCACAAATCTATACGAAATTAGAGTTGAGAGGAGCCTATCATCTAATCAGAATGCTTGAGGGCAATGAATGGAAGACGGCTTTCAGAACAAGGTTTGGATTATTTGAATACCATGCAATGCTCCAGCTGCCTTTCAGCACTTTATCAACGAGGTTCTTAGCGAATTCATTGATCAATGTGCAATTTTATACATTGACGATATCTTGATCTATTCAGCGGACAAGAGTCAACATCAAGAACAAGTGAGGAAGGTGTTACAAAAACTCAGAGAGAACAGACTGTTCGTGAAACTGGAGAAGTGTGCATTTAATGTCTCACAAGTGGAGTTTTTGGGCTTTGTGATTTCATCAACTGGAAGAAACATGGATAAACACAAAATTCAAGCTGTCATCGATTGGAAATCCCCAACAAGTGTCAAAGAGGTTCAGGGATTTAGAGGATTTGCAAATTTCAAAGATTCATCAGTACGTTTTCACGAAAAATACTCTCGCTCACACACCTACTCAAGAAAGGAATATGCTTTGATTGGACCGATGAAGCTGAGGAAACCGTTACATCCTTGAAAGAAAACTTCACTTCAGCACCAATTCTCCTGCACGGAGATCCTACCGAACCATTTTATGTAGTGACAGATGCCTCAGACTTCGCTGTTGGAGGTGTGTTATCCCAGAGACATAAGGAGACAGGCCAATTGCACCCAGTCGCCTACAGGTCTAGGAAGTTAACATCTGCTGAAATAAATGATACCATAACAGAGAAAGAGTTGCTGGCAATCAAAGATGCCTTCAAGGAGTGGAGACATTACCTTATGGGGGCCAATCACGTGATAACTACGATCTCCACTCCTCAACATGCTGCATGCCCAATATCCTTGGAGGTTAACTTATCTCCAAACTCCCCTGTCTCTCCCCCTCCCTCTTCGTCCTCTAGTCCCCCCTTCCTGCAGTCTACTATGCCAGTTCTCTTGGGAACGAGCAGACTCCCCCTTTGCCCGACATCACCTAGACCCCCTCAACAACTAACATCTATCCTCCCTGACCCCTCCACCCAATACCTTGATCCTTCACCACTCTACTGCATGTTGATTAACTTCCGATCCGCACCTTGCCATGCGACGGATATTGCGGAAACCATTCTCATTGAAAACATCGACATTGCATTCCTAACTGAAACCTGGCTCAACCCCCACTCCACTCCTATCCTTGACTTGCTCATTCCTCCTGGATATTCCATCATTAGGAAAGACAGAATCGAGCAAATAGGAGGTAGCCGTGCCCTAATGTTTAAAGATGAACTTAATCTCACGCTAGTCCATCTACAGGACCCTTCCACCTTTGAATACCTTTGTGCTGATCTTACTATTCCTGGCTCCCCCACCTTTCGTTTACATACTATCCACCACCTCTCTGCAATTCTATCCCCTTTACCGAGGAGCTGTCTCACTCCAAGAATCTCTTTCTTGGTGACTATAACATCCATTGGAATAAAAATTATGACCCTGCTGTCATCCTCTTTAAAGACACCATGGACATTACTGACATGACTCAACTCTGCCAATCCCCGACTCACTCCAAAGGCGCCACCCTTGATGATATTATGATTAGCAAGGATCTGGCCTCTCTCTCAGCGATCCTTCCCGTAGACTGGTCTGATCACCACCTTATCCTCTTCACTTTGAACTGCTCCATTACTCGCCCCACCTCTATAGGCACTTTACCCATGAAACATACTCGTAATCTTCACCTTATTCCCCCTGGCGATCCTCAATCAAAACCCACTTACTTCCCCCCCCCTCTCACAGCACCAATGACCTAACTGAACATTACAATAATTCTATCCTTCAAGCCCTTAACCTAATTGCCCCAATCAAAAGTAAACAACAACAAAAAGTACCTCCCAAAAACTTGTTTAATTCTGACCTCAATAATGAAAGACGGGCCCTCAGGCAATCTGAACGTTCTCGGGGGAATCATCCCTCCTCCGATAACCTGATATTCCTTAGAAACGCCAGAGCCAAATACAAGAAGCACATCTTCAATCAAAAAGCCTCCTTCCTCCGTTCGCAACTTGACCAGGCTAGAAACCGTCCCAGAGAACTTTTTGACATTGTTAAAAAACAAACTTTCTCTGGTCCCCCTAAAATACCAGCCACTGATGAAAGATGCGAAGAAATCGCCAGCTACTTTTCGAATAAATTCAACTCGATTGAACTATCCTTCTCTTCCCCCTTCCCTTTCCCATTCCAATCTACCCTCAGCCAACACCACCTCCCTAACATTCCTACAACACCTTTTTCTCCTTCCCCTTCGTGGGTAGTGCCTTCCTCACTTCCGGAACTGCTTCCCAGGTCTCCGTATTTCTGCGTCTGTTGCCTTAAAAAAGTACCTATAGTCTAAGCTGCCTGTTAACTGTGCTTTAACCTCACACCCCCACACTCCCCATCACCAAACCGACCATCCCTTGAGTCACCGTGACCAAATGTGTCGTGTTCGGATTGGAGAGGTCTGTCGCCCACGCTCCCAAACTCCCCTTCTCAAGTGTATCCCTACTTTCCCAGTTCATTCGTCTTTGTTCTATGGGACTATATTAGGCACCTCGGGGGGCCAGTATCACTGGCTACCTGTGTCGACAACTGTCTGGGATGTAAGGGAGACACTCAAATGAAACAAACAACACAATAAGTCCAACCTAAAATGTAGAACTGAAACAGATAGAGGCGGGGGGAGGAGGAGGGAGGGAAATTCAAACACACCAGGAAAAGAAAATCACTTGGGAGGGGGGAGTGAAGCTCTGTCGTCAGCTTACTGTCCTTGTGGCTCTCCGGGCCTAGTGTCGCTCTTTATTCTTCTGTGTCTGCTTGCCGAGTCTGAGTGTTTGTGGGAGTCTCAGGATCATCAGTTACAGGATTTTCGAGGAGATTAATGTACTGCATCAAGGGGTGGTCTTCCTCCGAGTCAGTCGTGATGTCTTGGTCTGTACAATCTGCGGAGTGTTGCTTCCTGGGCTCTCCAACCCGCAACTCCTTATTTAACCTGTCTCGTAGGTGCATGCTTTCTGAGTCTGAGGCATGGGGTGTCGCCTTAGCTGTATTCCTGCTTCGGTATGGCGTTACCCTGATTTGGTCGCACAAAATAGCGGTGTTATTTCTCCATTTTAAGCATTGCGTTCTACTTCCGTGTGGGCTTTTTTGGGAGGTACTACTGGGCCTCCTGATGTCCACACACACAACCATAACCACACATACAACCACAACCACACCCAACTACACAACCACACACACAACCACATAACCACACACACCACACACACAACCACATGCACCACACACACAACCACATGCACAACCAAAACCACACACACAACCACACACACACAACCACACAACCACAACCACACACACAACTACAATCACACACACATAAACCCACACACCACCCACACAACCACACACACACACACCCACACAACCACACACACACAACCACACACACAACTACAATCACACACACATAAACCCACACAACCACACACACAACCACACACAACTACACACACATAACAACACACACACAACCAGAAAATATATAGCTCAGTGCATTCACTTAGGGTTACCCCACCGGTGGCAGCCAGATTGAAATGGGATCAGGAACTAGGGGTGCCTCTTACGGATACACAATGGGAATTCTGTCTTCAACAAACGGAGCGCATTTCCTCTAGCAGTAGATTTCGGATTATTCACTACAAATATGTACATATCTGATATTACTCCCTCCCCGATTCTGGCTCTTTTAGGCTACGTAGAGCCCATACAGGCTGTACACCGCAAGTTCGCCGCCCTTGCTTTATTGATGGCTAAACGCAGAGTGGCATGCAGGTGGGGCAGGGGCAGAGCCCCAAAATTTAAGGAGTGGTTGCAGGACCTCACTTACTGCCAGGATCAAATACACACATACTCCGAACTATTGCCAATTGCCTCACGGCCATCGGACATTTGGGCTCCGTTGCACTGTTACCTACTTGAGAGGACGGATAATATTGACGGTGTGATGGCTTCCTAGGCAAGTGTTTGTCCTTACGCTGTGAGTTGCTCCTGGTCGATTATAGACAAATGCTGCACTGAAGCGACAGATACTGCATATTACAATGAGTATTGAGGGATGGCTGCTGGCTGAGAATGATGCAGGGTTACTGGGAGGAGGTGCAGTGGGTGTGCCGCCCTTGTTGGCCTCTATGGGCTCAGCACAAGGAATTAGCTGTGCCCTCTTCTTGCATGACGTGCTAAGCGACGTCTGTTTGCATCTATGTGGAGGGGCTTCAGGAATTTCGGAGGTGTTTGTTTGCTGGGTATGGGCCGGGGCCAAGCTTGATTGCTTTCTCTATAGTGCTGATATGATGAATCTTCCTATGTTACACTTCTTTAATTACATGCGTGCATTGTGAATTGTGGACTATAATGTGTACAACAAACGCACCCCTATTGCTGTGTTATTGCTGAAATTTTTACGACGTATATTGCACACAGATCCCGAATCCAAACACCATGTAAATAACTTTGAAGACCTTGGACTTATTGGTACCAGTCAGGGCTGAGAGTCTGTACTCTCCGCAATATTACGCCGCCGGACCTCCGGGTTGTCGGCAAAAGGGCTGTGTCTGATTATTGATGTTGGAATAGAGAGTACATGGAACGCAGCCGGCCCATGAGGTTTTAGGCGCCATGCTGTGTTAACTGTGTTGGTATAATAAAAGTCGTTGAAACAAAAAAAAAAACAACAAAAAACACACACACAACCACACACACAACCACACACACACAACCACACCCACAACCACACATACACACAACCACACTCAACCACATAAACAAACACACAACCACAACACACACATAACCACACACACAACCACACACACAACCACAGCCACACACAAACAACCACAGCCACATACACAACCACAACCACACACACAACCACACACACACAACACACACTACCACACACACAAACACACACAACCACACACACAACACACACAACCATACACACACAACCACTCACATAAACACTAACCCTGGGCGTAGTAGGCGTAGTGGGGCCACGCGAAGCTACGCGAAGTGGGCAAGAAACTACGTCCACCTACGCACTTCGTGTAGCCCACTACGCGCCACCCGCCTCCCTCCCGCCCTCCCTAAATACTACTCGCCTCCCTCCTGCCCTCCCTAAATACTTAAATAACGTTTTTAAAAAGAATAAAAACCACTTACCTTGTCATCTGAGTCTCCGGGGCTCCCTCTCGTAATCGTGCCGCCATCTTGGATACTAATGCGTATGCGCGGCCGCCCGCGCATGCGCATTTCTTGTGAGAAAAACGTTATTTTGGGAGGGCAGGAGGGGGGCCAGTAGTATTTAGGGAAGGCGGGAGGGAGGCGGGTGGCGCGTAGTGGGGCTACACGAAGTGCGTAGGTGGACGTAGTTTCTTACCCACTTCGCGTAGCTTCGCGTAGCCCCACTACGCCTTCTACGCCCAGGGCTGGCGGGAGAGAGGCGGGTGGGGGGCAACTTCACCACGGAGTGGGCGTAGTGTTGCCTGCTACGCCTAATTTGCAAATGGCGAAGTAGGCAACACTACGCCCACTCCGTGGGCGTAGCGAAGTACTACGCCCAGGGTTAATAAACACACACAACCACACCCAACCACACACACAAACACACCCACAAAACCACGCACACAACCACACACATGATAGAGCGCGCAGGTCACCCGACTAATTATTTTACCATACACGTATCGGGCCAATAAAATTCAATTTACCATATTCATTAATCAGGCGACCTTACACTCTACTACCAGTATCCCAGTTCCTTCCTATTTTATTTCCAGTGTACCCGACTTACCAATCCACCGTCACGGGTACCTATTGATCACAATGGATCAGGGAGCTAGCTGTAAAGAAAGGCAGACACCAAAAATACCTTTTCTATATTTTGCACTCATAAAATAATCACAGACTCAGGTAGTTTTAAAACCTTCATCTAAACTTCATCGGATTCTGATAGCATAAGATTTACAATAAGTAAGCAATCAATAACCAAGGTTACAAATAGCACGTATCCATAAAGGAAATAAATGAGACCAACCATTTATAAGTCTAAAGGAAAGTAAGAACAGGGAACATGCCAATATAGGTTTCAGAATTTAGACTCAATATTTGTCTAAAGGACGGGGAAAAATAAGGAACATACTAGAATTTCACAGTGAAATATTTCCCCATAAAGAGGAACTATAAGTAGGGTACGAATGGACCATACCAATAGACCGGTGCAATTACTTGAATCGACAAAAGGATGGGTAAAGAAAAGGAACATCTATATATCATGAACTGAAAAAGAATGTACTTAAAGGATGGGTAAGAAATGGAACATGCTAGAATAACAACAAATAATGTATGACTGGTTCATTTAGTGGTGCGAAAAGCATGGGAAAATCAAATATGCAAGAGTATGACTTTATTGAAGCAAAGAAAGGAAAAATATAGAAGATGCAGAGTAGATTTTCAGCACTATATTTACCTAGTATGGTGTGAAGACCAACCCTGGCCACGGGTCAGTTAAGGACGGGAAGAACCCCAATGAAAGACAGTCGCCAGTAGGCCTGCAGGTGCAGAATGGACACCCCAGGATAGGACAGGGAAACCAAGTTAGGATCAGGTTGGGACCACCAAGGTAAGACCAGCACCCGCAGTTCGGAAGCAACGCCTGCGCTCCACCCTCTCTGCAGCTATCAGTCAAAACCCCAATTGGGTTATCGAATTCCCCAGCAAAGTGCTCGGCCAGCACTTAAGATTTCCAAAACCCCACTTGAGTCTATGGAAATTACAGACAGAGTGCTCCGCAGCAGTCTGTATCAGTCACCTATTGAGTGCGTTGGGTCAGTGACAGGTCAGCTATTCGGACAAGTCGGACAATTTCTCTAGCTAAACCTAGGCTAGTTATACTGTTTTCGGGTCAGTGTACCACCCCCCAAATGTTGCAAGTGTAAGAAATCCCCAATTTCGATTGGTCCTCAAGTAGGATAGGTTAACACACCAACCACATTTCATTTCTGCAAGACCTAATTTACATACTCTGGGACCGCCTATTGAATTTGGGGTTCCCATGACTTAAGCCTCAATATTACAATAGCGCATCTATGAATTATGATACATTTAGAACAGCTCAGCTTCTTCTGCTAGGCGAAGGTGCATCTTCCCAGGCACATCTTGGCTGGGACTTCGGGTTGGCACGGATTCAATGTCACTGGCAGAAGACTATCATGCGCCGAAGGGCTGTTCAATATGGAATCGCGAGTGTTCCTCAGGCCCCAAAGAATACGATACATGAAAAGTAAGCGAAAACAATTTAGAAATACCGAAAAAATGAATACACTGTATACCATGAATAGCTACTCTAAACCCCTTACTTTATAATAACTTTGCAAAAGCAGCTTTGCAAGCACGGAGCATATGAGAAAACAAAGCGGCCATATTAGCAGTATTGAGCATGAGCAAACTTTTCCCACCAGAACTGCAAGTGCGTCACATCACATGACTATGACCGACGCATGAGCAGACTAATTTCCAGCCAAGCAGCGGCCATTTTAATAGCAAGCGTTATTACTGTTTAGTACACATAGGCAAGCGTCTCTGGGACACACCCGTGTAGTGTAAAAGTGCAAGATTAGTAAGACAAACATTTTGATTAGATTTATTAACACTATTCGAGGTTCATGAGTACAAGCAAGTCGCGTAACATGCGATCCTTGCTCCATCAATCTCCTCTTTGATGATATTTACTATCATCACAAAACAATAGAACCAGATGCCAACTTACATTTTTCCCAATTCAATCTCTTCCAACATTCGATTCAACTTCTCTTTGGTCTCTTTGTTAGGGTGAGAATTTTTCACCCTTTTATAAATCTGATTATTCAGTTCCTCTAATTCAAGTTCATCCACATTCCGTTTCACGCCTCTCTTGTTCACAGTATATTTCTTTTGGGGTTTGTGACATTTGCAACAGACAAATATGAGAAATATGACAAACCCTATTCCTGCAATTGGCATCAGTACCTTAAACAACAAACCTTTACCTAAATTGGAAAACCAATGACCTACAGCGGAGAGACCATCAGTAAGTCTCTTCCAGGCACTATCAACCTCCAGTGGTTTGAGTTCCTTTTCCAAATTTGTAATGTTCCTTACATACCTTTTGAGTTCAACACTTTTGTCAGGTATGTAAGTGCAACAATGTTGCGCTTTCAACATTCTACAGACTCCGCCCTCTTTTGCTAATAAGGTGTCAAGAGCAAGTCTGTTCTGCAAAACCATAGATCTGATCGCAACCATTTCGGTATTGATCATCAGAAATCCACTAGCAGTGTCAGTAGATAACCGATCCACTACTGTTGACAATTTGCAAATTCTGTGTGTGTTCAGAACCACTCCCACTGCAGGTATCAATGCACTAAATACACTACCCACTATTTCCCCTATACTTTCTCTTCTACTACGTACTAAACCGTTAGTGCTTTCACTGCTTCCAGCAATTTCATTCACATGGTATATTTTCGGGAAGACAATTCCGAAATAGCAGCTTCCATACCAGTGATCCGGCAATTTAAAATAGGCCTTGTTTCCACATATATAATAAATTCTGGGAAACACAGGTTCTGACCCATTTTTGAAACCCCAACCTCCAATTACCTTGTAATTGTGTTCGCATTGACTGGAACCAATGAAAATGTTATTATAATAACTAGTCTTTTCTCGGTGAAGACAAAGTTTCCCCTTTCTTTCGAAATCCAGAAACAAAGCAGGATTAGCCCCACCATTTGAGGTGCTTCCCATGTTTTCAGCCCACTTAGGAGTTTTCTGCCTTTTATCATTCGCCTTTCTTTGGAAACTTTCTCTTCTTTTCTCTGTCATGTTTAGAAACATTTTCTCTTGTTCATGTAATGAACAGGTCAAGTTATCTCTATGTGCTTCACCTAAATCTATGGTACTTATAGTCAGAAAATATTCTCCCATATAACGTGTGACATCGCTTTTCGTATGTACAGGGTTCAGATTTCCACGTATAGGAAGTTCAGAAAATATCACGTCTGAGTTAGAGTAATAGTACTGTAATGGTCCTCTTTTATAGAATAAGCTAGCTAAAATACTACAAGAAATTCCATATGTTAATGGCAAGTGATGGTATGTCACTCCCTCAGCTACAGAAGTAGGTAGCTTCATGCAAACATAACAGTCTTCTATTTCCATAGCTTCTACATAATGCACTAAAAGGTTTGCGAATACGTTTTAATGAGTCCTGTTCTTGATTCCGTGATAATGTAGTCCTTCCTCATCTGGTGCTTCTAAGTCCATTTTAGTTTGTCTAATGCTAAGTGCTTTCTCATGTCCATCTACACTCTGCAGTGTCTGTTCGTCAGTGTCTTTTGTCACAGTCTTTGTAGAGTTAATATCAGTACCTTTACTCATCATATAAGGAATAGTAATTGTTAGTCCTATCCATAATATTAATACTAAAGCTACACTACATACACATACCTTGCAGCATGTTTTACAACAATTACGTCTAGGTCTTCCATTCACATTGGAATCAGACATTTTGCTCAAAAGAAGCTTTGCAACCCTTCTTTGTAACTTTGCACATATTGCTTACACAGGGCAACTTCAGGTTGGTTCTTCTTCTTCGGTAGACTGGTTAGCAGTCAATTCTTCCTCACTTTCGTCACTTATATCAAGATCCTCAAATTCCTCCAACACCAGGTAAGTCCATTCAGGATCCTGATACTTTTCGTTCAGTCTTTTTATTCGGGCACTTCTTCGCTTAATGCTTTCTCCAGGTGACTCTGTTTTACTGGAAGCTTGTTTCCTTTGCTCAAGCTTCTGTTCTACTGTTTTCAGTCTCAGTCTCAGGCTTTTGATGTACCTTGGTTCTCTATTTTTCTTTTTGAGCCTTTTAACTGGTACTGTTGTTGGGCTTTCATCCAATGCTCTTTTATTTTCGTTCTGTTGTGGCACTTCTGCTTCTGTTTCCTCCCTTTCTATCTGACTAGTTCCAGGTCTTATTTCGGTTTCTTCTGCCTGGTTGCTAAGCTGGCCTTGTTCAGGTGTAGACTGGATTTGACTTTTGGACGTTTCACTTTCTGTCTCCTGAACACATTCGTCTATTTCTATCTGATCCTGTTCAAGCACTTCGAACCTTTGATTTTCTTCCGCTTGAACTTTCGCCCTAATTTCTATCTGTCCCTTTTCAATCTCAGGAGTTCTTGGTGGTGTGTCAATAACCTGTTCTGTCCCTATCTGACCTTCCTCCTCATCAGATTTGACATGGATTTCGATGATCTGATTATCTTCTCCTATTCCTGTCTCCTCCTCACTATCCCACTCTCTATCTGGGTATGTCTGGCTTCTGGTTCGTATGGGATCAACGGTCAGGTCGATTACTGGGATCCATTCATCTTGACTGGTGCTCGGTTGTTCGCCATCAGCTACTTCAGGACCAACATCTGGAGACCCCTCAGCTGGACAACCTTCAGCGTCAGTTTCTTCGTCTTCGGTTACCTTCTTTGTATGACTGGCATGGATCCACTTTGGTACTCCTGCACACTTCACCGCTGTCGTGGTCACCAGAATTACTTGTCTTGGCCTTCCCCACTTCGGTGCAAGGCAACTCGATCGGGTGTGCTTCTTAAGTACCACCCAGTCACCTGGATTCAGTTTATGGACTGGAGTTACTGGCCTGGCGACGGCGTCTTCCCCAATCTGGTGAGAGATAGAACGCACTTGGTCACCCAGTTGCTTGCAGTACTCTAGTACCAAATCATCAGACATGCTTATCAGTTTGTGTCCTGGTACCCATGCTTGTCTCATTACTCTTCCCATCAGGATCTCATGGGGACTCAGGCCTGTTTTTCAGTCTGGAATACGTCTGATTCCCATCATTACAAGAGGTAAAGCCTCTATCCAGTTCATGCCAGTAGATTCACACATCTTTCCTAGTGTCAACTTGATAGTGCCATTCAGCTGTTCCACCACTCTAGAAGTCTCTGGACAATATGCACAGTGCAGTTCTTGGGTAATTTTGAATGCTCCACAGATCTGATCAATTATTTCATTCTGAAAATGCCCACCTCTGTCTGATTCAATTGTGACTGGAACCCCGTACCTAGGTATTAGTTCTCTTAACAACAATTTAGCTACAGTGATGGCATCATTCTTCTTGGCCGGGTAAGCCTCTACCCATTTTGAAAACTGGCAAACAATAACAAGGACATACCTCATTCCTCTACAAGGGGGTAACTGAATGAAATCAATTTGTAATCTTATAAAAGGCCCTTCTGCTTTCCCAATTTTTCCCAGTAAACTACTGTTTTCTTCCCGGCATTGTACTGCTGACATGTCAAGCACCTCTGGCAGAGCCTCTGCGCTACCTTCCTGAATTTCGAACTGAACCATGTCTGTTTGAAAACACGAACCATGGCATCCCTACCAAGGTGTGTATTTCCATGTATTAGCCGGGCCATAGGAGTAAGCAAGCTGTCAGGCAATACAGGCATACCATCAGAGCAAACCATGACACCATCCTCACTTCTCTGTTGACAACCAAACTTTCTCCATCTTCTCTTTTCCTTTGGTCCTGCTGCATTCTGTAAATATCTCAGTTCCTCCCATGTTGGCACATTCTCAAACACCATAAGTTGGCAGCTGTTTCCATTTCCCCCCAATTTGATATTGACTGACATTTGATGTCTTGCACAATGTTGGGCCAGTTGGTCAGCATATCGGTTACCTACTGTCACATTGTCATCGCCAGATTTGTGAGCAGCACACTTGACCACTGCCAATTCTTTTGGTAACTGGATTGCTTCCAGTAATTCCTGTACCACTTTTCCATTTCTAATAGGAGTACCTGAAGAAGTCAGGAACTCTCTTTGCAGCCATAACTGGCCGAAGTCATGCACAACCCCATAACCATATTGGCTGTCAGTATATATGGTTACTCTTTTATTCTTCCCAACTTTACAGGCTCTTGCCAATGCAATCAATTTGTCTACTTGTGCAGACTTTACTCCAAATAGATAGGATGCTTCTACAGCACGTGATACTGTGACTACAGCATAGGCAGCACTTAAACCTCCATTCTCATGTCTCAGACATGAGCCAACCTACAAACAACTCGTAATCTTCTACAGGTAGTGGCATTTCCTTGATATCTGGGCGTGGTTTGGTACTAAACTCAGTCAGGTCAATGCAGTCATGCTCGACCTCTCCCTTTGCTTCTGCAATCAGTGAATCTGGTAATAGGGTTGCTGGATTCAATATGTTGCAACGAGTAATTGTTACATTTGCAGCACCCACAAGAATCCTCTCATATTTAGTCAGCCGACTAGGTGTGAGATACTGGGTTTTAGTTCTGGTTAGTAAGATTACAACTGCATGTGGAACATACACAGTTACAGGATGTCCCATAATGATGGATTCACTCTGTTCAAGACTCGTGCAAGTTGCAGCTACTGCTTTCAGACATCCAGGTAATCCAGCAGCCACTGGATCTAAAGTAGCAGAGAAGTATGCTACTGGACGTCTAGTCAAACCATGCTCTTGAGTTAGGACTGACAGTGCACAATTGTCTCGTGTATCACAAAATAGTGCAAATTCTTTTGAATAATCAGGCATTCCTAATGCAGGGGCTGTACATAGACATTCTCGTAATTTAGTAAATGCTGTCATGCTTTCTTCATCCCATTCAACTGGGTCCTTTGCTCCTTTCCTTGTCATTTTTATCAATGGTTTTGCTAGGACTGCAAATCCCACAATCCATTGTCTGCAGTATCCTACAACTCCAAGGAACATTCTGATCTCTTTCTGAGTGTTTGGTAACTGCATATTTCGAATTATCCTAATTCTTTCTGAAGTAACTTTCCTGATACCCTTCTCTATCTGGTGCCCCAGATATTTTACTGAAGAGGTACAGAACTGTAGTTTGTCAGGTGATACTTTATGTCCTCCTTCACCTAAGTGGTTCAGCAAGGCAATGGTGTCAACAACACAGTCTTTCCGACTTTTAGACGCCACCAAGAGGTCGTCTATATATTGCACCAAAGCTGAGTCTCCAGGTAAGACTAAGGATTCAAGGCACTTTTTCAGAATCTGATTAAAGATTGAGGGGCTTTCTGTATACCCCTGAGGGACGCGATTCCAAACAAACACGTGACTGTCAAATTCAAATGAGAAAAGAAATTTGCTGTCTGGATGCAATGGAATTGAAAAGAATGCGTGACATAAATCAATGACGGTAAACCATTCAGCATCCCATGGAATCTGATATAAAATCACTGCTGGGTTCGGAACAATAGGACCGCAAAGAACAACAATTTTGTTTACTTTCGCAGGTCCTGCACTACTCTGTACTTACCACTAGGTTTCTTGATGCCAATTATCGGGGAGTTACAAGGACTACTCAACACTTCTTGTATGATGTTTGCTTCTAGCAATCTTTTTATTTCAATGGCAACTCCTGCTTTCACGTCTGCACTCATTTTGTATGGTTTAGTATTTGGGTAAACTGCATCTTCCTTTATGGCTATTTTAATTGGGTCAACATTTGCCATTAGTCCTACATCTTTTCCAGTAAAATCCCATACCTCTGGTTTCACTGTCTGTTGGAGTTCTTCAGGTAAGTCTTGTATCGTCAGTCTTTTAATTTCTGAGTCAGGTCTTATTAGCATTAATTTGTATATTCCATCTTCGTCTGGGGTTTGAATTTCGATGCCTTTTGGTGTGCAAAAGATGGTACAGTTCATTTTACACAACAAATCACGTCCCAATAGGTTTACAGGACTGGAATCACAGACAACAAATCTATGCATTTCTTTGAAATTCCCTATTGTAATCTCCATGGGCTCGGTAATTGGTGTACTAATCAATTGATTAGATACGCCCACTACTTGGATCGCTTCTCCCGAGAGGGGTAGGTTTGGAACGTCTGTTGTTCTTACAGTAGAACGGGTGGCCCCAGTGTCCAACAGAAAGGTGACGTCACTTCCTTCAACCTTTCCTTCAATGTATGGCCCTGACTGGTCCACCGGCAAGGAGGCGCCAAGCACGCACTCCTTGTCCTCCTCCCTCAGGCACCGTCAGTAAGGTTCATCACAGAGGAAGGTATCATTCAACAAAAATTGTGAAGTTGCTGCATTTCTATCCTCTTTTCCTCCCCATACCTCGATGTCTTCACCCTGCTGTGCTTTGCCCTTTAAATTTGGTCTAGGTGCACGGGACAACTGATTCGGTTTTATCTGTTGCTGGGTCTTTCTTGGTTTTTCATTCTGCGTCTGTGGATTTAAATCATTAATTTGGGGGTTACTATTTTGTGCGTATGGACACTCGTCTCTCCAGTGCCCTATCTGTCCGCACCCGTGAGAGGGGAACTTCTTTTTGGCCTCCTCTCGGCTCATTTTTACTTTGGGCTTCCCTCCACCCCCAGAACCTTGGTTTTGGGTAGTACTATTCATTTTACCTAACTGCTTTTCTTGTTGTTAAGCTAATTTTACTTGTGCCCACGTGACCTTTTCCTTTAAGGCCTTTCGTTTGTCAGCCATCTCATCTTCACAGTACTTGGCGTACCTTAAAACCTCATCTATTTTCTTAGACTGCCAACAGATTTTATTGTCTTTGATCCATTGGCAAATTTCAGGTCTTAAACCGTTTACAAACCTGTAAATGAAATGGGTCATGTCCTTCATCTCAATGTTATCTATACCGCTGTACGTTTTGAACACCTGCAACAGTCTTTCATAATAGGAATGCACAGTTTCGTCCCTATCCTGGGTAGTTCTATCTATTCGGGTCCAATCAGTTTCTTTTGCAGGCACTTTCCCCTTCAAATGTAACATTACTTGCTGGTATTTTTTCATTACCTCGTCAGAAGGAGCCCCTGTAATAGGGTCCCTCGGTAATTCCTCACTAGGCCAACCAATGGCAATTTTACATTCTGTCCACAAGTCTACGGGAACTACGATATCGAAAAACCCATCCAGATCTTTCCACAGGCATTTTTGCACCTTCACAAATCTTTCTACCTGTCTGTACCAATCTACAGGCTTTTCTCGTAATTTTGGAAAGTCATTGGTAAAGGACACAATATCCTGTCGGGACCATGGAACATGTACATACTTTCCACCTGGCACTTCTCGCATAGGATATAATTTTTCTGCTTTGTCTGCCTCTTTTAAGACATACTCAGAAGTCATCTGTTTTGATCTAATCTCCTCCTTTTTCTTTGCCCACCTGGCTTTCCACTTTTCTAGTTCTCCCCATTTTTGCAACAGATTTACTAATTCTTTGATCTGTACCTTCTTCCCTGACACATTCATATTTTCCAGATCTTTGTCTGAGAAGTCTGCTCTGTAGGGTTTTTGCAATGATTTAGATTTCCCAATATCAATTCCCATACTAGCCGCGGTGTCCACTAACTTCTCATGGAACACCCTAGCATTACGGGTGATGCTCTTACAGATAAACAGCAGTTCTTCTTCAGAAAAGGTATTTAGTCTGTCTAACCCTACATTCCCAGCCATCAGTTCTTCTAATTCTATTCTTAATTTGTAAATATCTAGTGGTTTCGACGGGGAATTTGGTTTCTCTAATTCTCGACTCCATCTCTCGATCTCTTCAGGAGTTACTACAGTGGCACGTTTAGTACCAGAAGCTGACTCAATCTGCACTTCTCCTGAACTGAAAGGAGTGTTCCTTCTCTGTGAACCCCTTTCCAGCTCCCGTACTGGCAAATCCATCAAGGAAATTACAGATTCGCATTCGCTTGCCTGATCCTCTACAATTAAGGGCTCTTTTCTTGGCTGTACTATAGCCGGGGTAATAATCGGTGTCTTGGGACACCCCTGTTTATCCCCATACAAAGGAACGACTGGTCCAATAGTTACTGGGATGGTCAGGGCTTCAGGACTTGTATTTAGCTGGGAGATTTTCTGAATTAATTCTGTTCTCTGTTTAATTAATGCCTCTTGCTCTCTCTCCTGTAGTATTCTTTCCAGGCTTATTTCAGGTACTATTTGCGGAGTCAGGGTTGGGGCAGTTGGATGCGTCATACTTGGTCCCTCACCATAATTAGGTTTCATGAATGGATTTCCTGTGCTTAAAGGTCTCAGCATCTCCTGATAAGGAGGTATTTGACAGCCGTCTCTTACATTTACAGGTCTAGGCCCCTCCTAGTAAGGAGGTCTCAGGCAAGCATCCCCTACACTAGAGGATCGGGGTCCTTCATTATAAGGTGGTGGATTTTTCATGAACAAGTCATCCAACAAATTGTCATCTGAATCCCCACTGGTCACCCAATGTTTGGTTTTTTCTGTCTTTTTCCCTCCCACCGGGTCTCCTAGTGCCATCATAGGGTACAATCCTTCTACTATCATATTTTGCCTCCACTCTTTCATTCTTTTCTCTCGGGTTTCAGGTTTCACTTTAGGATACCATTTGGTTAACCCTTTATCCATTCGGGGTTTGTCCCTCTCAAAAGCCTCTATCTCCCATTCCTCTAGGGCTTCGTACTGCGTTAATCTGGGTCTGGGATGTAAATCGTTCATTCGGGTTCTCAAGTTAAACAGAATCCTGCCATTAAATGTACCCTCTAACGGAAATGCCAAAACTCCGTCATTTTTTGTGTATTCCACCCAATTCTCCAACCACACACAAGAGTGGTACCCTTAATCAAACATCATGAATGATGCGGGAGTGTTAGGTGGTGGAATGACAACTCCTTCTCTAGTTTTGATCGGCTTTTCCTTTTTGAAATAATTTCTCACTTTGTTTACTAATGTCATCTTCCTCTTGTTTCCGTACATAATGTCGTATCTATGACATTTCCACTTCTCTTTTCCAAACCCTAAATATTTTGGATCAGGTCTAGTCTCCGGGTTAGTTATATGCCACATATACTTTTCCGCAAGCGACTTTGTTTACAAGTCACTTCCAATCCAATTGCGTCTTTTAATTTTTCTAAAGCCAATCAACACGGCGGTTGCAAAATTTTCTGACCAATGGGTGTGCGGCCTTTTCGCGAGACAAGTTCCCACGCTTCGGCGCTCACCCCTCCTTTACAGTACCAGCTCCGCTACACACCCGCTGTCTCTACCAATACCAGTGCGGCACAGAGTGACGTCAGAGCAGCTCCGCAACTGACTCCCTCCTTCACAAGGTAACGGAAACCTGTTTTCTTTCTTAAAGTGCAAGTGCTTTATTTAATTTACAACGTAGAAACATTCGCCACTGTACTCGAGTGTCTAGACAGGAAAGATTTGTTTTACTGCAAGTAAACCTCTTTTGTCTACTTTTCATACACTACGGATAGATCTCTTCTGCCTACCCTTCACTCAAGCATTGGAGAACCTGCTACTTCTTCGACTCATCCACTTCTTTCCGGGATATATACTAAGTCTAAAGTTTCTCTTTTGCTATCACTCAAGCTCCGATGAACCTACTACTCCTTTCTCGTGTGACCCTTACTAGGTTATATCACAACTGAAGTTTCATTAGCGAACTCGTTGCTATCATTTATTCAATTATTCATACAGAAACCCTAATTAGCGCTTCCAGTTCTGCCTAACCATGCACTAATTTTCCTCGAGCCACTGACCTCAGAGCGAAGTGGATTCTCCTCACCACTCGCTATTCAATTCCCCGGGGATTCCAGACAAACATATAACAATCACTAACGAGTAATATTAGTACATTTATCAATATAACAGCAAGAAAAACAATTTAAAACATTTCATAATTTTCAAAGCAATAAAACATTGTAATTCGTTCGAACGTTTTGACAGTAATATTTTCACAGTTAGCAGCAAATAACCTACCTACCTATCTTAACTAGTCCCTAACCATCCTCTGGCTACCAGAAAAATACTGATAGAGCGCGCAGGTCACCCGACTAATTATTTTACCATACACGTATCGGGCCCATAAAATTCAATTTACCATATTCATTAATCAGGCGACCTTACACTCTACTACCAGTATCCCAGTTCCTTCCTATTTTATTTCCAGTGTACCCAACTTACCAATCCACCGTCACCGGTACCTATTGACCACAATGGATCAGGGAGCTAGCTGTAAAGAAAGGCAGACACCAAAAATACCTTTTCTATATTTTGCACTCATAAAATAATCACAGACTCAGGAAGTTTTAAAACCTTTATCTAAACTTCATCGGATTCTGATAGCATAAGATTTACAATAAGTAAGCAATCAATAACCAAGGTTACATATAGCACGTATCCATAAAGGAAATAAATGAGACCACCATTTATAAGTCTAAAGGAAAGTAAGAACAGGGAACATGCCAATATAGGTTTCAGAATTTAGACTCAGTATTTGTCTAAAGGACGGGGAAAAATAAGGAACATACTAGAATTTCACAGTGAAATATTTCCCCATAAAGAGGAACTATAAGTAGGGTACGAATGGACCATACCAATAGACCGGTGCAATTACTTGAATCGACAAAAGGATAGGTAAAGAAAAGGAACATCTATATATCATGAACTGAAAAAGAATGTACTTAAAGGATGGGTAAGAAATGGAACATGCTAGAATAACAACAAATAATGTATGACTGGTTCATTTAGTGGTGCGAAAAGCATGGAAAAATCAAATATGCAAGAGTATGACTTTATTGAAGCAAAGAAAGGAAAAATATAGAAGATGCAGAGTAGATTTTCAGCACTGTATTTACCTAGTATGGTGTGAAGACAACCCTGGCCACGGGTCAGTTAAGGACGGGAAGAACCCCAATGAAAGACAGTCGCCAGTAGGCCAGCAGCTGCAGAATGGACACCCCAGGATAGGACAGGGAAACCAAGTTAGAATCAGGACGGGACCACCAAGGTAAGACCAGCACCCGCAGTTCGGAAGCAACGCCTGCGCTCCACCCTCTCTGCAGCTATCAGTCAAAACCCCGATTGGGTTATCGAATTCCCCAGCAAAGTGCTCCGCCAGCACTTAAGGTTTCCAAAACCCCGCTTGAGTCTATGGAAATTACGGACAGAGTGCTCTGCAGCAGTCTGTATCAGTCACCTATTGAGTGCGTTGGGTCAGTGACAGGTCAGCTATTCGGACAAGTCGGACAATTTCTCTAGCTAAACCTAGGCTAGTTATACTGTTTTCGGTCAAGAGTACCACCCCCCAAATGTTGCAAGTGTAAGAAATCCCCAATTTCGATTGGTCCTCAAGTAGGATAGGTTAACACACCAACCACATTTAATTTCTGCAAGACCTAATTTACATACTCTGGGACCGCCTATTGAATTTTGGGTTCCCATGACTTAAGCCTCAATATTACAATAGCGCATCTATGAATTATGATACATTTAGAACAGCTCAGCTTCTTCTGCTAGGCGAAGGTGCATCTTCCCAGGCACATCTTGGCTGGGACTTCGGGTTGGCATGGATTCAATGTCACTGGCAGAAGACTATCATGCGCAGAAGGGCTGTTCAATATGGAATCGCGAGTGTTCCTCAGGCCCCAAAGAATACGATACATGAAAAGCAAGCGAAAACAATTTAGAAATACAGAAAAAATGAATACACTGTATACCATGAATAGCTACTCTAAACCCCTTACTTTATAATAACTATAGCATTAGGATAAATGCAGAACAAACAGCTTTGCAAAAGCAGCTTTGCAAGCACGGAGCATATGAGAAAACAAAGCGGCCATATTAGCAGTATTGTGCATGAGCAAACTTTTCCCACTAGAACTGCAAGTGCGTCACATCATATGACTATGACCGACGCATGCGCAGACTAATTTCCCGTGTGTGCAAAAATTCCTAGGCAGTCAAAGGCTTTCAAATAAAATAAACAAGTGAGCGACCCAAGACAAGGACAATTGAATAGCTGAAAAAGCTGATCTAAAATCATCAAATTTTTATAAAAATGAACATATAATTAATACAAAAACAAGACACCTGCGGTGAATCAATAATAATTGAAACTAAATAACACAATAATAAAAATTACAAACAATTAATACATTTAAAAACATGGTACAGTATAAAATTATGACAGGAACACCAATCATGGGGGTGTCCGACAGAGTTAACAATGCAATACTCGACGCACGTTTTCGGCGAATTAACGCCTTCTTCAGGAGCCACAAAACAATCTGAAATTATACAAAACATAACATAAGATACAATACACTTTACATTTCTGAATGTGGCAATAATAAGACTACGAATGAGCACCCAATTTCGCATATTTTGATTGTCCAAAAAAAAATTCGTTTAAGGACCATTACATCATAACAGCTAGTACAGTGGCCTTGGAGCGGTGGGTCTATAGTCGAACAACTTTGTTTATTTTATGTTCATTGATAGACACATATAGGCTAATAATCCAAGAGTACAACTCACGCATTGTCCATTGGGCAGACTATTGATATCACGTATCACATGTCACATGTTTGATAAAATGTACAGTCATATAACCAAATTCACTGATGATACATTCTCTACTTACTTCGTACAAACCAGGGATTAGCTCGGGCAATGCTCATAAGTAAAATTTGATGTACCAAATTGGATCTAGATAGAGAAAAATGCATAACATCATTCCAATGTTCCCATTAGTTTGAATAAAAGTGAATCAATTGAGCACAAGTGATGCCATCGATGCAGGCAAACAAGAACAGTTGTCGGGTTTAAAACACAAATATATGATTGCCAAGGATCGTCATACATATGAAATGGCTAATCGGTTCTCCACATGTTTAGGGGAGAAAAAGCAGAAGGAGGATGATGTACACTACATGTTAGTACCTGATGTAAATACACGTAGACTGCGATCCTAAATAGGGTATGCTGTCTGTTGGAGGTTCATATTAAGAGCCCGAATAGGGATGAGTCTGTAAGAAGGTAGAAAAGGATCCATTTTATTCTATATACTATGGTCGTGCCGAGATTAATTGGGCACACAAAATGATGGCACAATAATTCAATTTACCTATAGAGCGATGTTCCTAAAAACTGGACATTTCTTCTATGGTGGTGCCGAAAACGATGATCCCGACGTTTAGACCATAAAGACTTAAAACACCTAAAGGCAAATATCAACACATTACTGGATGTATATCGCAGTTTGATCATAAAATAGCAGAAATTCAATGCATATGATAATGTGAAATTATAAAGAGAATGATAAAAAGCGGACTAAGGCACGCGAGAGTTTAACCTATAAAAATAGGTAGCAATAGTCCACATAGTTAAAGCGTGCACAATGTCTCTCTGTTGTTAAGCTATTTAGGTAAACGATATTTCTAAAAGCTGACAATGGTCGTTACCTCTCAATGGAGTAATAGTATTCGAGTTCAGTTTAATCGAGTTAAAATTGATCCAAACAATGTAGAAAATAGTGTGTCAGGATCCGTAGCGGCGGATGGGACCTGCAAAATATAAGTAAAACTGTCGGTATGGAAACCATCCAACAATAGCGTCTAATACGCAACGTGGTCTTAGCTAATGAATGACCGCTAGAGGACTTAGCAGTATCTGTCGAGCGCGGGGGGCGGAAAAGGAGAGAATTCTCACCTGGCTGATGCGGGATACAAAAAGTGGATGCGTCTTCCGTAGCGCGAGTGATGCAGCTTACCGGGTGTCGGGTAGTGATCAACTGACACCCGGATGGCGGTTTATTTATATATCTTCCCTCACCTGAAGTGCTACCTAATAGGCGGGGCTTGCTACACTCGGAGCAAAATGGTAAACATAGATGAAAGACTCCGTCATCCGTAATGGTACAGTCTATACTAGAAATTCGTGCAGTATATAATTCCCATTTCAAGGATAAAACCTATGCGGGTTGACATCAATAGAAATTGATGGAAAAACAAAAATCCTGTGAAATTCGATCCACTAATCACACGGATAGCGGTTTGTGTGTATGGGGTCCCTAGTGGAAAGGGCCACTTAGTGGGAGGGGCTAGCTTCACTATGGGCAAGCTAGAAGATATGGACGAAAAACTCAGTTATAACACTGCTATAGTGAAATAATAACTGAGGTGAAAGGTTTGCTCATGTAGTTAAATGTACAGAGTCAATAATTGATACTTATTTTGAAAAGAGCCCCCTAGAGTTAACGCCACAGAATCCATGTGACACGAGACTAAAAAAAATAATAAAAATAATAATTGTAAAAATAAATATACAGATCAGCAACTCAATAGATGCAATAACCCAATACTTACAATGAAATCTGTCTAGGAAGAGTCTAAATAGGAAATTGCCACGATCGAAGACCGATTCTACAAGGTAGTAATGTGGACAATATTTACAAAGGGAAAGGTCATACAAAAGGACTAGAATTGAATCATGGTGATGTCATGATATAAGTGAGTCAGGTGATGGCGTTTTCCCAAGGGATTTCAGAGTTTAATCCCTTTTTGAAAGTGCCAAGTGAGAAAATCCAAAAGACTTCACGTTTCTTACGGGCTTTGCTGCCACCTGAGTTTTCTGGAAGTCTGATTTTTTCAATAATGCACCATTTGAAATCATCAGGAGTGTGATTTTTGTCCTGGAAATGTTTGACCAGGGGTGCTGTAGTTTTATACGTACGAATCGCCGAACGATGTTCGGTCAGTCTTACCTGAATGGGTCTTGACGTTTCACCAACGTAACCGAGTTGGCAAGGGCATATGATGAAATAAATGCAATTAGCTGTCTTGCAATTCCACATGTCGCCAGCCTCGACATGACATCCATTGTGCTCAAAAGACTCACCCTGCAGAATGCTAGAGCAGGATTTGCAGGAAGAGCATTTGACCGTGCCTCTAACTGGAAAATTGTTTCTAATGGACCTTTGAACAAATTCAGAGGTGGAACCATTGGGTGTAAACCGTGAATGTACAATCAGATCTTTCAGGTTTTTGTTGCGTTTATAGGCAAACAATGGTTTTTCAAATTTGACCTGTGAAGTAGGGTTAGAGTTCAAAATGTGCCAATTTGTGTTCACAATATGTTTGACAGTATTGTCTAAAGTGGAATGTTTGGTCACACAGACTAATTGATTCTTTGGTTTGGGGACCTTTTTTCTGAGCAGAGCGTCACGATCGTAAAATCTGGCTCGTTTGAAAGAATCTCTCACTAGCCTATGGGGGTATCCTCTGTTTAAGAACTTTTGGCGCATAATGTTGGCTTGAATATCAAAATCGGCGAGATTGGTGCAGTTCCTTCTCACTCGAAGGAACTGTGAAAAAGGATGCCATCACGTTGACTCCGGGGATGAAAACTCTTGAAATGCAGAAGAGTGTTTCTAGCCGTAGGCTTAGTAAATAGGTCAACTATCAATTTATTGTTTTGATGTTTGATTATCAAGTCTAAGAATTCAACCTGATGTCTATCAGACTGAGCTGTAAATCTTAAGTTGACATCGGTGAGGTTGATCCACTGTAAAAATTCTCCTAGAGTTTCTTCCCCATTGGTCCAGATAAAAAAGATGTCATCAATGTATCTGGACCAATGGGAAATGGACTCAAAGAACGGGGCTAGGCTACTTCATTGTATATAAATTTGGATTCAAATTCAGCCATGTAAATGTTGGCAATAGATGGCGCTACCGAAGCGCCCATGCTAACACCCCTGATTTGTTTGTACAAGGTGGTGCCAAATTCGAAAATATTCTCTGTGAGGACAATGTGTAAAAGGTCCAATACAAGTTGTTTGGGGCATTCAACGTTAAACTGGTCTATGAACCAACTAGTCGGACAATTTCTCTAGCTAAACCTAGGCTAGTTATACTGTTTTCGGTCAAGAGTACCACCCCCCAAATGTTGCAAGTGTAAGAAATCCCCAATTTCGATTGGTCCTCAAGTAGGATAGGTTAACACACCAACCACATTTAATTTCTGCAAGACCTAATTTACATACTCTGGGACCGCCTATTGAATTTTGGGTTCCCATGACTTAAGCCTCAATATTACAATAGCGCATCTATGAATTATGATACATTTAGAACAGCTCAGCTTCTTCTGCTAGGCGAAGGTGCATCTTCCCAGGCACATCTTGGCTGGGACTTCGGGTTGGCACGGATTCAATGTCACTGGCAGAAGACTATCATGCGCAGAGGGGCTGTTCAATATGGAATCGCGAGTGTTCCTCAGGCCCCAAGAATACGATACATGAAAAGTAAGCGAAAACAATTTAGAAATACAGAAAAAATGAATACACTGTATACCATGAATAGCTACTCTAAACCCCTTACTTTATAATAACTATAGCATTAGGATAAATGCAGAACAAACAACTTTGCAAAAGCAGCTTTGCAAGCACGGAGCATATGAGAAAACAAAGCGGCCATATTAGCAGTATTGTGCATGAGCAAACTTTTCCCACTAGAACTGCAAGTGCGTCACATCACATGACTATGACCGACGCATGCGCAGACTAATTTCCCGCCATGCAGCGGCCATTTTAATAGCAAGCGTTATTACGGTTTAGTACACATAGGCAAGCGTCTCTGGGACACCCCCATGTAGTGTAAAAGTACAATATTAGTAAGACAAACATTTTGATTAGATTTATTAACACTATTCGAGGTTCATGAGTACAAGCAAGTCGCGTAACGTGCGAATCCTTGCTCCATCACAAACACAACCACACACACAACCACACACACAAGCACACACACAAGCACACATACACAACCACAACTACACACACAACCACACGCACAACCACCCAACCACACACACACACACAACCACAATTACACAAACACACATATAACCACAACCACACACACACACACAACCACACCCAACCACACACACAACCACTGCCACACACACAACTAAAGCCACAACCACACGCACAACCACAACCACACACACACAACCACACATACAACCACACACACAAGCACACACACAAACACACACAACCACACACAAAACCACACACAACCACACACACAACCACACACACATAAACACTCACAACCACACCCAACCACACACAACCACACACACATAAACACACACACCCACACCCAGCCACACACACAAACACACAACCACACACAACACACACAACCACACTCAACCACACACACATAAACACACACACAACCACATCCAACCACACACACAAACACACACACAGCCACGCACACAACCACACACACACAACCACACACATGACACACACAACACACACAACCACACACACAACCACACACACAAGCATACACACACAACCACACATACAACCACACAACCACACACACACATACAACCACAATCACACAAACACACACAACCACAAACACAACCACACCCACAACCACACACACACACAACTACAACCACACACAACCACACACTCAACCACAGCCATACACACAACCACAGCCACACACACAACCACAACCACACACACAACCACAACCACACACACATAAACACACACAAGCACACACACACAAGCACACACACACACACCACACACACACACACACCACACACACAACCACACACACAACCACACACACATAAACACACCCAACCACACACACAAACACACACAATCACACACACAACCACATACACAACCACACACACAACCACACAACCACACACACAGCCACACCCACAACCACACACACCACACACACAACCACACACACAACCACACACACAATCACACACACAATCACACACAACCACACACAACCACACACACAATCACACACATAACCACACAAACAACCACAACCACACACACAACTACACACACAACCACATACAACCACACACAACCACACCACAACCACACACACAACCACACACACAACCACACACACACAACCACACAAACACCCAACCACACAACCACAACCACACACACAACCACACTCACAACCACAACCACACACAATCAACCACACACAATCAAACACACAACCACACACACACACACACAACACACACACACACAAACAACCACACACCCACAACCACAAGCACACACACAACCCCACACGCAGCCAAACAACCACACACAACCACACAACCGCACACACAACCACAGGCACAGCACACACAACCACAGCCATGCACACAACTACAACCACACACACAACCACAACCACACACACAACCACAACCACACACACAACCACACACACAAACACACACAACCACACACACAACCACACACACAACCACACAACCACAACCACACACACAACTACATGCACACACAACCACACAACCACAACCACACACACAACTACACACACAACACACACAACCACACACACACAACCACACACACATAAACACACACAACCACATCCAAACACACACACAACCACACACACACAGCCACACACACAACCACACACACAACCACACACACGACACACACAACCACACATACAACCACACACACAAGCACACACACAACCACAAACACACACACAACCACACCCACACCCACACACACACAAAACCACAACCACACCCAACCACACACACAACCACAGCCACACACACAACCACAGCCACACACAACCACACACACACACAACCACACACACATAAACACACGCAACCACACACACAAGTACACACACAAACACACACAACCACACACATACAACCACACACACAGCCACACACAACCACATACACAACCACACACACATAAACACACCCAACCACAACCAATCACACACACAAACACACACAATCACACACACAACCACATACACAACCACATGCACAGCCACACAACCACACACACAACTACACACAACTACACACAACCACACCCACAACCACACACAAACACACACACAACCACACACAACCACACACAGAGCCACACAACCGCACGCACAACCACACACACAATCACACACACAATCACACACACAATCACACACACAACCACACACGCAACCACAACCACACACACAACCACACACACAACCACATACAACCACACACAACAACACACACAACCACACACACACACAACTGGACACACAACCACACATACACAACCAGACAAACAACCACACACACACAACATCACAAACAAACACACAACCACACACACAACCACACACACAACTACAATCACACACACAACCACACACACACACACACAACCCCACATACACACAAACAACCACACACACACCCACACACACAACCACACCCACAACCACACACACACACAACTACAACCACACACACAACCACACACACAAACACACACAACCACACACACAACCACACACACAACCACACAACCACAACCACACACACAACTACATGCACACACAACCACACAACCACAACCACACACACAACTACACACACAACACACACAACCACACACACACAACCACACACACATAAACACACACAACCACATCCAAACACACACACAACCACACACACACAGCCACACACACAACCACACACACAACCACACACACGACACACACAACCACACATACAACCACACACACAAGCACACACACAACCACAAACACACACACAACCACACCCACACCCACACACACACACAACCACAACCACACCCAACCACACACACAACCACAGCCACACACACAACCACAGCCACACACAACCACACACACACACAACCACACACACATAAACACACGCAACCACACACACAAGTACACACACAAACACACACAACCACACACATACAACCACACACACAGCCACACACAACCACATACACAACCACACACACATAAACACACCCAACCACAACCAATCACACACACAAACACACACAATCACACACACAACCACATACACAACCACATGCACAGCCACACAACCACACACACAACTACACACAACTACACACAACCACACCCACAACCACACACAAACACACACACAACCACACACAACCACACACAGAGCCACACAACCGCACGCACAACCACACACACAATCACACACACAATCACACACACAATCACACACACAACCACACACGCAACCACAACCACACACACAACCACACACACAACCACATACAACCACACACAACAACACACACAACCACACACACACACAACTGGACACACAACCACACATACACAACCAGACAAACAACCACACACACACAACATCACAAACAAACACACAACCACACACACAACCACACACACAACTACAATCACACACACAACCACACACACACACACACAACCCCACATACACACAAACAACCACACACACACCCACACACACAACCACACCCACAACCACACACACACACAACTACAACCACACACTCAACCACAGCCATACACACAACCACAGCCACACACACAACCAGAACCACACACACATAAACACACACAAGCACACACACACAAGCACACACACACAAACACAGACAACCACACACACACACAACCACACACACAACCACACACACATAAACACACCCAACCACACACACAAACACACACAATCACACACACAACCACATACACAACCACACGCACAACCACACAACCACACACACAGCCACACCCACAACCACACACACCACACGCACCATACACACAACCACACACACACAACCACACACACAACCACACACACAATCACACACACAATCACACAACCACACACACAATCACACACATAACCACACAAACAACCACAACCACACACACAACCACACATCCAACTACACACACAACCACATACAACCACACACAACACACAACCACACCACAACCACACACACAACCAGACACACAACCACACACACACAACCACACAAACACCCAACCACACAACCACAACCACACACACAACCACACACACACCCACAACCACACACAATCAAACACACAACCACACACACAACCACACACACACACACACACACACACAACACACACACACACAAACAACCACACACCCACAACCACAAGCACACACACAACCCCACACACAACCCCACACGCAGCCAAACAACCACACACAACCACACAACCGCACACACAACCACAGGCACAGCACACACAACCACAGCCACACACACAACTACAACCACACACACAACCACAACCACACACACAACCACAACCACACACACAAGCACACACACAGACAACCACACACACAACTACACACACAACCACATGCACACACAACCACACACACACAACCACAACCACACACACAACACACACAACCACACACACACAACCACACACACATAAACACACACAACCACATCCAAACACACACACAACCACACACACACACAGCCACGCACACAACCACACACACACAACCACACACACAACACACAAGCACACATACAACCACACACAAGCACACACACAACCGCAAACACACACACAACCACACCCACAACCACACACACACACAACCACAACCACACCCACAACCACAGCCACACACACAACCACACACAACCACACACACACACAACCACACACAAATAAACACACACAACCACACACACAAGTACACACACAAACACACACAACCACACACATACAACCACACACACAACCACACACAACTACATACACAACCACACACACATAAACCCACCCAACCACAACCAATCACACACACAAACACACACAATCACATGCACAACCACACACACAACCACATGCACAGCCACACAACCACACACACTACACACAACCACACCCACAACCACACACAACCACACACACAACCACACACAACCACACACAGAGCCACACAACCACACACACAACCGCACGCACAACCACACACACAATCACACACACAATCACACACACAATCACACACACAATCACACACACAACCACACACACAACCACAACCACACACACAACCACACACACAACCACATACAACCACACACAACAGCATACATAACCACACACACACACAACTGGACACACAACCACACACACACAACCAGACACACAACCACACACACACAACATCACAAACAAACACACAACCACACACACAACTACAATCACACACACAACCACATACACAACCACACACACACACACACACACAACCCCACATACACACAAACAACCACACACACAACCACACACACGACCACACACAACCACACACACAACCACACACACAACCACACAACCACACACAACCACACACAACTACACACACACAACCACACCCACACACAACCACACACACGGCACACACAACCACACACATACAACCACACACACAACACACACAACCACCCCACAACAACAACAACACACAACCACACGCACAACCACACACGCAACCACACACACACAACCACACACAACCACACACAGCCACACACACAATCACACACACAATCACACACACAACCACACACACAACCACCCAACCACACACACAACCACTGCCACACACACAACTAAAGCCACAACCACACGCACAACCACAACCACACACACACAACCACTCATACAACCACACACACAAGCACACACACAAACACACACAACCACACACACACACATAACCACACCCACACCCACAACCACACACAACCACAACTAAACCCAACCACACACACAACCACACGCACAACCACAACCACACACACAACCACACACACACAGACAACCACACACACAACCACACACACATACACATGCAACCACACACAAACCCCCACAACCACACACATACAACCACGCACACAAACACACACACAGACACAACCACACACACAATCACACACACACAACCACACACACAACCACACATACACACAACCACAACCATACCCAACCACACAACCACACACACATAAACACTCACAACCACACACACAACCACACACACACAATCACACACACACACACACACACACAAGCACACACACAACTACAAGCACACACACGACCACACACAACCACACAACCACACACAACACACACAACCACAACCACACACAACCACACACACACAACCATTTGTCATTTTAGATGTCATCAGTGATGTCACTGACCATGTCATGAATGATGTCATATGTGACATCATCAGCAGTGGATTGCGGGTGCGCGAAATATAGTTAGTACAACTAACTATATAGGAGCAATTTCAATGGTTTTGTATGAGTGAAATGTCCAGCTAACTATAACACCCCTAAAACTAGTAGTTTTTTGAGTGATTTTAAAGGTTTTTTAAATGCTAATTCCTAACTATATAAGGCCTGAAACCTATGGGTTTTTCAGTGAATTTCAAAGGTTTTTTAAATGCTGATTCCTAACTATATAAGGCCTGAAACCTATGGTTTTTTCAGTGAATTTGCAAGGTTTTTAAATGCTAATTCCTAACTATATAAGGCCTGAAACCTATGTTTTTTTCAGTGAATTTGCAAGGTTTTTTAATGCTAATTCCTAACTATATAAGACCTGAAAGCCCACCAGGAATCTCCAGTATGCGCCAGGGGACTGCATTGCAGAGAGGTGTAATGAAGCCACGCCCCTTTTTACACCTCTCTGCAACGCAGCCCCTGTGCATGTTTGAAGGGGGGGAACTAATTCCCCTTGCATACTGGGGGTCCCTGGGGGCCAACTAGCCCACCAGGAGCCTCCAGTATGCGCCAGGGGGCTGCATTGCAGAGAGGTGTAATGAGGCCACACCTTTTTTACACCTCTCTGCAACGCAGCCCCCGTGCATGTTTGAATAGGGGGAACTAATTCTCCTTGCATACTGGGAGTCCCTGGGGGCCAACTAGCCCACCTGGAACCTCCAGTATGCGCCAGGGGGCTGCATTGCACAGAGGTGTAATGAGGCTATGCCCCTTTTTACACCTCTCTGCAACGCAGGCCACTAGCGCGTTTGCAGAGGGGGGGACTAATTCTCCTTGCATACTGGGGGTCCCTGGGTCATATCTGCCCAAACGCCGATATTCCGAACAATTGAAAATGACTTTTCTTGAGAAACATTTGGATTTGGATTATCATGTCCTATACTTTGGAATTTTTGAAAGACTGACTTTGAGGATGCTATAAATTACTCAAGTCTGCCCGAATTGTGTGGGTAAAATTGATACCTAGTCACTTTGAATAAGAATGTACTTACGTCTCGTCTAACATTTGGAAGAAATATCTAGTTATATGACAACAGTATACCGACATAACTTGAAGGAAATAAGAACGCCCTGAAGAAGTTCTGTTGTACAGAACGAAACGCGTCGGCTGGCTGTGGTATATAAACTTAAGGAAAATAAAAGCATTTGAATATACACCAAGATTCAGCGCTTCAATAAGGACTCTAAGTGATATGATTTGATTGGACTTATTGTGCAAGTGGTGCTGTGCCAAACTTTGGAATATTCTCCACTACTCTCTACTACTTACTCTCTACTACTCCACTACTCTCTAATACTCATTCTCTACTACTCTACTACTCTCTACTACTCTCTCTCTACTACTCACTCCCTACTACTCACTTTCTACTACTCTCTACTAATCACTCTCTACTACTCTCTACTACTCACTCTCTACTACTCTCTCTCTACTACTCACTCTTTACTACTCACTCTCTACTACTCTCTCTCTACTACTCTCTACTACTCACCCTACTACTCACTCTCTACTACTCTCTACTATTCTCTCTCTCTGCTACTCACTCTCTACTACTCTCTACTACTCACTCTCTACAACTCTCTCTCTACTACTCTCTACTACTCACCCTACTACTCACTCTCTACTACTCTCTACTTCTCACTCTCTACTACTCTCTCTCTACTACTCTCTACTACTCACCCTACTACTCACTCTCTACTACTCTCTACTATTCTCTCTCTCTGCTACTCACTCTCTACTACTCTCTACTACTCACTCTCTACTACTCTCTACTACTCACTCTCTACTACTCTCTACTACTCACTCTCTACTACTCTCTACTACTCACTCTCTACTACTCACACTCTACTACTCTCTACTACTCACTCTTTACTACCCTCTACTACTCAATCTACTGCTCTCTACTACTCACTCTACTACTTACTCTCTACTACTCACTCTCTACTACTCACTCTCTACTACTCACTCTACTATTCACTCTACTACTCTACTACTCACTCTCTGCTACTCTCTCTACTGCTCTCTACTACTCACTCACTACTCTCTACCTCTCTACCTCTCTCTACTTCTCTCTCTAATAGTCTCTACCTCTCTACCTCTACCTCTCTACCTCTACGCCTCTACCTCTCTCTACACGCACACATATACACATATATATATATGCATTTATATATATGTATGTGTATATATATATATATACATACATATATAAACATATATAATCTGCATATCTATATAAATACAAATATAAATGCATGCATACATATACATATATGCATACATATGCATGTTATTTACATGACATTTTTAAAAACACTAATAAAAGCAAAGCTAAAAAGCCACCTCATTACAAACAGAATGGCTTTAACTTAAACGAGGGCGAGATCTATTGCATTTTCAATGCTTGTTTACTTTGGTTCCATCATGAAGGCATTCAGATGTGTCACACATTTGCCATAAATTCTGAATGTTAGCACTCTAGTTACTCATTAAATCACTGTAGTAAAGCTACTGCTCACCAGGGTAGTCTGCTGCTGGTGTTCAAAGTGCATGTTTCAGTCTGCATGTCAGAATTTTTTTAATGAAATAGAAGAGGATTTGAGAAGTCACTCAAAATGTGCCCTAATTTTTCGTTCTGAAGCACTAATCATACTTTCTATGGCAAAATGAGCCCCCTCATGTTGTTCCTTTTTAAATTAAATGTTTTCAGACTTACCACTTCATTCCAATCTAGATGGCTTCTGGTGTGCCATACTTTTGTCATAAGTAAGACTGTTAGAGCTCTAGTTGTTCTTTAGAACACTCTGGGACATTCTGTCATTTGGCTGTACTTTGGCTACATCTGGGTGATATTTGGGCTACATTTGGGCTCTTTTGTCTCTGGTGGCCATCTTGGGTGACTGCATGTCAGAATTTTTTTATGAAATCGAAGAGGATTTGAGAAGTCACTCAAAATGTGCCCTAATTTTTCTTTCTGCAGCACTAATCATACTTTCTATGGCAAAATGAACCCCCTCATTTTGTCCCTTTTTAAATTAAATGTTTTCAGACTTACCACTTCATTCCAATCAAGATTTATTCTGGTGTGCCATACTTTTGTCATAAGTAAGACTGTTAGCGCTCTAGTTGTTCTTTAGAACACTCTGGGACATTATGTAATTGGGCTATACTTGGGCTACATCTGGGTGATATTTGGGCTACATTTGGGCTCTTTTGTCTCTGGTGGCCATCTTGGGAGACTGCATGTCAGAATTTTTTTATGAAATAGAAGAGGATTTGAGAAGTCACTCAAAATGTGCCCTAATTTTTCTTCAAAACGGATGGTGGAGAACACGACACCAGGAGAAGGTGGGTAACAAAACAAGGGAACCCAAGGTCTTGGGGAACACAACTCGTCTCCTCTGGCTTCTCGGCAGCTGACAGCTTGACACAGACGAGACCGCTAAAATGAAAGAAGGAGACAAGATTAAACACACCCCTACTACTATTACCAGTGCCAAGTACACACACGAACCACCGACCTCCCTGCTTACCCCAGATAACAAACGGGAGTGGCTTTATATGAAACAGGAATTCTTCCACTGCAATCATATTGGTTGTTTCTTGCGTAACCCCAGACCAACCACGCCCCCTCGGGAAACACAGAGAATGACAAAGGGGGTGGAATTCACAATTCTTAGGACAAAAAAGGACAGGGGAAAAAATGGTATCAAAGGGAATACGAAAGACACCCAAAAAAACCCTGGAATCTAAAAAAGAACACGAAGGTAGCACAAAAACGGCCGTTATTCAGCTCCTTCGTGAAACCACCCAAACACTGCGTATAACAAGATGGTTTGGATACAAAAAGGGATAATAACGGGACGTTAAAACTCAAAGGAAACGCAGCCGCGAATCCCAGAACGTCACCGAAGATCAAAAACAGGTCCCCAATAAAGGGTTCAGAAATGCCCAAGGGAATAGGAAAACAAGCGAGCAGGGGAAAAAAGGGGATCAAAACCCAGCACTAGAAAAGACCGCTGGAACGGAGCTCGTGGGAAGGGAAACAAGGTAGAACCACAGGAACAGGAATCACACGGCAAGGGACCAATAAAGAAACCAAGCACCTGTTTCCTGTTGACAGCCCCCTTTTAAAGCGAGCCCTAGGGAGCGTCCATAAATTCGCATATGCACTTGGCACTTTTAAGAAAAACCGCTAACGGGGAACTAGACAGAAGGAACCAGGCCCCCTTGAACCCCAACAGTACCCCCTCCCGAAAGCCTCCCTACGGGCCTTGGCTTCCCAGGGTGCAGGCGATGAAACAGATGAACTAACCGGGCAGCATGAACCCTACTTGCCGGAACCCAAGAACGGTCCTCTGGGGGATAACCCTTCCAGTCAATTAGGTAATACAGCCGTCCCCTCATCCGCTTGGAATTCATAACAGTTTTAACTTCATACTCCACGTTATCATCTATTAAAACGGGAGGAGGAGGTGGCAACTCTTGAGAAGTGGTGACGTATGGCTTCCACAAAGAGGTGTGAAATACAGGATGAATACCATACTCAGCCGGTAAAGCCAACCTGATCGCAACTGGATTCACCACCTTCTGGACAGGAAAGGGACCTACAAACCGAGGCTGTAATTTTCTTGGTCCTGGCAACTTCAGATTCTTCGTTGATAGCCAAACCCTACCCCCAACTGCATACAGAGGAGCTGGCCGTCTATGCCTATCTGCCTGTACTTTCATGGCTTTCTTGGACTCAAATAAATGCTGTTGGGCTTTCTTCCAGATTTCAATCGAACCCCTACTCAGGGAATCCACTGCTAGTACCCTCTCAGATGGCTGAATAGGAATGGTCTTGGGATGGAACCCCATTGAACAATAAAACGGTGACATGCCTAAAGCTGAGTGCATGCTGTTATTATATGCAAACTCAGCCACAGGAAGGGCTTGTACCCAACTGCCCGTCAGTGACGTTAGCAAACAGCGCAAATACTGCTCCATGGTTTGATTGGTACGTTCTGTTTGCCCATCGCTTTGTGGATGGTAAGCTGTTGACAAACGTACTTCCATCTTTATTGATCGACACAGGGCAGTCCAAAAATGTGAAACAAACTGTGCCCCTCTATCTGAAACGATGGCAGTAGGAACCCCATGCAGTCGGATCACTTGGGCCATAAACACATCAGCCAATTCTCTAGATGTAGGTAACCCTGGCAAGGGAACGAAGTGAGCCATTTTTGTGAATAAATCCACAACAACTAAAATGGCCGTAAACCCTGAATCAAGCGGCAAATCGGTCACAAAGTCCATACTGACCGTATGCCAGGGGGAAGCAGGCACTGGCAATGGGTGCAACAACCCAGACGGAGACATGTGCGAGGACTTACTAACAGTACACACCGGGCATGAGGCCACAAATACCTGTACATCATGGGCCAGAAACTTCCACCAAAACCAACGCATACACAGCTCTTTGGTCTTATTGACCCCAGGATGCCCAACCAAGGACGATGAATGACAATATGTAAGAACCAGTGTACGCAATTCGGGGGGCACAAACAACTTCTTTGCCTGATACAATAACCCATCCTTTAACGTGATTCCAGGTTCCAACAGCCACGGAGCCAGATCTAACTGCTTCATTTCATCCTGCACTTTAACCATGAAATCGTCCATGGAAGCACAACCAACTATCTTATCACCAGGAATCATTAAACAGGACTCCTCCGTCTTGTTTCCTTGTGACGGATCCGCATAAATCCGAGATAATGCGTCAGATTTCCCCTGTTGAGCTGCTAGCCTATACGTGATGGTAAAATCATATTCATTGAAGAATAGCACCCATCTCATCTGTCTGGGAGTTAAAGCCCTAGCGGACCGGAAAAACTCCAAGTTCTTATGATCCGTATAGATGGTAATGGGGTGACGAGCCCCCCAAAGGTAATGGCGCCATTCCTCAAAAGACAGCTTTATGGCCAATAGTTCCCTTTCGGCAATTGTATAATTCTGCTCAGCAGGTAGTAATTTCTTTGAAAAGTACGCAATTGGATGCATCAACCCAGATTCATTGTCACGCTGAGACAACACGCCCCCAACGGCTAGCTGGGACGCATCCGCCTCTACATAAAACGGAAGAGCAGGATCAGGATGCATCAACACAGGAGCAGATGTAAAAAGCCCAATCAATCTTTCCAAAGCCAACTGTGCCGCAGGCGTCCACTCAAACACCACTCCCTTCTTCAACAATGAAGTCATAGGCGAAACAATGTCAGAGAAATGACTGATAAAACGCCTGTAGAAGTTGGCGAAACCAAGTAGCACCTGTATATCCTTAACACATGCGGGTATGGGCCAGTTAACTATAGCGTCGATCTTCCGGGGATCCATCTTTATACCATCCGCAGATATCAGGAATCCCAAAAACTCAACATGTGTCGCACCGAAAGTGCATTTATCCAGCTTGACAAATAAACGGTGTTCCAACAACTTAGACAAAACTCACGCAAAACCTCATTTATAAAAAACTGAAAAGCGGCAGGGGCGTTACACAAACCAAAAGGCATAACACAATATTCAAACAAACCAAACTTAGTACGGAACGCCGTTTTCCATTCATCGCCCTCGCGGACGCGAACGAGATGGTAAGCGCCTCTTAAATCAAGCTTTGTGAACACCTTGGCATGTCGCAGCTGGTCTAACAACACCGGTATAAGAGGTAATGGGTACTTGTTCTTTATTGTGACCTTATTCAACGCTCTGTAGTCCACGCAAGCGCGAAGATCACCCTCCTTCTTCGGTATAAAAAATATGGAGGAGGACACAGGCGAAGAAGAAGGCCGAATAAACCCATTCTTTAACATCTCATCCAAATACTGCCGTAGATGTTTCTCCTCCGGCTCCGACAACGCATGCCCCCGGAACCAAATCAATACGGCAATCAAAAGCCCTGTGTGGTGGCAATACACACGCCTGATCCTTATCAAACACCTCCTTATATGCCACAAACGAAGGAGGCAAACCGTTCTGATCGCAACCACTCGCTGCACAAGACAACGGAGACACCCTATCAGTCGCCTCACAATAACAGTGAAGAAGACAATACTCCGAATCAAGCGTAACCAGCCTCCGCGCCCAATCGATTCTGGGATTATGGGCCTGTAACCAGGGTACCCCGAGTACCACCCCAAATGCTGGTGCGGCAATCAGATCGAAACAGACCGTCTCAGAATGCCCATTATCAAATGTCATCAACAAAGGTTCGGTTTGTCGTACAATCGACCCAGAGGTTAGCTCCGTGCCGTCAATAGCCCTCACGGGTTCAGGTTGTTTCTTCATCACACAGGGAACCATCAACGACTCAGCCAACCCAATGTCCATAAAGTTCCCTGTGGCCCCACAATCCAATAATACCGACAAGGAAGCTCTACCACAAGATGAGTAAGCAAAGCAAGCCGATACCGTGAAATGATGCGGGACTCTTTGAACCGCCCCTTGTACGTCATATGGGTTACAAAAACCTCTTTCATGGACTAAAGGACTCTCACAATCCCTTCCCACGAAAGCCACAGCCTTATTCTCCGGGATCCGGGACGGTTTCACTGGACACTCTCGAGCAAAGTGTCCACCCCTCCCACAATACAAACACAACTGCAACAATCGCCTTCGCTCCTTTTCCTCCTTGGATAAGGGACCCCGCACCCCACCCAAAGGCATAGGTTCAGGATCTGTTTTCACGCCCCCATTCTCAGATGTTTCTCTCTTGGTTACAGTTGTCCTTGGGGGTTGAAACCTGATCTTTTCCCCTTTTCTTTCACTCATACGATGGTTGAGTTTGACAACCAAATCAATGAACTCAACACAATCTTCAGGGGGGTCTACAACCTGAGAGACTATATCTTTTAAGTCCTCGCACAAGCCCTGATAAAACAAAGAGGTTCTTTTTGCCATGGGCCATTGTGTCTCTGCTACTAGGCGATTGAAAGTAGCCACATAACCCAAAAGATCCTGCTTACCCTGCCGTAGCTTTAACAATTCAACATCGCTTGCCTGCATAAAAGCATGCTTAGCAAACAGACTATGCATCTGGTTCTTAAAGGCCGGGAAACTATTCAACACAGCGTCATTGTTTTCCACTAAGGGGACCGCCCAACTAGCTGCAGTACCCGAAAGATATGAGATCACAAACGCTACTTTAATAGTGTCGTCAGGAAAAGCGGTTGGTCGACACACGAAGTGCAAATGGCACTGGTTCATAAATATAGCATATCTGCTACTATCCCCGGAAAACCTCTCTGGAGCTGCTAGAGGCATCGGCACGGGAGTGTTCACTGTAACGGACAAAGGAGAAGGAGACCCACTCTGCCCCCCACTCCTCTCATATTTAAATGTGGCTGGTTGAATCAATGGGGGCTTAGCCTTAACTGAGGGATCCCTCCCTCTTCTCTTAGTGCTTTCCTTCACCTCACTCAGTGTCCCCCGTAACTCCTGATTCTCCTGACGCAGGGATTGGACTTCACCCTGTATGTGCGCTAAAGCCTGCATGATTTCCTGCATCGAAGAAGCCCTCCCTGCTGCCTCCTCAACCATTCTTCACTCGGGCGGTGTGTTAATTCGTGGGCTTGGTTTTCTGTTCCAATGCCGACCGGCCCAACACCGCAGGAGTGAAGAACGTCCCAATCCTCTACCCTCACCGTGATCCCCAACACCCGCAATCAAAACGGATGGTGGAGAACACGAAACCGGGAGAAGGTGGGTAACAAAACAAGGGAACCCAAGGTCTTGGGGAACACAACTCGTCTCCTCTGGCTTCTCGGCAGCTGACAGCTTGACACAGACGAGACCGCTAAAATGAAAGAAGGAGACAAGATTAAACACACCCCTACTACTATTACCAGTGCCAAGTACACACACGAACCACCGACCTCCCTGCTTACCCCAGATAACAAACGGGAGTGGCTTGATACGAAACAGGAATTCTTCCACTGCAATCGTATAGGTTGTTTCTTGCGTAACCCCAGACCAACCACGCCCCCTCGGGAAACACCGAGAATGACAAAGGGGGTGGAATTCACATTTCTTAGGACAAAAAAGGACAGGGGAAAAAATGGTATCAAAGGGAATACGAAAGACACCCAAAAAACCCCTGGAATCTAAAAAAGAACACGAAGGTAGCGCAAAAACGGCCGTTATTCAGCTCCTTCGTGAAACCACCCAAACACTGCGTATAACAAGATGGTTTGGATACAAAAAGGGATAATAACAGGACGTTAAAACTCAAAGGAAACGCAGCCGCGAATCCCAGAACGTCACCGAAGATCAAAAACAGGTCCCCAATAAAGGGTTCAGAAATGCCCAAGGGAATAGGAAAACAAGGGAGCAGGGGAAAAAGGGGATCAAAACCCAGCACTAGAAAAGACCGCTGGAACGGAGCTCGTGGGAAGGGAAACAAGGTAGAACCACAGGAACAGGAATCACACGGCAAGGGACCAATAAAGAAACCAAGCACCTGTTTCCTGTTGACAGCCCCCTTTTAAAGCGAGCCCTAGGGAGCGTCCATAAATTCGCATATGCACTTGGCACTTTTAAGAAAAATCGCTAACGGGGAACTAGACAAAAGGAACCAGGCCCCCTTGAACCCCAACAACACCACAATTCCTAAAATGAGTATGGTACCATCAACAAATGATTTATAATGTAACTATTAACTACAATGCTTTTTAATGAGGTGCTATCATGTATATTGGTCCCAAGATGGCTGCCAACACTTCTTGGATGAAGTGCTGACAAGCCAATCAGATCTCACGATGAGATGTGTGGTTAGGCTCCGCCCAGATATATATGTGTTTTTGAAGTTAATTTTCATAAAAACCACTGGAGCAATTTTCACCAAATATAGAAAAGGCACTTTTGCGTACCAGTCCCTACAATTTTGCAGTTTGGTGTAATTCCATTCAGCGGTTCGGGCTGTAGCCTTGTCTATTCGTCCTATGGAAATTAACATGGGGAAAACACGTTTTGGGACCCCCCTTCTTTCTCTGCCCCCGCATGACGAATCCCCACTAAGCTTCCAGGGAAGAAGCGGAGCGGAGCTGGCCTAAATTTTGGAAAATTACACGCAAATTCCTCAACCGGCGCCAAAGTTATTCTCAATAGAATGTTGCGGATTTCCTATGGTAGCTAGGTCCTAGCTATATATACCTACTGGCTATAGCCAGTAGGTAATATATATATATATATATATATATTCCAATTGAAAGTGCTCTGCAATTGAAGACACCCAGGCAGCATTAGTATTATCCTTTTATTGCAGGGCAGCAGCAACGGACATGAATTTTCCTTCAAACAAAGTCCACCATTGTCCTACGCGTTCCAGAAGCAATCTTCCTTAGTCATGGCATGATGTTCATTAGTGGGAAGAAAGCAGCAGGGTCTTTTGAGGTGTTGCAGGTGATAATTAGTACCGTCCCATTGGGCGTGTCACCAGTGAAGCATTCTGATTAATGTAGTACCAGGCATAATGTACTCCATAGTGGATGCCGCTTTCAAATCCCCTAAAAACTGCGGATACACCCAGGTCCGCTGCTAATTCATGCTGATTTCTGCAAGGTATGTTGCTCAGTTCAGCGTGTTTACACGGAAACACACGTACCCGCCTCCCAGCGGTGGGGTAATCTTCGTGACCCGAGCCGGTCACAATATACTCTAATTGATAGCGCTCTGCTCTGCTATACACACATACACACACAACACCCATTTATGTCCACTAAAAAAGACAAAGGCTTAAGGGACGTGATAGGTGAAAGTGACAGTTAAAACATACTGTTTTAAAAGAACAAATCAACTGAAGTTCATCAGTTATAGTTAACTCAATTGTTATCTCAAGTAACTACAACTATTCAACTATTGCCCCAAAGTAACTATTACTCACGCCAGAGGGAATCCTCAGAGGTATCATGTTCAGCTCCGCAATGGATCCTCAAAAGAATATATAATAATTTTGCTCCTCCCTATATGGCCCAGAGGGTCACGGTGCCTCATATTATTTTGTGTTATTTTGCAGGGCTTGGGAACTGAGTCCCTGAGTCCTAAAATGGAAGCCATAACTTTTCCTTCAGGTTGCAGCCAGCCAGGTTAAGCTTGCAGATTTGTGGATCAACTGCAGATCCACTGTGGATCCTCAGAGGTGTGAAATATGCAAATATGTTTTGCACTATAATTTCTCGAAAGGTACTGAACGAATTTACAGCAAATTACAAAAAGAACACTTTTTGAACCAATGTCTTGCTTTCTGCCAAATTTGATGTGATCCCGTTCTGCCATTTTGGCTGCAGCTGTGTATAATTTTCACATGGAAAAATTAATGATGAAAATGTGTTTTGGGAACCCCCATCTTTCTAAGCCCCCGCTTGAAGGATCACCTCAAATTTTTCCATCAGTGATTTCATTTGCGATGTCATCAGTAATGTAAACAGTGATGCCACTGATCATGTAATGAGTGAGGTAACATGTGAGGTTGTAAGCAGTGCACTGCGGGGGTTAGTTATAGCTAACTATAACTGCTGAATTGTACGAGTGAAATGTCAGGCTAACTATAACGTCCATATAGCCTTTTTTCCAGTGAATTTCTAAGGTTTTTTACAATTATATTTCCTAACTATAACGGCCCAGTAACCTTTGATTTTTTAAGCAGCAATGGTGTTTGCAGAGTGGTGGGGCAAGGGGACGGGCTACTGACCAGCTCTCACAAATCCCGCTATGTAGGACTTACAGAAAGTACCAGGAGGGCTTCTTGGTCCCCGAGAACCCTTAGCATCCAAGAAAACTTAATTCCCCAACCGGTAGTGTGCCAGGAGATGCGTTTGCAGAGTGGTGGAGAAAGGGGGCATGGCTTCCGAAGACATCTTAGCAAACTCACTGTGTGAGACTTGCTGGAGGTAACAGGAGGGGTAGTTGGCCCCCAACGACCCTCAGTAGCCAAAGGGACTTCATCCCCAACTGGTAGTGTCCCAGGAGGCACACTTGCAGAGCAGTGGAGAAAGGACGTCCTTGATGATTGTGCAGGTAGTGCCTCTGTGATTCTATAAGTCCAATTGCCAAAGATACACACTGCGAATATCGGGTGTTTTTGACAAAGTGTAAAACACATATATAGACATATTTTATATAAAGTTTCAGAGTAGCTATTTAGTAAGATACTAATTTAACTTTCCCCTTTGTATTCATTTGTCGAAATAACTACTTCAAAAATTTATTTTTCTTATTCACAGGACAACCAGACATTGCAATGACATCAGTAGTCACGAATAAAAATGACAAAGTGTAAAACAGATATATAGACATATTTTACACAAAGTTTGAGTCTAGCTGTTTAGTAACATATTGGTTTAACTTTATTTTAACAACATATTTCTAAAAAACAAGTTTCAAAACATGACTTTCAACATCTGAACTCATGGACACAACATACATTTCTCAGAGCACATTTTTCGAATTCCTCCTATCCCAGTTGCCATTTTTGTTACCATGAAAAAAAACTTGCCAAAAGCACTAAGATAAATTAAAAAACAAAACAGAAAATCATGTTACTGAGAAATAAAGGAATATCATTAGATAATACACTTTTTAACTAAAAAAATAAGAACACGCCCATTTATCTATCTTGAACATTCTTTAAGAGGAGTTCATAGTGAGCAGATTTGCGAAATGCACAATAAGTTAAAAGACATTGTCATGGGGTACAAAAAAAAATATTCTTGCGGGACTAAGTACATGCTTTGCCATCTAAAAACGCACATTAGCAATAGTGTAAAAACAGCGAAAAGGTAAAGCAAGGCTAAAGGACCCTTAACTTCAATAACAACTGCAACAATACCAGGGCAGAGACTTCCTTCAGAAGTCCACTCTCAGCTTGAAGATTTGGCTCCACAGTTTTTCCATATGGCATTATACTGCATGGATTGTGGAATTGTAGTGAGTCTATAACAGCCCTTCGCAAAGCTGCAAAGAATCATAAATGTTGATCTTTTTTATGTTTGGCCCTTCATAGTTGTTCTACATTAGCAGGAATTTTAATATGTTACAAAATGGATATCTTATATCTATGATGTCTTCATTTTATTATCTTCTAATTTATTGTAACACTACTTACATATAACATGCTGTATGGACAAGTCAGTGCATTCCTCTACAAATAAATACACAGCTAACTTTTGGCAGTTATCATTATTTACTGTTTAACTTTTTTTAAATACAAGTAAACAATCTGTGTTTGAATCTTCTAGTGAGTGTGTCGACAACATATACATACATACTCTGGTTTTTGAGACCCCACTGTGTTAAATTTTGTAATCTCTTTTTCAAAACTACTATCAACTGTAATATTTGTTTCCTGTTCTGCAGCTCCTCCTCTTAACAACTCTTCATTTTCCCTAGAATACTGCTCAGTACCAATTAAACGAAATTGTCCATGATCACAAACCTTTTTACGTCTGCCACAGTACCATGCAAAAGTATATTTTTAGGAAATGACTTTGTCCTCTAACCAATAGCTCTTTTTTGTTCACCACTTTTTCTTCATTTTGCCCCTTTTGAGTCTCAGTTGCTTCTGTTCCTTTTTCTTCAGAGTTTTTGTAAGTATTCTGCCTTAAATTATGCAGCTATTGTTCTGTAAAAATATATATATATATCAATTTTCTTTCTAGCCAATGAACCAACTACTTTACTACTGGCTTACACAGAATACAAAAACAGTTTGTATGTTATGTTGCAGTCTTAAATATACAAATTAACCTACCTATATAACTAAAAACACTTACTTCAATGTACCAAACCCAAACCAAAACACAGAACTTAATTTATTAGTTACCTTTTAATATTATAGCACCCTCTCCTACAACACACCTACATCGTATCTCAGGTCTCACTTATTCACGCTTCAAGACCACTTTATCCCTTATGTACTCAATTTTAAAATAAACATCAACCAAAGTTTAAAAGTACATACAGTGTCTAAATAGTGTAAATCCAAAACTCAACATAAGAGCTATTTATGTTCTTCTCTACCACTGTCACTGGTACATTTAGTGTTTCAATACTTTACTACTTAGATGTGTTAGATTTAAATTTTGAGAAACCCTGCATATAAAAATCTACACATTAATCTGTATCTAAGCACATTGCTCACTAATTCTTCAGAGTCCATGCAAACAGTGTGTGATAGGTGACATATATATTTCACCAGATGGTTCTAAAGGAGTACATATTCCTCTCTAAGGGGCACATGCATCAAAGGTTTTTGCAAGCGCAAATGGTGTGATTCGCAAAAATCGCCCGTTTGGGATGCATTAAAGTGTTAGGCACTCGCAATTTAAGAAATCACAATTTATTGCGGTTTCTTAAATTGCGATTGTATTTAAGGAATCGTAATTTGCAATTCCTTAAATGCAATGCTGGAAGCACATGGAAATACCGAATTCGCTATGTGGGGCCTCAAAATACAGAGAAATTACTCTGGTCTGTATTGTGCAAAAACTTTGAAAAATGCACTAAAATGCATTTTTCAAGGTTTCAGGTTACACACACAAGTCCTTGGGGCATGTGTGTGCACATCACAATTTCAGGGGTGCAACAGGGTGTCATTTTGACACCTTTGCACTCTTGAAATTGCATGCGCAATGTGCAAGTACCTATTGGTACTCACAAATTGCGCATGCAATTTCCCATTCATTCCTATGGGCCTGTAGGCCCTAAGGAATGAATGGGAAGCCATTTGTTAATTACGACTCGCAATTTGCGAGTCGCAATTAAGGAATGTTTAGGAATCGCTATTTTAATATCGATTCCTACAAGCATAGGCTTTTCAGAATCCTTAATTGCGATTCCTTAATAATCGCAATTAAGGACTCGCAAAAGCTTTTCTTGATGCATGTGCCTGTAAAACTTGTAAAATACGTATTTCTGGTTGAGTACAATAATACTCCTGGGATGATTGGATAGATAGTGCCTAGGTGATTCTCTCAGAATATCGGTAGTGCCTGCATGATTCCCTGAGTATGAAGGAACTACATGGGTGGTTACAAATCTGCATAGTTAGTGCCTGTGTATTCACATGACCATATTGCTGCTTTCTGGGTGATTGGATGAACACATGGGTGTTGCCTGTGTAGTTCAATGAGTGCATAATTAGTGCCTGAATGATTGGAAGAGTGCTTGTATAGTACCTGGGTGATTGAATAAGTCTAGATATCACACTTGATATATAATTGCATACGTGGCTCTCTAAGAGCATACGTTGTTCTGTTACTCAGCGTGCACATGCATCAGTAAGTTCCAAAAACTGAAAACAACAATTTAGTATTTAGGGGAGACCCTGGACAATGCCTCTTAGATTCCTGCCACCTACAAAGAAGGAGGACAGAAGAAGTTTCACAGGAGAGGACACTGCGGAGAAGAACTGACTTGGCCCCAACCCTACCAGCCCGTCTGCAGTTTCCGGAGATACTGCGCCAAAAGTCGACTTGTCTTGCAGCCAGTGACCCCCAGACTCCCTGTGAGGACTGACTGCTTTGAACAAAGTTTGGCTTTCCTGCGAAATGCAGCTCTGTTCCAAAGAAACTCCAAAGAAAGACTCTAAGCCTGCTGAGGACGAAGAAACACGATGCCTGGAACCGCCATTGCACCCGTTGCCTACGGCCCGAGTCCAAGTGTACCACTGGTCCCAGCGAGATCCCCCAGTACTCCAGAGTCCAAGTCCACCGTGGGTTGACCCCTCCAGGACTCCCCGACAACGCCTGCATCCTCTGCCTGGAGACCCCCCCCATCTGCGAGTGGCCCGGTAAGGTGAAATCTGACCTCAAAAGGCACCCCTGCATCTGAACGATGTGCGTCCTGGAGAAGAGGACCTGAGGTGCACCTACATCACCGAGCCCTACAACTTACCCGCCCAGCTGTTGGTTCATCCCGGAAGACTTCCTGGACGAGCCTGCAGCCAAAATCCCAAACCGGCAACCACCATAGGGTCCCAACATCTCCTAAGCACCCTGCACCCAGCTGTGCCTACGCCGTGTGAACTTGATGCTTACCTGGGACCCCCTTTGCCCTGACCTTACTGCTAGGAGTTTAGCTCCCAAGACTGAGTGGCGTGCCGGTGAGGGGCCCCCAACCGAGGTGCCCCCCAAGCCCATTGGCTAACATTGGGCCCCTGCAATCTGCACCCGGCCGCCGCCCTAGTGACGCTGGTGCTGCGAATTGAGAGCCTAACTGGACCTTCGGGAACCTTGGTCCTAACCCCCAAAAACAATTCTTGGAGGACATTTACTTACCTGCAAACCGATTATCTTCTTTTTCCCCGTAGGAACCAAGGTGATTTGTTGTTCCTAAAAAAATTCTGTTGAGCAGAACTTTTTGCATTGAAAACAAAGAAACTTTGCTTTAAACCCAAAATTGTAGTACTTACCTGTCAGTGGTAGAATGTAGTGTGTGATATCCCGGAATATCACCTCCAATACTCAAAGTAACTGAAAAGTAATCTAAATGTACTCAAGGTAATTTATATGTATTCTAAACCTGTAACGATTTCAATTTCACCCAGAAATGCATTTGCTTGTGAAGTTTTGCATTTGAAAGCATATTCCACTTACCTGTACCAAGTCCTGCTTGGCTCTAGAAATAAACCATAAGTATACCTTTTTATACTTACCTAATTGGTCTGGATTCTGTCTCTGAGTGTGTGTAATCAGGCCTTGGTTGATTAAATACAATAAATGCTTAACACACCCTCCTGATAAGCCTAACTGCTCGACCAAACTAGCACAAAGAGAGCTGTTAGTGATTATCTAATTTAGCCTCTGCTATACATCTGGGGAACCCCTAGACTCTGTGCACACCATACCTTATTTTGGTATAGTATATACAGAGCCAGCCTCCTACACCGGGCCTGCCACAGGAGCCGCTACCCTTGGTGGCGGCCTCCTGTCGTCCTGAGGACCCAGCGCAGCGTTTTGGGGCTGCAGGGCACCAGCAGGATGACTTGACCAGTGGGCTGGCGACGGCAAAGCTCCAGGCTGTGTGTGTCCACCTCCACTGCTGCCATTTCCATGCACTGAGTTTTATTTCTTCATCAGATTTTGTCAATTTCTCCATCATTTGTTTCTTAAATCATTCACTGCCTGTTGGTCACCCTCCCTCACAAGTTCCCTATTAAGCTAATTCATTTATTTACAAATTTTTGCCAAGTCCTCCTGAGGCTTGAGCCGGGAGAGACCAATGGTTTGATAATATTGCTGAATCTTTCTGTTTTAAATACTAATCTGATTTTAAAAAATTGCACATACCTTTTAATATTGTTGGCACTTGCACTTTAGCATGGCTTTCAATCCCGGGGTCCGCTCCTAGATCGCCGGACTGCCATTTTGGGAGTAGTTTGTTTAGCGGGATAGTCTTTACGGCCCGGGGGAGATAAAAGTGAGGCTGGCACGAGCAGGCTTTCTGTAGTCCTCCTGAGGCTTGAGCCGGGAGAGACCAACAGTTTGATAATCTTGCTGAATCTTGCTGTTTTAAATACTATCTAATTTTTAATATTTGCACATACCTTTTAATATTGTTGGCACTTGCACTCGTGGCTTTCACTCCCAGGGTCCGCTCCTAGAACGCAGGACCGCCATTTTGGCAGTAGTTTGTTTAGCGGGCTAGTTTTTACAGCCCGGGGGAGATAAAAATGAGGCTGGCACAAGCGGGCTTTCTGTAGTCCTCCTGAGGCTTGAGCCGCGAGAGACCAATGGTTTGATAATCTTGCTGAATCTTGCTGTTTTAAATACTAATCTTATTTTTAAAATTTGCACATACCTTTTAATATTGTTGGCACTTGCACTTTAGCATGGCTTTCACTTCGGGGTCAGCTCCTAGAACGCGGGACCGCCATTTTGGGACAAGTTTGTTTAGCGGGCTAGTTTTTACGGCCCGGGGGAGATAAAAGTGAGGATGGCACAAACACGTAGCGGATGCGCGCAGCGGGCGTTCCGAAGTCAAGCCTGTCTGCGCCCGTCCCGCCTGTCCCGTGCCTAGCGCCACAACCCCTGTGCATTTCTCCACAGCACAGAGTCTCATAACATATTTTCGAGATGAACTGCTAATGTTGAATCAAAAGATTAAAACCTCTTGTAGTACGTCACTCGATCTTAAGAATGAGCCAAAGAGGTGCGAACATTGTAAGCTGCACTTCAGTTATAAGACCGTGAAGAAATTGATCATTCAGGAAAAATCAATACGTATGGTTAATTCTAAAGTGCTTAAAGCGGTGTTAATCAATTGAGGCTCACTAATAAAACATAATACAGAACTAGCAGAATTGATAGAAAGTCACAAGTTAGATATGGTCTTTATAACCGAGACCTGGGCAGATGCAGCATCAGATCCAGAGCTGACATTCGCACTCCCCGCAGGTTACTCTATGACTAGAGCTGATAGAGAACACAAGCGGGGGGCTTGCCATCATCTCCAGAGAAGGATTAGGAGTGATTGGATGTGCGAAAGGCAGCTCACCGGACAGTGAAATATTATCCTTCCAGATAACACTCAATGACAACTATACGCTAAAAGGACTTCCTATATATCGCCCACCGAAAGCACGAACCCCGCTGATGGAAAATATTAGCCCCTTTTTGGAGTCCAGTATAAACTGTTCAGACTTTACAGTATTAGGAGATTTTAATTATCATCTAGAAAGGGAAGATGATAACAATACCGCCGCGTTCATTGATGCAATGGCAAGTTTCTCTCTGGGGCAGATAGTCAGGCAGGAGACGCATATTGCAGGGCATACCCTGGATGGAATTTTCACTTCTAATCCCAGGGTAGAGGTGTCGGAAGTTATACCAGTCTTATGGTCAGATCACAAAGCCATAATGTTCACCGTACAGGATAATTGGCAATAAACAATACCAACCGACACCCAGGCCACAGTCATCTATCAAGATTGGGCAAAAATAAACATCCCAAATCTACAGGCTCTACCAGGGGCATCAAAACCAAATTTAGAGCCAGACTCTAACGCTATGGTTAATAGAGTTAACTCCTGGGTTAAAGCAGCTGTATGTACAGTAGCCCCCAAATAGAGCTCTCTATCCAAAAGGAAAAAACCCTCCAAACCTTGGTTCTCAGAAAAACTTAGAGAACAGAAAAAAGTATGTAGAAGGTCCGAAAGAAACTGGAGAGCTATGTTGAAGCGAGGTTAGTAGAATATGCACACACCTTGTCAGACTATAAAAAAATGATTATTGAGGAAAAAAGCAAATACCTTACACAGAAAATTTTGGAAGCCAAGAGCTGCAGCAGAAAGTTGTTTGACACAGTGAAAACACTTGCTAACCTTCCAGGGAATTCCCAGAAGATGAATAACCCAGAGTTTTGCAATACTCTAGGACAATGTTTTACTAACAAAGTGAAGACAGTATGCAAAACCTTTAGAGATAGTAATAATTCGTCTTTTGATAGAACTAAGCCAGGGCCACATACACTAGCATCCAACATTCGTTTTTCCTTCCTCCCGCCCACAGAGGAACAGATTACCCAAGTGGTAATGACTACTAAGTTTGGAGCCCCATCCGACCCTTGCCCTCCTAAAGTCTTTCATATGTTCACAGAAATTAGTGAGCAACTTAGAACAGTATTTTGGGAAATAATACTGTCAGGTCTGTTTCCAGAGTCTTGGAAAACAGCCTCAGTTCGGCCTCTACTAAAAAAAAACAACCTCAACCCTACTGAACCGGGTAGTTATCGGCCGATTTCCAGGATCCCCTTCTACTCCAAGGTGTTGAAGAAACTACTTAATAAAAAAAATCAAAAGGTAGAATGGACACTTGTAATCGCGTTACCTTGGTTTCTTAAAAACCCTCATAAACGCGGTGAAATGATCGGATTAAGCGGTGTATCTTTTTCTCCGCCCCTTACTCGCGTTATGGCATAGTCATTGGGTTTCTTAAGGGTGCTGTATGCCTGCCTCAAGCCTGAGGTAACCTCTGGTCCAGCGCGATAGTGTCCAGAGATAAATCAGTGCCCTCAAAAAAGGATAAAAAGCAAGCTCACATCAGGGTCGAATCTTTAATATGAATAAGATGTTGCTTGTTAGTTAAAAGAGTTTGGGTATACTGGTGGATCGTGTAACTAAATCTTATTATACCACTTGTCAACGTAAGTCAACATGTTTCTGCCCCTCTTTGCCCAGCCGGGTCTATGGAGCATTCGTCAGGACTCAATAAAAATGATTGTTACTCACACCATTTGTGTAGTAATTGAAAGTGGATATTATGCCAATTGGAGAGCCTGGATGTGATGTATTTCCTATGGGAACTGTATCGATATTCCTGTTTCTGACCCTTGTCTGGTTAATAAATCACTAGTGGCCATACAACGGCACAGAAACCCGTTTTCTGATTAGGTCATAGCGCATGCTACCATTAGGCAAGCACTATTCCTCTAGCCCCCATAGAAAGCATACCGAGTTCTCAAAACAAATCAAACCTCCAGCAACCTGGGAAATCCCCCGCAGCTATTGTTTTGATTTAGCCAAGAACTCCAGTAAAGAATGTAGGAACGACCAGTTCTTATGACATCCTTATTGACGTATTTATGTCCATCCTTACGTCAATCTCGGCACCTTTCAGGTATAAATAATACCGACATTGCCCTAAGCAAACACACGGTGGTGACGAGTTGGAGCAGCGCTACTTCCCGAGGAGCCCAGCTGATGCAGAAAAAGCCCACGGACGCTGCCCCTCCTTTTTGACGCGCTGAGAGAGAGACGCTGCCTTTCTCCTGCCGAGAAATCCAGCTCCGGCGTTCCCAGCCACCCTCGCGGGTAACTGGGATATCGAGTCCTGAGATAGAGATACCAGCCCTCCAGCCTTCTAAATCCCAGGTACTGAACTGAATAACCCCTTACAGAGAATTCTTGAATCAGATCCTTGGCAAAGCAAACTTAACTTAAACTGCTATTTATCTACTCCCGCCCAAGTATTAGGCTTAGGTCAGGTACACTGGGGTAGGCGTAGTTAGAAGCACCAGTTGAGTACGATTAGTCAATGTATATATGTATGTATCTATTTTATCCATTTTAAAGTATCATATGGTTAAGAAACCATATCTATGCTTTTACAGTATTATTTTATAATTCTGCTTTTACTGTATGCACTTTACTTAACTATAAGTATTGCAATAATAGCGATTCATTTCTCTTGTATGAGAAAAGAGACTGATCAATAAATAACACCTTTTTATTGAACACGCCCGTCTCTTCCTTTTCTCTACAATCTGGTGAAACTAAGAATGCACGTACTGACTGAGTGAAATAGTTGTCTTTTGTTTTCACACGACTCTAGAGATATACTCTTGATTAGGGAGAGCAAAGTTGTCATGTTCTATGGTTGTCAGAAACTAAATCCCTTCTTGTCTATCCAGGGAGGTTAAACTCCTCCTTGCCTATTCGAGAAAGTTTCTAGTGAACTCTGAGCTAGCTGGCACACATAACTTTAAGTCTAATATCGTCAGTAGAAGACCTAGTTAACCACAGTCCTACGTCTATACTATTGAAGATATTATTCCAATGCGCAGAGCCTATTGGGAAAATAGGAACTACACTACATGGCGCCCAACGGTTTGGATAGGCGATAAATCTAACGTAAGACATTAGAATAACTCAGTCGTGCTTTTTCACACAGACCCCTTTTTCCCATAATACTCCAAAGACGTCTGGAGTGGGTGAAAGGTTAAATCCGCCAAACTTCGTAGGAAGAGACTCCTATGTATGGTTCTTGGTTTATTCAACATTGAAGGATACACTTTGTTTCCATAGAAACCTGATCTGCAAACAGACAGAAAAACCTTCCTGTAAGTAAAATGTCAGAAACTGAAGAAGAAAGGGAGGCAGCTAGAATAGCAGCTCAACTCATAGCAGATGACACAAGTCTCGTACAGGAAGACCCGGAGGCAATACTAATCCCGGTCAACATAAGAAAAACTATAGCTTTAAAACTTATAGAAAATGGACTGACACCGAGAGGTGGTACAGTCATATTCGTAATTGAGGCACACGAATATCGGCAGACAGAGGTATTCTATTCATGGATAAACAATCCAGCAGCAAACGCTGTAACAAAGGAGTTCCACTATTATAAAATAGAGGAACCACCGGATATCTACACCCCTTTCGAGGAGGTGGAGATACCACTCAAATACCAAGAGCACCTGCTCTGGTTTAATGGCGCCCTAAAACATAATAATCACATCACCAGGCTCGGTCCACTAGGTAGACCAGGAGCAACGTGGCCGGTCCTAGCCGGATACACACCACATCCAGACATTGAAGAAATGTCTGCACCAGAACTTTTAGCACAGCTAAAACAACTAATTAGAATACACAGACAATTAGTCCAATATGTAATGCGGACTTCAATAGTCCAACCAGCTATTAAAATTCCACAGCTGACCCCTCATCAGGGGAACACAAATAAAATTACACCACAGAACATACAGTCCTGTCTAGGTAAAGTACCCGCAAAACGGGAACAAATTCCATTCTGGTTAGCACAAAAAATCACTCAAATAGAGGCGGTATTTCCAGATACCACCCCTGTTGAGAAACACAGGATTCTGACTATCTGTCTTCCAATGGGAATCGCACCACATGTGGAGGACTGTGACACTTGGGGTACAGTCTTTGCTTCAGTTTACACAAAAACACATGGTGTTCCATCCATGTCAGTAATACCAGATGTGCTAAAACAAATTCAAGATGAATACGGTCCAGAACCTGCTTTAACTCTTGGTATGAAATTACTAAAAGACTTCAAGCAGGTCTCGGCAATATTACTAGCCAATATAAAGGGAGAAGCAGCAAATGTGGCGATCCGCCATAGGTTGAAAGAGACAAATATAGCAGACCAACCATTTGAAATTGCCAGAATCATAGAAAAATCCTATGAAGAACTAGGAAGAGATAGTTTGGGGGGAATACCGGTGAAACCTCAACTAATTGAAAATCCTGAAAAGGTATTTATTAAAAATAATCTAAACAATTCAAAAAAGAGCTGGGATGGAAATAAACAATCCACTCCCAAAGAAAAAAGATTCCAGTCCAGAGGAAGGTCTCCTCGGCGGAGAGAAAGATCTCCGGACCAAGGACGCAAGTCTTCCCAAAGGGAGCCCTCTGTAAAAAAATACAACCTTAGAAATAGGGATAATATAAAGAAACCTGATAGATATCAAGATATTGATACACGTCCCTCTCAATCTTTTCAGACTTCCTCGCAGAAATCGGAAAGAAGAGGACGATCAGAACACAGGGAAGAGCACGTCAAGTCCAAAGACAAGGAACCTGCTCATCAAAATAAAAAATTACAATTTCCAAAAAAGAAGGTAGCCAGTATTAAAGTAATCAACCATGCCGAGAATACTGAGGACACAGCTGAAAAACGGAGAGTGGGCTCAGACAATGCTAGACAGCGCAGCAGAAGTGAGCATAGCTCGCAAGATCCTGATGAATCATCTGGAGACAGTGGACACGAATGAATACATTCAAGTGGAAACTGCAGATACCAGAGTTAGCAAACCTCATAAAATATATGAAATAACATTACGTTTAGAGGGGGATAAGACTAGGAAAATAAGGGGTCTATTTTGGGATAATCTCTCCAAGGGCTATGACATCCTTCTAGCTGAAAAAGGCTGGCCACCAGAGTTTGTCAGGGAGTGCCCTCATGGCGAAGAAATAATTATGCCTGCCTTCTCTAATAATATTCCAATTCATAAAAAATATACACTTGCAAGAAAGTGGGCAGTAGCCCAAGCTCCTGCATTATATAAAAATCATGTGGGATGGGATGAGGACTCTCCTCCTCACAAAATCCAGTTACAAACTCAACCAACTGCACAGAGGCAGTACCCAATTAAGCAAGAAGCTAAAAAACAGGTAAAAGAGATCCTAGATCAACTTGAATACCAGGGGGTGATTGAAACTTGCACCTCACAAATGAACAATCCCTTGTTTCCTGTCTCCAAACCAGATGACTCATATCGTCTAGTTTTGGACTACAGACACCTTAACTCATGTTGCAAAACCTTTGCAGTACAAAATTCACACAGGGCAGCACTAATGAATAACATAGTGCGCAAAAGATACAAAACAACATTAGACATCTCTAATGGATTCTTTTGTCAAAATATAGCACCAGAAAGCAGATATTTGACCGCGTTCTCAATAAATGGCTCGCAGAAAAATTTCTGTCGTTTACCCCAGGGGTTCAAGAACAGCCCAGGATTATTCTCAGCAAGGGTAACAGAGTTACTACAAACATATGATGACGAGGCATTATCTTATGTCGATGACATCTATCTAACAGATGATTACTTGGATACTCACTTGAAAAGAGTGAACACCATAATACTTGGGTTCGCAGCAGAGGGTTACAAATTCAACTTTAAAAAGTCAAGAATTGCCCATCTAACTGTCCTGTTTTTAGGATATGAATTATCAAGTGAAGGCAAAAGCATGGCTGACAATTTCCTAGAGAAATGTGCTGTAATCCAAGCACCTAGAACACTGAAGAACTTGCAATCAATTCTAGGTTTTCTGAATTTCGGAAGAACATATATTATAAATTATGCAGAGAGGGTCAAACCCCTCTATGATCTAATAAAACCAGATTTTAAAAGAATCAACTGGACTCAAAAACACACAGAAATTTTGAGATCCTTACAAACAGACATGTTAGTTAAAACAAAACTGCAAACACGCGACAACACACGCAACCTTGTGATTCGAGTCATCCCAGGAAGATGCGGATTCACATACCTGACCTCTAATGAAGGAGAAAAGGTACCAATAGCATTCAAATCACATTTGTACACAGAAGCTGAAAAAACGTTCAGCATTAAAGAGAACATTGTTCAAGCGGTTCAAACAGCTGTAGCAAGAGAAAGGGACCAAGCTGACGGCAGACGTATTACAGTCAGAACAGCAGAATCAGCTTTTGAGGCATTAACAAGCCCATGTAATTTACCTACTATGGCATTAAATCCAAAATGGATACAATGGGAAAATTCTCTTGCTACGGACAAAGTAAAATACTATTTTTACCCGGAAATGACGAAATTAAAATATCTAGAATATGAAAGAGAATATCCTCTGCCAATCGACATTCTGCCCATACGACAGTACGCCTGTGTAATACATACAGACGGACAGGCTCAACCCTCAGTTTGGGGAGAGCAAGCTTACAACGCCACATGCGAGATTGTAAAAAATGTGTGGCGTGAAGGTAAGTTAAAACCTCTGTTAACAAAAACTCACTCAGTGGAAAATAATTCAGAACAACAGACTGAAATAATTGCGTAAAAAAATGGCGCTAGATAATGCCGATCGTGAATTCCCGACACTAATAGTGTGCGATTCGTATTACTGCGTCAAAACATACAATAATGATTTACAGAAATGGATTAAAAATGGTTACAAAGATGACACAGGTGCCACAATAAAGCAAAAATCGCTTTGGGAACAAGTAGTTCTTTTACAGAAAGAACTACCAAAGACTCACGTGATACACTCACTGAGTCATCAGGGTGATGGCGTTTACGTTGCAGGGAATTCATTGGCTGAGACAGCCACAGCGGTAGCAACTAAATCGGCTTCCGTAGCTACAAAAAAGCATACAGAAAAACACATTGACGGGGAAACAATGCTGGCGGTAAAGACGTCATCAATGGGCGACTGTTCAGCGCTACCCATCATGTATCCACTCAATTATACATACATATTCGATGCAAACTCCGTTCCTTTTGCTCGAATCCCTGGAGTGGGGGATAGAGTGATTCCAAACATGAACAGGAGAGTCTTGTTAATAGTAGACGCACATATTGGCGAGGGTCTTAGACATCGCACAATTAAGGATTCTCTAGCAGAATTACAATCAACATACTGGTGGCCAGGAATGAGTCTGGACCAACACCTATTCGCGAGAAACTGTCCAAACTGCAACAGAGATCGCAATGGTGACCGAGAAGGTGTACTGCCATGGCGTTTTCCCCAATAAGGATTAGGCTAACAACATAAACTCACCCAGTATGAATGATGCGTCGTATTAACATGTAGAGACTATTTTCACTTATAATGTAGACCCCAACTTTCGGCTGACGTCTGAACTGTTATAAAAGATTTGCGAGTCTATAATGGCATATACGCTAGAAGCATGTTACGTTCTGACCAAAATCTTTCCTTTAGCTCTAAAAAGCTTATGGGGGGTGCCTGACCAGAATGAACATTGCATTGCGGGACTCTTCTCACTTCCTTCCTGAGGGAAACGGGATGGTGTAAAGAAAAAACCAAGGCATAGAGCAATCGGTAACAGCAAAGGTATTAGGTTCAGGAGCTGGGTGGGTCAAACATTTAATAAGTGTCCAACGTAGTCTAAATAATCTGCCAAGAAATTCTCTGAAAGGTCTCAGTCCGTACGAACTATTGTTTGGGACTAGAATGTTAGTCCAGGACTTAGATAGTCAGACTTCAGTGGTTAAAGAAAAATGCTTTGATATCAAAGATCGTTTGGCTATTTTACAGGACTTAAATGAAACAAGAAAAGACCTGAGCAACATAAAATTGAAACAACAGCCAACAGCCACTGAAGAGAAACCACCTGTCCCAGCAAGGCCTGTCTGGATTCCAAAAATCGGGGATCTGGTCAGAGAGAAGATCGCGGTAAAGAAGGAATTTGGGCCTTCTTACAGAAAAGCAGTTCCTGTCTTGTCTGTCAACGGGACAAGATCAGTAGTACTACCGCCCCTTGCTGGTAAAAAGGAGAACCGAGTTGTATCCATCGACCTGGTTAAACCACAATCATGTGGCCGATAACAAGTAGTAGGCCAAGTGGACTCCCAAGAAGTAGCAGAACACCAAAGTTTGCTACAACCACAGAGGTTCAAACTGAAAGACTAATCACATTTGATAAACCTACAGTGAAACAACAAGGACTATGCAACAAAGCAATGGAACTTAAACCTCTTGAAACCCAAATCAAAGCTTTACATCAAGAAACTGCATTCTACAGTGATGTAACCACAGACTATGCTAATGAAACAAAACAAATTCCAAAAGCAAAAAGTAATCCAGAAGCAATTGACACGATTGACAGAACAGCATCCGGTTACTTCATCAACTTCGATGATTTTTCTGAGGATCTGAGTGAACCTGATGATCAGCAAACAAAAAAAACTTTTAAAGACAAAGCAAAGGAACTTTTTCATCAACTAAAAGAAACCTATCTGATTTCTCCATGGATTGAAATTTGGGTGGCACTTGGTGCATTTGTCCTCATACTTTGGCTCATCATGGTACTATGTTTGGGACATTTCGTTGAGGGAAAATATGCTAAAATGGACACAGCAAGCCAGAATATCAACTTGGTCCTTAAACCACACACATCTTCACACGTCGAGAAAAGAGAACTTTCTTCAGTAAATTTCACAGCCAAACCTATACCCGGCGGGGTAGCATGGGACAAAACTGAATATGAAATATATGGTCCGGTTGAACTCCTGAAGTATCTACACCAATTCAAGATTTTATTGAGTGACTTTGTAAAACCAAGCACATTTGCTGATGATTGGGACTTTGAAAGTATTAATGATATGATGTCTGATCTAGTGATGTCAGCTAAATTTACAGAACATGATTATTTGCAAGGTTCATCTAATTATGATGAGATGTTTTGCTACAACCACTATGGTAACCATTATCTGCATAAATCTTCTCAGCCTAGAAATGTTTTAAATTATAACCAATGGGAACATTGTGCAACTCCGCCAAAAGGCAGTTCAAAAACATTTTATGATAAATATTCATACTTTTCAGGGTTTAACACAAGTAATGCAGAAACATTCTATTTCAAATTGTTAAATAAGACAGGAGTGAAAACCATGCTTACAAACACAAAATTGATATATTCAGACTCATTTTTTGAAAAAATTAACACATTGGGTTTTGATTTCTGGAACAATAACATTGAAACAAAAACGATCTGGGGCACAAAAGATTGGCAAGTGCAAGGTATAGAATCATTATTTAGAGCCTGCATGATCCCAGAGCAAATTATATTTTTGAATGACACTATTCAACAGACTACCTGTCTTGGCCTAGCCAAAATCAAAGAATTAAACAAACCGTCTATTCCAAAGCCAACAACAAACAGTAATAGCACTACGGATGTTGAGATAGACGTATACCATATTTTAAACCAAAACCGAACACATCCTGATTGGAAACAATGGTTGATCTGGCCCACAGACACAAATAACTGTCAAGACAGATTCCTGAATAAATTACAGGGGTTCACATTGACCAGGCCAGACCCAAGATACTCCCAGAGACAACATCCAGGGATAATAACTACTTACAGTGTGGGAAAGCTCTGCCTTCAATGGCTACATACATCCACACTGGCAGAAATTAAGCAACACTTAACTTTACTTGAAGAAGGTGCTTACTTGCGTGATTTCATTATGGGACCGCGCAAACAGCGTCAAAAACGTTTCATAGCGGCCTCTATATATGCAGCTTATAACGAAGCTTGGAAAGAAACTCAAATTGAGATAGCAGAAAAAATACGGGAAATTGACCGTGTTAATTTGGAAAAATCACTTTCTGTTGTAGACAATGGGTTAATGACTCTATCTTCCAGAATATATTCACTGGACAGTATTGTGTCTTCAGCAATCGATATAATAGAGCAAGACTTACTGATGTTACAACACGGCCAGTCTCAATTACGTTCTATTGTACAGCTTGGCTGGACGTTACAAAATCTGCGTTCAGGCTATGTGCCTTGGCGTTTAATCAACACAACGTCACTATTTAATATCTTTAACCTTACTGATAAACAAATCAGTTTGGCACAGAAGGGTGCTGACTATACAATTCTGAGCATTGAAAAACTTGAGAGATTACCATTGACAATGTCAGAACGACCTGTTTTTGAATGGATAATACATGGGATAATAAATATTCCGATAACAACTTTCCAGTTTCAATACTGCCAAAAATATATACAGGCAGGCCAGTATGAAAGGTTGGGTAAAGGATACATTAAGTCAACATGGGACTTGCCCTATACACACACATGTGTCGTAATAAAGGACAGAGTGTATTTCTTAGTGGTAATAATTGTGAAAAGTCACTAAGTGGTATACTTCTGTGTCAGGGTTTAAGTTTGCATGGGGCCTGTGAAGGGACTTCAAATAACCTTTCATGTCACCAGCTAGGCACACCTGCAACACGAATAGAACCATTCTTTAGGAGACTCTCGAACGGGAGTTACATTATAATTGTAGATCGCAGATGTTGCAGCCTGCTGCCAGGAAAACCTTATCTCGTAAGCGTGACTACCAGAGTCATGTGCTGTGAACGAGTATTGTTCCCAAATGATGCTCCAGACAGGGAGGCAAGGTTATGGCCCAGTTTAAATATCTCCTCGATTCGAATTGATACTTTAAGCAGAATGAAGACTGTGCTCCTACAGACGCCAACCCGGTTGACGTCATCAAAAGAAACGTATGATCTCCAAGTTGCAAGGACAACGGCAGATATTCATTCACTGTTATCAACAAATAGCCCCCTACACTTCGCAGAAATACTAAACGAAATCTTAAATATTTCTGATACAAGTGGTATCGCAAGTGCATTTAAGACAGTTTTTTCGGGAGCTTTGACCCCATTCAAAGCCATCCTTAGTATTTTTCCTAACTTCGTCCATTCCATCTTTGGCGGACTACCTCTCCTGTTGGGACTAGTAGCAGGTGTCCTATTTTTGCTACTTTTGCTTCGATATGGCAAACCGTGTCACAGACATGACTCCAGCAACAATGGAAGAAACGATCCTAGCTATCCGCTACCGGGACCGCATAACTAAAGTCCTTGGATTAGCACGGCTACGAGATTTAAATATGACCTGGTTTCTTTCATTCAGACCCTTGTGGCAGACTTGTGTTATGCCTGTATTAAGGTGCTTGCTATGCGGCGAGGAATGCGTGTTGGACACCTGTCTCACACTACAATCAGAAGTGCCATTGGATGCAGAGACTTTGTTGAGTCCAGTTAAGGCTCATGCATTGTGCTGTCCCCAGCGGCTACCTATCCTGATGACGGCATTCGTGGAGACTTCACCACTGCGATTGAAGGGTAGTGAAGTACTAGATGAAAGCAGCATCGATCAGGTACGACCTTCTGTCAGCAATGCTGATCAAACCATCACTGAAAGCAATCATGCTCATGACTGCATGGTAGCGTCATTTTCCAACCTAGTCGAACTGTCACCAGAAGCTGTTGACTGTTTTTTCGAACATCTTAATGATATGATGTTTTCACCAGAACAGAAGGAATAACTTTAAGCAACGTGCACACAGCGTTCCCTGAACTCTGAATTCGGCCTTCAGACTTTGAAAACAAAGCCACTAAGAATTTTTTCCGTTCTTCTCAAGAAAACAAGAATTTTTTCTCCAAAATCAAAATATTTACATTTTTGTTTGGGGCACTTATCTTCTGCTTAAAGTAAAACTATTCTTAGAGAACAGAACACTTCTATTTTGGGTAACTCTAGAAGACATTACCTCGACCTCTAGGTTGTTTTCAAATAGAATTATATTTTATGTGATGAAGTGGTCTCGCAATTTTTTCTTCTGTATTAAGAGCCATTTCATGTGTTATTTTCGCAAATCATTCATGCTGATATACATGTGCATCCTCTCTTTGAATGATTACACTGCTTGAATGCATACAGTAACTATATTCATTTTTCATGTATTACGTTAAACCATTGATGCAAATTAATGTATTTTGGGGCGGTTTATATACACATACATGTTAGTTATGTTTACTATGCTTAGGTTAGTAAATATGGACATAGATTCCGTGGAGTGGGTGTGATGTATTTCCTATGGGAACTGTATCGATATTCCTGTTTCTGACCCTTGTCTGGTTAATAAATCACTAGTGGCCATACAACGGCACAGAAACCCATTTTCTGATTAGGTCATAGCGCATGCTACCATGAGGCAAGCATTATTCCTCCAGCCCCCATAGAAAGCATACCGAGTTCTCAAAACAAATCAAACCTCCAGCAACCTGGGAAATCCCCCGCAGCTATTGTTTTGATTTAGCCAAGAACTCCAGTAAAGAATGTAGGAACGACCAGTTCTTATGACATCCTTATTGACGTATTTATGTCCATCCTTACGTCAATCTCGGCACCTTTCAGGTATAAATAATACCGACATTGCCCTAAGCAAACACACGGTGGTGACGAGTTGGAGCAGCGCTACTTCCCGAGGAGCCCAGCTGATGCAGAAAAAGCCCACGGACGCTGCCCCTCCGTTTTGACGCGCTGAGAGAGAGACGCTGCCTTTCTCCTGCCGAGAAATCCAGCTCCGGCGTTCCCAGCCACCCTCGCGGGTAACTGGGATATCGAGTCCTGAGATAGAGATACCAGCCCTCCAGCCTTCTAAATCCCAGGTACTGAACTGAATAACCCCTTACAGAGAATTCTTGAATCAGATCCTTGGCAAAGCAAACTTAACTTAAACTGCTATTTATCTACTCCCGCCCAAGTATTAGGCTTAGGTCAGGTACACTGGGGTAGGCGTAGTTAGAAGCACCATTTGAGTACGATTAGTCAATGTATATATGTATGTATCTATTTTATCCATTTTAAAGTATCATATGGTTAAGAAACCATATCTATGCTTTTACAGTATTATTTTATAATTCTGCTTTTACTGTATGCACTTTACTTAACTATAAGTATTGCAATAATAGCGATTCATTTCTCTTGTATGAGAAAAGAGACTGATCAATAAATAACACCTTTTTATTGAACACGCCCGTCTCTTCCTTTTCTCTACAATCTGGTGAAACTAAGAATGCACATACTGACTGAGTGAAATAGTTGTCTTTTGTTTTCACACGACTCTAGAGATATACTCTTGATTAGGGAGAGCAAAGTTGTCATGTTCTATGGTTGTCAGAAACTAGATCCCTTCTTGTCTATCCAGGGAGGTTAAACTCCTCCTTGCCTATTCGAGAAAGTTTCTAGTGAACTCTGAGCTAGCTGGCACACATAACTTTAAGTCTAATATCGTCAGTAGAAGACCTAGTTAACCACAGTCCTACGTCTATACTATTGAAGATATTATTCCAATGCGCAGAGCCTATTGGGGAAAATAGGAACTACACTACATGGATAGACTCCTGTTTGTGCCCTTCCATTTCTGGTTCTTTGCAGCAGTTTTAAGATCTTCTTAGAGTTTATTGTTGCTCAAAATGATGTAATTTCTGATATTTATATGCTGCCATTGTCTTAATTGCTTGATTTTGGCTCACAAAAAAGGGGCACTCATAGTCATTGAATGCCACTCATAATTACATTGAATTTATGAAAATGTCACAGATAAGCAATCTGAAACCTTGGCAGCTTAGGGTGACCAACCGTCCATAAATTTCATTGTCTGTCTTTTAATGGATGTATGTCGTTACAACGCATGCTTTTTCCACGCATGCCTTTACAACGCAGGTTTTACAACGCAAGTCGTTACAACGACTTGCGTTGGGGGGCGCTGGATAGTGAATAGTTTAATTTACTATTCCAACTCCAGTCCCCGTGGATAGTAGGGAAGGTTTTGGATAGTAAATTAAACTATTCCATATCCTACAGCGCCCTCCAGCGCAAGTCGTTGTAACGACTTGCGTTGTAATTCCTGCGTTGTAAAGGTACTGCGTGGAAAATGTTTTGTTGTAAAGGATGTTTCCCCTTTTAATTGGAAGTCACATCCGTTGTCCGGGACGATCCCTCTTACGGACGCTTTTTGTCTGTAATTTGGGGTGTGTCAGCGACCTGCACTGCTCACCTTTGAGAAGCCTCAGTGTTCTGAGAGCTTCCTCCTGGGGCCGCTTCGCACTCCTCTGTGTTCAAGAGCAGCCCCTCCCCAGCCTCTCACAGACTCTGATAGACCCATTGTCCTTCTATCTGCCAGCTGATTGTGGCATACAGAATGACAATGGGCCAGTCTTGGCAATTTAGCCATGTGGTGGGCCTGAAGGCAATGAAAAAAATGTAAGACATTAGATGGAAGTAACATTGTCCAGTTACAAGCATATGCAATCGGTCACACATTTGTACAAGTTAGAGCTTTTGTTTAGCTAATATCTAAAATAAACTTCTTTTGACTTGCACTTATGTGCAAGTGATATTAGTGGTCCGTGATATTGTAATTTATTGCTGGTTGCATTTCATTTCATTCTGTTTTAACGTGACTGTTTTTTTTTTTTATGTTTCTAAAAAATACTATTTTGTCCTGAAATGCCAGTTTTTCATTTTAGTAACTAAACATTTGATTCTCATACATCAGCTTATCATGTTTATTATATATATTTTTTATATTTTTATTAGATATTTACACGACATTCCCCCCCCCCCCCCCGTCCCCCCCTGGATGCATGACACTTTACAAGCAGCAAACCACCGTAATTATTCTACATATATATATATATATATAAATATATATATATATATATATATATATATATATATATATATATATATATATATATATATATATATATAATGGCTGAGTTTCCATGAGAGTACATACATGAGGTTATCACAAAAGAGCATATAAAAAGAACATATAATGCAGAATCCAGGCCCCTATTCAGAAGAAGAGCTTAGCCTTGCCAGCTTCCCGCCGTTCTATCTTTTCTTCCACATTTCCATAGGTTCCCATATTTTTAAGCCTAAATTCCTACCCTTTTTACCTTTCCTTGCATATATCTCCCTCTCCAAGTTAAATATAGATAGTAGCCTTGCCAACCATTGATGAAAAGTGGGCGGAGCCTGGTCTTTCCAGGCTGACGTCACGCAGAGTCTCAACACAGCCATTGCAACAAACAAAAATGTATTGGCTACACACGGCCCATCCACTCTCAGGACCACCCTTGCTGGTGTCAGTTCTATAGTGATGCCCAACTCATTTTTCAAGAACTTTTCTATTTCCTTAGGCAATGGTAACAATATTGGACAGGAAGCAAACATGTGTGCCATCCCAGCTTCTAAACTATTACAGCGCGGGCATGTGATACCAGAGCTACCTCCCCATTGTGCAATTTTCGCTGGCGTGTAATAAAGTGAAAATATGGTTTTATAGTGTTGCGCCTGCAGGGCTGCATAGCATAGCGTGTTCCTACCTAATTCTAATGAGAGCTGAAAGTTTTCCTGCCCTACCCCCAGTCTCTTTACCCATTTATCTCCTTGTTTCCCTAAATCACCCTCCCTGTTTTTTATCAGTTCATAGTAAATTCTTTTGATCGTGCAACCCCCTTGTTTCTTAACATATTCAAGACCACATTTTCATTGGGCACCCCCCCCCTTTTTTGTAGCCAAAAAGTTCCTCACTTGTAGATATTTATAAAAACTTTTTGTGTCAACCCCATAAAGCTGTTGTATTTCCGCAAATTGGAGCATTCCGTGTTCCCCCATCTAGTCATTAATACTCAAAATGCCCTTCTGGCCCCATTCTCTAAATACTGAATCAGCAAATATCTCTGCCGGGAGCGCTTTGTTGTCTAATAGTCGTGTGTAGACATTGTATCTTCCTAATCCATATTTCTTTTTGAATGCTGCCCATATCTTGTATGCCGCCATCAGAGTTTTGAATTTTGTCCTTTTGTAATATCTACCTTCAGTATACTTTAAAAACAGATTTTTTATTTCCCCCCCATCAGTACTGCATATACCGACGTGCCCACACCTGCTTGCTCTGGTACCCCCCTATTAATTCCACCATATATTGAAGAACCGCCGCCCAGTGGTACATTTTAAAATCTGGAACTGCCCACCCACCTCTCTCTCTAGGGAGTGTCATATATCTCTGGGCCGCCTCGTTTTCCCGTGCGCCCATAGGAACCGGTTTACCATCTGCTCCAGAGCGGTATACCATTTTTTGTCAAAAGTTAGTGGAATTGCCCGAAAGATGTATAGCAGTTTTGGCAAGAGAGTCATTTTTACTATGTTTGCTCGCCCCACTATTGTGAAGTGTAGGTTATGCCATCTATCTAGATCTCCTTTTGCCTTTTTAATTATTGGTTCAATATTTCTTGCCACTACACTATCTTGATTCACCGTTATTTCTACCCCCAGATATATACCTGACTCTACCACTCGGCTATCTGAACATTGAACCTTGTTGTTTATAATAATCTGTGTTTTTGTTTTATTCAAAGAGTACCCAGCTATTCTGCCAAACAATACAGCTTCTCCCTCAATTTCCCTTAATGCTTCCATGGGAGCTGATGAAATAACAGCGACATCGTCGGCATATGCCAACACCTTGTTTTCGCCCCCCAACGCCTTTACTGGTACAATTCTCCTGTTCCCCATTAATCTACGCAGCAACGGGTCCAAATACACGGCGAAGAGTAGCGGGGAGCATGGGCATCCCTGCCTAGTGCCACGCTTGATTTCTAACATATTCGTGTATTCCCCATTAACCCTCACCCGTGCTATTGGAGCTTGGTAAAGCACCCGAATAGCCCATATAAAGTTATTCCCTATGCCAGCCCAGCTCAGCGATGACCACAGATAGTCCCAGGAGACTCGGTCAAAAGCTTTTTCTGCAACTAGCAGCATAACCGACATTGGGTCCCCTGTGACTTCTGTGGCATCAAATAATGTAATTACTCTCCTTATGTGTTCCGTCGTCCCCCTCCCTGGAATAAAACCGTGCTGTATTTGAGTCACTAGAGTGTCTATCACCCTTGAAAGCCTAGTGGCAAAAACTTTGGAGTACACTTTGGCATCTGCATTTAAAAGTGTGATTGGCCTGTACGAGCCTGCCTCTGTCTGTACCTTACCTTTCTTAAGAATAATCACGATCTCTGCCCCCGCCCATGACTCCGGTATTGTCTGACCCTCCTGTGCCTGCTGCACTGTTTCCAAAATATACTTAAAAATTCCTGCCTGGAAGGTTCTATAAAACTCCACTGACAGCTGATCTGCTGCTTTCCCTGCCGGTAGGCTTGCCAGCGCATGCATCACCTCATCTTCCCGTATTGGAGAGTCCAAGTCGTCCCTATCTTCATGTGTAAGGTATGGCGCTACTATGCTTGCCAGGTATTCCTGAATTAAAGCCTCATCCGTTTCCTGGTCCTCGTTATGGAGCCTGGTATAGTATTCCTTGAACACCTCTCTGATTCCACATGCTTCCGTAACCAAACTCCTGTTACTATCCATAATTTCATTTATCTCCCCCCTTGCCTCATTCTGCCTAGTCCTAACCGCCAGGGTGTGTCCCACTCTGTCGCTATACTCATGGCAATGCTCCTTTCTTGCTATATAAAGCTCTGCTGCCTTCGCTGCCACATTTTCCCCTGCCTCTGCTTTGACTGATTTTACCAGTGTCTGATCTATGGGTGCCCCTACCCGAGTTAGAGCCACCAACTCTGCCTCCACTTCTGCAACCTTCTGGTATAACATGGTCACTTTGGCCCTCTCCTGCTTTTGTCTTGTTAGGGTATAGCTAAGAGTTTCTCCACGTACACCTGCCTTGAAGGCATCCCAGGTAAAGCCCGTGGTGGTGCTGTGCCAATTCATCTTCCAGTACTCTTCTATCCACTTCTCCATGTGCTCAATATATTGTTTATCTTTTAATAACCTGCGTTCAAATGTCCATTTTCGTGGAGAACCGATTTTTACTATAGCTTCTTTTGTGAGTATCAGTGGGTTGTGGTCTGATACAATGCGTGGTGTCCTTTCCATCTTTGCTGTTCCTATCAACCTATTAGAGATCATAAAATAGTCTAATCTTGCAGACGCTTTGGGGCCTATTAGGATGGCGGGCTGACCTGCGTCTGTCCGCCCGAGGTGGAGGGAACATCCGCAGGGGCTGCGGCGTTCCCTCCATGCAGATTAGGATGTGATTGCCACCCTGGCGGTCACATACCCTATGTTTAACTTTGCGGCGGGTGCTGCTTGAAGCAGCGCCCGCCGCAAGGTTAAAAGTGCATGCTTTGCATATGCATGCACAAAGCGGCAGGCACCGCGCGGTGCCTGCCACTTTGAGCATGCATATGCAGGGGGGTACCATAGGTACCCCCCATGTGCAACCCCCACCCCCAAACACCCTGGGGGCTCGCAACGAGCCCCCAAAAATGAAAGACCACATGCTTTTCCACGGCAGAAAAGCCTCCGCGGAAAAGCATGTCTTCTGCCCCATCCTAATATGGCTGGCGGTGTCTGATAGACACCGCCACCATATCAGAGCTTTTCCACCGCGGTCAGAATGCGACCACGGCGGAAAAGCGGCAGACGGTCTTCCTGACCCACCAGCCATCCTAATCTGGCGGTGGGTCTTTGGAGCCTCCGCTGCGGTGAATCCGCATCCTCCCGGCCGGCGGTGGCTTCCGCCGGCCCGGAGGATGCGGATTCACCGTGATCCTAATCTGCCCCTTAGTGTGGCGCAGAAAAACACGTGGTTCCATCATCTTGTGGTTTGATTGTATTCCAAGCATCTGCCAAGGAGTTATTTCTTGCCATCTCTATAATTGCCCTACAAACCCTTTTCTTCCGCCCCTGATATTTCCGAGCCACCTATACCTAGCCCTCCGATGCCATTAATGTTAAAATCTCCCCCCAAGATTATGGTCGGGCCCATGCCAGGAGCTCAGTATCTAAAAACGCAAAAATCTCCGGGTCATCGGGTTAACGTGACTGTTTTTACTGCTTAATTTTAAAAGAACTGTACTTTGCACTTACTCTGCTGATAGGCTTGCCGCACTCTCCACTTTTTCTGCCAGCGCCCCGTTCCACCACGGGTTTTCCCGTTTGATGTGGAGGGCGCCGGCACAGATTGTTGGTCTCCCCCTGATTGGAGACCGAGGGTCACGCACTGTTTGTCCTCCAGGCGCCACCCTATTTAATCTCCATGACCTGCCCTCCGCTTAGTTGTCCGTGATATTGCAATTTACTGCTGGTTGCATTTTATTTCATTCTGTTTCAACGTGACTGTTTTTACTGCTTAATTTTAAAAGAACTGTACTTTGCACTTACTCTGCTGATAGGCTTGCCGCACTCGCCACTTTTTCTGCCAGCGCCCCGTTCCACCACGGGTTTTCCCATTTGTTGTGGAGGGCGCCGGCACAGATTGTTGGTCTCCCCCTGATTGGAGACCGAGGGTCACGCGCTGTTTGTCCTCCAGGCGCCACCCTATTTAATTTCCATGATCTCCTCCGTGCCCGCGGACGCGTGCAGAGGGCGCGCGCCGAAGTCGTGCCAAAGTCCAGCCCATCTGCGCCCGTCCGCACTAAGATCGCGCCTGGGGCCAGGGAGGCTGGACCATCCACTGTTTACTCTCAAGTAAGTTTCCGCTATACCATTCGGTTCATGCTTGCGCTGAAGCCCTCGGATAAGCCCTGTCACCATACCACCGCCCCTGATGCCTTACTAGATAGGATGAGTTGTGGATGTCAGAGCAGGGGTTCCGGAAAGGCGAATCCTAGGAAGGCACTACCGACTATTGGTGTACCCAAGACCCCCTCTAATATCACGACCGAAAGGGGGTTTCTTATTAATGCTAGGTCTTTAATAAAAAACAGCACTGCGTTCAGGGACTTCGTTTCTGCCAGAAAGCTTACGTGGGTGTTCATTACAGAGACCTGGGCATCTGATGCCTCAGGTCCTGATTTGGTAGATGCTATTCCTACGGGTTATGCCCTGGCCAGGATGGATAGAACTGGCCGTCGTGGAGGAGGAATAGGAATTTTATATAAAGATTCTCTTATTAGCCGGACTGAATTTCTTTCTACTTCTTCAGACTCCCTTCAGGCGTTGTACTTCTCCATTAACTCCACCCCCTCCATCTCCTTTTCCGGCCTCCTGTTTTATAGGCAGCCGGGTCCTATATCTGCTTTCAGCCAGGATCTGATTAAGCTGCTAGAGCCATTTATTGAGAGGCCAAATATTACCCTCCTTGGCGACTTTAATTTCCATTTGGAAAATATGGGATCTAGAGATACCCTGACACTTCTGGAAACTCTGGATTCCTGTGGTTTGACTCAGTTGGTGGTTGGCCCCACCCACCTGGCTGGTCATACACTTGACAGAGTCTTTTCCAATGACCTTAGGTTGAAGGTGGGATCCCCGGTCCCGCTAGCCTGGTCCGACCACTCGGCGTCCCACTAGAGTTGGCATATCAGGATGTAGCTTTTTCGCTTCCGGATGTTAGGAAGTGGGAACTCAGAAGGAACTTTAAAGCCATTAACAACGAGGTTCTCTCTCCCTATCTGAATAATCTGATGCCTGTTGAATCGCAGGATGTCAACTATGCCGCTCGCGAACTCGCGAGTACTATCTCAGGGGCTTTAGAGATCGTGGCCCCCCCTAGGCAGCATTACTCTGCGAGAAAGACTCACTCGGCTCCCTGGTTCTCAGACAGACTCAGGCTGATGAGACAAGGATGTCGTAAACAGGAGAGGCTCTGGCGGGTTCAGCTGGATCCCTTGGAGAAGGAACAACACAAACTTCATTTAAGGGAATAAAAGCTATCTATTATGGAGGAAAAGAGGGCCTATTTCTCTAAGAGTAATGCTTCTCTCAATTCTCCCAGAGAGCTTTTTAAAATCATAGACTCCCTATCCTCTCCCCAGGTAGCTGACCCTATAGTGGAATCCCAGGAGCTGTGCGACAGTATCTCGGACTGCTTCCACTCAAAGATCGTGGATATCCATGACACATTGGAAACTTTGAACCTTGGCTTGGGATCTCCTTCTACTCCTGTTCCTTTTACAGCCGGGAGTTTGTCCGATGGAGCCCTTCCGAGTCTCCAGTCCTTCCCGCTTCTTACCCCTGAGCTGATAAACCAGCTTTTGGATAACATCAAATCGGGCAACCCCTTAGATCCCTGCCCGCTTAAAGTCCTGAAGGCCTGTCGGGATGTGGTCATTCCCCCCCTCATGAAGGTCATGAATCGCGTTTCACAGAGGGAGTTTTTCCCTCCTTATGGAAGATAGCGGTTGTTAAACCTCTGCTGAAAAAGCCCACTTTGGACCCAGAGGTTCTGAAAAACTTACGCCTCATCTCACTTCTTCCGTCCCCTGCAAAGATGCTGGAATCCCATCTTAACCGGCACCTTAGTTCCTTCCTTGGGGACTCTGGCCTTTTGGATGTCTCTCAGCATGGTGTTAGGAGATCTCATAGCACCGAATCCGCCCTTACTGTAGTTGTCCATGTATTTTGTTGGCTCACGATTGTCACTTTTGCCTCATGTAATGTAACGTTTGCTTTTGTAATTTGCTCACTTGTAATGTTCTCATGTATCAGTTCTGTTCCTATTGTGAAGCGCTCTGACACCTTCGGGTAAAGTCCACGCTATATAAAAATGCATAAATAAAATAAAATAAAATAAATCCGCTGCCAGGTCGATAAGGGCCACACCACTCTCTTGGTCCTGTTAGACCTGGCGGCAGCTTTTGATAACTTGTCTCCATCTATTCTGGTTGCCCGCCTTAGGGAGATAGGGGTTGGAGGCTCTGCTCTGAGCCTTCTGGCTTCCTTTCTTAACAAAAGGGAACAAAGAGTGAAGCTGGGCCAGTTTCTATCTGCCCCTAGACCTGTGCATTGTGGGGTCCCCCAGGGCTCTTCATTGAGCCCTACCTTGTTTAACATATATGTGGCCACACTTGCCAGGGTAGTTAGACCTTTTGGGCTGGAGGTGCTGTCATATGCTGACGACACCCAAATTATGGTCTCTCTTACGCAGCCCGGGAAGGACTCTGCCCTGAATTTCAGGAACTGTATGGAGGCTGTGTCTCGGTGGATGATACAGAACTTCCTTAAACTAAACGGGGAGAAAACAGAGGTGCTGATTTTTGGGGGAAGTCAGGAAATTTGGTCAAATGACTGGTGGTCGCCCTCACTTGGGGATTGCCCTCCTCCCTGTCAGTTGCTAAGAATCTAGGGGTGCTAATGGACACTGGACTTTCCTTTGAACGTCAGGTCAGTAGGACTGTCTCCACCTGTTGTGGCATTATCAGGGTTCTAAGAAGGATCGCCCATTATCTTTCCCCTGATGCCCGTAAACAGGCTACCGTGGCATTAGTGTCCTCAAGACTGAACTACTGTAACGCCCTATATGTGGGCATAAATAAGAGGCGTATCCATCGCCTGCAAATGGTTCAGAATGCGGCGGCGAAGATGGTTCTTAACCTCCCCAGACTTGCCTCGGCCTCGTCTGCCCGGAGAAGCCTACATTGGCTTCCCATTCAGTCCAGGATCTCTTTTAAGATTCTTTGTCTCGCCCATGGGGCCCTTCATGGTCCAGTCCCTGGGGGGGATCAGGTCTCTTGTTCGCCCTTACGCCCCTAGTCGATCCCTTCGTTCCTCTAACAAAAATCTTCTTGAGGTTTCTAGGTTTGTAAGAGCGAAATGGGGAGGCAGAGCATTTTCCTCGGTTGTGCCTAGGTTGTGGAATTCCCTCCCTCCCGAACTTCTGGGTCAAACGTCGCTTGCTCTCTTCCGCAAAGCATTAAAGACCTGGCTCTTCTCTGAAGCCCACTGGTAATTGCCTTCCTCGGTGAATTATACATCATTTGACCTACTGCGGCGCCTTGATGCCCTTGGGCTGAGTTGCGCGTTAAAAGACTCCTTTCATTCATTCATTCATGTTGGCTGTCTATTTACTTATATATTATTGCACGATCTCCTCAGATGTCTTTAAAACGTACCTTTTGCCCCAAAGTTTTGCCCTGAATTTTGTCCTGAATTTTTACACTTGCCGTCTTGAATTTCCACCCATGCCAATTAGTCACCATATGACAGCTATTTTCGTTACTGACTCATCAAGAATACTAACTACTCTCCCCCAACCTCCAAATTGGAGGATTCTACTAAGAAAGCTGCTGATTTCGCTGTATTCTTTGACGAAAAAGTGAAATCACTTGTGGTTCAGGTTGCTCATCCTACCCCTCCAGAGGAGCGCAAATCTCTAGCCATTTGGCAGAACTTCGACCCCATCTCTGAAGATGTCCTCCTCAAGTGCATCCTCGAAACAAAGCCCTCCAACCACTCGCTCGACCCCATCCCTAGTGCCATTGCCATTGACTTCTATACCCATTCTCTTCCCTATTGGACCACTCTGGTCAACCTCTCCCTCTGTCAAGGCTCCCTTCCTGTTCCCTTCAAAACTGGGCAGGTCACCCCTCTGCTTAAAAAACCCACTGCGGATGCGAATGACCTCAACAGCTTCCGCCCCATCACTAACCTACCCTTTCTTGCGAAGATCACAGAAAGATGTGTTGCGAAACAACTCTCTCGTCATATCAAGGACAATGATCTTCTTAACAATCTTCAGTCCGGCTTCATCCAAAACTGCAGCACTGAAACTGCCCTGCTGCAAGTGATCGATGACGCGCTGCGAATACTAGACTCGGGGGGATCTTGTCTTCTAATTCTCCTTGACCTTTCGGCAGCCTTTGACACTGTCAATCACAACACTCTCCTCAACACTCTTCAACAGAGAATGGGCATGGAGGGCACTGTGCTTAAATGGTTTGCTTCTTTCCTTTCTGATAGATCCCAAATGATCAAAATAGCGGACAGTCTTTTATCTCCTCTGGCGGTGGGTCAAGGTGTTCCCCAAGGCTCTATTCTTGCACCCACATTGTTCAATCTCTATTTGGAACCTGTGGGAAATCTCCTAAGTAAATCTGGGGTCAACTATCATCTCTACGCAGACGACACTCAAATCTACCTCAAGGTTGCCTCCACTCACGATCTCTCCGTCCTAAGCTCTACCCTCGACTCCATTCAAAATTGGATGTCAACAAATCAACTGATTCTGAATCCCTCCAAAACTGAATTCCTCCTCCTCTCCTCCTCTCTTTCTCCTCCCCCGGTTCAATCATGGATGGACCAGATGAATCTGCTGAACAACAAACCCATCATTGTCGACAGCGCAAAATCCCTCGGTGTCATACTCGACACAAAACTCAATCTACTCTCCCACATTAATTCAATTGCAAAGTCTGCCCGATACCAACTGCGCCTTCTATGGGGGATTCGTCGCTTCTTCCCGGAGCATGACCTTAAAACCCTGGTCCAATCGCTGGTCCTCTCCAGACTGGACTACTGCAATTCTCTTCTGACTGGCCTCCCCAAATCCCACCTATCCCCCCTTAAGTCTGTTCTCCATTCAGCAGCTCGTTTCATTTATGGGGCCAAAAGAAGCGACCACATCACTCCCATGTTATCCACCCTCCGCTGGCTTCCCATCGAGGCTAGAGCTATCTACAAGACTTCCTGCATCACCCAGAAAGCCTTGCACTCCTCCTCTCCGCGCTACCTGGTGAATAAACTGAAACTCTCTGGAGGCTCTAGACCATCACGAAATGCGGAAAATCTACTGCTGGAACCTCCCATTTTCAAGAAGGAAAGATCGATGGCCCAATCCTTATCAGGCAGCACAGTGAGAGTCTGGAACTCACTTCCGCCTCAGCTCCGGACCACCACCTCCTCCCAGGCCTTCAAAACTGACCTCAAAGTTCTCCTCCTTCAAAGACACTTCCAAATGTAATCCATGCCCTCTCTATTATCTGAAGGAAGCCCTTTTAATTATTGAAAAATCTACTTTGCATGACTTTGGAAGTGTCCTACCAGTGTGTTCTTGTGGTTTGAGAGTCTGCCATTTATTGCAGTATTATCCTACCAATGTTTGGGACTCATGTGTAACATGCACCCGTCACTTTCTCTTGTAACACACTGTTTTCTACCTCTTAAATTTGTTTGTTTTCGATACCTGCACAAGTGCCACCAGTGCCTACGTAATGTTTGTTCTTGTGCTTGAGTGTCCTCCATATATTACAGTATTTTACCTCTATGTTTATTTTGTACGCTTTTGTAACCTGCACACGTCACTTTTTCCTCCTGTAATGCACCGTTTGCTACCTCTTGTATTTTGTTGGCTCACGATTGTCACTTTTGTAATGCACCGTTTGCTACCTCTTGTATTTTGTTGGTTCACGATCGTCACTTTTGTAATGCACCGTTTGCTACCTCTTGTATTTTGTTGGCTCACGATTGTCATTTTTGCGTCATTTAATGTAACGTTTGCTTTTGTATTTTGCTCACTTGTTATGTTCTCATGTATCAGTTCTGTTCCTATTGTGAAGCGCCCTGACACCTTCGGGTAAAGTCAGCGCTATATAAAAACGCATAAATAAATAAATAAATAAATACTGACGCAGCATATCTTTTGAAAAGCAGCACACCAAATGGCTCTATCTCTTTCTTAGTTTATAGCATAACATGGATTCTTTTAGGATTAGCTCGTGAATAACTTTTGAAGCGTTCATTAATTTTCCTGCCAGACTGCCTGCAAAGTATCTCGCTGTATGGACTCCATTTAACTTTGTCACCTCGTCCTGGCCAATGTCCACGTTACAAAAAGAAATACTCCATTGCTCATCCCTTTTGGTACAACTGTCCAGAGGATAGGGGATGGTTGGGCTCCGATCTCTCCCTCCCAACAGACAGCGTGTTCGGCACCTGACTGTATTTTCCAAGACGTAGTGCAGAGTAAAGGCAGTATGGAAATGTATCTGATTTTACCTCCATGGGATACCAGCGTATGGTCTGTGTTTATAGCCAACGTGGAAAATTGTCATAAGCGGTCTAGTGTTTAATAGGCTGTGTAGGCTGCGTTCTATGGCGGTTGGTTGGCCTTCACATGACGTCAGCGCGTAACGTGATCAGCCTTCGAGCTTTCATTGTGTAAACAGTGTAGTAGCCCATACTGAGCTCGCATAGTGTATGATACAGAAACAACAGATTGCAAGAGGTGTTCGCGACAGGGCCTGTTTGAGTCGCAGTCCTCGTTGGTGCCAGCATGCACCGCCCGTAAGTATCAGGGCATTGGGGAGGACGGCCGTTTTTTCTGGGCAGTCCCTGAAGGAGAACCGAGTGCTGGCAACCGGCCCGTATTGGCAGAACAATGAGTCTTCAAAGACACTGCCTGTAAATCGATATATACCCCGAATATATAAGGTCGACCCCCGAGGCAGTTAAATAAAAAACAACTTACAGCAAAAGAAGCAGGGTTTATAGGATTTAATGTCTCTTGGGGAAGTATACACGCACCCACATTTACATATGGTCTAATGTGAGAGATGCAAATACATATTTTCACTGTGTGCAGTATAAAACAGTATTTATTTACACAAACGAAAATGTCACGCTGACACTTTGAAATGAAGTAATGGCATGCTGGACGACAAGAACACCCTATAACTGACAGCATGATATTATTTAACGCACGGAATAAAGGCAGCTACGCGAGGAGTTCTGTGCAGATAGAAGCGTTCTGTCACAGAAGTCCCTTTCCCAATGTACCATGTTGCCATCTCTGCTCATATATGTCGCAGTGGACCCTTTCACTGTCGAGAATAAACGTAGAACAATTGTCACCGTATAATTTTAATGGAAATTAAGGGTAAACTTTCAGTACGAAGAATATTTATCAAACATAGATCTGGAATGTGGACGAATAATTCTGTCACAGGAGCTATCATTCATCCTTTGAAGACGTAGATTCAAGAGAGGGGAGCGGGAAGGGAAAGAGAAAGATTGTTCACTTCATCAGGATATAAATAGATTTAATTCAACTGAAGGACTGGGTTTGATCATCCCCGCGGCGTGACAGCAGAGAAATAATCGTTTCATCTGGACATTGGGTCGAAAAATGTCTACACAGAGCAGTGCTAAGGTAAGAAAAATTACATAATCTGTACCGAACATCAGCTTGTGCCCCAAATTCCCAAGTTTTTTTTACATCCACTTCATAAAAATCGAACAATACACTTGCTTTTAGGAAGGACATGCGTGGCAGACCGAATTGTGCTAGACATATTCAATTTATCTTGAAAACCTATCTACGTCCTACAGCGATAGGACGTAGATAGGTGTCTATAGGATAGGACACTATAGGTGTGTTGAGGAAAAACGTCTCCCGGAGACTGTGTTTACCTATTCCTCCTGCCATTGGTTTTCTGTTGAGTATCTCAGGGGTGCATATTTGCACTGTGTCAGTCTTCAAGTAGATGTGCACACTTGATTTAGTGTACTCGTGATGGAGAAGGTGCGCCAAACAATCAATGTAACTACTTTTTTTGACTTACTTAGGCTGATGACACCTGCGAGAGATTGCTCAAGCTCTTTGGATCCCTTGCTATAAGAATGTCTTTTTTTTAAATCTTGTTTTGTATCTAGTTTTTTGAGCAGTATTACTATCCCTCGTGGCTTCTGACACGTTTGCATGTTGACCTAGTTAAATCTTCAAATGAAAAGAAACTCTTAATAGTTTGTCTGTGGCATGAAGCCATGCACCATTTGCATAATGTTAAACTAATCATTTTATACAGATTTCCTAAGCTGGTCAATAAAATGTAAAAGCGTTCATTCCGCGAACTAACTTACGAATTTGGTGTTCGTTGCTGATCCTAATTAATGTGGTTTATACCCGATATATCTGACCCCAGCGTCGGATTGGTAACACGGGTATTCGGGCAATGCCCGAGGGGCCGGTGTCCGAGTTCTGCTGTGGGCTGCTTTTTTTTTTTTAGCAGTCTGGGGGGAGGGGGGGCATTGTGTCTATTGTTCGAATACAGGCTCAGCCAGCGGCCCAGTGGGTGTCTGAGTGGCATTTCTAGAGGCAGATGGGCGCTTATTACCTCCGTTTAGCGACAGGCAGAGGTGTCACTCCCTTTCTCTCGCTGGCCGGCCCATTAATGTGTGCACATACTGAGCGAGGGCAGGGGGTATAGTAGAAGTGGCCTCACCTGTTTCACAAGTGTAAACTAACGCATGCATTTTTTTAACCCCCCTCCTAAAGTTTTTTTATAAGATTACGCCAACGCAGTGATTTGAGGAGCGATTATGCAAATGTGGGCCGATTTTTGTTTTGGCGTGTCCGGGCCGATTTTCAATCCCAATCCAACCCTGTCTGACCCTACAGAATCTGTGGCAGTAAACGCTTTAAACTATTAAACCTGGTTCACAGGACTTAATAGTGACCTTTTTCTTTGCTGACAGTTTATTCCACAGTCCATGACGTTATACAACTACCTAATGCTACCTCAGGAATGCTCGTGGGTTTCTAGTCTAAAAGCAAAACACGTGTTCCCTCTTTCTGCAATGCTGTTGACACAATTTTTTCCATATTGGATCTTTCCTAATTGATTTATCATACTTTCTAAATGGATCACGGATGTATCATTACACCCGTACCATTTTACCTCCATTGCAATAGGCGACCCCAAATTACAAGATACTATTGCTATAGCCAAGGAGTTCGAGCAATCTGAGAAATGGATGTCAGCTGTTCAGAATGTCAATGTACATGTCGATGGTACTGAAGAAGTGTGTGTTGTGAAAAAGGTTGATGAGCGTCGTACTGAGGGACCTACCACAAGTACTTAGGGTGCAAGCCCACGTGTTAGTAGTTATGCAAGCATTAGGAAGTTCGACAAAGAAGAGTGGTCAGGTGTATGCTATAGATATGGTAGTAGTATACACATAGCATCATTTTCTGGTTGTCCTGCTATTCATAGGAAGTGCAAGAAATGTGGCCGGGTAGGTCATTTTGCATGTGTTTGCAGAGATTTGAAAAGAAGTTGGGGTCAGAATAGCGGTAAGGTGTCATGTGCAACTGAGGTATGTGAAATCAGACCTATATGTGAATGCAGAAAATGTATGGACGATGAGAGAGGCATAGTTCTATCCATCCAGGAGAGTGGGGAAAATTTAGCTGAGGATGTGGTTAGAAGTTCCCCCAAGTGTGTGGTACAGATTTCTGGAGTGGAGTTAGATTTTATGGCAGATTCTGATTTTCCTTGGTCTATTAATAGTAGGAAATATTTTAAAGAAAAGTTCAGAGAGGGTTGGGGCATGGAGGATTTAAACCAGTCTGATATTGTGACAGAGAGTTTTGATGGCTCCAAGATAATGATGAATGGCTATGTGTGTGTAGTAATACATTTCAAGGGGAGAAGTGCTGAGATTAAGCTCTATGTGGTGGACAAAGGGGTGAATGTATTAGGATTTAGAGAACAGTTGAAGTTAGGCATAATGCTGATCCCCGATGCAAGGATCCTGAAATTTTATGTGAGACGATTTGCGACAAACGTGTTTCGTTCGCGGTAGAATGCGATGGAGAGAAATGGCTGAAAGAACATTTTAAGAGTGTGTTTTCTGAGAACTTAGGTAAATTGAAAGACTTTAAACACAAGATCAAATTGAAGGATTGAGCGGTTCCCGTAGACAAAAGTTGAGGGGTGTGCCAATCAGTGTGAGAGGTGAATTGATAGATATGCTGAAGGATTTTGTCAAAGGAGGGATTATTGAAGAGATTGAGTCGAGTGAGTGGGTTTCTCCCATAGTTTTAGCCAGTCAAGTGAGTGGGTTTCTCCCATAGGTTTAGCCCGTAACCCTGATCAAAAGTTGCGTTTGTGTGTTGACTTGAGGGCGTTAAATGCTAATATGTTAAATGATTGTCATCCATTACCTAATATCAATGAGGTTGTTTCTATGTTGAAGGGAGCAAAAGTATTTTCCACATTAGACCTCAGATCAGCATATGTCATTCTAGCTGAAGTAGCCAAAAGTCTGACTGGAAGGATCACACCACAGGGTTTGTTCCAGTTCACAAGAATGCCATTTGCTCTGGCTTCTGCTGCTTGTGCTTTTCCTAGGGCTGTGTTCCACATTTTTAAAGACATTTATAACTATGTTAAAGGCTTCCAAGATGACATTTTGATATTTTCCCAAAACAAGGAAGATCATTTGCAACACATGACTGAGGTATGTGACAGGTTGGAGAAACATGGGTTGACACTTAAAGGTAACAAATGTATGATGTTCAAAGATTCAGTAGAATATCTGGGCCGTTCTTTGCCCGGCAATGGAGTAGTACCTAAGAAATCAAATGTAGATGCTATTATAATGCTCCTGCAGCCACAAGTAAAGAACAGTTACTTTCATTTGCTAGCATGTGTGAGTATTACAGCAAGTTCTTGGAGAACCTTGCCACCAAAATGGAACCACTTAGAGAACTGTTGAGGCAAAATGTACAGTATGTATGGTCAGACAGGCAACGTGTGGCATTTGAGAGTGTTAAACTAGAAATTGCTCATGCTCTTACATTGAAACCATTCTGTGTAGGGAAGGTTTTTTCTAACTGTGATTACCCGGGATGGCAAAATATTTAATGTGAAGAGAGTTGCAAGATATAATGTCATGGACATGAGTGGTGAGGACATGAGTAGGAATGACGACACAGAGGAAAGACGTAAGGGTTTCCTGGTGAAGTTCGACCTGAATGCACCACATGGTTATCATGATGTGGACAGCAATGAAGGTACAGGGTCTTTTGTCCTTATCGAAGGAATTGCTGATTCTGTGAGTTCAAACTTAAAGGGAAAAGCAGAGTCAGACATGTTCCTATAATATTTACTGATTTTGTAAATCAGAAAGTTTGTTTACTTGTTTTTGTGTTGTTGTTTCTCTTGTTTTATTTTGGGGTGGTCGGGAATGCTCTTTGTTTTGTTAATTGTTTTTGGAGGGGAAGGACGTAATGCATTGTGACTTGTAGTATAACATATTTGCATACGTTCTATGCACATGCCATGTTATGTTTTGTAGTGCATTCTAGATTCCGGGTGAATGTTAGTCCTGGAATCCCTGGATGCACTGCAGTCAGTTGAACTGGAGTTGTCCTTACTCTTAAGACGCTATGCTGTGCTGTCAAGAATAAACTTCTTATCTAAAATGGATTTTTGGAACCTAGCCAGGATCTCCTCTGAGCTGGGTAAATAAAATAGGCCTGGAATTGTTTTTGAACATAGTTGCTGCTCCTCCTGTGGTATGCCGCGTATGTATACCTTGTTTCCTCCTGGAACGATTCTCTAGGTCTTTACCTTGACTGGATAATAATGTTCCATTCTTTCTGATTTTCAATCTCCTGTTTCATATGTTCTTAAGCTTCTTCTCTTGTGCAAGTACCATCTTGCCCTTGGTCCATGAGGTCCTTCTTCAGCTCGCGTAGGCCTAGATTGAAATACTCATGGAGAGTTGGGAAGTTATCTCAGAGATTCAGGAAGAGGTCAGTCCTGTATCTTTTGGAGATGGGTTCCTCCTCTTTGTGGCCATTGTTTGTGTGTTCATTGCAGGGAATGCATTTAGTTTATTGTTCTTATTACTGTTGGAGTATGGACTCATGCTTCTGAAATAGCAACATGTCTGGTATGTTTTTCCCTTTTCTGTAGCCATAATTGTGGTGTGGCTCACCGCTGCCTCTGTGGCAACCATTATGTTGTGCTTGGTGGGCTCCCTACTATCCGCAGTGGTTAGCTCCTCCTAATTCTCACGTTCCTGTTATGGAGGCCTTGTCAGGTGATTCCTTTCCCACTGGTAACTGTATTTTGCTTGTCTGCTACTAGGGCCTTATGGGGTCCTTTCCCTGCACCATTTGTCACCAATGGCACCCAGCATGGCTCTCAAGACGTCAAACCATCTCCAGTACTGCTACGCTCAACTTCATTTTCAGGGGCAGTCACTTGTAGATTCCTCTCAGTGCTTACTTGCTGGTTAATCTGGCAGGACCAAGCACTCTGAACCCTTTGACACTGAGGTGTACAGATCTGTATTCCAAACTGTCTGTTCTCCCCTGTTAGGTTGCCTCACAGTCACAATATCTCGTAAGGTGGCCCGTAGGGTTTTTCACCAATGTGCGACCGCGACACTGTATCATGTTGTAACGGCTAGCCATGACCGCGCTTTTTTCATAGCTGTGCTTACTCTTCACAGGACCCTACATATGTGAATTCTCATATTTTGGTCTCGGGGTGTTCAAGTAATACGGTTCTGGCTTTGTTTTCCTGTTGCTCTGATTCCTGACCTTTTAGAATTGCTCCAGAAAGGTACTGTGTTACCTTCCTCCAGCAGTCTCACAGTCTATCCAGGTTACCAACGCCTCAAGTCACTCTCCTTCATCAACACTCCCTGTCCCCAAGGCCTTTCCTCTATCTTTGGTCACATGTGCTGTCTTGATCGGCTGCGGCAGACCCTCCATTTTTGCCTGTTGACCGTGGCTCATTGTGTATGTCCTCTATGCCACTCCCTTCCCCACTGTGTGGTTCGGGTGAGGTGTCAATATCATCCCAGCCAGTACACAGAGGTTCCTCAGCCTTGTGGCTGATGTCGGCACCAGTGAATCACAAGCTCAGGATGATCCCTCGGTGACTTGCCGTCTTCCTCCAGCCTGTTGCAGTCCATCAGATCTTGGATGGCTTGTCTCTGTTGCTACCTTGTGAGGATTTGATTGGATGTAGCTTTAGGCCAGGACAGAGAGGAGGACGCACATGTCCTACTGTTCTGTCATCTTGGTCACGCTCCATTATTGACATTTTAGACACTGAGCATCTGTAAATTTTCCATATGAATACATGTTTTTTTATTTACTTTCCTTGTTCTCAATTTGTTGCTGCAGCAGAAGGAGTCAAACTCTATCACATCTTTTTTTGCGTACAGGGAATACTACACAGCTGCTTGATTGCGGTCTACGGCACCTATCCAAGTGCCATATCGGGGTGGAAGGGCCCCTTGTATTCTCATTCAGCGAAATAATATATGCTCGCTGTTTGGAAATCTGACTGAACATCCATATATGAATGCACATGTGGACGCTTACATTCTCGCATCATTAGTTTTCTTGGGGGATCAATGGTTTGCTGACTCTTAACTCAATGTGATTGGGATCATGAATGCCTTTCTTTCTCAAACTATAATTGACAACATTAACTTTTGAATGTACTCTTACCTGAAGAAGTCCATTATTATGGACGACCCGTGTTGTCTGTTTCTGCTGTAAATTGGCGACAAATTTTAGAAAAATTTGAAAATAAAGAGAAGTGAATACACTCGGGACCTCTTTCTTAAATTTCTTTGTATCATTATTAGTTGTGGTACACCTACATTTTGTTAAAATCAAACTCAACAAATGTTTAAAACAAAGAAGGAAATATTTTTTAAAAGACCAGCAGAACACCTTTCTTTTCCAAAATAAATGAACGAATTGGAATGCATATGCAGCAGAAAAGCAGACCTAACTGTCTAGGCACTTTAAATCAAACAACCTATAGCAGAAATGCTTTCAGCGTCTTCCAGAAGGCCTTCAGTGATAATGACAAGCAGGTGGATATTATGGTGAGTAAAGGTGTGGAAGAGTTCTAAGAACTTTATATCAAAACACAACGGTGGGTGTGAGCGGGACAAAGGTTTTGACTTCAAGGCATTCAAGGGGAGATATAGCGAAATGTGCATGGGTGCAGCAGAGGTCATGTGTTTTTCAGTGAGCACAACATTTGTACATCCAGGAAAGTAGACAAATAGTACAGAGAGCGCAGTTTGCATATTTTTGTCCTTAAATTGAGACTGTCTTTTCAGCAAGCAGTTCTTCTTTTTTCCATTGGATTATACTTTGTTTTCCCACTGAACTTTAGAAAGCTTTCTACAGATTTTCACATAATTTATTTGAGGTTGACATTGATTCACCTTTAATCTATTCATACTCCCCACCTTTTGATTATAATCATTTCAGAGAATAATTTTCAAATCCTGAAACGTTTTTTGAATGGGCAGAGGTTTAAAGGAACACATTTAATGATTTTAATTGAGTCAACTAAAAGAAACCTCAGCATTATGAGCTGGTTTCTGTATAAAGTAACCATCATCCACTGCGAGCTGCTTGCATCACTCTTCCCCAAATTGTCAAGATTTCTGATTGAGGTTTTTTAAAACCTGGCCTAGAGACTGCTACAGCTATCTCTCCAGCCGTAATATCCCCCCCCATTCTTTTTGTATAATAATAAAAAAAACAGATATACATACATAGAGGGGCTAGCGATCATCTATCTTTATCTGTTAACCTGTTCAAGGGTCATACACATTTTGCTTCCACCTACCAAAGCCTACAGCGTAGACTGTGGATCAGCCCCTCTTAGCCATTGGTTCTAATCAATCTGAGAGAAGACATTTTGCTTTTGTACATGTGCACACCCACCTAGAAAACAGTCCATTTCAGTGCCAGAGCTGGTGGGTCAATATCTGTTTTAATTTATTTTTTTGTTTTTATATGTGTGATGACTCATCTTTGTGATGCGGCATTTTTTATTTACTCATTCTTTTGTCAACATGTGCACGCCACCTTTAGCCATGGTTATATCATTTTTTTAAAATAGTTTTCACACTTATTGTTTGTTACGCACGTTTGCAAAAAAATTAGTTATTAAAATTGCAGGTTTGCTGGGGTTGACCCATTGGTTTTGCTAGTGCTTGTTTAACTAATGTGAAGAAGGCTATTGAACAGGTTTTGTCTCACTGGGGCTGATGATTAAGGAAGTTCTTAATAATCAACCATATTTCAAAAAGACTGCTCCATTGTGTCTAAAACCTGATGCCCCCAAACCACAATGGTTCTTTATCCTTCATTTGGGGTAAGCTTTATTTTTAGGAGATGACCATGCCAATGCATCATTTCACAAGTGAAACTGTCAACTGAATTGTCTGTATTTTTGCAAAGCCCAAGTCATTTCTCTTCATAGTAACGTCATAGAAAATATTCTTTAGACTCCTTGTGAAAAACTAACCACGAGGGCATGTTTATAATTGACCCTATGTTTCTCACCTACATCTGAGACATTACTGGGTGCACATTCTTAAGTGTTGCACTCAGAATTGTGTACCCAGTGTCGTGCGACTCAGTATGCCTTAGTTTCGGCATTTTCATAACATTGTTTTTTATTTTCGCTGATTCAGGAGATACCACCAGTCTCAACTTCTCTACCATAATAATTTCTGGAGTGAAGTTCGCTGAGAATTCACTAGCTGCTTTCGTTGTAAAACTATGTGTGTTTAGGATTTGATTTGGCTGTTTCGAAAGCCTTTTGGAATTATGGCATTCCGGTTTCAAATAATCTGTATGATTTTGTAAATATCTGGAATTCATAAGGATCAACATACTGAATAAGCACACACTGTTTTTGCAGGTGCCTCTTACCTTCGAAGATGTTGCTGTTTATTTCTCTGAAGAGGAGTGGGAGTTTCTTGAAGAGTGGCAGAAACAGCTATACAAGACTGTAATGCAAGAAAACCACGAGCTCTTTATTTCACTAAGTAAGGGCATTTTGTGTGTTTTTTACTTAGCACTACCAGGTTGTTTGACTTTTCATATCTGCACCAGGTGTCTTTTCAGAGGGAATGTGCCTTCCCTGTCCAGTACTGGCCTATCCGCAGCTGCAGGTAAAGCTCTCCTCATTTATGCCTTCAGGTTTGTATTACACTGTTCAGCATTACTTTTGAATGCAGTGAGATGGAGAAGTCTTCTTAAAAGTTCTTCACAAAACAAGCATTCTGGGCATTGCAGCATCAGAATTCCTCAACTGTAGTCTCATTGGCCACACGGAGGCAGATACTGCCTGAGGTCTTCTACTCCCTCCCGCCCCCCTTTGCCCTCTTCCTTCACTCAGAATAATTACTGCTGGTTTCTGTGAAGATGAAGATGAAGGTGGCGAGCATCGTGCCTTTCACTCCAGTTAGCCTGCCCAGTAGCTTCTGGCTGTGAACCTGTTTAAGTATTTGATATTTGGTTACTAAACTGATTATTTCTGAAGATAGACACAGCCCATTTTCTACAAGTCCTCTCATGTTGTTGCTTCAGTAATTGATATAGCCTTGTAGCGCGTAAATCCATATTCTTGACTCTCGTCTCCATTCTGCTTTCTCACACAGTTCTTCGCCTTAATTATAACCAGTATTGCTGTTGTCCTTTGAAACGTAAAACCGGGGTTCAACTGAGAGCTCATGGAATTACCAAAAAGTCTTCAGACTTTCAGTGAGTAGCAAGGCAAAACAGCAAGCTTTACCCCTGACGGTGTTGTAGGGAAGAAATACCTATGTCAGTTAGTACATTCATCTGTCACAATAAATATATCTCCCAAGCAGTGTTATTCTTTTTATCTCTTGGGTATAACTGGGCTTCAACTAGGGATACAGTTGCAGTTGAGTAGCCTAAGCTACAACCAAAGCATAGTGTTGGGTTAAGGTGCACACAGATATTTTACTATCTTCGATAGATTAAACATTCTTGTGGTCGGCTGCATCGAAAGGACTCGCACTCCTAGGGCATTATTTGTGTTGGCTAGTGCTGCGCTTTTTTTTTTCATCTGCACTCTATGATAATCAGCAGACACAGTCTGAAGAACAAAGTGAAGCGATGGAGATAGAAGCTTTTGAGTAATTATGGCTGGTCTGAGAGACTTTGGTTGGGGAACAGAGATGCTATGTTCTAGAGTGGCTTCACATGCATCCTCAGGCCAAGGCACTGCCATCTGCAGATGGGATTCAGGTGAAGGAGACCAGTCAATGGTACATGGTCTTCATACTGTCATTGCGGTAAGGGCTCTTTAGGGGGATCAGCCATTGTGGTGGAGCAACATTTGCCCTTTTACAAAGAATGCGGTTGCTCGCAGAAGTCTCACAAAGGCACTGGCCAGATGAGAGGTAGCCTGGCCCTCAAGTCACAAGTCTCAGTCATTGGGAGACTTTTCAGAACAGTGACTTCTGTCTGGGTTACAGTTGCTCGTTGTTTAGGATGGGCTTTGCTTTTTTCCTCTGGTCCCCGCATTATCCCAAAAAGTTGTACAGCACTATTTCAAATAAATGTTGCATAACCAATAAGCCAAAGGGGGCAGCTGATATCCAGTATGCTGATAGTTGTTTTGCAAAAAACTGGTCACTCAGGTGCTGAATTGGCTGCTTTTACTGCGCTTTTGCTTTCAGCAGAACAGGACTCAAGATGCTTGTGATGGGCTTATGGAACATATTTGTGTAATGTGTGCAACTTTTGCCATATACTTGGCCAGAGTAGTTTTTTTAAATGGTGCTACTCTTCGGTTATAGGTGATGGAACTAGCTTGGTATAAGACAAAGGATCCTTCCTGCTTCAGGCTAGAGAAAGGCAGAGAGACAGCGGAGAGAAGGGGAGACCGCAGTAACCACTAGACCCTATTAGGCGCATACAGCAGGCGACCTTAAACATGTATATCACAACTCTCATGTGCCCAAGCACTCTCCTGCACACCACATACAAACTAGGACACTTGGTAATTATCAATTTGTGCTAGTAGTTGCAGGTAATGGGCACCATCATTAACTTTTGGGGCCTGGGACTTGTTTTTCATCAGACTATGCTCCAGAGCAAGTGAGAGATTAAGACAGAAAAGTGTGAAAGTACAAAACGGTAGAAAAGCAGTGGCAAGGGTAAAATGCGGTTATGGGAAAAAACGCTTGCAATATTGAGATAGAGACATGAAGTGTAGGGTGGAATAAGAAAGAGGTGGGTAGTAAAAACAAGTTTAGGCACCCATGGTATTGTGCTGGCATTGGTGATGGGCTCCCATGAAAATATATATATTTTTTTTACAAATTAAGCTCTGGAATTGGGGGGGGGGACGGGGGGACAGCCATGACATACTATACAGATTTTCACAGCAAGACCCAGTAGGTAGTCTACCCTCTTTTTCTCTGTGTTTTATTGTAAAAATATAGGCAAATGTAATTTTAACATAAAGCAGGCTACTTTTTAGAAATCCATAACATCTAAGTTTACTTCATGTTCTCTATATTTCTCTGCTTATTTGCAAGGATATATACACCAAAGACCATTAGGAACTCACACCATTAACATAATTGATTGGAGAGTCGTTTTAGTCTCAATCCATCTAATAAAGCATGTGACCTAATATAAGGAAAGTCAGGAGAGCTGTTTTAAACATGTAAACCTTTTAGGGTTTGCTTTCAGCCATTTTCAGAAAAGAATGCATTGTTTCCACAATGTTTAAGATACTGATGGATTGGCTATTTTTAAGGAAAACACACATCCTAAGTATTGTAAAGAATCAAAATCTTGTTCAAAAATCACATATTGAGCACATATATTGTAGAATAAGAAATGAAGGTTTAAATATGAACTTGCCCAGATGTCATAAACTGCCTCTGGTCGCCTCTGGTCATTGTATGAAAATGCCTTAGAGATTAAGAGAGATATAATGCTCTTTGTATCACCCGCAGGGGCAAGCATTGAACCACAACACACTTTATTTTAATGGATTTTTTTAAACGGCACCTTGCATTTGTGACCTAAAGTCCAAGGTTCTGCATTATTTATAGTTCTTTTGCTGGCTCTGTTCTGTCTTTTCAGAATTTACTCCAATGCAAAACTACATGTTTCATCTAAACAGATGTAAATTTAATTTGTTTACCTTGGATTGAAAAACTGCTTTTCGTCTGACTAGAGGCTGTTGTACTTTAAAAGCAGTTTCCAGTACCAGTTGACTAGAATCTTTTTCTTTTGGCAGACGATGGCCCACTGATTAAGAAGGAGCTGGACTGCTTTCCAGAAATGATTGGTGTGCCTCAGTGTTCCAACGTATGGATGTCTGTGAAAAATGAGAAGATGTCTGTGACAATGAAGAGTGAGCCTTTGACAAGTAAGCTAAGAAAGAAGCCAGTTGTTGTAACGAGCACCAGTAACTTGAAGCTTCGAGAGCACATTGCACTGCAACGGTCGCAGGCTGAAGGAAGACCCCATAAATGTACTAAATGTGAAAAAAGCTTTTATAAAAAGTCCCACCTTACAGCGCATATGAAGACTCATGAAGAAAAGCCTCCAAGAATATTGGAGGAAAAGCCCCCACAAACATGTGAAAAGTGTGGTTTAGTGGGCTGCAGTTGCCATTGCCCCCTTAATATTCCTCCTAAAGTTCTCAGTGGAAAAAAGCGCTACAAGCGCAAGAGATACAAGAAGAGCATTAGCACCTTGCCAAGGTTTGGATTCCGGAAGAAGCCTTATTCATGTGATGAATGTGATAGACGTTTCAGTTTCCATTCAGAACTTCTTGTTCATCAGAGAAGACACACTGGAGAGAGACCGTTTAAGTGCACAGAATGTGATAAAAGTTATACAATGAGTGCCCAGCTGACGGAGCACCTAAGAGTTCACACAGGCGAAAGACCTTTTGAGTGTCATGCATGTGGCAACATGTTCATGTATTACTCTGCCTTGAGAAACCACTTAGTAATTCACAGTGAAGAGAAACCGCATCGCTGTACTGAATGTGGAAATAGCTACAGTCGCCGCCGGAGTCTTATGATTCACCAAAGAACACATACTGGGGAGAAACCGTACACTTGTAATGAGTGTGGGAGAAGCTTCAGTCAAAGCTCCAATTTCATTATGCACTTGAGAGTTCACAGAGGGGAGAAACCCTATTCCAAGAAAAAAAAGAGAGCCTTTAAAATAGATGGCAGTGGGTAGTTTTTGCATCTTGAGACATACTTGCTTCAGTAGTCAATAAGGCTAATCCTTAGGACTCAATAGTGTGTTAGACTAAAGCGAGCACTGTGTGTTGAGATATGGACATAAATGTAATCTGTACTAGTTTTCATAATCTTGTGGACCATTTCATATTCTGGAAATGCTTCACTACAGCCGTAACAACATTTTATAAGATTTGTGTGGTCTACAATATTTACTAACACCTCCTTTTTGTCTCTGGTTATATCTCTGGCTGGTGGAAGCCATTTCTGCATGCTCAGTGGATGGATAGGTATCAGAAACCTAATGTTTAATTCTAGTTTTATGCATTTTTATCTAATGTAACATATGCACCCCATACAAAATGGCAATTTATGAAAAGTTTGTTAAATATATGCAAAGTTATGTTTGTAATCAGAAAAATCTACTGTTATTGCTAAGCCAAATTCTCTGCTCCTTCACGAAAAATGTCCTCACCATCAACCAAGCTGCAGCATTAAAAATAATTGCAAAATAAACTAAAACACTAATGTTAATATAAAACTCTTTAAAGAACGTTTGCAAAGTTTAACACTATGTGGCTACTTATACTGCTTTCAGGATACTCTGATTAGATGGAAATATATGCAGATGCTTGAAAGCAAGATTGATGATTCTTTGCTATCAAAATAAAATGTTCATTAAAAGAAATGTAAATAGTATCGAAACGTTTTGGTAAACTACTGTGAAATTTTAGATATAATTTTTTTTGAAGCTTCATTTAGTAAAACGTGTTAAAGCATGCTAGTATTTTCCCAAAAATATTCCTAATGCAAAATCAATGTAACCAGTTTCAACAAAATTATAGGAAACATGACCGTAAACAAGCATTATTATAAAGACACAATGGCCCTGGACTAGTTATTCAAGGAAGAGTTAGACTAACAGAATTATCAACTTATTTGAGCTTACATTAATCAGCTCACAAACGTCTATAAATCGTGAAAATAATTAAAACAAACAGATGTGCAGAAAAGCCACTAGGTATTATTACAATATATTTATTTAGTCATTTAAAGAAACCATCACTAAAGGGTCAAGAAGGTAGGAGAATGTTCTAGGGAACGTGTAAGAAAGAGTGCTCAAGTGTATATAAAGGAGTCAAGAGAGCTCAAAGTTTGTAGAAAAATAAAGGGCATATATTTACAAGACTGTACAGAACTGATATCCAAGAAACAGTTAGATGCAACCTGGCCACATGCAAATGATTCATTTGAATTATATTTTCTAAAGTTGTAAGGAGAGTTTCCTTAAGGCTGTAAACAGGGGTAATGGGGAAGGGGAAATTGGTCCAGGTGCGGTGGGGTATAGCGTCTACGTTTCGATACAGCTTATCGGCAACCAAGGGACTTTAATACCTCAGCCATGTGGATCTTCCTCAGGACAAGGGGACAGGTGAAGTGACCCTCATCAATCTTACATTGTTCTATTGGAGTCCAAAACCTGGTTACACCAATGCCCGTAAAGTGGCAAGGGCCAACTAAGGACAAATCCAGTTATTCAGTAGATATAAAGCATGGCTGTGGTGCTCAGACCATCCATGGAATGTAGTATTCAGGCCCGTATGTGTGGCAAGAGTTGGCTGAATGAATCGGGCAATCCGGGGCACAGCGTAATTTATACGACTGGAGACGATCTGATCGACGTCCTTACTCCATTGCGAATTATAGACGTTTGTGAGCTGATTAAGGTAAGGTCAAATAAGTTGATAATTCTGTTAACCGAACTCTTTTTTGAATAACTGGCCCAGGACTATTGTTTCTTTATAATAACCGATACCCAGGTCCAGGGACCATTTGGGAATAAACAAGCATTGGCAAAGCCAATAGGTAGGACATTGATGGTCAGCCTTTTGGTTTTGTCAGTGCGTGTCTTGTTTTGACATGGTTGTTGTACAACTTGATTTTTGTGGGAGCTGTTGGGCCTTCATCATTATCAAAAATGTTGGCAAAAGAAAAAATATTTTTAGCCTAAAAAATCATACATTGCCACTGTAGTCCCTGGCACTGAATAAAACTACTTTGCATGCCGATTTTCTTCTTGTGAAAGAGCAGAATGCTGTCCCTCACGGTGAAGCCAGACAGTAGAGAGAGACAGAATTTTAATAAAAATAGCTGGTAAACACAATATGGTACATTTGATGTTTATTGAATGTGTGATTGATTGTCATCAATAAAAAAATTAAAAAAACAAAAAACAAACAACCAGTCTTGGTTAACACCAGACCTAAGTAGAGGCCCAATTCTTAAAGAAAGTCACACAAGTGCAGCCATGGTTTATGTCCTTGCATTACTGCAGATATACGGCTTTCATTTATCCGCAGGAATTTACAGGAGTAGGCCAGAAAATCGTACTCCTAGAAAATATGTGTTAACTGCATTTTAGGACGAGCAAAGATGCATGTGTAGATTTACTCATGTGAAAATCTGTTGAGCAGTAACAAGTTCACTTTTCCACCAACCACTTTTTCCCCTTACCCTGGAAGAATGTTTACTTCTGCCCCTGTCTGGAGTACATTTCCAGCGTTTCTCTGTATGGTTAAATATTAGAAAGAAGCTGATGAAAAACCATACAACATGCTTGGAGGTTTGCATAGAGTCAGAGGCATTCCAATCATGGGGAACTATTGCTTACCGCTACCTCCAACCCCAGTATGTAGATCTGCGGAACGTTTGCAAATTAAGTGAATTTCTAGTATTCAAACCCTACTATGGTATGAGGTCTGGCATAGACATAGAGGCTATTATCAGAGCTCTTCTATAAGGAGATAGCTGCCATAATGTTACACTACACTACATGGCACCAAAGGGACAAGTGGATTTTGTCATTGGACAAGGAGAATTATGACGCAACCGGTCCTATGGACAAGTAGATATTTTATTACATTCCACATGCCTGTGTTTGATGCGGTCACTATTACAACACTAATAATATTCGTATGTCTGGATGGTTATCATCAAACATAAGTAGCTTTTTCTACAGAAAAGGTTGGAGACCCCTGTTGTAATGGATTCCCATTGCATTGCCTAGCCTAGAATCTCATTTGCACAGAAGAGAAGAAAACTCTCCCCTTCTTAGTGTTAGTGCTTGAAATATAATCCAAAAGGTATATTCTACATAAGGGACAGTTTTTAACTTTAAAATCATCCTGTGTGCTGCCCAATTAGTGTCTCTGTCTTTCCTGAGGCAACATTCCAGTTTCATTTGATAATGGTTGATTTGATTATCAGTATGATTTGGTTCTCAGCACCCATTGGTTACACTAAAACATATGTTCAAAAGTTTTTTAAAATCTTTATTTCTTCTTTCTAAAAAGGTGTTTATCATTGAGTAGTTCTGAAGCTGCTGTAAAAAAAGAGACATGTCTAAGCTACAGGGATGTGGAATCCCTATAGCCCGACGCCCAGAACATATTGTTTGGGGGTCAAGACCAACAAGTTTTCATGTGTATTTTGTTCTTGGGACAAGTAGGCCCCCCCCCCCCCCCCCGCAGCACAAACCCTTTGGCTGCCAGTTTGCAATGCCACATTATGGAGCATGGAAGGGCACTGTCTGCAGTTAAGGTAATTTTTTTGTCCCGATGTTAATGCTGTTCAAACTTGTATTCATGGGTCATTAATCGAAAGCCTTTATTATTAGGGTGAGCGCTCTAAGTAAATGTTGTAAGCTCAGACTGTACTACTGACAGTGGTTGCAGTATAAAAATGTGTACAAGCGTTTTCAAAGTTTAGGAATATGAGGCTATGTATAATGCTCCCGAATGCTCTCTGATTTGATGCAAATATTTACAGCAGCTTGAAAGCAAGATTGATGATTCTTTGCTTTCAAAATAAAATGTTAATAAAAAATGAAAGCAGGCAAAAAAAAAAAATTCACTGAACTACTGTAACATTTTAGGTACCATTTCTTTGCAACATCATTTAGTAACATGTGTTGATGCATGCTAGTATTTTCCAAAATATTCATAATGGAGAATCAGTGTAACCAGTTTCAATAAGATCATAAGAAACACAAATAAATAAGCATTGGCAAAGCAGTGGGTCTGAAATTGGTGGTCAGCTTTTCAGTTTTTTCAATGTGTGAATTGTTTTGGCATGGTTTTTGTAAAACCTTATTGGTGTAGGAGATTCCAGGCCCTCACCATTATAACAAACCTTGGCAAAAGCAAAAATTGTTTTTGGTCTCAAAGAGCACACACTGCCACAGTAGCACTGAACACAACTATTTTGAGTGCAGATACGCTCCTTGTCAAAGAGCAGAATGCGGCCACCGACAGTGAAGCCAGCCAATACACAGAGAGAGAGAGAGACAGAATTTTAATAAACACAAAAGGTCTTTGTCAACTGCAGATCAAATTAGGGGCCTATTTATTAAAGAAAGTCTCAAATGTGCACCCATGGTATATGTCTTTGCATTAAGTGCAGCTATACGGCTTTCGTGCATTCCCAAGAATCTACAGAAGTAGAACAAGAAATAGTACTCCTAGAAAATATTTGTGAACTTCTTTTTAACATGAGCAAATACGCATGTGTAGATTTGCTCATGGGAAAATCTGAGTATTTGCAAGTTCACTTTCCCTCCAACCACTTTTTTCTCAACTCTGGTGGAAGGTTTACGTCTGCCATTGTCAGGCGTAAATTTCAAACATTTCTCAGTATGGGAAAAGATTAGGGAAGAGTTGTTGAAAACCCTTAAAACATGCAAGTTAGTAGGTTTGCACAGACTCCAAAGGGCATTCTAACCCTGTAACTATTGCTTACCACTACCGTCAGCTCCAGTATGGAGATCTGCGGAAACGTGGCAACATAAGGGGATTGCAAGTATTCAAACACTACTATGGTATGAGCCTTGGCATAATCAGAGAGGCTATATCAGAGCTCTTATATAATGAGATTGCTGCCATAATTTGTCGCCACACTACATGGACCCAAAGGGACTAGTGTATTTTGTTACAGGACAAGTAGATTTCTGAAGCAACCTGCCCCATGGACAAGTAGATATTTTATTAAATTCCACATCCCTGAGGCTAAATCACTTTACCGAGGGTCCTGCTTATGCCATAATAGATTCTCAATTTTTAGTTTAGCTGTTTTACGTACAGTAGTTTTTTTTAACCTTTTTATTTGATATTTAAAACAAAATAGGAAGAAAATAGCATGTTCAGTACAGAGAGTTGATTGGGACACAGAAGTGACAAACACAATGAACATTTTTATATTGCCTAATCCGGACGGCCTATAAACAGCCAGTACACAACCCACTTTTGACATAGGTACAAGGATAAACTGATAAAGGACGGACTCTGAAAATGTTCGCACCATTTCCCCCATATCTTTGCATGTTTTCTCTTTAATCCTCTGTTTCTGTACACTGACTCCTCTGCCAGAGCACATTAGTCCATCATGCAAAGCCAGCCATCAAGAGAAGGGGCAATCTATGGTCGCCATTAACAAGCAATATCCCTTTAGGCCACAAATAGGTCTGTTGTCATAAGCTTTTTATCCACCCGTGATATGTAAGTACAGTAGTTCTTGAGAAAGGTTTTAGGATGAATTACATTTGAAGTCAGTGCTCCTCAACCAAGGAGCTATAGGTGGGGATGTATAATTGAACTCTCGAACAAACACTATAAGGGTATAAAATAATGGTTTGAAACTATTACGCTTTTGAGCAGCTGACTTCTATATATAACAAATTTGATGCAAAAAGTAACGTTTAACTAAAAAAAAAACATATGCCCATATAACATCATTGACTAGCATACTTAAATATCAAGGATTCATTATGGGCACCAGGGAATATAGGGTTGATTATTGAAGTATTTCACAACAGCACCTCTGACTTCAATTATTTTGCAACGGTTTAAGTGCCTCACGGCAATAACAGTAGTGTATGCTGATCTAGGTAGACATTTACCCAGATGGCGAGAAAGGCTATGTCTGTGTTTAACTGATTTAACTATAGTCTAATATTTTGTGGTCAGTCTAGATCCTTGAAAGGGACTTATCATGATGCAGGGAAACCACTAGAGATGTTTATATGCACAGGAGAGACGGTGGAAAAGTGTATTTGAATGAGGGAACTGAAGGGAAGGAGGACCACATCATGAAGAGAAAGTAGTCTGTGAATACCTTTGGGGAAAAAATGTAGCACAGACCATACATCCCAAAAGCAGAAAGGAAACTGATCAAATGGTTAGAAATCATTAATGTTGAAGAACTAGATATCCTTCTTATATATTTAGTGTTATTCACTTTCAATGATGTCTTCTCCATATTTCTTTATATTAGGTAACAATGTCTCAAATGGATTTCATGTAGAAAGACAAATATAATATATATGACAGATCAATGTCAATCACACAGAGAAGGGAGACCACAAGGATTTAAGGAGGGACCAAGACATTGGTCAGTATATTTAGAGGTAACAGTAGTTGTATCAGCAGTACATTACATTACATTATTTTGATGGTAACCCAAAGTACACAGTGCTCAATAGTGCTCGTGGAAAAGTAAACGGCACAACTGACAAGTGGAAATAGTGAGAAAAAAGTAATAAATGGCTACAAAAACAACAGTAGATAATTCTGATGTGGAAGATGTCCAGAAAGGATCGATAGCCAGTTCGGTAAGAAAGGAATTAATCGTGGTAAACAGCCAGATTCAGTCCACCTTCACGCCTCTCCGGATTCACTTGTGGAAAAGTGAACTGGCAAGTGACAAGTGGGAATAGTGAGAAAACAGCGAGCAACGGCGCAAGGAACAAAAGTAATAAACGGTAACAAAAACAGTAGATAGGACTTTTTACAAGGTTTGTGCTTTTTTATGGAACCAAGATGACGCTTAGACAAGTGCTGAATAGTTGACGGCGTTTCAACCCAGATAAATAAGGGTCATCATCAGGACTGGGTTACTTTACGTTGGAAGGTGCTGGAAAAGTGTCACAAGTGATTCGAGCAGGTGAATAATTCTGATGAGGAAGATGTCCAGAAAGGATCGGATAACCAGTTCAGTAAGAAAGGAATTAATTGTGATAAACATCCGGTGTAGTCACTAATCCAAGGGCTGCAGGAATCGGTAAGTAAAAAGCAGACGTGGAAGTTCAAGATGACCTGCTAGCTGAAATGTCCATGGGCTGGAAGAATCAACAATTCAGGACTGGAACCGGAGTAAAGGCGATCTGTAGCTCATTTGAAGTGAATCCGGAGAAGCGTGAAGGCGGACTGAATCCGGCTGTTTACCACGATTAATTCCTTTCTTACCGAACTGGTTATCGATCCTTTCTGGACATCTTCCACATCAGAATGATCTACATTTGTCTTTCTATATGAATTCCGGTTGAGACATTGTTGCCTTTTATAACGTATTTACCCATCTCAACTGGACCATCGGGTTTTCCTCCTGTTGTTTTCTTTTTCTCCAGATTTCTGGCACACAGAAAAATGGTGATTGTTCTAATGTTTTAGGTCTGACTTGACAGTGCATTTGTCTTTAAGATGTATTGTTAACAATTTGTTGAACTATAAATTAGTGTGCTTTGGGGCCACCCAAATGAATAATGCTCATTCACCTTATGCTGTTGGCTATTTTGTGTATTATTTAGCCTTACTGGAAGTACTTCCAGTGTAATGCAGGAGTGATTATTTTATATTTTAAAGTACACTCAATCACCACGCTATCACTTCCGTTCTTTATTTTCTGTATGCATTCTGTACAGAGCAATTCTTACCACTTTTTTCCTCACATTGGCAGACAGGAGGCTTTGGTGTCATAAAAAGCATTTGTGCATGTGTATTATACAAACTGCATTTGTGAATTCTTTTGTTAACGGGCTTTAACACAGTACAAGCCAGACCTATTGGCTTTGCCAGTGCTTGTTTGAATTAAAACAGATACAGTACACTTTAAGATTGATTTTCGGATAAAAAGGAAAACAAATAAAGGCTAGTTATTACATTTTCTTGGACATCAATGGCCATGTAAGGATTAGTTAATGAATGGTGTGTAGGAGGGGGATTTTTCAGAAATTGCTTTTGCCTGAATGCTACAGGTGATGGTTGTTTAATCTCTTGTTTGTATGCGATTATTAGAACTAATCTTCTCTAAATGGGTCTATCCCTGCTCCCGAATGACTAAACTGCGAAAAGAAAACTGGCAAACTAAAGAAACAAAGGTTTTAGGGTTTTGGAGAACTACAAATCAGTAGTCCAAAACGGAATGTGGATCCTTGAGACTGTGCTGGAGCAGAATTCTAACTGAGGTAGATTTAGTATGGTTATCTTGGGGAAACCATAGAAGGGTTCAGATTGCTTCATGTTCCAACATTCATTCTTAAAAAAGGTTTGCATCCCACTTCACCGAAGCCTAACCTTTAAAACAATTTTGTTTTGTCTCAGTTTTTGGTTATTGACTTGCCACAAATGTGACTTCTCCTGGGGCCTTGATAACATATTTCATTACTTGCCAGTCTGAGTGCTGAGCAGGTTGAATTAAAAAACACAATGAGGTTGCCAGTTCACCATGAATCCGTACCGCCTGAAAAACTTAAAAGTTGTTGGCTGTGTCCAGTAATAACTGCCAGTACTTAAAAAACAAAAAGCTACATTTCAATTGACAAATATCACTAATATGATGATGAAACAGCTTGTTATGCAGACTGCCAATTATTACCATTTTGATCCAAGTGGGTTTTTAATTAAAATTCTGAGTCTATAAATATCCCAAAGACTGTTTAATTACGTTAAAATAGATTGTTTGAACCGAAAAATGCATCCAATTCAAAGTGAAAGAATACATATAAAAGTAGACCACCGCTTCCAACAGTTGAATGAGAGGAGCAATCATTTGTCCTTTTCAGATCGTGGCCCGAGAAGATGGAGTGAGGAAGTCTAGCAAGAACCTGCTTTTATTGATAAACATCATCTTACATTTCTGCATTGTGGATTCGTACGTATCAGCATCATCTGCAAAGTTCTTGAAGAAGCCAAACTATATGATGGAAAAGATATGTCCTGGACGGACATCAAGACAGGTATATTCTTTCAGTTTTGTTTGGGAGTATGGTATGTGCCCTCGAACAATGGTGTGTATGTGGTTGACCGATTTGGTTAGAATCATTGGACCTTTTTTGTTTTTTTGCACATCCCATTATGCCATAGTAAAGCTAATTTTGTATGTCCTAAGAACATTGTGAAAGCAAATTGCTGAAAAGAAGAGCTTGAATACCAGCCAATCTTTGTGATAGACAATTTTCAGCTTTAGATTTTGGAAATGTTGATCTCATTATTGCTTCTCTGATAAACTTCTTTTCAGTATCGCAAACTTTGTGCCTTTGCTGGCTGTCATGAAACTGCACGACCAAGAAAGTATTGCTTAGTCCCTACAAAAAAAGAAGCTATTCATTCTGGGCTTAAAAACAAAGTTTCAGTTACATTCTAGCTGTATTTAGGTCTGTCCTGGCGTTAGCAGCGCTCATGTGTTGCTCATGCCATGCGAGCGCCTCTTGGAATCAATACGGTTTCTGAGAGGGACTTTAAGACCCACCCCTTCTTTCCATTGGCTTGCATCATAGCTTATGCCAAACGCAGCCTTTCTATTGTGAAGGAGGCTTTTTAATCCCTCCTTGTTGCTGGTCTGTCCACTTTTAGCCCCGCACACGTGGACTGGAGGTTTTACTGGCAGCGTGACACTCTCCCCTTCATTACTCGGTGTAGGCACTTTTTTTGGATGAAAGCGTCTGCCATTCCGCAATGGCAACAGCTTGTTTTGCCCAGAAAGTGTCAGCCGTTCCGCAATGGCGAGAGCTTGTTTTGCCCCTAGTACCGAAAAATTGCTCAAAGCAGGACGTCTTCTAAGGTGTTTTTACTATTTGTGTGTGGCCGGTATCAGAGCTTCATTAAGCAATAGACATAATTGCTGCGGAGGAACAGCTATATTTGCACTGTTGTCCTTTGTAAACTGAGGGCGGTTCAATATTCAAGTTTGTGGGGCTGCTTTCAGCAATCAACTCGTATCCCTGCGCAGTGACGAGGGACAGCCCCTGAATTTAATAATTGTATTTCGATTGTAATATAGGTAGCCAGGTTGTGAGTTTCAGCTACAAAAAATATATAGCACAAACCGGTGCAGCGTGTTTTCCAATAATACAGCCCCTCGTTCCGCTATATTGCAGTCCCGGTGAGTACCTGGTCTTGTTTTTTAAGCGCACCATTGCGCGATTTTACTATAACGGCGGCCACGCTCCTTTCGTTATAGCAGCTCACCATATATACGTTTTTTTTTTTACACGACCCATGCCGCGCTTTTACTTTGTCAGCCACATGCCTTTATTTATAGGCTCACCGTATTTACACTAACATTAAGTGGAGCTCCAGGCCTGTGTGGAATTAGCAGCTCGTCAAATATACTTTTATTTTTTTAAACGCACCTATGCCTCACTTTTACTTTGTCAGCCACATGCCTTTATTTATAGGCTCACCGTATTTACATTAACAAAGAAATTGTTTTTAAAAGCGCACCCATTCCGTGATTGTACTTTTAACATTAATGGCGGCCGTGCACCGTAGATTGACTTGCTGAAATTATTTGGGAAAAGGGATGTTGGGGTAGGCGTGGGAGGCCTCACAATGTAAAGAAGCCAAGCGACAAGGAGAAGTAGGTATTTGGTAGTCTAATGTGCTCTCTGCACTACGTGTAGCTCACTTTCAGTTACTCCTGACATCTGTGTGAGCTTGATGTTGTGAAAATGATTTTGAGAAGCTTGCTTGTTTTATTTGGGTTGTTCAGGCAGATAGTTTGTCTCTGTTGTTTTGTCAGGGGAAGAATGAGTGTGCTTTGTGTGTTTCTCTCCCAGGCCTGTGTGGAATGTGATGGAGTGTGAGTTTTGTCTCGGAATCAAGAGTTAGACGTTCAGCCGTAGGCAGAGGCTAAGGTGCGAATATCTGCTACTTTTGGTCGGCAATGCAATAGGTCTCGCATTTGCGAGGGTTTCAGCTATTGGCTTTGTAAATGACAATGCCTTTTATTTATGTGTTGGTTTTTAAAACAGATAAATAAAAAGCAATGTCATTTACAATGTCAATAGCTTAAGCTGTCCCAAATGCGAGACCTATTGTATTGCAAATGCTTGTTTCAGGCTTGCACTGATGTATTCGGCTTGGGCATTTGAAAGATTCTACTTTGAGAAGCCAGCAAGTTAATTCATTAGGTTTAATCAATCAGTGAGGTTATGATTTTGAATAGCACAATTCACGGACGAACCTCTTCGCAAAGGTGACTTTACAACTCCAATAATGGTTTGAACTTCAAAAATGTTTACACTTTGTTCTCTCTGACAGCTTATGTTCTTACAATCTTTCAGTGGCAAAAGTTTTTGTGGAGTGCTCCTCCAGCAAAGATATACATTGAGTGTTAGACCTGTGATTGGCAGCGGCTGTGATACCAAAAGATGAGTTTACAAATGCCCATTTAAATGTATTCACCACATCTATGAATTCCTAGAGTTAACGCTGAAAATGCACCCTGGGGTTTAACTATTGCTGAGCCATTTTAAGTGTTGGTGAATTCGACTTTTTTTATAACGCGAATACACAGATCTATTTGGCATCTTCAGACAACTTTAATTTTGCACCTGCTGTAAGTGCAGTGGAAATGAAAGCACAGACATACTTTTAGTTGGTGCTCTTTTTTCCTTTTTGGGGGGGGGGGGGTGTGTCTGTCTCTAAATATATAGGGCAAACCTTTCAAAGCCGCGCTGTACACCATGCTAGTAGTGGTCACGTTGGAACATTGGCACAAAAAGATACCTCCGGTTCACTGGTTTTAACGAAAATTGAGGGGGCCTCCCTGCAAGGTATGTAGAGGGGCCCCCTCCGGGCTCAATTAGGAGCTCTCCCGACAGAGCGCAGTGCCGAGGGGGCCCCCTGGAGTTTCGGGCCCCCCCGCACCGCGTGGGCTGCGGGGGCCTGTGTTACGCCCCTGCTCCCGTTTTAAATTGGGCAGGGTCCATCCTTTTACTGTATTATCTGCAGGAGAGTTGGTAAAGTGGAATGATGGGGGATGGCCTTCAAAAAAGTAAAAAATCGACTCACAGCCCCGTTTAGGTCAGTAGAACGTGTTTTTGGTATCATTTGTCCTAATAATTTACCATTTGTAGAGAGAGAGCATTGCACAAATATTTTTCCCGTCACACTAGACAACTTGAATGTTAAGTTGTACAGTAACGCTGTCTACATTATTACAATAATCCTCAATAAAGCATGAAAAATCACTGAAGCTGATGTTTTAAAGAAAATAGGCTAAAATCCAATATAACTATTGCATTGTTTCTGTCCAGACATTTATACTGCCTGTTTAGTTCTAGCATGATCTAAAGATGTTGCAGTAGTGATTGAATGTCTAGTTGAATAAATTGCCGCTGGCAGCATACACTACCGAGGCTGTGTAATAGCGGTACATGTACTTTGTATATTGCTTGTGGAGTATCAAGTTTACAGGGGAAGGCTGGGAGGTTGTGGAAACAAAATTCTCCAGAGGGTTTATTTTAGTGCTCCTCTCTCTTACCTTGGTAATTTGCCATTGGTATTCCCACATAATATGTTTTTGTGTATATAGTTTAGGTTAGCATGAAGCGTTGACATGATTTGCCTAGGTAAAATTATACGGGGTATGTGATTACTGGAACCATGAAAAAGGCTTCCAGGCAAAAAACAAGCCACATAGTCCATATCTAGGGTTTAGAGCCAAACATTTGGTGGTACTTCTTTGTTTTTTATTTGACCAAGTCACATCAGAGAAGCCTGTGTTCTAGTCGATTAGAATGTTGTGTTTAAAATGAGACACACCTTTACATGTTTTAAGAAACAAATCAATCATTGCAGATGCTTAGGATGAAAGTCTGCAAAAAACCCAAGGGTCGTCATATAATCCATTTTCTGATGTTTTTATTTGCCAATTTGGTATTTGTGTCTTTTTGAACAAAGCTAATAGAACTAATTCTAATATTCGGTTTTCATTCTGTAATGCAACTAAATGACTAACTGTAATTTAGTTACTGACAAGAGAGGTCTAATTATAAAATTAACTTGTGGCTTCTGAAAAAGTAAAAGTACCCCTTTTCCACCAAATTCTGCAAAAATATGTTTTAAAATTAAGTACTAAAGCCACAACTTCTTGTCACTTGTAAATATGAGTGTTTGCTTTGTGTGACTTATGTGTTTCTTATGTGTGGGCTTGTATTTCAGGGAGCACTCACTTTTGAAGACATTGCAGTCTATTTCTCCGAAGAAGAGTGGGCAATTTTAGAAGAGTGGCAGAAGGAGCTGTACAAGAATGTAATGCAGGAGAATTACGAGACGTTGATATCTTTAGGTACGGAAGTGCGTTCATCTGTTTTTTTTGTTTTATTAACATCGTTAATTGCCACATTTTTTTAATAACTAACCTTTTTGCAGTAAAGTAAACAGAAACATTTCGGTTATAGAATAGGATGTCTGATGTTTTGAAATCTGCAGTCACTAGTGTTGTATCTTTAAATATTGATATGTGTATCTAGTTATACTATTTTTATGCAATGCTTGTCACCCCTTACCCTCAGACTGTATTTAATTTAAATGGAGCACACTGTATCCTATCCATGTTTCTGTATAGTCATGAGAGACAGGCTGTTGCTATATCTGCAGTATAGGAATCATGAGGCTGTCCAGCTTGACGACAAAGCTAGAACATAGACTTGTTATTTAATTAATTAATACCACTAGCAGTCCTTGTGAGATCCTGTATGCCTTGTAGTAAATGTGGAAACCCCTTACCCAACCACATCTCTTTCTTTTGGTAAAAAAGTGAGTACACCATTAATTTACTCCTTTGATGTTCTTGGTGTCTCCTGCTACTATCATGCCTATCCTTTTTTTTAATTAGCTCTTGTGATGGTAATGTTCAGATTTTACTTGTGTTCCCTCAAGTATTTCAATAGTTTGGGGGATCTGTTTTCACCAGTTTGATTTGGAAGGCAGACTTGTGGTCATGGGAGGGATTTGTCTTGCAGAATGAAAAGCCTTTTTAATTTATATGAAGAAGGCTCTGATATATTTTTTTTAATTTCAAATATTGGGATTAACATTTCTTTGACAGCATAGTTTGTGGTATGTTTAAAGCACGGCAGGGTAAGGAGTGCCCGGTTGTTTGGAGATTTAATGAGATGCTTAATTTCACATATCTGAGGATCAAGATGGAATTTGGCTGTGTGACGAAACACTTCTTAAATGATTTCTGATTAACTGTTCTGTTTTGAAGAAATACCAATTTTTCAATAGAGAACATTTGCAGGTCATGGTGATTCTGCACTGTCGGTTGCTTAAAAATCATCTGGGATTTTAAGAGTGACAATTTTAAGGGGTTTCCCATTTCTTTCTGTATCTTTTGATTATTGTTTCAGGTGTGTTCCATCATTGATAGATGTATTCAATCTCAATTTAAGTTTATTTTGATGTATGTTGCTTGGTCAGCAGTGAATATTGTATTTAGTTATGGTTTACCTTTCACAGACTTATAATGGATGATTTTGTTTTCTGTTGCTTTCGGTGCCCTGTTCATTTATATCTTTTTGATCAGATTATCAGTTAAATTACCTGTAGAGGGGAACCTGTTGCTTCATGGCTTAATCTGTGTGCCTGAGTTCCTGAAGTTGTTTTTGGAAGGAGCCATAGTCCCAGTTTGTGTGTAGATCATAAAGAGTCCCTCCTATTCGTCATTTCTGTTTCAAACACCAGACATCACAGCCAGTACGTACTTTCTAAGTGTGACCAGCCAGTTGTTTCATAGAAAAGATAGAACAATATGGTATAAAATCTGAGATCCGTCATCAAACAGTCTGTTTTATAAAAATATTTTAGCCTTCGTAGTTTAAACAATGAGCATTTGAGCTATTTTGGAGGATAGCTTTTCTACATTTCTGCATGTATGCTGTATTTGATCTTGGCTAGGAATGATGTTTTTCACAGTTGTGCTTAATAATTCTGCTTATTTATTAGACTGGCACCTACTTTCATGGTTTTTGGAGTTCGATCAGCTGATGTATTAAGAACGTTTTAAAACGGTCTGTGTTCTTATTGTATAGTGTAGCTCAGAAGTTAAACTATCAACTTTTCCTTTCAATCTTTTTGTGAAATAGTTGGAACATTACATATAACAGTAATCTAAATACACATTATTGCACAATCAATAACGTATTAACGTAGTCCTTTTGGCGGGTTTGCTAGTATGGGGAGCACAAGGTGCTATGGGCCTAATCTGTTGTTTGGCGGACAGAATACAGACGGCCAGGGTGGCAGAGAACGTTAACTGCACCTCTGATGGACTACCGTCTGCCAGATTTAGAGATCATTGCCGGCTCGCTGTGATCCCTGTACGTTTTAATAAAGGTTTTGTTTTTCTGAAACAGAACTCCCAGAGTGAGAGTCAGTTATTGAAAAACAAAAAAACAAATGATCCCACACCCAGGTTTTTTCTGGGTGTTGGGGGAATGGCATAATTTGGGTTTTTCTTTCAGTCTCTCATTGCCAAGTTTTACCGCATTCATGGTGAAAAAGATCTCCCTCTGTCCACCCTAAATAGGATGGGCAGTGAAATGCTCTTCCTCCAACGGCCTGCTTGATTGGCCGCCAAAAGACGCTTTCCATTGATGGAGCCAAGGAGGGCTCAGTCACAGAAAGCCTGTCCACCAAACTCTAAATCAGGCTATATGTTCCTAAATGCAGCCTTACTGCTTTGGACCAAGGTACTTGTTTACCCTCCAGTGTCTAAATTTACAATTAATTTTGTGTTTAAACAAGGATTATGAATACTTAAAGGGCTAGTTTGCAAAAAATCTGTGATTGTTTGGTCCCATGATAATCAACAAATGCTAAGGCACTGCAGGCAACTGCTGGAAACCTTTTAACTCACTTTTTAATGGTTCTTGGCAGTTTGGCAGCTAGCTATGGTCTTGCCTTATATACATAAATGAACTTAAAATGGCTGCTTGTTACGTCTTTTGTAGAGAAGATTCAGTAAACTGATTGGATTATTCTTAAAATATCATGGTGACAAGGTGAAAAATAACTACTGTCTCTTTGCTCCAGGAACAGTGGCTCTATTGATATTGTGTTGGATGGCTGTCTCAGAAGGTGCAGTCAGATAACCTATGGTGCAGTATCCTTTAGCAGTAGACACTGGGCAGGTGGTGTAGGAAAAGGAATGTAAGCTTCTGAATGAGAGGTGCTTAGCTTGATAGAGCAGTCCTTAAAGCATGGGCGTAGGAAGTGTGGGGGACGTGGGGGATATATCCCCCCCCCCCCAGATTTTGGAGTGGGGGGCACACGGGGGACAAGGATGGGGGTGACGAGGTGACAAAAGAATTTCCCCTCTCCCTTCTGTTAATCACAGGGCCATTAGCCCGCGAAAGCGCTACCTAATGGCCCTGTACTTGACTTGTGACCTGCCTGCAGTCAAAGAGGCCACCCGCCCTCTTTGTCCTTTGATATGCTGCAATAAGGCTTGGCTGGTCTTGGGGGGCAGAGAAGGAAAACAAACTCTTGTCTCTCTTCCTTCATGCCCAGAGAAGGCAAGAACAGTGTCTGCTTCTGCGCTGCCTCTAGCTGTCTCGTCCCCTCTCTCCATCTCTTTCTGTCTCTGTCTAGCACTTCCTTAAGTGCTGATTTCAAGAGACAGCTGTTACCTACTCTCTCTTGACTCTCCTTTTATTTATTTGTTCCCTGTTAAATGGATCCAAAAACGAGAAGAACACTTTGCCTGGAAATGTCCCCATTTTCTGACCGTTTTCTGTTCCAAAGTACAACCTCGGGACGGAGAGAAAAATAGTATCAAAATATGAAAAATAATTAAATATCCAAATAAAGCAATACAGAGTGCTTGCAGACAGGCCAGATTGGTGTTATTCGCACCCACACACATTAGCACCACGTTAAATAGTTTGCCAGTGAAGCGCTACTTTCTTTTTATCTTCTTTCTTTGACTAACATTGTTTTCCCAGGGTGGGGAAGTGAACCTTTCCTAAAGGGACTGCAATGCCTTGTTGATGGGTGGAGTGGAAAGCGTTTAATATTGTCGTTTTCAACTGTTTTAATGATTTTAGCATATAAAATCTGTACCGCAGCTCTGTGTTTAGAAATGTGGTCTTTTTTAATCCAAACTGCTTACATTTTGTAAGGATATAAGCAATCGACATTGAAACAGGTCCGTTCCTGGTTCTGTAGTCATGTCCAGAACTTATCAGGCAAAATCACTTACTGATTTCTGAATAATGAGTTTATAACTGTTACGGTAACCATGTTGTTCCTGCTTACATTTCACATGCTTTGCTCATCCTTTCTTTCGCTATGCGTGTTTGCTTTTTTCAGGGTGTTATAACTTTTTTCAGGCAGCATTTTACTCTTGTCTAATGCATAAATTGAATTGAGTCACAGCACAATTGGGTTTTAGCTGAAGGCAGTGCAAGTTTCTCCCAGTTGGGCAGTATGGTGTTCAGTGTGGGAGAGGATGTGGCACTCTGGCCAGAGCTGCCAAATGGAAAACCATGTTCAGCCTTCATGACCAGTCCACCAGACCACCGTCCTGACAGAGTACATTACGATGCTACTCCTTTGAAGGCCCGATAGACCTTAGAAGCCCTGGTGTCTTAGCACCAGCAGGTGGACCCTAACGGTGGCAAGTGTGAGTTAACCTTGAAGGCCTGTCCACCATTATCCATGCAGCTCACCTCCAGTCTTGCGGGCAGGCATACAAATAAGCACACACTAGAGTGACAATGACTGTGACTGAAGTCACAAGACCTTTTAGGCCAGTCCACCTTACCCATTGGTGCCTCCATTGGCCTTTTTCAGCACTAGTAGTGCAACTTACCAGGGGTTGGCAATGTAGGATTTGCATGCACACCAGACTTAGGGGGTGATTATAATGGAGGTGGAACTGCTACATCACCCGTCAGTGACGGTCCCACCGCCATCAGTAATTGTATCACCGCCCGCCATATTACAATGGCAGGTGGTTCCCTGGCAGTCGGCACGACAGATCACCACGCACCGAACGGGCTACTTGAGCCCTCCTGTGTGGCAGAGGGGCTCGTAGCTCCTACAATGCTGGTAGTGCCTACCAGGCACCGCAGTAGGGATTATGATGTCCTTTACCCACCAGCCTATCCATGGTGGTTCGCCCGCCATAGAGAAGCTGGTGGAAAAGGACATTGGGGGCCCGTAGCAGACCCCTTTACCCCCGGCACCCAGACATGGGACCTGAGGGGCACCTATGGTGCCCCCCTACAAATCACTGCACCATGTGGCACTGCCACGTAATGCAGTGATATACGTAAGATGTCCCATTTTTTACACTGCAACGGGTGATGCAGCCAGCAGTGCCTGCCCCAATGTAAAAGATAGGCATTGCGATCGCCATAGCGGCAGTCGCATTGAAATGCCTATCGTGAGGCCTCCGTTTTGTAGGCGAGCGGTCCCATTCCCCAATTCGATGGCGGTTGGACTGAGGTCCGACTGCTATCGTAATCAGTCCCTAAGTTTTGGGTAGAAAGAGGGCAGGGACTTTGAAATTAGGTTGACCATGTGGCCCTTATTTTGGTCATATGTAATGTTTCTGTGCTGCGTAATGGGGAAGGAAGAAGGCTTGGGTCCTTGTGTCTTGCAGAAAGGAGAGAAAAGGTTGTATCTGCTTTTCAGGAAGGATATACAATGCAGAAAGGACCAGACTAGCCACTCTGGCATTTCCTTTGTGGGCTGCAAGCCAATGAAGCGTAATTTAAGTTGGTGTCTGCAGGTGAGGCCCAACTGCATTCTTTGTTAGAGACCGGTACATTATTTAAACCATCAGACTGTAAAACCAAACAAGAGAGAGAAAGGCATCAAGAGTTGTGGGCAGAAGGAGGAAGGGAAATATGGAAAACAGAGAAAAGGGAGAAAGATAAGAAAGAACCTGGAAGAGTGAGATAATGTGGAGTGAGAGTATGTTGGTGGCTGAAGGAGGCAGGAGCTGAAATCAAATAGACAGCCTTGGTACTCAACAACCCAGCTCCGCCACAGATTCCCTCGCTACCACTCTTTTATAGTGCTGCTCAAGTCTCCATAACCACTCTCTCAGATGCATTTAATGCGTTATATAGCGCCACTCATACCAGTGCAGGGTGTCAGCTCAAAGTCAAAGTTTCAGGCTCACCGGGATGACGCCCTGCGGGGCTACTCCTTGCGGTAGGTCTCAGTCAAAGTTTTTACCCTCTGAATTAGAAACTTTTCTGGAGCTTTTCTTCCCGGGGTCCCACGTAGATCTCACCCAGCCCTGATTCGGTGAGGGTTCGCTGGCTTGCCTTGTGACGAGCTCCCGGTCAAACGTATGGAAGTCCAACCTCCGAAGCTTTCCAGCGGTATGAGCCAGGGATCCAGGCTGGCACACAGTTGATGGTGGGTGGCTTGGCTCTTGTGGTTGGTCCCGGTCACCTTTCCTATGTTCGGAATTAGAAACTTTTACAGAGCTTTTTCTTGCGGGTCCCTCAATGCTTTTCAATAGGCTGGATTCGGTGAGGGTTCGCCAGCTTGGGTTTCCGCCTACTCTTGATCAAACTCTGGAAGTCAGACCCCTGGAGCTTTTCAGCAGAAGGAACCTGGACGGCAGGCCAACTCATGATTGATGGTTGCCGGCTTGGCTGGCCAGGGTGAGCCGGTCCACTTATGGAGCTTTTTTCCAAAGTTGCTCCAAACTTCTCCAAACCTCTGAAACTTCTTCCTGAAGTTTTCCAAAGGGTCTCAAAGTGTCCAAAACTTACTCCAAGGGTCTAGAATCTCCAAGATGGTCATTGAAAGGGACTTCCATTTCCACAATCCACTTGGACAAAACTCTTACAAATTCACTTGTAGTTCTCCAGGCTGGGGATTCTTGGTGTTGGTGGTTCAGGTGAGATCTGTTAACCTTCAACTTGCAGGGAGTCCACTCTTCAATCCTTTTGAAGCAAGGTAGTTCACAGGGCTGTAATTCCAGATTGTGCAACAGGTACAATCTTCAGAGTCCAGGGCCTGGTTGGTGAAAATCAAACTCCTCAGCAGGGACCCTTCTTCTCCCAAGTTTGAAGCAGCATCATCTGAGAGGCTCTGTCCCTCTAAGATACTTATTTCAAGTTCTCTGGGTCAAGAAGGAGGGCACTCCTGTCCAATGAGGTGCACGGCAACGCTCCAGGGTATGACCACATCCTTTAAAGTGTGGCATTATTTTCTCACAGAGAGCACAATTTCTCCAAAATATTAGCATGGCTGATTTTCCAGCAGAGGGAGCAGAACTAACTAAACCAGCCTACAGGATGGCTTCATCTACCTAGGACCACCCCCCTTACATCTGGGAATTCCTCCTTAATCCCCCTATCCAGCTGTGGGGCCGGGAGAAGAGGTGTAAATGATTTTTCCAGCTTGTCTCCTTCCCTTGAAGAGCATTATTTACTACCCCTCCCCCTGGCTCTGGCATTCCCATGCCCAGCAACCTCTCCTCCCAGAAAGGTTTCCTAACTCTAGGGGTCATTTATCACCTCTTCAAACAGCCATTTTAATCCACTTACCTCCGACCAATCAAGGCAGAGCACTAGAGGGCTGAATTGTGGCTTACAGACAAGAAAGTCTTATAACTTCTTGTCTGTACATTTTGAATAAATTCAACAATACCATATTGTTGCATTTATAATTAACATTCTTCTGAGTCCTTTAATCCTAGTTTTATGGCTTTCCTTTGTCCTGTTATTAATTAATAACCTCTTGCAATGTTAACTTATGGGCTGGAGAGCTGCAATGGAAAAATGACCCGGCCAATTTCTCCAATACCAGGGCCTATATAAGGACCCTGCTTATACCTACAGAACCCCCCACCCCTGGAATACCCAAGAAAGACTCTAGGGGTTCTAGTTGTATCAAAATATTGCAGAGCCTTACTTCACAGTGCTCCTAGCACAAAAGTCAATTTTGGGAAGCACTTTACTACAATGTAGGCAGTGAAATGTGCAATTTCACTAAACCCAGGGCATATAAAACTAATTTTGTAAGGGTCCTCCTTGTAGATACCCGACCCCCACCCCTGGGACACCTGAGGGAAACCCTGGGGATACCTAATATGCCCCAACATTGTAGTTTATCAATTTGTAAATGCCCCACACCCAGAAGTCAAGTTTGGGCACAATTTGCATTTTAAAAGCAGTCCTGCAACACAGGCCTGTTTTTAAACTGACCTCAGGCTTCAGCAGTGCACACATGCAAGTGCAGGAAGGGCTGCTGGCCTCTACATTGCCATGCCCTAATATATACTAGGGACTTAAAGGTAGTTTCAATCCCCATGCCCTATTATGTACTAGGGCCTTGTAGGAGAGGTCATGCCAATCATAGGGGTAACCTAACCCATGGTGCACCCTAGTGTACGTAGGTGTTTTCACTGTATTTGTAAGTGTCTCTGTCAGCATAGCACTGGCCCTGGCCCAGGGCCTGGATAGGCAGAGCCCAGGGTCAGTCTGAGTCAGGTACCACCAGTACCGGTCAACAAAAGGTTGGGGAGTGCCCAGGACACAGGATGGCTTTGCAACAATAGAGAAGCAAAAACTCAGAATTTAAAGCATAACACCATGGTTGGGGGTTCTCTAATAATCAGAATTAATTTCCATCCTAATGAACCCAATTTCCAACATTAGGATAATGAAATACTGGGGAAAAAGTATAATGTTCTAATCAATACCTTGCATTTTTCATGCTGCTCTTTGGTGACGTAATAGCTCACTGTTCAATGTTAGGATTTTAACTGATAAACTGCAAATAGCAAAGAACCTCTCAGACAAAAGCAGTAACTCACTGACCTATTTACATTATAAGCATTTTGTGATCTGCATGGTACACGTTCTTTGCATCAGGCTTATTAACACACGGTGGCTACCTTACCATGAGTCAAAACTTCCACTAGCCAAACCTCTGATCTCTCTCTCAATAAGGAACATTAATCACCGAAGTTATCTTCACATTTTTATTGTTGCCTGAAAATTGCTGGTGACCAGAAATGCAGCAGCAGGAACTTTTCAAACCATAATGCACTTGCAAACATGACGCCCTCACCCGAAGTCGGAACCTTTGTTTGCTTGGTGCATGAAGATGGAAGATTCATATACATGTTTTCTTAACATTTGGTCTGATTACTATGTGAATGTAAATAACAATAAAGCATACATGCAAACTGTGACTACATGCCTGCTTATCTCAATACTTCACTTCATATATATGCGATTGTATTTGTTTAACGGGCGGTGATTTGTATAGGGTCACTTGAAAGTCCTCAAGGTTGTCCCTGTCCCCCCCAGAATTTTAGTGTCTCCTACGCCCCTGCCTTAAAGAAAGACAACGTGCCCAGCCTGAGGCATGAAGCTTATGCTGGTATCAATTACGTGGTTCTTGGAGCACATCGTTTCTGGCTAGTTGCGTGAGTGAACTGGGTGATGGTAGCTGAGACAGGCATTTTCAGCTATGGTGAACATCATCCCTATCTTCTAGAATAACAGTACACTCATTGCATCCAGTGACTGTTAGCTCTGCATTTATGCCCCATGTAAGATTCTTCATTCTTTTAAAAACTGTCGTTCATAGTTAAGCAATAATAGCCCATTAAAACAAAGGAAACACTTTTCTTGAAATCTAATGAGCCGCTAGTGCACTCGCGTCAAGAAACATTTCATTTTTAAACACATATAACAAACAGGCCCTAGGCAGATGAGGGGGAGTTCACTGACCCCATGATAACGGTGGCAGGGTAGAGGACTGTTAAAGGCGCGGAACCGAAGTGGCATGCATTGACAAAACAAGCAACGCGCCGAACAGCATGAGGCGTCCACCCTGCCATCTGCCGGGCCCTTGCCAAGTGTGACGGGGTGGGTTCCCGTGGGCCCCTTGAAGGGGGTCTGACCACCGACTGGTGGTCCGGCCCGCGTTTTCACCTACCTCCGTTTCGTCTCCCCAGCCCCAGGAACCGGAAGCAGAAGCGGACTGGAAAGCAGGAGACCCTGAATACTGGTGGCCGACCGCGAACGAGGAAGACGCCTGTTCCTTTAAGGAACAGGACTCGAGCGGCGTAGCCACGCCCCCTGAGAACGATGCGTCGAGGTCAAAAGGGACCCGGAACCAGGAAGCGTCGGACGGCGTTTCCCGAGCAGCGAGCCCCGGAGAGGAGAAGCGAGCGAGCTGTCGTCGCCCGGAAGAAGAGGACCATATCCAGAGGAGAACAGAGGTGCCGGAGAAGCCAGGAGGCCCACGGTCTGCGACCCGCCCCGCCACGGTCCCGCGGGAGGAACGTGGCTACAGCAGGTACGTATGGCAGGGTGGATGGGAAGTCAAGTCCCTTCCTTTAACGTGTGAAGTACATCATAGTAAACAAGAACCTCCGACCCCCTCCCTCTCACGAGCACTACCCTACACCTATGAGTGTGCTAGTATCACCTACCACTGGTTTCCTTCACTCCCGGTCCCTTCAAGTAGAGCGGTGTATCCAGTACTGATACTCGTCTGTCTTCTTTCCTTCCATACGGAGCCCGAGTGGGAAGACGCGGGGAACCGACGCAAGAGCCACCCTGGACCCTCCTCGCCATCCTGCTTATGACCCTGCAGCGTTCGCCAGAGAACGTATCACCAGTAGAAGCAGAAAAACTTACACGCAAATAAAACCTTCTTTAAGAACCTTATTCAGGGTCTCTGCCTCTCCTTCCGTTAAAAAGCAGGCTACTACCGAGGAGGGCGGGCTACCCCTCGTGTCCCCGGACACCCCGGGACAACTGGTGTCAGAAGTGGGATTGGAAGAACAGTCCGTCTATACCCCCGAGATGGACGCCCTAATACAGCACATGATCAAAGGACAGGAGAAACTGGAGTGGGCGGTGGAACGGCAATTATCGTCGGCACAGGCCGACCGGGAGCTGTTTAAGGCCACGTTCACCGCCCAAATAGAAAGCCTGAAGAATGTGCCGCCTCCAATAGCGACCCCCCTAGGGGACATACGTGTGCATACCCCTCACCCATCCGGCATATCGCTCCAGAAGTACCTCCCCGGAGAGGATCCCGACGCCTTCTTGATGAATTTCGAGAGAGCCGCCCGAGCCTTAGGCTGGCCCGAAGACAAGTGGCCCTTCTTCCTGGCCCCTTTTCTCACAGGAGAGGCGCAATCCGCCTACCAAGCAGCCAACCCCTTGGGCAACACTCCCTATGCCACCATCAAGGGGGTAATCCTGGATCACTTAGGCCTGGACCAAGAAGCCTATAGAGTCCGGTTCAGAAAGGAGAGAGGCACCCCTGGCGAGAACCCTAAAACCTTGTTCTTCAGACTCAAAATGATGGCCGACAAGTGGCTGACCCCTGACTCCTGCTCCAAAGAAGAGGTACTCCAGAAAGTCTATTTAGAACAGTTCATGGACGCCCTCCACTACGCCACTCAACGATGGCTAAGACAACATTCCGGTCTAGGAATAGAGCAGGCAATTGAGATGGCGGCCAACTTTGCGAGAGCCCAACCGAAGGCCCTCCCCTGGGACAATGAGAAGACCGCTAAACATCCCCTACCCGTGAAAACCCAAACCCCTCATGGAAAAGCCACGCCTCAAACCCCCTGGAATGGTTTCCCCCATGGGGCGAGGACCTCAATGCTACGAGTGTGGGGACTGGGGACACATCGCCCGGGTGTGTCCTAGAAAACGACCCACAGAGGAACCCATGGAGGTTGGGTATCTGCCCCGGACAGTCCTGTACTCCGCCGAGTATGGGGTTGAATAGCTATCAGGTTAGGGTACTCCTAGACTCAGGCTGTCGTCAGTCAGTAGTACAGGAATGCTATGTTCTCCCTACCCAGTACGTACCAATGTCCCTAGTTCACATAAGATGCGTCCATGGGGACGTGAAGGCATACCCTCTGGCCTCTATCACTCTGAAGCACAAGACTAGAGGGCCCTGTACCGTTCGAGTAGGGGTAGTGGATACCCTGCCTGAAGATGTCATTTTGGGGATCGATAATCCCGAATTCCTTTCCCTGTTTCGGGATATACTTAAGAAGCCCCCTCCGAACCACCACAGCCCCCGTCCAGCGTATCTCACCCCGGAACCCTGGGTAACGGACCAGAGCTTCCGGTTCGCACAAACCGAGGACCGAACCCTGTTCAACGCCTGGGAAACAGCCCACGCCCAACAGGGAGACCAAACCCGGGTCTACCCGGGGTTTCAAATCAAGAACGGGCTCCTATACCGTTTAGCACAGGAAAACCGCCCGCCCCAACTGGTTGTACCAAAGGCCTTTAGGGATCAGGTTCTTTTCTACGCACAGACACATCTCACTGCCGGTCACGCAGGAAAGGAGAAAACCACGGATGTCATATTGAGAAGTTTCTTCTGGCCGGGCATCTACAAAGAGGTCCAGGAGTACTATGCCAGGTGTGAAGTCTGCCAACGAAGGAACACGCACCGACCGAGTGCGGCCCCCTTATATCCCTTGCCCATCGTCGGTGTCCCTTTCGAACGCGTGGGTATGGATTTGATAGGCCCCTTGCCGAGAACAGCCAAAGGACACGTGTATGCGTTGGTGTTGGTGGACTACGCCACCCGGTTCATCGAGGCGTTTCCTTTGAGGGCCCCCACCACCGCTGCCATCTCAGATCGGTTCGTGGAGCTGTTCGCAAGAGTTGGTTTCCCTAACGAGGTGTTGACGGATCAAGGAACGCCGTTTATGTCCAGACTGATGAAGGAAATCTGCAAGACATTGAACATCAAACACCTGAGAACCTCTGTCTACCATCCCCAGACCGACGGTTTGGTCGAGAGGTATAACCAGTCTCTGAAGGCGGTGCTCAAAAAGATGCTGACGTCCGAAGGACCCGAATGGGACCGACTGTTGCCATTGGCCCTATACGTCTTGAGGGCGCAAAAACAAAGTAGCCTGGGGTGCTCTTCCTTTGAGCTTTTATACAGACGCTTACCCCGTTCTCTGTTAGACATCACAAAAGACCTGTGGGAAAACGAGGAGATAAACGACCAGAAAACTGTATTGGACTATACGAAACAGTTGAAAGGGAAGCTGGGTAAATTGAGGAACCTGGCCTCCTCCAATCTGGAAGGGAAACAGGCTGCCCAGAAGAAACGGTATGACCAAGGGAAGCGACTGAGGCGCCTCTCCGTAGGGAAGTGGGCCCTGGTGCTACTCCCTACCGTCGGAGGTAAACACAAGAACGAATGGCAGGGGCCTTATCAAGTCGCGGATACCATCGGGGACACCACCTACAGGCTGCGCTTGTCGGCGCGTAAGACCCAAAGCTACCACATCAACCTCTTGAAGGAATGGTTGGGCCCCCCCCCCCCCTCGAAGCGTAAACAGCGCCTCTCCTCGAACAGGAGCCCCTTCCACAGTAAGAAAACTCGTGGTGAATCCCGACCTGACCCCTACGGAGGAGGCGGCCCTGCACGGAGTCCTACAACCGTATGCCCACATTTTCTCCGATCTACCCGGACACACCAGTATCGTGGAACATCACATCAACACCCCCCGAGGGTAAGGTGATAAAACAGAGGCCCTACCGGATCCCAGCGGCTCGTCGAGCAGCAGTGAAAAAGGAAGTCAGGGAGATGTTAGATCTGGGGGTAATCAGACCCTCGAACAGCGAATGGTCGTCCCCGATTGTGATGATCCCGAAACCGGACGGGTCCAAAAGGTTTTGTATGGACTTCCGCGCTCTGAATGCGATTTCCTCCTTTGATACGTTCCCGATTCCCAGGGTGGACGAACTGATAGAAACGATCGGCGACGCCAGGTACATCACCACCCTCGACCTCACGAAGGGATATTGGCAGGTGTCCCTTCGTGAGGAAGACAGAAAGAAAACCGCCTTCGTGACAGATGAAGGCCTCTACGAGTTCACCGTCCTCCCCTTCGGTCTCCATGGGGCACCGGCCACCTTCCAGCGCCTCATGAACCACGTACTACAGCCTTTTCTCTCCTTTAGTTCGGCCTATCTGGACGACATCGTCATTTTCAGCCGGAGTTGGGACGAACACCTACGACACATACAAACCATCCTAAATGCTCTACGCCAGGCAGGCCTGCATATCAACGCCAAAAAGTCCTGGGCAGCGTTTTCAAAAGTGAACTACCTGGGGAACGTACTGGGGGAGGGACACATAGCCCCCCAGACAGAGAAGGCCAAAGCCATTGCCGCAGTTCCCTTTCCCTCCACGAAAAAGGAACTAAGGGCCTTTTTAGGCCTCATTGGTTACTATAGGCGGTTTATACCCTACTTCGCCGAAGTAGCCTCTCCCCTGATGGATCTGTTGAGGAAAGACGTGACGCCGAGGGAACTACAACAGCCCTCCCAGGGTGCCCTCGCGGCCTTCTCCCACCTGAAGGTCTCCATGACCACGGCCCCTGTTTTGGCGTCCCCCGACTTCACCAAACCTTTTGTACTAGCCACGGACGCTTCCAATGTAGGGGTGGGGCGGTCCTCTCCCAAACAGGCCAGGATGGCGTAGAACACCCCCTATTATACATCAGTCGGAAACTATTTCCAAGGGAGGCCAGGTATTCCACTATAGAACGGGAGGGGTTGGCCATCAAGTGGGCAGTAGAGAAACTGCGGTATTACTTGGAGGGACAGCCATTCATACTCCATACCGATCATGCCCCATTGAGGTGGATGCACCAGAACAGTGAGCACAATCCCCGAGTGCTCCGGTGGTTCCTTTCCCTTCAACCCTATTCCTTTACGGTGGTGCATAAAAAAGGGAAGGACAATGGGAATGCGGGCTTCCTTTCCCGGGTGTTTCCTCTCCCCGATCGGGAGAGTCCAGGGGTGGAGGAGTTTGACGGGGTGGGTTCCCGTGGGCCCCTTGAAGGGGTCTGACCACCGACTGGTGGTCCGGCCCCGCGTTTTCACCTACCTCCGTTTCGTCTCCCCAGCCCCAGGAACCGGAAGCAGAAGCAGACTGGAAAGCAGGAGACCCTGAATACTGGTGGCCGACCGCGGACGAGGAAGACGCCTGTTCATTTAAGGAACAGGACTCGAGCGGCGTAGCCACGCCCCCTGAGAACGACGCGTCGAGGTCAAAAGGGATCCGGAACCAGGAAGCGTCGGACGGCGTTTCCCGAGCAGCGAGCCCCGGAGAGGAGAAGCGAGCGAGCTGTCGTCGCCCGGAAGAAGAGGACCATATCCCGAGGAGAACAGAGGTGCCGGAGAAGCCAGGAGGCCCACAGTTCTGCGACCCGCCTCGCCACGGTCCCACGGGAGGAACGTGGCTACAGCAGGTACGGGGGCGTATGGCAGGGTAGATGGGAAGTCAAGTCCCTTCCTTTAACGAGTGAAGTACATCATAGTAAACAAGAACCTCCGACCCCCTCCCTCTCACGAGCACTACCCTACACCTACGAGTGTGCTAGTATCACCTACCACTGGTTTCCCTCACTCCCGGTCCCTTCAAGTAGAGCGGTGTATCCAGTACTGATACTCGTCTGTCTTCTTTCCTTCCATACGGAGCCCGAGTGGGAAGACGCGGGGAACCGACGCAAGAGCCACCCTGGACCCTCCTCGCCATCCTGCTTATGACCCTGCAGCGTTCGCCAGAGAACGTATCACCAGTAGAAGCAGAAAAACTTACACGCAAATAAAACCTTCTTTAAGAACCTTATTCAGGGTCTCTGCCTCTCCTTCCGTTAAAGCGCAGGCTACTACCGAGGAGGGCGGGCTACCCCTCGTGTCCCCCGGACACCCCGGGACACCAAGCCTGACTGCGCCCACGGAATGCGCGTCCCGGGTGCCCTCGGTGTCACGAGTGGGTGCGTTCTCCCGCCCTCCCGCCGAGTGCTGTGTGATGGCTGCTACGAGCGTGGCCTCTGCACCTTCTGGAAGTTACATTAAGTCCCACGCCGAGTCCTGGTACGATTGGTTGGGTCGTGCCGCGAATCCATACAAACGTCGCAGAAAGGCTGACGTCTTCCACCATGTCTACTAATGCTCCCGTGTAAAAAAAAACTGCTGCAGCGTGTACCGAAGGAGACAGACCGGCCGTACACAAGCTGGGCCTGGGGAGGCTGGCTGTCATCGCCTGCAGGGCCCGTCTCAAGTGAGATAGTCCCCGAGGTGTGGTGAAAAGGACAGGGTGCTCCGCAAGCTTTGTGCTTTCTGTTTTGGCGCTTGACACCCCAGTGGTACTCAAAAACGATTTGGCGCACATCTGTCACTTCTCAGTATTGTGATCTCGGGCGAGTACCTGATGCCGAATAGCTCCGGTCTCTGGGCGCACACAGAATCTGTACGTACAGTTTTCTCTTTTACAGACGGCCCACTTGGATAGGCTCGTCTGCCTTCCTTCTGCTGCAAAATGTTTGTTATCTTTATGGGGCCATGTGGCCCATAAAGATAAGGAACCTTTTGCGGCAGAAGTAAGGCGGACAACCCAGTCCAAGTGGGCCGTCTGTAAAAGAGAAAAGTGTACGTCACGAACACCTCTTTTCCAATGGCCGTATGAACGGTGACGCCGGCCAATGGGAAAGAGGGGCGGGGCTTAAAGCCCGCTAGTGAATCTCCCTTCAAATCATAAAATCTTGCGAGCGAGAACGCGCATGTGCGCATTCGATGCCACAAGACCTAACGAGTGCTGGGCTACTTGTGTAAGGGTTCGGGAAATACCTGGCTTGGCAGTTCAGGGTGGACTGTCCCAGTGGAGCAGGGTCAAGACTAATTTGCATATAGCTGGGCATCTTTGCTTTTTTGCACAATAGCTGTTTCTCAGGGAGTTTTTATTGCTATTTATGAGAACTCATTATCTATGTGTGAGATCTCAGAGAAAGCTCGACCTGTGTGTGGGAATCTCAAAACTGTTTTTCAACAAAGAGTAAACATTTACTTTAGAATAAAATTAACTGCCCGTCTAGCTTTTTTTAAATTGACAATTCAGAAAAACGAGAATTTAAAAGCATAGACTAAGAGAAAAACAAAATATAGGAAACATTGGCAGGTAGCCCTATATTAGCACAATAACACAGCTAAATTTGGTTGGACAGGCTTTACCCACTTGTAGTTAACACCTCTGTTAATTTTTCTCGACTCCTGCCTCTGCGTGACACGATATCCAAGACCAAGGAAGTACTCCATCTTGTCTCCTATTGTTGCATCTAGATACACTTCAAATTCCTAAACCATGGCTATGCTCAGGAAAATAAGTTGTTAGACTTGTTTCTCTTCTTCAGATAACGAGCATTGGCACATGGGTACCTTATGGAGGAACGTGTGCAGTACTTCTTGAACCACTATTACAGCTTCCCATACCTCAGGTTTGTGTGTAGGGTGCCTTTGAGTGTGACTCAAATTTGGGTGTGTGGAACCTTTCCATTAATCCTGAGCAGCAGAGAGAAATTATAAGACACATGTGGGTTGTCAGTGTTATTCACAATAGGTGCACTCTCAGATTCAAGTGCTCCCATCCAGAAACTCCTGCTCAGGAAACCTACAGCCCACATTAACTGAACTGACTGGTTCAGGAAGTTCATGTACTGTGTGCGACAAAGAGCAATTGCAAGTACCAAGATCCCAAAAGTGCATAAGGACCTTTTCTTGATACTGCGTCTTAGTAAATCAGTGCCCAAAATAAAAATACAGGCCCACTATGACATGAAAACTACAATCAGCTGGATCAAGAAAAGGAAACGTATAATGCGGATTCTTCATTACATTTTTCTGTCTCTTAGCGGAGACTGTATGTATTCAGTTGCCCATCTGGAGGTTTGCTTCCACCTATCATTGAGTCATTAAAACTCCACTCTTCGGAGCATTGCCTACCAATCGCATCACCAAATGCTTGCATTCCGTGGCTTTCGCAGGCTCAGTGGGAGAACTGGAATCACCGTCCTATAATATGAAAGCCATACTGTACCTTGTAAATGCAGTTTCTCCTATTTTCTACTGGCATACGCGACCATCTAAAATAATGCCCTTCTTGTATGAATGCAGTTGGGTGCACAATATGTCCTCATTTATGCCCTGGAGTTCAGCATTAGATGAACCTGTGTCTGTGAGTTAGCCCTACCATGCACTTGCATAAAGCTGACATGCAGGGCTGTTCTGCACTCTTAAACGATCTTGAAAAATGATGCAACTGCTGAACAGCTCTGGAATCTTAATGGTGGTGCTGAGGTGATGCCCGCTTGATAAAGACCATCATGTTGGCACCTTGTTTCCTCTGTTAACGGGCATCAGACACTTCTTTTTCTTATCCTACAAGTTGTTTTTTGTGTTGTGCACAGTGGCAACATGTCTCTGGTACCGGTGTTCCCAGTACTGTGCTTTGAAAGAGGCGTGTGCGGCCAGAGTGGCTGACTCCGAAGCGTGGGGTTCACACTTCGATCCCCTGTGGCTGCTCAGCTCATCATCATGTAACTGGGCAGTAGCTCACTTAATCTCCCCGACCACCCTCAGTGCTTTGAGACCCTTAGAGGTGATAAACAAGTCACTAACACAGATTCCTCAATGTTGTAAATGTTTCATCCTTTCTTCATGTTACTCCTATTCGTGGACCTCTTTGTCTCAATGGATTTCCTTAACCCTTCCAGTATTCTACTTGTCATGCAAGAGGTTTTAATGCTTACATTCCACGTGAGAGGTAGTGCAGACAGTTCACATTCACCAACATTCTCCTTCTGGCTTACTCAAGAGTTTCTAAAAGTAAGAGGCAGGTCTTACTCCTCGAAATTCATATATAATCCACACCAAGGACAGGATGCAACTACTCATACAACTGGAGTCTGTAAATAGTGCTTTGCCATAGTACTTTTCCACTTGATAGAGAACATGTTAAGGTTTATGTAGATGTCTGCTCAAGCGTAAGAAGTAATAGTATACTTGCATACATCAACAAGATGCGTCTAGCCTAAGAACATAGATTCTTTTAATTTCACAGAACATTTCTGATTGGCCAATTTCATTTTCACTTATGGCAATCACTGGGAGGGGGGCAAACTGACCATTCTGGATACTGAGCAACTCTCAGATGGCCGAATTTGCATACCGTGTATTTTCTAGGTCCCTCTCAATTCTCATCCCAGGGGTCGTTTCATGCAGCAGAGCCACAGGTATACTGCACTGTCCAACAGTGTCCTGAATCACTGAGTCGCTGCTCTCGGACTCATTAGTCGGGCGTCTCTGGACCAAGCGTGACTGGTTTCTTGTACAAGCGATCATTTAGCTTGTTTTTGACACTCGCTGTTTGAACACTGACATTAAGATTGTTTTCCTTCAAAGCAATTAATGAATGTGTATGTGCAACTGTTTCGTCCTGAAGATGGTCCCAAGGATCTATTAGACCAACGGGCCTAAGGAGCTGGGGAGGACTCCGGTACCAGCTGCGGTGGTGAAAAGCCTGGGCATCCACATTGACGAGAAACTGTCAATGAAAAATCAGGTGTCGTCGGTGGTGGGTACATGCGTCGGCCTTCTTAGGCAACTGCGGAAAATCTCGCAGATGCTGTCTTTCTCTACCTTGAGAACGGTGGTGTCCGCAACAATCTTAGGGCGTCTCGACTATGGAAACTCCCTTTATGTTGGACTCCCTCAGCAGCAACTCTCAAGATTACAAATTGTAATGAATGATGCTGCGAGATTGATTTTTGGAAAGGCTAGAAGAGAACATGCTTCCCCTCTCCTATGCCAATTACATTGGCTCCCAATTAGGCAGAGGATTTTATTTAAGGGCATGTGCATTGCGCATAAGGCAGTCTATGGCAATGCTCCTAGATATATTAAGGATAAGTTGAGACACTACCTTCCCAAAAGAACATTGCGCTCATCTGAGGAGTCATTTTTAGTTTGTCCTCGCTGCCGCACGACCACATATGGTGGACGTGCTATGTCCACTACTCTCCCGGCAGCTTGGAATAAACTACCGCTCTGTCTGAGGAAAGAACCAAACTTACTGCCTTTTAGGCGTAAGCTAAAAACGATCCTGTTCCGAGAAGCTTGGGGTTTGGCATGATTTGGGCGATCTTCTCCTTTGTACTGATTCAGTTTTTTTACACCATAAGCGCTTAGAGACCTATCGGTGATAATTGCGCTATACAAATTGAATAAATAAATTGAATAAATAAACGGGGGACCGAAACGTCGACGCCCAGCACCGTTTCGCATATCTGTTGATTATTCAGATTTTAAACATGTTTACATGCTGTGTTTAAATTCCATCTATATGGTGTTTTGGATTACCCATAATTTATGCGAAAGGTGTTATGAATACTACTGTTAACTGATGTATGACTTTCAGTAGTATGTGTGTTGCCAGATACTAATATATGAAATTCCAAGTGGAATAAATATATACCATTTTTGATACATTCAGGTATATGTGCATATATTCCCTGTTGCTTTATTGATTAAATGTTTATGTATGTGACATTATTAGAAATTAGCAATACTCTATGAATGTTTCCTCTAGGGACAATGTGTAGCTGTTACTGAATCACTTAATGCCCTGCTTCGGTCTCAAATAGCGTAAATCTTGTGTTCCGACTGCCCCTTACATTTTTGGGTAAATAAATACGAGCAACTGATGCAAGAGGTGGCTTGTTTATTTCAAGAGGAGTTAGCTGAAGCTGCACCGAATGCTTTGTACAAATTGCTTTTATGTACGTCCTGCTTTTAGGTAAAATAACTGTACATATGTTGTTAATAAACGAACACATTAATATCAGTTTTCTTGTTTGTCTGTCACAGACCATAACTTGATATCATGATTAACAAAGAGATCTTCATTGGCCTTCCTTTAATACTTATGACACTTTAATATATGTTGAAAACGTGATGCAAAATGAACCATTTACCCTATGTTTCAAAACAAATTATTGAGGGAAAACACCCAATCCAACTCCTAAAAAGTGATCAAGCTTTCTGCGGTGCAGTTATTATTGCTAAATATAACATGCCTCTTACTCCAGGGTATGTAATTTAGTTTTATATTTAAGAAATTGTTAGACCTAGGGGTTTCCTAGCCAACACGTGGATAGCCTGGCACAGAGGGGAAAACTAATTCCAAAGGCTTAATGTGTTAAGCTTGCGTAATAACCTTTCAGGAACCCAGCGCCCATCCACTCCAAAAACGACACTACACCTTGTTAGAAAAATACGGCTTGTATTTTATAAAATGGATTCTTTGCTCTTCTTGTTCTTTTCTGTATTTATCACATTAGTGCATCATTTTTCAAGTTACTGCAATTTCAGCACTTAATACATTTCATAACACGTTTCAGTATCAGTTTACATGACCCTCCTTTTTCCTAGAGAAATCAATACACTACAGTTACACACAGTAAGATTATTGAGTTAGATGATTCCCTAGAGGGAACCAGAGTGTACTTCACCCTCACGCCTGCAGGATCAAAACGCTCCAACATTCACTGTAACACAATACTTCACAATGGTTGGCACGGCTGTATCACTAGGAAAGAATAGGTAGGTTAACATCACATTTCACTTTGCCTCCAGTGATATTTCCCCTGCTGTCATAAATACAGCTTGGCAGGATCTTAACACACTGTTTCCTCTGATCGTGTGACTGTTTCTACACTTTCCCCTGTGCTAGGGATTCAGCCTTTCTCTTCCTATTTCTTTGATTTAAACCCCCCTCACGAGTTCCACTCTCTCCTCTCAATCTCCTCCCCCTACTCGCTTGGCAGTCCTCGTGTTCATCAGGATTAGTTCTCTTATAACTTGCTCGTATTGTGGCAGAATAGTTCAGGGAAATTACTCTGGCCGGTTTCTATTTCTTGCGGGAATCACCTGACCTCCTTTTAGGCACCGCTTCTCCTAGAACTGACTCCACCCTTCGCCCAATGGATGCCCCAGCTTACTTTTGTCTCCGCTGGTGTCCTTTTGCCTGTGCGAGTCAGTCTCAGGGGGCGGCCTCACCTCGGGGGTCGGAAGGCTGGCATGCGACGCTCTTCTACAGCAGCCGGGTATAAAGCGGTACGTCCTCCTGCGGCGATGGCGGGCCGCGTCACAGCCCCTCACGATCTCCTCACCAGTGCTGGCACTGTTCCTCCCTCTGCGCAGGTTCGCCTTCTCCGCTGACGCTGAGGACGGCTCCGGAAGCTCTTCCTCCGCCCCGCCTTTGCTGGCGTTGGTCTGTCTTCTATTCTGACGGCTCCGCCGAACAGCTGAGACCCAGGTTCACCAATGCCGCCTCAGAGAGCTCCACGCAGATTAGACGACTTTCCTCCCAGCAGTTGCCACGGTCTTCGCTGCTCTCTCCTCACGGTGAGTGTGCTTCGCAGACACTGCGGTTGTGATATTAGCTCACTTTTGCTTCTTCACTGGAGTGCCGGGTCCTCGGGGTAGTCAAAGGAAATAATAGCAAGAGTGTCCCCGGGGTATATGAACCCCCGCTAATGTCTAGTTACACCGATAGAATCTCCGGTGCCTTTGAGGTGAAAGACTAGGTTCCAGGTGCATAGGTGGTTTCCAGACCCAGGGGGGTTTGGTCGGTTCCAAGGGGGTCACATCCGAATAGGACAAAGCCGGCCACAGGTCGATTGCGCCCCTACTGGTGCAAAGCTCTCCTCTGGTATTCGCCTCTCTCCACAGTGGTCAATGCTACCTCTCTGGTCACGGGCTTACACAAAATGGCCACCCCTGTCCTGGCCTTTTATAGGCTGACCTCAGGCTCTCAGAACCAGCCAGGAGGTTCTAGAACCTTCTACATACAACCCAATGGGTCAGCATTGCTAAGCTGACCGTTATGTCAGTTGGTGGACTCCATTTTAGGTTTCTTGGATTTCCCTCAATTTTCATGAGGATGACTAGGCCTCAAGGGGTAGGCGAAACGTCCTACTCAAGGAACACCTAGCCCCCGAGTCAATGCTGACAACCAAAAATCCGGGTGGACATAAAAAAAAGAATAATAACACTCAGAGGCCAAAGGGGACAAAATAAATCATAATTGTGAGGGGACCCTCAAAAGCAGACAGGTCTAACACGCGTCCCCCCCAGCTGAAAGTGGGGGGAACTACCCAATCCCTTGGGAGTTCTCATCACTAAGGCGGAAATACCTAGAGAGACCGTCTGCATTGGCGTGGTCCTTTCCAGGCCGATGTTCCACCCGGAAGTCCATTCCCTGTAGGGAGATGGACCACCTCAACAACTTGGGATTCTCCCCCTTCATTTGCATTAGCCAACGAAGGGGCCGGTGGTCGGTCTGAACCAGGAAGTGCGAGCCAAATAGGTATGGACGCAACTTCTTCAGAGCCCAAACCACCGCAAAGGCTGCATGCTCTATAGTACTCCACCTCTGTTCCCTGGGGAGTAGTCTCCTGGACAGGAAGACCACTGGTTGATCCAAGCCCTCATCATTTAGTTGCGATAACACTGCCCCAATGCCATGTTCTGATGCATCTGTTTGGACAATGAACTCTCTTGAGAAATCAGGGGCCCTGAGTATTGGAGCAGTACACAATGCTTGTTTTAAAGCCATGAAGGCTCGCTGACAAGCCTCCGTCCAGACTACCCGTCGAGGTTGTTTCTTGGAGGTAAGTTCAGTGAGGTGCCATACCCCTTCACGAAACGACGGTAGTATCCAGTGAGGCCCAGGAAGGCTCGGACCTCAGTTTGGGTCTTGGGGGGCTCCCAGGCCATGATAGCCTCGATCTTCGCCTGGAGCGGCTGCACCGTCCCTCTGCCCACCAAGTGGCCTAGGTACACCACCGACCCCTGCCCGATCTGACACTTGCTGGCCTTGATTGTCAAGCCAGCCTGTTGCAGGGCCTGGAGAACAGCTTGCAAGTGTTGCAAATGATCCTCCCAGCTACTACTGAAGACAGCAATGTCATCCAGATAAGCAGCAGAAAAAGCTTCCATACCAGAGAGGACCTTGTTCACCAGCCGCTGAAAAGTGGCAGGGGCGTTCTTGAGCCCAAAGGGCATCACGCAGAACTGGTAATGACCCTGAGGCGTGGAGAAGGCTGACCTTTCCTTTGCTCCATCAGTAAGGGAAATCTGCCAGTACCCGGAAGTAAGGTCAACGGTACTTAAGTATTGGGCAGCTCCCAGCCGGTCAATAAGTTCATCCGCCCTGGGGATCGGATGAGCATCAGTCTTCGTTACTGAATTTAGTCCTCGATAATCCACACAGAATCTTAATTCAGGTGTGGCGCCCGGTGGGGCAGCTTTTGGTACCAGAACCACCGGACTGGACCAAGGGCTATTGGAAGGTTCAATTACTCCTAGCTCCAGCATCTTGGCTACTTCACCATGGATGCTGGCCTTCACCTTGTCTGACAGCCGGTAGATCTTAGACTTTACAGGTGGGCTGTCTCCTGTGTCCACATCATGGGTACACAGGTGGGTTCTTCCCGGGACAAGGGAGAACAGTGAGGAAAATTGCTCCAGGATCTGGCGGCAATCTCTCTGCTGTTCAGGAGTCAGGGATGGTGAGAGATTCACTCCCTCCACCGACCCATCCTTTTCTTGAGACGAGAAAAGATCAGGGAGAGGTTCGCTTTCCTCTTCCTCTGCTCCATCGGTCACCATCATTAAGACAACCTCTGGCCTCTCCTGGTGTGGCTTGAGGCGATTGGCATGAAGCACCCGGTGGGGCTGTCTCGGGGTCTTAAGGTCCACCAAGTATGTGGCCTTACCCTTTTTCTCCAATACCTCAAAGGGGCCTGTCCAACGATCCTGGAGGGCATTTAGCTCTCCAGGTTCCATCACCCACACTTTTTGTCCAGGCTCCAGTTCCACTGGGTGAGCATTGTGGTCATACCACTCCTTCATTACTGCTTGGCTGGCTTCCAAGTTGTCAGAAGCTTGCTTCCACAACTTGGCCATTTGGCTCCGGAAGGCCAGCATGTAGCTCACCACGTCCTGGGGAAGCTTCCTGGGAGTCTTTTCCCATCCGTCCTTCACCAGGCTGAGAGGACCCCGTACAGGGTAACCATACAGAAGTTCGAAGGGGCTGAAGCCCACTCCCTTCTGTGGCACTTCCCTGTAGGAAAACAAGAGACAGGGTACGAGGACGTCCCATTTCCTCCGCAGGCTCTCAGGCAGACTTCTTATCATGCCTTTCAAGGTCTTATTAAACCTTTCCACAAGACCATTGGTCTGTGGGTGATAAGGAGTGGTAAACCGGTAGGTAACACCACACTCCTTCCACATAGCCTGCATGTAAGCTGATAGGAAGTTGGTCCCCCTGTCGGACACAACCTCCTTGGGGAAACCCACTCGGGTGAAGATCCCCATCAGGGCCCTTGCCACTGCAGGTGCAGTGATGGTCTTCAGAGGAATTGCCTCTGGGTACCTTGTGGCATGATCCACTAGAACCAGGATGAACCTGTGACCAGCTGAAGTCGGTGGATCTAATGGCCCTACAATGTCGATGCCCACCCTTTCAAAGGGGGTGCTAACGACTGGAAGTGGTTCCAGGGGAGCTTTCAGCTTCACCCCTGTTTTCCCACTGGCTTGGCAAGACACACACGTCCGACAGTAGGTATCAGACGCCACTCTCATCCGAGGCCAGTAAAAGTGGGGGACAAGCCGGGCAAAGGTCTTGTCCTGTCCCAAGTGACATGCCAAGGGTATCTCGTGAGCCAGTTCTAGAAGAAAGGCTCTAAAACATTGAGGGACCACCAAGGCCCTGGATGAACCATGTCCGGGTGCCTTGGGCTCACTGTAGAGGAGTCCATCCTCCCAGTAAATCTGGTAGCTCCCTACAACGTTCCCTGCTGCCTGGGCTTTGGCCTGTTGCCGCAGCCCCTCAAGAGTAGGACACTCCTTCTGAGCTTTGCAGAATTCCTCCCTGGAAGGACCTCCCTCCACATGCCACTCAGCAGGGATGGGTAGGTTCTCCAAGGAAGTAACATTCTCCTCCGTGGACTCCAGATCCACCTCCGCAGGTGGCCTATCTATCTCACGAGGTAGAGATGTTGAGGCAGGTTCCTCCTGCCTACTGTCCTTCTCTTCTCTGGCAGCGGGCTGGGCCATTGTTCCAGGCTCCAGCGTAAGCGAACTCCCCCTCCGGGTAGTCGCGGACCTTGTGCTGACACAGGCCCAGTAAGGTGTACCCAGCATCTCAGAATGAGTCCGGTATTCCACCTCCCTCCAAGCATTGTGCTCCATGTAATTTCCTAACAGGCAATCAACAGGCACGGCAGGGCTTACGGCAACTCGAAGTAAACCTGCAACCCCTCCCCACTCAAAGGGTACCTCGGCCACGGGATAGTGACCCAATCTGCTGTCAGCCATCACAGCGGGATGGAGTACATTGGAGATGACCTGCTCTGGATACACCCGATGACTTCTCACCATAGTCATACTGGCTCCTGTGTCTCTCAGAGCCTCCCCTCTATGGCCATTGATGGTGACCCACTGCTCATACTTGGTAGTATTTGAGGGCAATTGGGTCTTTGGAACCATCTCCTTATCTCCCAGGGACACTAAAGTGACACCCGCCCGCTCCCCTCCCTTATCCAAAGGCATCTCCTCCCCGAGCACTACACTAGTTATTCCCGGGGCTTTTCCTCCAGTGGGAGGGGGTGGTCTTTTTGGGCATCTCACGTCTCCTTTATAGTGCCCCACACCACCACACTCGAAGCAATGGACAACCCTTGGCTGCTGGCTTTGGCCAGGATTAGGGTTTCGGGGTGGGTTAGCCTTAGGGATGAATCCTCTGCCCCTTCCTTGAGAAGTATTTTGTGGACCTTTCGAGAACTCCCTCTTGTTATCTCCCCCCTCTTTCTTCTGGGGGGCGCCCTGTCCAGACTTCTGGGAATCCCCTCCAGTCCCCTTCAAGGACACCCGGGTACTAGCCCAGATGTCCGCCTCCTCAGCAAGCTTCCTGGGGCTGGTCAGCTTGCTGTCCACCAGGTGTTGTCGCAGCTCGGGAAAGCATTTCTCGAGTAGGTGTTCCTTGAGTATGAGGTCATATAAACCTTCATAGTCCCCTACCTTGCTGCCTTTCACCCAACCCTCCAACGCTTTTTTTGCATAATCCAAGAAATCCACCCAATTTTGTGTGCTTAATTTGTGACTCCCCCTAAACTTCTGACGGTATTTTTCCGGGGTTAGCCCAAACTTTTTCAACAGCGCCACTTTCATTGTAGGGTAGTGGGTTTGCTCATCCCGCTCCAGGGCCAACAATGTATCCCTGCCAGCAGGTGGCATGTACTTATACAGCCCACCCCCCCAGTGGGTTTCCAAGATCCCATGGGCCCTTAAGGAGACCTCATAGGCGGCTAGCCACTTGGCAATATCATCACCTGGGGTGTAACTAGCAATGACATCCTTGGGCAAATAGGGTCTGGGTTCTCTTGTGGAAAAGTAAATTTTGCCATGTTCTGTGTCCCTACGTGTCCCCCATCTTATGTTATGTGTGCATGATTAATATGCATATGTATCCCCCATGTTCGATTAAAGACGCAATTACAGTTGTGTCCATCTCTAGTATGCCAGTTCCCAGTTCTCGTGAAAGCTACGAGTATTAGGCCTATGTAAAGTTACGTTGCCACGTTTCCCAGTGTGCACGTTATTTCATTGAAAAGTCCCCGTTTCTAGGCCTCAAAAGGGCCCGGACACCAGATTCAGCTCCTGTCTCCTGAACCCTCGCTGAGGAGCGATACAGCCCCCACCTGTATCCTCGACCCTTCACTTACTTCCTGCCTCACAGTGCCCGGCTCGGCCTGGCTCTGCCTGCTAGTCTGCCAAGAGTATGTTATGATTCTAGTTATCAGTCCAGCCCTCCTTCTCTGCATTCCTAAGCTACTGAATCGCATCAATAGTTTCCGTCACAGTCTAGCCTTTACGTCTCCATGTAAGAGAAATACTGTATTTATGGTCATTTAATATTCTTCAACACGCACTACATGTAGAATAATGCATGCTCCAGTCTTAGAGTCTGTTAGCCTTTACCCCGATAACTTTTAGTTTATATCAACATGTTCTCTAAACATCAGATACTAGATATTGTTTAGGTACATGTCACCCTGACTCTCCAGACCTCAGTCTCTACTCCTAGCACGGAGTTCATAGCCCCCAGCTTCTCCTAGTAACACGTCATTGTCAGTTTGCGCGCACCACTAGGTTAGAGGTCCCGGCTCCTTAGGTAGCCCCCTCCATGTTTCCGCCCCATTTATGACATATTCTGTTACGTTTACATCACATGTCTATGTATACGCCTCCTGTTACACCTACTTTCACCCTTATCTTTCGCGACTGCTATTGACCACACCCACTGCTCCGCCTACTGTATTCATTGTAATGCAACTGTTTTAGTATATATGCTTGTGTACTGTTATTAAATGTTAGCGCGCTCATCCCAGATCCAGCCCCGGCAGCTGCCGGGCTCTGCCATCCTATTCCTGTGCAGGTTGTCCTGTTCCTGTCCTTTATGCTGTATTAAACCTGCAAACTCCTACTACCTCGAATCTTGACTCTTATTTATTGAGCTATCTGTTATTACTATGTCCAGTAAAACCTAGATCCGGTATTATTTATTTATATACCACATAATGGCGCCCGAATAGGGACTTGCCCTTTCCCCACGCGCCGGTGAAGCCACGCCGGCCCCCTGACCCTCTGCAGCCGTGACGGAACCATACCGTGCACGTGCAGATATTTCTGCTTCAAGTATCCCTCAGGCCCACGGAGGAGACGGAGGTGGCGGTCCAGCATCCAGACGAGGCGGTGGAGGAACGCGGCGAGTCCCGACCAGAGCCCAAGCCGAGAGTCCAAGGTCCGAGGTATCCGGAGGCCCACCCGTAACTGAAGTCCGAAGTTCGTCCGTCCGGCGTCAAAGCAGTCCAGTCCAGTCCGAGGCCTTCCGTTCTTGCTGCCCGGTGAGTACCGTTGCTGGGGTAGTATCTAGACAGGGTCAATCTAATTGTCTCTGGTCCGTGGGGTTTGGTGGTACACAGATCCCAAAACGAAGTGTCCACTTCGGTGGATGCGGGTCCTGACGTGTCTCTTTATGAGACCGGTAAGTTTCGTACTGTTTTAGCAGTGCATCTAGTTTCTGTTCCAGTCAGTCCTGTTCTCGAGGAAATTCATGTATTCTGTTTTCAGTATTCCAGGTAGTATTCTGTCCGAACTGTTATTTTAAATGTTCTTCATGTATTTTAATGTCGTGGTATGAGAGTGGTGTAATTATCGTGTTCATTGTGTATTGTAATTGTGTCCAGATTACAGTTCAGTCATGCCGTTATTTTCCAGACTACGTCAGTTAAGAACTAGAAAAGGTCTGTTAGAAGCAGCAGTTCCTGTCCCGCCTAGGGACAGTCCAGGTCATTTTATGTATCAGAAGCATGGCATAAGTGCCATATTATATCTAGATTTATGGGTAGAGTATACCAAACAGTTAGAAGAAAAGTATAGATGGCCCGTATCGGGTACATGGGATGCCGAGTGCATCATGCGAGTAGAAGAAGCATTATGGAAAAAGAAAGCCAGACAGTCACAGAAAGATGCCATCGAGTTATGGCGCAAAGAATCTCATAAAAGAACCGAAAAAGAAATCCGAAAGTCAGAATTAAGTAGAGAATCCTTAGAACGAGCCCAAGAAAGGGAATTAATTGAGATAGGTGAACGAGTCAAAACCGAACAGTCAGATAGACAGAGGCATGCCCTCATTAAGGGTATGTATCCTCTTCTTGCCGAGGGCTTGCCAAAAGCAACCCCGGAGGCATCCAGTAATTTTCCGCCACCATTAGTTCCGACCAAGCTACGTCACAAACCGACCGCAGCTGATATTTTTATCTCGTCCTATTTGGACGACACAGTCCCAGAATATGCAAATCCTGTTCCGCCAGTCCCTGTAAATCGTGCCATTCCTGCTCCTCCAGACACCGGAGTACCTGCTACGGTACCCCCGGTCCAGCCTACATTACAACTTCCCGCCGCGCCAATACGAAGAGTGTCCGTCGACGATTCTAGTTTAGGGGCCGCAGGAGGAGGTCCTCCTGGTACCCCGCCACCACACCAACGTTTAACGTTAGTCGAGTTACATGAATGTGCGTTACAGCGTACGCCCAAATATAAGTCCGTTGCAGATATCCGACGAGCTCTTACTGAATGCCGCTATGATCCAGTCGCAGGTGATGATAGTACAGTTATATATTCCATCCGTGTAAGACGGGTGACCGGGTATTTGGACACCCTACCAAATATGAAAGAAGATCTAGACAGAATATATCGTTTCATCCGTACAGGGGATGATCCAGAAAGTATTGGTGAAGCCATGTCTCAAAGGAAAGCTAAAATCCAGCTCATGATATTAAAGTTTCTGATTAATTGTTTAATAAGGGAACAAGATTATCCGACCAAAGATCCGGCCGAAATGAGAATCCTGACAAGGTGGAGTGATAATATAGCCGAGGGTAAGCACAGAACCATCAGTAGTATAGAGAGTATGTACAAGAGAATTCGTAAAGAAATAATAAAGTTACACGAACAACGTAAAGCAGCACAAGTAAGCGAGAAGGAGAATGACTCTTCTACTGAAGAGGTAGAGGACGAGAATACCGCCAGAATAGCGTATGTAGGAAAGTCTAGATTTCCAGACCGCCATTTACGCCTAGAACACAAGTCAGTTTTTCATCATCCAGCACCAGAACAAGGTTCTCTAGAACAAGTATTTCAAGCTACCGATCACATTCTGAAATCACGAATCGGTTACAGTGAGTTAAGTACTATGCATGAACAAGAACTAGCCCGATCAGCAGTCCGATGGACTACTGATTCTACCACTTTTCCAGATGAAATAGTGGCTCAAATGTTTCTGAAATTGCCCCCAGCCGAGCAGCGACTGGTGGGTATGTATATGATCCAGCACCTCATTACTCTGTATGAGGGTCAACATTCTGATCCAGGGCCATTACACGATGTCCTGAACGAGTTACTCCAGTATAGATGGAAAGGTTTAGGTACCGATTTAATTAGTGTCATTTTAGAACAGCGCCACAAATATAGTATGTTCTTGAACCCGCATTTTGTTCATGTCTCACCCCCAGAAAGTAAACCGTTTTACATAGATAGACAGAACCCGTTACGAGAAGTACACCCAGTCAGGACAACAGATGGTGAAATGCAACGAGTGTTTGTTTACACTCCGATTACCAAGATGGAACTCTTAGAGATGAAGAAATTAATTCCCTGTCATGACAAAGATCCAGCAGGGTTCCACCGAGAATTAAAAGACATGCTCCGTATGGGAGAATACACGTATCCAGATATTATTAAAATGTTAAAAGTCCTGTTGCCCGCAGGGGTATACGAAAAACTCAAGGAAAAAGAATGGGAGGTGGGAGAGAAAAAGATCGATTGGGCAGTTCTAGAAGCTGAAGATAAGATACGAGTACCAGGTACCGGTCTTGGAGAGAAATGTAAAGAATTACCAGAACTGTTAATACAAGTTTTGCCCAGATTATTAGCCACTAAAAAGGAAGACTGGGATGCAATCTCAGCCTGTAAACAGAAACAAGATGAAGACACTAGTGATTTTTATTCTAGATTTGAGAAATGTTTTATCATAAACAGTGGCCTCAAGACAAGTAGTGAGTCATACCCTCATCTTTTTGTTACTAAATTAGTCGAGAATTCAAGTCCACAAGTTAAGAATCGAGTTTTGAAAGTCGAAAGTACCTGGCAAGCTAATACCCCGTCCCAAATGTTACAGATGCTTCAGTATCACCAGAATAGAATCAGAGAAGAGCAAGAACACGAGAGAAAACGTATGAAAGACACGAAAATGAAAGTACTAGTTGCACAATCTGTTCCTCAAGACAGTCAGAAGAGGGGTACGATTCAAGCAAGTCATCCTGCAGCTCCCGTTAAAGGGACATGCAATTATTGTAAACAGCCAGGTCATTTTATAAACGAGTGTGCAGTTCTGAAACACAATATAGCCACTGGTAAGACTAAAGAAAGACCACGTCCGCCTAGACAAGAACAAGTTTCACAGATTTCTCAGCCACAGAATGCACAACAGACAGTTACAGCACCGCAGCCTATTGCTGCAACACAGCATGTTACACAGCAGATGTACCAGTATGCACAGTCCGAGTATCCAGAGTATCAGTCATATTCATGAAACAGCCTAGAGAGGGAGGTAGGCTTGCCTCTCATCGAGATTCCTGTTAATCAAGAAGGTCCCTATGTTCATAGTCAAGTACTAGGGAAAGACAGAAAGTTTTTGATTGATACAGGGGCAAGTAGGACCACCATCAGTCACGCCGAAGTTCCAGGGGCTCCGCTCTCAGGCTCTAGAAATGTTTCCCTTGGATTTTCAGGAAAGCCTATTGTAAACGAGATATCTAAGCCAGTTACTCTAGAAGTAGGTCCATTGTCCCGCACTACTGATCTGTTACTTACAAAGTCGTGTCCAGAAAATTTGTTAGGTATTAAAACACTGAAAGAATTAGGTGCAGTCATATGTTGTTCCCCAGAGGGAATACGACTGTTTCTACGTGACTTCAAGGGTCACTATGTATTACGAGATTTTGATCCGAGATTGTCCAATGTTCCACAGCATTTATGGGCACAAGGTCCAACTGATGTGGGTTTCATGCAAATCACACCCCATCGTGTGACTCTCAAACCAGGTGTAGTGTTACCACGAATCAGACAGTACAGACTGCCACCTGAGGCTGTAGCAGCCTTATCCAAAATTATTGACGAGCTCATCGCTCAAGGAGTAGTTGTAGAAACTGACTCCAATGTATGTAATTCTCCGATCATTCCAGTCATGAAACGTACTGATCCAAATGCACCCCCAGTATATCGATTAGTGATTGATCTTCGAGAACTTAATAAATGTATTATTCCCCAGTATCCAGTTGTCCCAGATATCTCTTCCCTATTGACAGCCATTGATTCCGAAGCCTCATTTTTTACAGTCATAGACCTCAAGAACGCGTTTTTCAGTGTCCCCATTCATCCAGACAGCCAGTTTCTTTTCGGATTTTGTTTAAATGGAAGGAGCTGTATGTTCACACGAGCTCCTCAAGGTTTCACAGAAAGTCCTAGCATTTACAGTCAAGCACTTAAGAGACAACTAGACAACATTCACATGCCAACTGACACTGCCCTGCTCCAGTATGTCGATGAGCTACTGATCACAGCCCGTTCTGAACGTGCTTGCGAGCGAGCATCTCTTACAGTCCTGTATTTCCTTGCCGAGATGGGGCACAAGGTGTCCCCTTCGAAGCTTCAATTCTGTGTCCAGCAAGTGATCTACTTAGGCCACTTACTGTCCAAGTGGGGTAGGCAGTTGACACCAGACCGTATCCAGTTAATAGCGAGTCTTCCTCAGCCCAAGACACAGAAGGAGGTACGTGCTTTTATCGGCCTTACTTCTTATTGCAGACAATGGATTCCTCAGTATGCATTTCTAGCTAAACCACTGATACAGTTAACGACACAGGAGGCAGCCCTATCGACTGTCCTCCCTTGGACATCTGAACATACACTTAGTTTCAATGAGCTAAAGAAAGCTTTATGCCAAGCTCCAGTTCTAGCTACACCGAACTACAGTAAGCCTTTTACACTTTTCGTCACAGAACGCGAAGGTACAGCATTATCTGTTCTCACACAAGATCAAGCAGGTCAATACAAGCCCTGTGCTTATTTTTCGAGCACATTAGATCCTGTAGCCCAGGCTCTGCCTGCGTGCCTCAAGTCAGTTGCAGCCACAGCTCTAGCTATCAGACAAAGTGATTCCATAGTATTAGGACATTCCTTGACAGTACAAGTTCCACACTCCGTGGAAGTTCTTTTAAACCGTACCCAGACTCAGCACTTGACAATTGCACGTTTAACAGGTTATGAATTGACACTGTTCCAGCCACACATAGAAATCAGACGCTGCAACGTTCTAAATCCTGCTACACTGTTACCGTCAGTTAATTCGAATCCTGCCACACACGACTGTGTGGAAGTAGTTAATACTATGACAAAGCCAAGACAAGATCTGACAGATATCCCATTACCAGATCCCGACCTGACACTTTATGTGGATGGTTCATGTATGAGAACAAGTACAGGAGAACTAGTAGCCGCGTATGCAGTGACTACTGACACTGAAGTTATAGAAACACACCGTATTGACATCCTGTCTGCTCAAGCAGCAGAGCTAGTTGCTCTGACACAAGCCTGCATACACGCTAAGAACCTGAAAGTTAATGTTTACACCGATTCACGTTACGCATTTGGAGTCGTACACGACTTTGGAGTGCTCTGGCAGGAGAGAGGTTTCATGACTTCTCATGGAACCAAGATTCAGCATGGTCTCCTTATTCAAGCTCTGTTAGATGCCATACACTTACCGACATCTATTGCTATCATGAAGTGCAAAGCACATACGAAAGTTACTGACACTATTTCTCAAGGTAATGATCTAGCAGATCGCACAGCCAAGTTTACAGCACAGACTCCAGACATTCCAGTTAATCCGACACAGACACATACTCCAGATCCGACTACATGCATGACAGTTAAGGACCCTACTCAAGATGTCATAGATATCCAGTTACATGCTACTCCCGATGAAATCAAGAAATGGTCCGAACAAGGAGGGGTCCAGACAGATCAGGGATGGGTAACGAAGGGTAGAGCCACATGGTTTCTCCCCGACTCTATGGTCCAAGTCATTATCAATACCGCACATAGTCCAGCACATTTAGGAGAAAAAGCTATGTTAGACAGTATCCAGAACATTTGGTTCAACAAGCATTTACGAGCTGCAGCCAAGCAGAAAGTCCGTACCTGTATGATATGTTGCCAGTTCAATCCAGGTAAAAGTGTCCCGGTGGAACAAGGTGGATTCCAGCCCCCTGACCACCCTTTTGAAGTCCTCCAGATGGATTATATTCAAATGGAGCGATGTCGAGGTTTCAAGTATGCCCTTGTAGTTGTATGCGCTTTGTCCAGGTGGACAGAGGCATATCCAGTCCCAGATTACACAGCCGCGACCACTGCCAAGCAGCTGGTTCGTGAATTCTTCCCCCGCTACGGACTCCCTAGAGTCGTATATTCTGATAACGGCCAGCCATTCTCATCTGAGCTCATGAAACATGTTTCCCTTTTGTTAGGGTACCAGTGGAAGTTCCATTGTGTACGCCATCCTGAAGCAGCCGGTCTCGTAGAGAGACATAATCAGACCCTGAAAATCCGTATTGCCAAGATTTGTAAAGAGAAAGGTGTAGACTGGCTAGTAGCTCTGCCAGTCGCTTTGTTTTATATGCGCATGGTCGCACATTCCAGATCAGGTCTGTCCCCGTATGAGGTCGTATTTGGCCGCCCCCCTAATATGTGGGGTACACCTAGACCCCGAAGTATTACCGATGTTTCAAGTAATATGCTGACAGATTACCTAGCTTCCTTGATGTCTGCCCTCAACTCTTGTCGTTCACAGGTTGCCGCCGCATTTCCAGACAATACCGAGGTGGCACCGCATGAAATCGTTCCCGGATGCATGGTTCTCGTGAGGAACTTTGATCGTTCAAGTCCGCTGGAGCCTCGCTGGAAGGAACCCCGACAGGTCCTCCTGGCCACCCGTACTGCCGTCAAGCTGGAAGGCAGGAAGGGCTGGGTCCATTTGTCTCATGTGAAGAAATTTTACGGACTAAAGCCTGTTTCAAAGAACATTTCCGAGGATTTTAAGGACTGCCAAAGTACTATTCTTAAGGACTGTCCCGCAAAAGACAATGATACTGAACCCTCCCTGTTAGAGAAAACTCCGCAACAGGAGTATAAGAAAAAACTAAGGTCTAGAAAAATAAGTCAGCCAGTTTGATTGTCTAAGTCCTCCCCTAGGTGAAACGGTTAGACCGGTTTCTGACATGTATAAAATAGACCCCCATAGTGAGAGAGTTAGTCAAAACTCAATCCGATGTATCGTTTTTCTAAGTTTCGTATTGTTTCTCAGCCTTATGACTACCTGCACCAGTTATGCTTTTTATTTGTGTTTTCCAGTTTCTCATGTAAATAAGTCTTCTATTGCTACAGTAGAGCACACGTTTAGTGATCTGCCTCCTCATGAACTATCTTATCGTCTTCCTATGCGTAATAATTCCTTTATCCGCATGTTACATTATTCACACCAGACCAGCAATGCCACTAATTGTTGGGTGTGTGGTCGACTCCCCCCTTTCCAGACACCGAAGGGAGTTCTGCCACTCTTTCCTTATCCATTCTCACATAATGGTTCGTGTGGAGCATGGTCCACGTTAACGTCATCCTCAACAGATATGTCTTTTCTTAACAGTACATGTTTTCCAGACAAGCAAGGTCTTCCCCACAGAACAGGGTTAGATCTAGAAAATGAAGTTTACAATTTGGGTAATTATTCTTCGAATTTTATGGTCCTGAATGTTCAGTCTGATACTACTCCAGACTTACCTGCTATTTCAGTATTACCAGTTAAAGGCGAATTATGTGTCAGAAATAATGGTTCCATACACGTAGGACATAGTGATTGTACTACTATTGTCAAGTATAGTGACAGTAGGAAATCTATTTTTAAAGCTTCACGTCATTCTTATTTTGTTTGTGGTCAGACCGCATATGTTCGTCTGCCCCTCGATTGGGGGGGAACCTGTTACATTGCCTTCCTACTGCCACCAGTTTTTCTGGCCCCACCTGACTATCATAGGAATTCCCACCTAGTACATACTAGACACAAGAGAGACCTCCCGATTGTCGATTATACTGAAACTGCTCTAGAACAATACATAGATATCAATAAAGGTGTCTTCCCTTATTTAGGTACTGTCGTGAATAGTAAACTGATACGTAGATTAACCAGAACCCTTGAAGCAGTAGTGATTGAGACTACTTCTGCTCTAGGTAACTTAACCGAAGAACAATCCTTTATGAGAATTGTCGTGCTCCAGAATCGTCTCGTCCTTGACGTCATACTGGCCGATAGGGGCGGGGCTTGTAGAGTCATCGGATCTAGTTGCTGCATTTTCATTCCAAATAACGCGCCGTCTGTTTATTCAGCTATAACCAGACTCCATAAAATTGCCCATATGTTACACCAAGATCCAGGCACCTGGACATGGTCCGGTTGGTTCTGGAATATAATTTCCGCCTGGGGATGGAAAGTATTGTCATTTCTAGGTATTGCAGTAGCGATCATATTCAGTTGCTGCCTCTGTTTACAATGTGGCCCTGCGATTTGTGGCATTTGTGCTACCTCTTGTATTCCTAGTCCTAAGTCCCGTCCTAAATCCCGTTCCAAGAAAATTCGAGACGAGCAAATGATACTGTATGAAATGATAGATGGTATCATGAATATTGATGTTTCCTGATGGAAACGTAGTGACAAGGAGGGAATGTGGAAAAGTAAATTTTGCCATGTTCTGTGTCCCTACGTGTCCCCCATCTTATGTTATGTGTGCATGATTAATATGCATATGTATCCCCCATGTTCGATTAAAGACGCAATTACAGTTGTGTCCATCTCTAGTATGCCAGTTCCCAGTTCTCGTGAAAGCTACGAGTATTAGGCCTATGTAAAGTTACGTTGCCACGTTTCCCAGTGTGCACGTTATTTCATTGAAAAGTCCCCGTTTCTAGGCCTCAAAAGGGCCCGGACACCAGATTCAGCTCCTGTCTCCTGAACCCTCGCTGAGGAGCGATACAGCCCCCACCTGTATCCTCGACCCTTCACTTACTTCCTGCCTCACAGTGCCCGGCTCGGCCTGGCTCTGCCTGCTAGTCTGCCAAGAGTATGTTATGATTCTAGTTATCAGTCCAGCCCTCCTTCTCTGCATTCCTAAGCTACTGAATCGCATCAATAGTTTCCGTCACAGTCTAGCCTTTACGTCTCCATGTAAGAGAAATACTGTATTTATGGTCATTTAATATTCTTCAACACGCACTACATGTAGAATAATGCATGCTCCAGTCTTAGAGTCTGTTAGCCTTTACCCCGATAACTTTTAGTTTATATCAACATGTTCTCTAAACATCAGATACTAGATATTGTTTAGGTACATGTCACCCTGACTCTCCAGACTTCAGTCTCTACTCCTAGCACGGAGTTCATAGCCCCCAGCTTCTCCTAGTAACACGTCATTGTCAGTTTGCGCGCACCACTAGGTTAGAGGTCCCGGCTCCTTAGGTAGCCCCCTCCATGTTTCCGCCCCATTTATGACATATTCTGTTACGTTTACATCACATGTCTATGTATACGCCTCCTGTTACACCTACTTTCACCCTTATCTTTCGCGACTGCTATTGACCACACCCACTGCTCCGCCTACTGTATTCATTGTAATGCAACTGTTTTAGTATATATGCTTGTGTACTGTTATTAAATGTTAGCGCGCTCATCCCAGATCCAGCCCCGGCAGCTGCCGGGCTCTGCCATCCTATTCCTGTGCAGGTTGTCCTGTTCCTGTCCTTTATGCTGTATTAAACCTGCAAACTCCTACTACCTCGAATCTTGACTCTTATTTATTGAGCTATCTGTTATTACTATGTCCAGTAAAACCTAGATCCGGTATTATTTATTTATATACCACACTCTGGTGATCTCTTTGTTTTCGCTGCCACCATTGTTAGGATTGGGGGACCCTAATGTTAAGGCTTTAAGGTCTAGCTCCTTTAGTGTGAGTTTGTGGGCCAACCTCCTGTCCTCCCTCTCCATTTCTAATTTAGCTAACTCCAATTTCAGTCTCCTCTCTTCCCTTCTGTCCTCCAGCTCGGCTTCAGTAAGGCTCCTCACTGAGACACTGCTGCCCTCCCTTGAAAGTGTCCTGGGACCTGTCAGCAGATTCCCCCCTTCAGTTTGGTACAGCAGGCCTGCCCCAAGGACAGTGTCTCTATCACTCTCTTCTGTTTCCCGATCCTCCTCTGTATGAGCTTCCACCCATGCCCTCAAGCTTGTGGGCCACAGTGTAGGTTTCTATCTCTTCAAGGTTCAATTCCATTTTTCAAATATGGTATCAAATGGGCACTCAGGAGAGAACTAAGAAGTGTAATCTGAGGACAACCTCCACCCACCACCAGGAGTAAATTTGGAAAATCAAAATATAAATTTGGGAGACCGCTTGGAGAAAACTCCAGGTGTAAGCCTATGGTGCACCCTGAGTTACTGCAAGGTATAAGCAAGCACAAGAAGTATCCCACCGCTGAAAACACCAATATGTTAGACCTAGGGGTTTCCTAGCCAACACGTGGATAGCCTGGCACAGAGGGGAAGACTAATTCCAAAGGCTTAATGTGTTAAGCTTGCGTAATAACCTTTCAGGAACCCAGCGCCCATCCACTCCAAAAACGACACTACACCTTGTTAGAAAAATACGGCTTGTATTTTATAAAATGGATTCTTTGCTCTTCTTATTCTTTTCTGTATTTATCACATTAGTGCATCATTTTTCAAGTTACTGCAATTTCAGCACTTCATACATTTCATAACACATTTCAGTATCAGTTTACATGACCCTCCTTTTTGGGTCTCGCTGGAAATGCATCCGTAGGATGCATCCAGCTGGAGACCAGTAGCGATCACTCTGGGGGGAAGGACGGACCGTAGGGTGCGCGAGCTTTTGTAGCTGGATTCGTGTGCGCGAACGCGCACGTCGCGTCCCGCGCCGTACACATGCACATGCGCGCGCAGACACTCGCTCACACACACACCCCCTCCCCCACTGTCACACACACGCACTCCAACACACATACACACACACACACGCACACACACATACATACACAGGCCGCCCGCCCCCCCCCGCACGCGCGCGCGCACATGCTTCCCCCTCCCCCCGCCCGCCCGCCCGCAGCTCCCCACTCACCGGCTTCCTCTCCTCAGCTGCAAGGCCCGGCAGCAGGACTCTTCTTCCCTCCTTCGGCACCGGGGCGCAGGGTAGGCTCCTGCCTGCTCCGGTGCTCCAAACACGGCTCCAATTGCGGCTCTTCCGTGGGAGGCGGGGTAGGCTCCCGCCCTCCTACTTCCTGTTTCCTGTTGTCGCGCCGGCCTGCCTGACTTCCTGGTCGCAGGCCGGCAGAGTAACAAGGATGTTTTGCGGTATTTATTTATTTATTTAATTATGCATTTTTATATAGCGCGGACTTTACCCGAAGGCGGTATTTATTTATTCATGTATTTATGCATTTTTATATAGCGCGGACTTTACACTTTTGGTGCTTTGCCCCTTTGGGTAATTAATTTGAGTATTTTAGCCAAAGATGGCACATAAATCTTTTCTTCGTGCCAGGAACCACAAACTTTCCCCACCGTCACCAGTCACAGTAGGAATAATGTATTTTTTGTTTTCTATCTCTTGTGAGGCTAGGCACCCCATGACTCAGAGGTGACCTCACCACGCACCCGGGGGGGTACCAAACACTAGACCTGTCGGTTTTGTACCCTCATGTGGCACTAAGGTGGCCGGCCTTTATAGGGGCCCCTTGCATGGGCCACTGGCAACCTCAGATGTTCAAGTTGGTGAAATGTGAGGTCTCGGGTGGGTATAGTTTAGACACATCCAGTTTGGTCGTATAGAATGGATGTTGCTCACAACAATGGGCATGACAACAACTGCAACCCAAATGTAGAGTCCACTGTCTCACCTAACCATGCTGGCATTTCTTTCAAGGAAATTCCAGTTGACCAGTTACAAATGGTATCTACTTGATCCAGTTAACAGTAGATGGACTTTTAGACCCCTATGAACTGCTATAAAAAAAAATTCAAGTTCACTCCAATGGCATTTTGCGAATGGCGGTTGGCGCCTGATGGTGTCTGTTGGTTTCATGGGGTGTTTTTAACCATTAGAATCTCTTTCATGTTTTTCAACTGGAGCTATATTTCCCTACATCCAAAAAGCCATGCAATGGAACTGGATCCAATGGAAACAACTTGTAAGTGGTCAGATCTTCAATGATTACTCAATGCTGTAGACATCTGCCAATGTCCCTTCAAATGTTAAGCCCCAGAATACATCCATCCGCGACCTCTCAGGCAGACAGAAGTGTATGTGTCCCATTAAGCAATTTCCAGTGACCGAGACGTTTGCAAGCATTCCAATCATCACCTTGTTTGCTTTAATATGAAAACCTAAGTGCATCCCTAAGTGCATCGGGTATGCCTAGAAGTGGGTCACTTGCTTGCTGTTTTGCAGAATCCAATCTGAAGCCTCACTGATGATGTCCTAAAAGGCTGAAACTGGTATTGAGTTGCTTATGCTCCTGGGACGTGGCATTGCATTTCGAGATAGACTGCTCCTATATGAGCATATGGTCGCTTCCCATCTGAGCTGGCACAGCAGGCAACAAATGATGGACTAGAATGCTGCCTGAGTGATTGCCTGCATCTCACAAACTGACATTCTCAGAACGCTTCCTTTCATGATGTCACCTCGCCTTGTTCTCACTTATCTTTCTATTGTCCCATGAGTGTCTTGTTGCAATGGTGCATTTGGAGTGGCTTCCCCCAGATAATCCATAATACATCCATCCTTCTCTGCCTGTCAAGTTTCTACTATTCTGCAGGCATGCAATTGAGATTCAAGATGTTTCCATTCTCATGCACACAGCTCGTCTCACACACATTTACTGGTTCAGAGTAGACACTGATGCATTTTTATTTGTTCTGCCAACCTTAGTCACACCAAGTTGCTGTCTTTCAAACCAGTCACAAAAATATTTTTTGCAAGCTTCACACACCATTTTCTTTGCAATGTCACAACTACTTTCTCTTTTTATTCCTCCCACACTCTATTTCTGTTCAGATTTGTAGACAACTATTGGCTATTTTTTATTCATCTTAGGCACAGCTGTGTGTTTGGTTTTTGACCATGCAAAATCTCAAATTGGACTTCTGCTATCACAGCTGGTGGTGCCAGTCGCGCAATATGCTTCCAGTACCGTATTAACTTTCCTCTTTCATTCCTTACTTTTGGAAATAGCCTTTTCTGCAGGGTCACCCTCAAACGCTTTGCCTTCTTCTTCTGCTTTTTGCTGATTCGTTTTTGCTAGCTTTAGAACTCTGGGCACATTACCACTGCTAAAAAGTGCTAAAGAGCAAATGTTCTCTGTATTAAACATGATAACATTGGCTTATCTACAATTGGCTTATTTGATTTACGTGTAAGTCCCTAGTAAAGTGCACTACATGTGCCCAGAGCCTGTAACGGAAATGCTACTAGTGGCCCTGCAGCACTGATCGTGCCACCTACTTCAGTAGCCCTTTAAACATGTCTTAGGCCTGCCAGTGCAGAGCCCGCGTGTGCAGTTTTACACTGCCATGTTGATCTGGGACGTTAATCCTCTTACGTGGCCAAACCTTCCATCTTAATACAAATAAGCTGAAGAAATTGACAGAGTAATCTTTGCCTTATGCCTTATGTCAAAGCACTAGGGGAAAATGACCTACTGGACACATTTTACAAGATTGATAAGACATTGATCTGTGTGAAGTTTCTTAGGGGGGGAGGCAATAGACAGAATGTAGGTCTCAAGTGTCAATATCCTTTGAGAGTCTGTTGTGCTTTGTTACTGTGAATGCAGTACGTTAAAAGCTGGCCTTGCCTGGGTGAAAATGACCCACCTCAGTTTCCTGCCCGAATTCTGCAGTTCTGAACACAATGTGGGCAACAAACTGCATGGCCTGACCTGACCATGCAGGGGCCACACCCACCTGGAAGGGACCATCAAGATTTAAAAACTGCAGATCATCTGATAGTGTGTTTATTTTTTAACAGTGTAATAGTTCAAGTTTTATTGGAACTAATAGTTCTGTTTTATCTAACAGTTTAAGATCACCCCTAACCCTTTATGTTGAATGGCTACACAGCTGCAGTATTGTTCAGTATTGTTTCTCTCATCTTCTTTGTGTCTTTCTCTAAAAGCAGAGGCTGCAAATCATCTTGCTATTTCATGTACTGCTTTCAATTGAATGCCACCTGATAAACTAGGGCATTACTATTGCAGTTCTGTGTGAGTTGTGTGTACGTAAACACTTTACTTAAACGATTTTAATAAGAACAATTACGTGTTGACCTATTTCTGTTATGTGTTTGTTTTTGTGAAAACGTGTTAGTCTGGGACTGTCTTCATATCTTGTGTTTCTAGTAAATGTTTTCCTTATAGACCAGCATGAGTACCTGACCTTGACCACTGTGATCACAAAATTCTTAAGCACCCTGCAACACTGGGGATTTACAGGAATCCAAACACCAGCATAAAGTACTCGAACAACAATAACGTCTGTCTTATAAATGTCACAAAAAAATATTAATATTTCACTTCTGTTCTTGGATTTTCGTGAAAATACAACACATATTGCATTACAAATGCTATAGGTGTCACATTTGTGAAAGTTAAAACTATTGGCATTGTAAATGACAAAGCTATTACTTTAGCTATTACTATAGCTATTTTCACAACCAACACATAAATAAAAAAAATGTAATTCACAATACCAATGGCTCAAACTTTCCTAATGCGAGACCTATTGCATTGCAAATGCTTGTTCCTAGAGAAATCAATACACTACAGTTACACACAGTAAGATTATTGAGTTAGATGATTCCCTAGAGGGAACCAGAGTGTACTTCACCCTCACGCCTGCAGGATCAAAACGCTCCAACATTCACTGTAACACAATACTTCACAATGGTTGGCACGGCTGTATCACTAGGAAAGAATAGGTAGGTTAACATCACATTTCATTTTGCCTCCAGTGATATTTCCCCTGCTGTCATAAATACAGCTTGGCAGGATCTTAACACACTGTTTCCTCTGATCGTGTGACTGTTTCTACACTTTCCCCTGTGCTAGGGATTCAGCCTTTCTCTTCCTATTTCTTTGATCTAAACCCCCCTCACGAGTTCCACTCTCTCCTCTCAATCTCCTCCCCCTACTCGCTTGGCAGTCCTCGTGTTCATCAGGATTAGTTCTCTTATAACTTGCTCGTATTGTGGCAGAATAGTTCAGGGAAATTACTCTGGCCGGTTTCTATTTCTTGCGGGAATCACCTGACCTCCTTTTAGGCACCGCTTCTCCTAGAACTGACTCCACCCTTCGCCCAATGGATGCCCCAGCTTACTTTTGTCTCCGCTGGTGTCCTTTTGCCTGTGCGAGTCAGTCTCAGGGGGCGGCCTCACCTCGGGGGTCGGAAGGCCGGCATGCGACGCTCTTCTACAGCAGCCGGGTATAAAGCGGTACGTCCTCCTGCGGCGATGGCGGGTCGCGTCACAGCCCCTCACGATCTCCTCACCAGTGCTGGCGCTGTTCCTCCCTCTGCGCAGGTTCGCCTTCTCCGCTGACGCTGAGGACGGCTCCGGAAGCTCTTCCTCCGCCCGCCTTTGCTGGCGTTGGTCTGTCTTCTATTCTGACGGCTCCGCCGAACAGCTGAGACCCAGGTTCACCAATGCCGCCTCAGAGAGCTCCACGCAGATTAGACGACTTTCCTCCCAGCAGTTGCCACGGTCTTCGCTGCTCTCTCCTCACGGTGAGTGTGCTTCGCAGACACTGCGGTTGTGATATTAGCTCACTTTTGCTTCTTCACTGGAGTGCCGGGTCCTCGGGGTAGTCAAAGGAAATAATAGCAAGAGTGTCCCCGGGGTATATGAACCCCCGCTAATGTCTAGTTACACCGATAGAATCTCCGGTGCCTTTGAGATGAAAGACTAGGTTCCAGGTGCATAGGTGGTTTCCAGACCCAGTGGGGTTTGGTCGGTTCCAAGGGGGTCACATCCGAATAGGACACAGCCGGCCACAGGTCGATTGCGCCCCTACTGGTGCAAAGCTCTCCTCTGGTATTCGCCTCTCTCCACACTGGTCAATGCTACCTCTCTGGTCACGGGCTTACACAAAATGGCCACCCCTGTCCTGGCCTTTTATAGGCTGACCTCAGGCTCTCAGAACCAGCCAGGAGGTTCTAGAACCTTCTACATACAACCCAATGGGTCAGCATTGCTAAGCTGACCGTTATGTCAGTTGGTGGACTCCATTTTAGGTTTCTTGGATTTCCCTCAATTTTCATGAGGATGACTAGGCCTCAAGGGGTAGGCGAAACGTCCTACTCAAGGAACACCTAGCCCCCCAGTCAATGCTGACAACCAAAAATCCGGGTGGACATAAAAAAAAGAATAATAACACTCAGAGGCCAAAGGGGACAAAATAAATCATAATTGTGAGGGGACCCTCAAAAGCAGACAGGTCTAACAGAAATAATGTGAGATTGGAGCCCCTGAAATTTGTAAAACAAAAAGAGGATTTTCAAATTTGTATTCGTTATCTGCTACCTGCAGAATGGGATAGGGAAGACAGAATGAGTTAGACCGCTGAGAGATATAGAGGGTCAAGTAGACTGAGGTAAAAAGGAGGAAGTGGAAGTACTTCTTTCCTTCTGGGATTTTGTTGTCCCTCCACATTGTTTGAATTACACCATGAAAATCTGTTTTAGAAAAAGTTTAATTCTTTTACAGATTGGGATGGTTGAGTTAAGAAATTCGATTAATTGTTGGGGTGGTTAACTACCCACCTCGAGTAATAATCACAACCTATGTCACAGTGAACCACTAAAATCACTAAATTAACCGGAGCTCACCCTCCTGCTAACTATGGCCAATAGCAGACAGGCTTAACTTAAGTCAATGTGTAAAGTATTTATGCAGTACCAGAACAGTAATAAAGTCAAAATGCAAACCATTTTTTCTTCCCCAAATGAGTTAGATAAATAGAGTACAATTTAATAAACAAGGTAACAAATAAGGGGTGCAAGAGACATGAAGTTTTCAAGTTTTAAGTAGGTATTGTGCCAATATGCATAAAGTGACAGTCAATCGTCGCGGTAGCCTGGGACCCATTATGTGCAATTTGGCGCTGACCGCAATACACAACAGATCAGAAATACCAATCAGGTTCATAATGGTCAAAGATTTAATCTTCCAAGTTTAGTCTTTAAAGTCCCAATCTACCACTAGTGTACACTTCTAAAGCCCCCCAGGATCTCAGGGAAGGCACTTAGAGGCTCACAGGGTGTCAGGCTGAGGTCAAACATCAAGGTCCAGTCCAGAGCTAGTTGCAGCTGGCCAGCTGGGCAGTTGCAGGAAAGGCCTCTTATAGCTTGTTGTATCCCCGTATGTGGAACAGGAAGGACCTCCTTGAGTCCACTTTGTCCTAGGTAGAAGAGAGCAGGTCAGTCCTTCAGGGCTCTTCCCAGATTGCAGACATCAGGTTTAGTCCTCTTCTGATTCTCCTTAGGTCAGGAGTGGGTGCCTGGAGATGCCACATATGTGCCTGGCATGAGCTAATGGGTGCTAATAACTCCTGGTCATGCCCTGACCAATGGGGTAATAGTTCCCTTGGCCAACCCTACTGATTTTTGGACATTTTCAAGATGGCGAAAGTCGTTGATTACAGTAAACTTGTGTCCTGAAGGCTGGGGAGTGTGTGGGAAGTGTACTGTGGAAATCCATAATGTCCTCCAACGTACAATACCAAAATTGAAGCAACCATGGAAACCCAGAGGCAGAAGTCTGGTACAGATGAGCAGGGTTTTCCAGCAGCAGGACAGTAGATAAACAATCATTGTCTTGGCATCTTGTTTTCTTCTTTTCCATTGCAAGTGTTATATGTAATCTCCAGCAGACCTGTTAAGCAGGATTTGGCACGTCAGCAGCATCCAACACTTTCATGTTCAATTGGATTTTTATTAAGCTTTAAATACAGATGTTTAGCTATTTGTGTAGCTAGTTCAATTCCTGAGATACAGTATTAAGATTTTTAATCTGTAGTCTGGTTTTCTAAATGGGACAGCTGTGCCTGCCACAGTGAAAAAGAGCTTTTGTGTGCTAGTCATTCTAAGGACATGATAGCATTACATTTCTACATGTCCTACTTTTAGAAACCATGTGCCCTGCCTTGTCACTACAAGGCCTACCTGGAGGTCATTTATTAATATGTAAAAGGGAGGTTTTACCCGGTCAAAAGGGTTTATTTGACCGGTTGAATTGTAGTTTTCACACTGCTAAGTCAGGCTGCACAGGGTAGGCCTGCAGCCATGTTTGCCCTTCCACTGATGCAGATAGCATAATAGGTGGCGCAGCCTGTTGGTGACTGTTAGACCTGGCACCATTGGCGTGGATCTCCCTTCCATTTTTGCTGTTGCCTCATGTATTTTTGCGGTTGTTATATGCTTTGGGCACTGTGCCACTGCTATACAGTGCAAGTGCTACCTACTGTAAATGATGTACTAATCAGTGGTTCCATGTTTGGCTATTTGGTTTACTTGTTAGACCCTAGTCTACTGCACTGAGTGTGCCAGGGCGTGTAATCCCAATGCTGCTGGTGGGCCTGCAGCACTGGTTGTGCCACCCACAGAAGCAACCTTGTAAAATGTGTCTAAGGCCTGCCATTGCAGAGCCTGCGTGCAGTCTGGTACTGCCATGCTGACTGGGCAAGTGCATCCACTTCCCAGTCCCTAAACCTTCCCTTTTCTTCATATCAGTCACCCCTATGGTAGGCCCAAGGGCAGGGTGCATTGTAAGTATAAGGTAGGACAAGCCCTGATGTGTGTGGCATGTCCTAATAGTGAATTACCGCCATTTTGTTTTTCACTATTGCAAGGCTACCTGTTCTCCATAGGCCAGAATGGGCTGTTAGAGTTATTACATTTTATAATCCTAACTGTCTCAGAGAACATGGTAGAAATTCGAGTTTAGTATGCCTGAATAATAAAATACATCTTTCAGTAGAGTTTATTTTAATAT